>NW_026571070.1:20685179-21385179 GCF_026225935.1 Boleophthalmus pectinirostris
TCTTCTATAGGGGCTGAGGAAACCTAGCTGTTGGGCATGAAACAACAGAAATGTCTTATGCTTCTGATGTTAAATGACGTACAGATTATCTTAAAGGTGAACACTGCTACCTTTCTAGTGGAGGGTGCTTGTCTCCATGGAGATCTTCAACTTTGATTGTAATGCTCCACAGTATAGCATTAAACATATAAATGCAAGTATGCTGCAATTATCCTCAGAAATACTTTGATACCTTGAAGTCATACATTTTTGGTGTAAGTGGGTTCGCCTTTCCTCAAATCTGGCCTCTGTAACTTGCCAGGTAGCATCATCTGCTTATCTGCATAGATAAATAATTTTATTGTCATTCTGTAGAAAAATAATGGCAAGCTATAGCATTTTAAGTTTTAAAAATGAATGTTTACAAATCTTGTGTGCAATAGAAATCATACAGACTACATATACACAGTAACTATTGCTTTGGTTTGAAATTTTAGTTAAGATCATACGGGTTGTTAATAAGACATTACATTACTGTTCAATTATTGATCAGTTTTCATTTAGTGGCACAAGCTACCACACTGAACTCAAAGTGGAGTAAGAGTCATATCACTATTTTATATGAGATTTGTTTCGACAGACGGCTGTGTGAGTAAATGCTAGCTTTCCTCTTACTGAAATCTGTTCTACGGTACTGAATGAAGTAGTACTGCACAATTTTAGAAAAAAATCCAAGTGCAATTTTTCTGGCGATTTGATTTGCAGTATAAGTTTTAAAAAGTAGGACTGAAGTATTAACAACTCGAGAGGCATTAACATATGAGAGAAGACTGAAGTGTGAACTGATAAAATAATACAGCTCATGAATTTCAGAAGATGTTTGTAGTGGTCTAAACAACAGGTACAACAAGAGCCTTCTATAGAAAACCAAATATTTTATTATTTACATAGGCCATTCTACTATCTAAACAATTACAGCTCTTGCCATTTGATAACTGCGCCAACTCAAACTGCGATTTCACTTTGATTACGATATATGGTGTAGTGATTGTGCAGCCCCTTGCCTCCCCCATGTACTGGCTGGGCTCGGTGCTATGTGGACTGGAGTTGTTCTCGGTACATGTTAGAGCTCAGTCTGGTGCTGTGGGCTGAACGCCATGCTCTCATTTCAGCATCTCTGGGGAGGGCTGCACCATCACACAGACATGATTGAATCTGTTTCCGCGCTCCATTTTCACTGCTTTCTCCCGGAGTGGCTCAACCTGTGCCCCCAGCATCGCACTGTTTGTTATCAGCACACCACATGTTTTCCCATTTCTAAGAGTAAATAGTTTATCTAAAATGACTGCATGAACTGCTGCATGATGCTTAAGCACTTGGCAAAGGGTGAAAAATATTTTAAAAATGTTCCACAACCAACTAGGCCATTGCTGTGCTCTCCAAAGGAGCAGCACCATATATCGGAATCAAATCGGAATTGCATTTTGAGTTGATGCTATTATTACATCTTTTAATTGTGTTATTCTATTGATTTTTTTATTTTGTGTTATTTTTTCCATTCTGTCTTTTTATATAAAAATCTTGTACATGAGCTGAAATGCAGTGGATTCCTCTTGTTTATTAGTTCATAGTAGTTATATTAGTTATAACATGTTATAACAAGTTTCATAACATGTTACAATTCACACTCTGAACAGATTACTACTTTTATCATATTTTTACATATATCACAATACAACAAGAAAAATCAGTTAGATTTTCTTTCCAAAATCCTGTAGCTCAATTCTCCAACATGTGCTCTATGTTGATAAACACTTGTTGCTGTGCTTGTGTTTTGCAGACGGTGATATGCATTGAGGATGAGTGGAGTCAGTGAAAACCCATCTGACCCTGCTAGGGCAGAGTCACGAAAACGCAAAGAATGTTCAAACGAACTTTTAGGACCCAGGTAAGGCCACTGTTGTTAAATCTGAAAGAGCATTTCAAGTACGTATTCAATGATGTTACATTATGGCCTAGTAATCTTGCACAAGGGAAATAATGCTATTTTCAAATAAACAATAACAATATCTTAGTAATATTATTAAACATAGTTATCAATGATTGCACTTTTCTGACATTCTGTTAATTTTGAACTGAAAATATAAATCCATATAGTTAATAGTAGTCTACACAACACAAGATAAATTTGCATTGAAGGCCTATGTTGCACTAGTAACAAGGCTGAATTAGGACTACATTTGGAAAATCTGGACCACTTTTTAAAGAAAACATGTAATTCTTAAATGGGCATCCTTGCAGTACATGATTCTTAATTTATTGTGATAATGTGGAACTATGTATTCAGTGGTAATGAGCACTTCACAATAGTCTAAACTGATATTTCGGTTTAATTTCTATAACACTGAATTTGGTTCTAAAAACTATTCCTGAGTAAAACATTGTCATCCCAGCAGCTGTTAGCCGCATTGCTTGAAATTGTCACATTTTTGTAACTGTAGTCCCAAGAGGAGCAACGAGAAGCGCAACCGCGAGCACGAGAACAAGTACATCGAGGAGCTTGCCGAGCTGATCTTTGCCAATTTCAATGACATCGACAACTTCAACGTCAAACCCGACAAATGTGCAATCCTGAAGGAAACTGTGAAACAGATCCGACAAATAAAGGAGCAAGGTAGGTCTGAGTCTGAGTGTGTTTGTGTTGAAATCATATTTGGTCTCACTATTGCTGTGTATCACATGAGGCTCAAGGCTGGCGATGGCATCAGGTTTAATAACTTGTATTGGTTTGACTTCTTGCTACGTACAAGAAATAATGTTGTTCACAGCCGACAGAACAATTGATGTATTGCTCCTTCCATCATATAACATTTATAAAGCCCAGTTGTTTTCACTTCTCTCCCTCTTCCATTAGGAGCCAGAACATCAGGTGAATGCTCAGAGCAAGCTTGGCTGTCCTCTCTAGTGCCATTAAACAATTATGGAAGGCTTTCTTTCACCATTTTTGTTCCAAGCAGTATTATTACACTTTGGGTTTGTAGCTTTCACACACAGTCATTAATGAGTACACCATATATATGAAACAGCTTAGGTGGTACAAAGTGTGGGCCAGCCTGGGTCTACATGAATCACAGGCTCTGTGACGTCACTGTTTGTGACTCACAGCCCAGTGTTATGTAATCTAATGCAAAAGTGACAAACTGGCTGCGGCTGTCCACCCCCCACTCACTCGTCCATATTACTCTCCCCCTCCTCTTCCTTTCCTCTGCTCTTTTTCTTTGACTGTGCCCTTCTCTGCTCACCTCTGGACACGATGTCTTTGTACATTTCTCATTCAGAAGACATGATTTGACTTTTTGTCTGTGAAGTCCAAATCAAAGAAAGCATTATTGTTTGTTGGACTATGTCAGTGCCCACATGCCCACCTTGCTGGTGGTTTAGTCTGTGAGCAGTGGACAGAGTGCCCCTCCTGACACTGAGTGATGGCGCAGTAGCGGGGCAGCTGTGCTGGTGTGGCGGTCCCCGCTGGGCTGGAGGTGTCCTGCTGCTGTGCACATCATTAATGCTGAAGGAGATGGATGCGCCACTGGCCACAGAGCACAAGGAAACCTGCATTTGTGTCGGCTTCTGCATTTGTACACTCTGCAAAGGGCCATCTTTTAGTTTGCTTTTTGACACATTTCCTCACCATATGGTCAGTCCTCTTCTTGGCATGGTGTGACAGTAAAATGTCCCCCAACAGCCCACTCATATTCTGCTTCTCATCTCCAAAAGTAGGGCAGCCTACGCTTGCAACATAAGGCTTCTCTGCTTGGTTATTAACCCAGTGTACCAAGGACCAACTCTAAGTCTGAGTACTATAGGTGCAGGTCTGATGCTAAAATGAAAAACAAAACATTTCGTTAGTGTCTTAATTACTGATAAAAATTGGAGTCACTCCTAGTTTGGTGTTTGTGTTGTGAGATGTGCACAATAGTGTACAGGTAAGGTGTACTGTATCTACCAGTCTATCGTGCTGCTTCATCTGCTCATAAGCCTTTAGTTAAACATAAACAGTGTGTCTGTGTGATGCTATTCTACCTCCAAAAGGAGGGATTCTGGGTTAATTACACTAAACATATTTTGATGATAACCTTACCTTTCAATTGTTTTTTTTATGTTATAAAGAGAACATGCATATTTTCTTTCTATAGATTTGTTATTGCCTCAGTCATCTTTTCTTTCCTTCAGTAGAGTCCACTCTGTATGTAGTATGCTTGGACCCAAGACTTTATCTGTAATTGATCAAACAACGATGGAATGCTACTGAATTTAACATTTTTGGGTGACCTCAGAAAGTGAAACTGTTGAATTATTATTCATAAGAAAATTATTTAACAGTGTTTGAGGGTCTTTGGGATTAAAAATAAAGCCATATACCAAATATGATGAACCCTATGATTTTGTTTTTACAGAAAAAGCTGCAGCAGCAAATGAGGAAGAAGTGCAGAAAGCTGATGTGTCTTCAACAGGCCAAAGTGTGATCGACAAAGATGCCTTGGGACCAATGATGCTGGAGGTACTGTCTTTTTCAGCTAGCCTTTTATTGTATGGCATATTTAATGACTTTGTCCAGCTAAGAAATGTTTAAATGTCCATTTTATAACTTTTCTGGTGGGTCGTCCGCCACCTGCTTTTTTCCATGTAGATGCAATTGCTTTATTTTAAATGCTTCACAGTATGGCATTAAACTTTTATATGATCATGGAGAACAAAGCAGGCCAAATTATTGGTCAGATCTGTGGCGAGGCAACCCCACTCGCAGTCAGAATACTTGTATTCCACATTGGAAAGGAGGTGTAGATTACTTGTATTCTGACTGCAGACTGAGCAATAAAAAACACCTATAATTGAATAAATGTAAGGTAGAGCTGTTTAATGTCATATTGTGGAGCATTCAAGCAGAGCAATGACATGTCCATAGAAACAGAAGATGACGGACCCCCAACCAAAAAGTTACACAGTGCACCTTTAAAAAAACATACACCTAATCTACACCTCCTTTCCAATGTGGAATCCTTCTGCTGTTAGCAACATGAATGGAATATGGGAAAGTAAACAAATGAGCTTAGAAGCTGCACAGGAGAACTCCAGAGTTATATCTGTGACACAGCTAAACAGGCAAAATGCAAACAGACCATTTTTGAGTGCTCAGAGAAGACTGCTTTGGATTAATGGATTAATGAACGAAACAAAAATACAACTCCAGGTTACGGGGATGAGGGGATAACTTTAGACAGATTATTTGTTTATCAACACAGCAGATGCGCACGCACCCTGAGTGCAGAAAGCACCTCTGTCTCTGTGGTTAACATGAAGCTGCAAAGCTAACTAGTGATGTTGTCAGCACTCTAAAACAGTTTATCACTGTGTGATAAAATAAATTATGATGTGAAATTAACATTCGTGAGTGAGATACATCTTAATAATCCATATGTGTTAATTAGTGGTGAGTTTGTAAATGATGAAAAGAAATGGCTCAAACTTCAGTAGCCGGACATCCATTCATACCTGATCGACACGACTAGCTTAGCCCCTGAGAGAGCCTGAAACCTGATGAAATCCTACAAGACACTACTTGATAAAAGATAGGACAGCAGTTCTTTCTGCAGGAGGCATGCTCAGTAGTCTAGTGACATAGTCTGATATGTCTCTATATGACATGGTTAAAAATATAATATGTGTTCTTAAAACTATAGCATTAATGCATTCCAAACATGAAGGAAAGATTTAAACTATTATTATTTAATAAAAAGAGCAGCAGTAGTCACTGACAGGCTCCTGGGGACTTAAGAAGAGTCTTTATTCAAAAAGACCGGTACTTTGTACAATGGCTGTCTAATGGAGAGCACTATGTGGAGCATGGGCTCAGATGTGCCACTGGTGGCGGTGTGCGTAAGTGTAGCTGATTGGAGTGAAAGCTGCCAGCATCTTGGATGTGTCCCGGATTGGCTGTAAATCACAGACAGAGCAATGGCCTCGTTGTCCTGCAGAGGGCCACTGAAGTGCTTACGTATAATGAGACCCAAAGCAACAACCCCCCGAATGAATCAGTCCATTGAGCTGTGCTTCCTCCCTCCCTCTCTCTTCTTCTCTGTTCTTGCTCCCTCCTCCATAGCCTCCTCATTTGCCTCTAGATCTGTCCTGTCATTGAATATTTATAGCCCTCCCAGTCCAGCGTCACTGAATCGACATACTAACTCTCTGCTAAATATAGTTCCGCGCAGGCTGCATGCTTTCCCATCTGTCAGTGGGCCCCAAAACATAGCGACTGGTCATTCACACCCCCTTTGCCTAGTGTCCCACCTCTCTGTAGGATGCTCTGAGCACAAGGCTGTTGGCAGGAAGTGTACCTACGCTGCCCACAGCCCTACAGCACAATGCCCTCAGACTTTGTGTGGATCTGCCAACATGACGTCACAGGGGCCTCCACACACTTTGTTATGTAGGCCGTAGTTGAAACTATGGTCAAGGAAGGTTACAGTAAGTTTAGGATTTTGGATATAGAAAAAAGCACAACCATACAGTTCTGCCTCAAAGCACCCGTGCTTGCCTGGATGGTGTCAATATAAGAAGTGATTAGGGTTCGTGATATGATTTTAATCGATTTTCAAAGTCAAAGTCAGAGCAGGGACTGCTCGTCTTTCAAACAGCAGATGTTTACATTTTCATTCTTATCATTGCTATAACTTAAGAAGTTGTAAACAACCGTAAATTACATTTGAAGAAGTAGCAGTGTGTGAGGAGGAAATACAAAGGGAAGTGGAGGGAGGGGGAGAAGTGGCTGCACAGGCTGGTGAGGTCATTTTGTGGGATTTTATCATACATCATTGGAAATGGAAAGGCTGCTCACTGCAGTAACAGAGACCCGATATATGTTTGTTTGTAAGTTATGTTTGGTTATTTGTAAGCTGTGTTTACGTAAGGGTGCACTGGTATTGAAAGCTAGATGCCCATTCGGTTCATTCAGCTATAGCATTTAGCCTTAACAGAATTCCCATTTCAGTCTAATTTGACATCTGAGCTGCCACCATCTTGATCTGGGGCTGTGTTTTGTTTTTTGTTTTTTTTGTTTTTTTGTTGTTGTTTTTTTCAATTAACCCTCCTCTGCTCTCCATAGAAATGTATTCTTTTATGATGTATCTTGTCTAATGTAGCAGTTCAGTGTTGTAGATGGATGTACCCAGCACAGACTGTACTAAACTTGTCTTTGAGACACAATGCAAATGACAGCTAATACACTTTTGATAAGAGGCAAATTCAGGACTGTGTGTCCATGACACAATTACGCTGTTGCTCTATACTGGCTACTGGTACTATTTTGTTTGCTTTGTATAGTGCATTTTATATTATTCACTCAATGATTTTGAAATGTGTCATTATATTATTCTAAACTTATGCCTAACATGAAATATATGGGAATTAAACCATAGGTGTCAATATTTTGCTTTTTTGATCTTTCTCTTTATTCCATCATTCTGTAGGCCCTGGATGGCTTCTTCTTTGTGGTGAACATGGAGGGGAACATCGTGTTTGTGTCAGAGAATGTGACCCAGTACCTGCGCTACAACCAGGAGGAGCTGATGAACACCAGCGTGTACAGCGTACTGCACGTAGGGGACCACGCTGAGTTCATCAAGAACCTGCTGCCCAAATCTCTCGGTCAGTACTCTGCTGCCTGCAAAACTCGCAGTTACTTAAGTAATGATGTTGTATAGATCTTTTGTGAGTGTTTACTAGCATATTATTCTTAGGATTTTTTATGATTCCCTCAGCCAGTGAAAGCTTATGTTTTGAGTGTTAATTGTTATATAAGCCTGTGTATGCAGCTAATGGCCTACCACTTTCTCTTTTGCTGATGCTCAGGTCCAGTCCTCCTTCCTCCTTCTTTTTCAGCTAATTAACTTCCTTTTTGGGCTGCTCTCCGTCAGCAGTAGTGCTCCCTTTCTGTTGTCGCCCTCTCTTCTTTTGCTTCAGTCTGAGCTTGCTCTAATATACATCTCATTTTTATTGTCTGTTTTTCAAGGTAAAACTAGAGATACAACAATCTTTTTTCCTATCCAGATGTGTTCAGTTTTTTAAGATATTAGTTGCAGTTGAACCTTTTTAATCAGTATTTTGAAACACTACCTGACCTGTACATTTTCTGGATTAGACCCAATACCCATCTGTATATAGGGCGTTGAGCTAATAATCAAATATTTTAGTTAATTTATAACTAAAGGAGGAATAAGAAGAGAAATTAACATTCTGGTCAAAACTGGAACAAACCAAAGCATGCTAAATATTGTCCAGGTTAACACAAGGATGCAATGTGTCTAGAGCTGTTTCAAATATGCTGTTCTAATTTTGCATATTGTCTATTAAAACAAGCTGCAAAAGGGCTTATTTAAAAAAAACACACACACACACACACTGTTCATTCAAAATAAGCAATACATGTGTATTTCAGCATTTTTATTGTTCATATTCGAAATTCAACCTCAACATTTATTGGCACATCAGGATAATCCCGCAAAATGTCAAGATATTCATTTGTCTATAATGTCTGTATGCGTTTGTGTTTTCCAACGAACTCATAACAATAATGTGGCAATGCCCTTTTACTATATACTGAGCTGATTCCGGAGTGTGCTATTCCACTCCTACCATCACCCTGTTTAAGTTTCTTCTCTCCTTCGTCTCCTCTCCTGGTGCTTCAGATTGAGGTCTGAGTGCCCAGGCAGCCATCTGGGTAAGAGAGCAGCACAGAGCGAAGTACCCTGGAAACGATCAGTGGGCTGTGTCCCAGATACTGGAGATTATCAATGCACTGAATGAGCTCACAAACCAGATGGAGTGTGATGAGAGTTTGCGCGGGTGAAAAGAGTTGTGTGTGTGTGTGTTTATTGTACATGCGTGTTCACTCTCGCCTGGCGCTGCTGCTTTAGAGGACGTGCATATGGAGGCCTGGCTGTGATGCATGGCTGTGGACGGATGACAGAGGGCGCAGGGTTCCAACTGCTCATTATGACTGATCTTTACCCAGCAACGGATCGCTCCTTTTCCTCTTTCCGCTTCCATTCTCTCTCGCTGCTCTCATTATGTCTTTCACTTGTTGTTTGTTAGTCTCCCCTGGCTTGACTTTCACTGTGCTCAATATTCCCTGTTTTGTTTAGCAGTTTTGGCTGCAGTATATTTGTCAAATAAATCCACAGGAGGCCACATGGTAAATGTCTATTGTCGTATTTTTGCCTCACAGTGAATGGTGTCCCGTGGTCCAGCGATGGTCCAAGAAGAAACAGTCATACATTCAACTGTCGAATGCTGGTGAACCCGCACAGTGAGAGCCAGGATGAGGCGCATGAGCACGAGCCACAGCAGCAGAAATATGAGACCATGCAGTGCTTCGCTGTGTCCGAGCCCAAATCTATCAAAGAGGAAGGAGATGGTAGGAAAACATCATGGACTAGGAGATGCTCTGAAGTCCCTCATTCAATCTATCTTAACAATGGGAACCACTGTATTTATGCAGGGATTCCCAAAATGGGGTTCGGGGCCCCCAAAATTTTCCATACAACAAGCATAAGAGACAATAGAGTTTGAAATCAGCATTATATTAATATTAATATTAAAAACATTACCATTTTGGAATGTGTGGAATAATTAATCTTTGGTTTTGCCTTTAGCTTGGCTACATGCTGCCCTAGCAATCAATTGTAAATATTTTCTGAGGTAGATATTTGTCACAGCCGTGTTCTACTTCCCTTTTTGCTGTGACTCCACCCTAGAGCAGAGGTGAAGGGGTTTACATGTACTTATATGTGGATGCATGACTGTGTAGTGGCAGTGGTCACAGCTAAAGAAATTAGTTCAACGGTGAATAGTCTAGAAAAAATAGGACATTTTCAAGAGCTGAGAAGATATAAAACTCAGACCACCCAGGAGGCCTTGTTTACAAGTATAAATGAGGAATTTGTGTCAAGACTGACATGCATTTCATTTTCCCCGAGCGTATGTAACTGTGCACCCTCTCTCTGGCACAAAAAAGGTTTGGGGTCATCCCTGCAACTGAATCACAGGGGTAACTGCTCTGACTGAGTAGCAGCAGTCTTTAGAGTGGTATAGGAAAGGTGTCATTATATTATTCTATGGCTCCATACGTGAGACCATCCCTGTGCATAGGGGAGCAGATTTCCTCACATACCTCCAAAGGTCACACTTCATCATTTCATGACTGGTCCTCCTTATGAAGGGAGCGGCCCTGCTCCCCATGCTCATTAATAACTGTATTAATTATGCTGCCTGGGAATAACACAATTTATTTTTCTTCTCCTTCCCTCCTGTCTTTCTCTCCATCCCCTGCTTATTCCTGTGTGTTTGTGTGCCCTCTGTCTTCTTTCTATCTACTCTGTATTTGTGCAGACTTCCAGTCGTGCCTGATCTGTGTGGCTCGCAGGGTGCCAATGAAGGAGAGGCCCATGCCCACACACGAGAGCTTTACCACGCGCCAAGACCTGCAAGGTATAAAACAATGACCCTTTTACTACTAGACTGATTGGACATAGGTTTGTATTGAATCTTTTCTGTTGTGGCTTAAAGTAACCTTGTGATAGATGACAGGTCTAAATGAATAGTTTCTTTCGTGTTTTACCCTGCAGTCCAAACAATCATCACTATAATAACAGAGCAGAACAGAGATGCTATGTAATCATTATTATATCAGTGTGGGCCCTGAGGAGCGACTGCCGTCTCACCTGTATCTCACCCGTCTGCACTCTGGGTGGTAAAGGAGCCACCGGAACTCAATTATAGACCCCAATCCTGCTCACCCTGGCTACCCATTGTGCTAGGGTGTTTAAATAGTAAAATGTTAATTATAGATCACGTTCAAGCTTGTTGAACAAAAATGTTAAGCAATGTTCTGTTTTCACCTTTTATCAATGTCGCTAAAACTACACAAAAAGTGATTTAGGTATTAAGTTTAGTTCTATTTAAATATATTTAAATGTAGTTTTCTTAATCTAGCTGTTAAGCATGGCTAGCAAGGTTCTTTTTCAAAGGAACTGTATGTACCCTATGCTCTTACAGTTTTAATAAAGGTACTACAATCACAACTGAACCTGGGTTGACAGTGCCTTATCATGCACATAGAGGATACATACAGGTTTTTCTCATTCTCAGTATAAGGACAGCATATACTGCTGCACCAGAGCTTGATTGACTGCAGGCACTGGGGTTTAGCTATTGAGGATTCAGATCAGAGAGAGGCCTTCTAACTTTCAACTAACTGGATTTTAGCATTTAAACTTGTAACCCAAATGAGAGATTCATGTCTGTCATTCTGGATAATCGTTGAGAACCAAAACACCAAATTATAGCATAAACAAATAGATCCAGCGTTTTTTTTATTAAAAATAAATCATCATTACCAGAAAAAGCTAGATTTGATTTGAACATGTCTACTTCATACCTGGAGACAAAATTAGATCATACTTATAGAAATTATAACATTTTGTTAATTCTAATTCTAATTGTATCCCATAAGCAGATAGCGGCCAAACTGTCCTTGTGAAAGCCTGATCTCGTCAGAGCTTATAGGCTAAGCAGGGCCAGGCCTAGTTAGAACTTGGACAGGAGACCATTAGGAATTCCAGGTGCTACAGTGAGGTGTCAGTGGCAGTAACTATCATTGTGTCCTTAGGCATGACACCCACATTGTCTAGTATGAATGAGGTGTGTGCGTGAATGTTGATTGGTGGGGTCGGAGGGGCTGATTGTGCCTTGCTTCTATCAGTCTGCCCCAGGGCAGACAAATAGTGGCTTAGTAGGGACAATAATAGCTTACCACCACTGAGTGTGGAGTGAATGAATAATGCAAGAAAAATTTCAAATGACTTTGAGTGTCTGGAAAAGTGCTATATAAGACTAATGCTTTATTATTATTAATATAAGCCTTTGTCATCACTACATAGGCTTTAGTAAGACGCCCCTAATCCACTTGCCTGTCTCTCTAATGTTTAGGAAAGATAACCTCCTTGGATACCAGTCTGTTGCGAGCATCTATGAAGCCTGGGTGGGAGGATCTTGTGAGGCGCTGCATTCAGAGGTTCCATCTGCAAAATGATGGAGAGATGTCCTTTGCTAAGAGACACCAGCAAGAAGGTAACAGTGTACAGCTCCATTGTAGTCACAATTCTGTCAAACTCATGTGTGCATTAATTGAACAAAATGACTGAAATTGAAAAACTCAGACTTCATTGTGTGCATTGTTAGCAATCGTTCAGTGATATCTTGGTCTGTCCACAGTGCTTCGTCATGGCCAAGCTTTTAGCCCAATTTATCGGTTCTCCCTGTCTGATGGTACCATTGTGTCAGCCCACACCAAGAGCAAGCTGGTGCGCTCACCTGCCACTAATGAACCTCAGCTCTACATGTCTCTGCACATTCTCCAGAGGTATGCCGCACCACACACGTGTGTTACAAACACAGAGCTGCAGCAGAAACTTTCACTTTAGCACAATACGGGTTTAGGCTTGTTCGCAGCAACCTGCAGCACACCAATCATTTTATTTTATGTAGGGGGACACTGCAGTATAGGTGGCAACAAGACTAGCTGTTTTCTCATTTATTACTTGTTGAGTTTAATTATGTATATTAATTTTTTTCTCTTTGTTTGTTCTGAAGGGAACAAGCGGTATGTGGCATTGGGCAGGACATGGGCCCTGGTAATCAGGCCACTGGCATGGCTCCTAAACCAATGAACTCATCTACTCCCTCCATGACTACTCCAACCCCGGGCAGTCTGCCTGGCTCGGGGCCTCAGGGCCAAGACACTACCATCAGCAGTAATAGCACGCCTTTCTCCCCCCCTGGCCCAGCCGGACCAAGAGAACTAGCTGCCATGGGGGGGCACATGCAGGGTTACCGCTTTGGTTGCCCCCCTCCACACAACCACACAGGGGGCATGCAACCACCTCAGCAGGGCTCTAACTGGAGGATGAACAGCCCATCGCGGGCTAGTCCTAGCCCAGCAGGAGGGCCTCACCCCCCACAACAGAACTCAATGCTGTCACCCAGGAACCGAGGCAGTCCTGGGGGTGCTGGCAGCCCTCGTGTCGCCGGGGGCTTGCACTCGCCTTCACCTGTTAGCATATGTGGTGGAGGCCCTTGCAGTGCAGGTAGCAGTAGCACCACTAGCAGCCATGCAAATAGCTACACGAGCAGTTCACTGTCAGCACTGCAGGCCCTCAGTGAGTGCCACGGAGTGGGCCATGGGACTCATACACTGGGTTCTCCAGACCGAAAGATAAGCTCACCAGCTGGGGTAATGGCGGGGTCAGGGGCAAACACTCATCAGATGCCTAAAATGGGAGGAGGAGGTACGCCTACAGGCGCGGGAGACTCTTTTGGGCTTCACAGCGAGGTAGGTGCAGGGCACTCAGATGGCGGCCTAACGGACCCTAAAGAGGAGAGAGACATCTCTTCTGATGGCCATGATGCTCACAGCCGTCTCCATGACAACAAGGGCCACACCAAGCTTCTACAACTCTTGACCACAAAGCCCGAACCTCTGGAGACACCACTGTCTCCAGGAGAGGGCAAGGACCCATCAGGGGTCAGGGGGGCACACACAGGGGGAAATACTCATGCCACATCCCTCAAGGAAAAGCATAAGATCCTACACCAGCTCCTGCAGAACAGCACCTCTCCTGTAGATCTGGCCAAACTCACTGCAGAGGCCACAGGGAAAGAGCTGGGTCCAGACCAGCCACAGGGCAGCGCTGCAGCTGCAGGGGAACTCACGCCCAAGCCAGAGCCCCTCAGCCCAAAGAAGAAGGATAATGCTTTACTGCGCTACCTGCTGGACAAGGAAGAGCCTGGCCTGAAGGATAAGGGTCCTAAGCTGGAGCCTGGGGAAGTGAAGGTGGAAGGGGGCAAACATCCTATGGTCAAAGCAGAGAAACAAGATGCAGGATACGAAAGAGCTGAACAGGTCAGTGGCTGCTCAAACACTGGATATTGAGTCATTATTTTATAAATGGTCATGATCTGCTTTAGACTTTATTCTGCTGTTTGCCTTACTAATGATAAATTAGCCCAGGCAGAAAAACTGGTTATGCTCTCTCTTCATACCATTGAAACCTCTACTCTGTTGCCCTGTTCTGCTCCACTTCTCACTAAAGTGATCTTGGTTGTGAAGCAGATGTTGCTTCCTCTGGACAGGCTGTGCGCATGGCCACAGACAGCCTATAACATGTGATTAATATGTATTTTATCTTTTAACTGCCACTTCAAACAGTGGTGACATTTGAAAGGGCCCGTGTGGTTCTGCAAGCATTTGATCTTCATCACCACTGGCTTGAGTCTATAGGTTTGGCACAGTGTACTGCTCAGGTCTGGCACTGGAGGAGAGGGGGGGAAAAAAGAGGTTAAAGAAAACTAAATCTGCAAATTCACAATTTGTGCAAGATGTAGAGCAGAGGTTGTCTCATGACAGTTCTCTTTTAAACCTTAAATTGAACATTGGTCATTTGGTTGGTTTGGTGTGAACATACAGGCATTTTACATAGAAAATTTATATTTAGCCTATATTTCAGTCTTGAACCACAGCAATGTACAGATTTACTGCACATATTTTTATCAAGTGTTTTTTTTTTTGCATTATTGATATAAAACATTTGCTCGTTGATTTAAAAACTTAAATGAAGACGTAGGTATGATGTACTGCAGTGTATGAGTAAGACAGATGTAGGTTGAGAGGACCCATATTGACACAGGAACTGCTGATCCTTGTTTGGTACATGTAGACTGTATGTCCACTTGAGCACATAGGAGGAAGAGGAAAAGGTGATTGGATGGATAATAAGAGGCGCTGTTGAACTGAACAAAGAGGAGAGAGATGAGGGAGGCGTAGATACCCCCAGGAGAGCACAGCCTCGGCAGGCAGAGTGAAAATGATGAGCCATATGCTCCTGCATGTCCTCTCTGCTGCCATGGAGATAAAGGGGAGAGGGAGTGGTGAGCCTGTAGCATGAGCAACACTCGGAACAATGGAGAATCAGAGAATAGAAATGCATCATCGCAGATTTAATATTTATGTGTACTGTATGTGGGCTTTAATCTAACTAGTATATCTGTGATGAGCCACTGTAGTTCAAATTGATCTGTACTACATATTTAACCATAACTGTGAGGGGCACATTCCATTCCAAAAGATGTAGTCAGCCACCAACATGGCAGTTTGTCATCACAGACTGAGCTACAAGTTCATTAAAGGCATTAGTGAGTGGGTGTGTATCTCTGGCATATCGCGGTTCAGTCATGTGTGAAGGCTGCACTGGTGAAAGTCCACTCATGCCTCTCTCAACGTCACCCACTGGGCTCCGGCTGCCTGCTTCTTCTTACTCTTCCTTTTAGTTTTATGGCTAGATTATTGATGCACAGGTGTTCATTTAAAATATTTTTTATCAATAACAATACAGATTTTATGAAGTACTTCCTGTTCCTCTGTTGAAAGGAGAAAATGAAGTCGCTGTTATGGTGACTGGCCCAGGGTAATATAGACAAAGATGGTGCAATACTTCGCATGTGAAGAGAGACTGTTAATGTTACTGGCACTAGAGTGCTTTACATAAGGACTCCAATTAAATATATCTTTGCCTCCAAAACATACTATTTCAGTTAAACTTTTGCTCAGCTGAGATTTTTTGCTGAGTTGATTTTAGCCAAATACTTTGGATAATTATGGTATGAGGCTTTTGTATTTTTGCTATCCTTTAAAATGACACTGCTTCTTCACCCACACAGTTCTCAGTTCCTTTAAATGCCATGAGTGTTACTAGGTCAACATGGCACTATGCTGCTACTGCCCTCGACTACACCACCCAGGCACATAAACAAACCTTATGGCAAATATAGGCTAATGATGACTTTTACCTTTAATAAAGATTACATAATTGGAGCTATTTTAAGGTGAACAATCCACCTCATGTTAGTTTCAGAGGAGATGTTACACAGCTTTTCCTGGACTCTTCCACTGTATGGTATTTACTTTATCTCGATAGAGACAAGGAGGCAGTACTTCCAGGCCAAGTTAGAGGTTAGATCCATAAAAATACCTGTAGTGATATAAATTAAATAAATGTGAGGTACTAATCACTGTATTTCATATGGTTGCTGTTGTATAGCACTTCCACTTGCATACAGTGTTTGCAGATAGTAACATGGATTGATAGCAATATGAGCCCTTAATTGTGAAGGCAGTGAGAGAAGAGAAGTGAACAGAAAGGGCAGGAGGAGGAAGAGGAGCATTACATCACTCCTGACCTCATTAGGGCTTTTCTCTGCCCCTCCACCGCCCCCCACCCACTGCTCCACTCCACAGCGCTCCCACATATCCTGTGTGCCGGGCTGCTGCGTGGAAACCTTCAAAGTGTAACATGTTGTCTGAACCTAGATGTTCAATATCACAAATGAAAAAGGTCTTTGACTATGTTAAATCAATGTGGGTGTGAGCTTAATCATTTGTGAATGAGATGATAACAAGTGTCTCATATCCATACTGACAATTGTGTGGTGAATATGGGCTACAGTAGGTCAACACTGTAGCTAGTTGGTACATTTTTTTCACTTTTCTTGCCTCAATAGTTGAATCTGTATAATTTAATGTGCTGCTCTCTGGTGGTCATAATTGTTACTGCACTTTATTTACTTGAAAACTTCAGTTTTCTCTCAAGTTTTTCAGAAGGCGTTTGTAGTTTTAGATTTTGTTTTTGAAGGTTCAGTAATCTTTAATGTTTAAATTTTCTAGCTTTCACTCAGCAGAAGATCTTCCAAATTGTATCAAGTCTTTGTTTGCTCTAATAAAACCAATTAATTTGATTAACTCTTAGAACCATGTAATTGTATAATATTCTACATTGACAAGGCCAGGTTGATTTAGTGTGAACAAGATCTGGTGGAGAGTAGAATGAAGCGCAAGTTTGCCAGTACAGCTGGGTTTGGTCTGCAGCTGTTTAACAGTGTGCCAGTAGCCAGTTCGAGTGCCTGTGTTCCTGTAAAGTACATACCATTGTACTACTGGAGCTTCTGTGGGGGAAATAAATAAGGAACATGTGTAGGGTTTCCCTGTAACCCTATTTGAGTCAATGTTGCCATTTTATACACAATTTGACAAACATGGTAATCATGCAGTTTCTTATTTAGCTTTCAGTCCTCACTCTTTTTTTGAAATTCAAGGCTGTTGTCCATATCACATAGATAAAGAGAAGGCTACCTTTTATGTTATTAGAATTGCCCAAATACTGGACAGATTTTATCTGTACATCTGTGTGTGACATGTCCGTATCATCTAAGAATGTCTCTTACGATAGTTTTTGTTGTGTCTCTGCAGCCGTCAGAACTAGACGACATACTGAATGAACTGCAGAATCCCCCAACTCTCTTTGAACAGCGGCCGGTGTCACTACCCAGTCCAATGGACAAACAGAATATCATCAATGACATCTTGCAGATGTCTGAGCCCAACCCTGCTCTGGTGGGACAGCAGCAGCAGCAGCACCGAGCCATAGGGCCAGGCATGGGCCCAGCCAGTGAGTCCAGTGTCTCCATGTTCTCCTCAAACAACACATGATGCATAATAGGTAATGTACTAGATCATAGCCCTGCTTTATCTCAAACTTATTGTGTCTAGACTTTGGAGCTATGAGACCAAACCAGCCCGGCAGAGGCCTCAGAAGTCTATCTTTGGACTTGAATGCCTCACCACAGCAGTCCTCATTACAGTATCCTATGAGAGCCACAAGCCCATACACCCTGATGCAACAGCAACAAGGCATGATGGGAGCTCACAACATGATTCCTAACCAACCTGGTATGGTTGGAGCAGGTAAGTTTAGTATTTGTATGGTATTATAACTTATCTTGAAATTTTTTGAAATTTGAAATTAACTGTATTCTCCTCCTCCAGGGCATCCAGGTGGTCCACGAGCAGGCATGCCACACCAAGAGGCCTGGGGACAGCAGCAGGGGCCCATGCAGGGCAGGATAGGACCTAATGCTGCTCCTATGAGACCCAACAGCCAACCAGGGCCTAGGCAAATGTTACAATCTTCTATGATGACAAATGGTGAGATCAGACTATTCATAACAACTTTAACCAATAAGATCAAACACTGTGTGTCTAAGCAACTAATTTGGAATCTTCTCTCAGCCCAACCAGACATGGACATGCCTATGGTTGGCCACCATTTCTCACAGCAGCAGGCTCCTCCCAATCAAACTGCTCCATGGCCTGACAGCATGATGCCCATCGACCAAACACCTTTTGTTAACCCAAACCGGTAAGAGTACAAGACACAAACTTCAGAATACTGTAGACATAAAACTGTAGACTAATAAACTGCTCGTGCTTTGTGCTTAGGTCAGTGCATCCTGCTGCCCAGGAGGAGCTGCTTTGTGGGGCAGGTGATGGTGGGCCAGTGGATGAGGGGGCGCTCATGTCACAGTTGTACACGGCACTTAAAGATTTTGACGGTTTGGAGGAGATCGACCGTGCCCTCGGCATCCCTGCGCTGGTAGAGCAGGTCTCCTCTTTTGCTCCTCTCACTGCCTCTTGTTGGCATGAGTTGGCTGCACTTACTGCATAAGCCTGTGCTGGATTTTATTTATGTGCACCGGTATTTCTGTTTCAGAGCCAGTCTATAGAGCCGGATCAGTTCACACAGGACGCCTCCATGATGCTTGAGCAGAAGCCGCCTATGTACTCACAACAGTTTGGGCCGCCACAGTCCCACATGTCCCAGAGGGGCTATCCCAATAACCCAATGCAGGAGCCAGGCTTCCACCCCATGCAAGGCCAGATGGGTCCACGGCCAGGATACCCCATGATGAGAATGCAGCCACGCCCAGGTCTGAGGCCTGCGGGCGTCCCCAACCAGCCCAATGCACTACGACTGCAGCTGCAGCACCGACTGCAGGCCCAGCAGGTACAGTCTGAACACAACACTTATATCATCCTTGAGCCTGACATTTTGGCAGCTTAATATTGAGTAAATAACAGATGAGAGATAGGCTTTTGACATATTTTTATCTCTGTGTGATACCAGTCACTGATTCTGTTAATATGATATGCAAAGGATTTAAAGTTATAGAATCAAATGACCATATCTTTATTAATAACTGTCTTCACCAGAATCGTCAGCCCATGATGTCACAGATGAGCGGTGTGTCCAATGTGAACCTACCTCTTCGAGCCAGTGCTCCAAACCAGGTACACTCTCGGAGAGAGTTTTTCTTCTGTAACTCATGGTTACGAGCTGTAATATTCTGTTTGTTGTGTGCAGGGGACCATCAATGCTCAGATGTTAGCTCAGCGCCAGCGTGAGCTGCTCAGTAATCACCTGCGGCAGAGGCAGCAGCAGCAGGTGCAGCAGGCCCAGCAGGTGCAGCAGGTCCAACAGCAGAGGAGCATGGCCATGAGGGCTCAGGGTCTAAACATGCCCCCCAACATGGCCGCCGGGGGCATGAGCAATGCCCGGATGCCCCAGGCCAACCCCCAGCAGTTCCCCTACCCGCCCAGCTACGGTACCAGTACAGGCCTGGCCTCGCCACCTCCTCCCACCAGCCCCTTCTCCTCCCCTCTGTCCCCCAGCCTGCCTTCTATGCCCCCCAACCCTCAGCTCCACATGCATGGCACCTCCTCTTCCTCCACCACCTCCTCCTCTCAGATGTTGATGGGAAACACAAACATGATGGGCGGACAGTATGGGGCCGTACTCAGCCCCCAAATGCAGCACAGTGCCTTTCAGTTTCCCAACTCAGGTACTGCCTCCTAACAGCCGACACACACCATCTACAGCTGTGTGTGCGCGCCATGTGTCCATGTTGTGTCTGTAGTGGCCCAATCATCTGCCTTAGCAGTTCTCATTTGAATTTTTTTTTGTTTTTGCATAGATTTGCATAATACTCTTTTAAAATTTAAATTATAACAGAGCAACCACTTCATACAATGCACAACTTAAAATGGTGCCTTGTAAGTTCAGAATTTCTCCACCAGAGGGCAACCTTTGAGCATTGATTAAAGCTCAGAAGAGCCTGGGCTGACACAACACTTAATACAGATTCAAGTTGTTCTTTTGCCACTGATAATAATTAATTTCCCATATTGACCATTACTGTTATGTGCATATTAACCATTCCATCAATGTAACTGCAGTTGTGTGTTCTTTCCCCATCATCCAGTTTCTTGTTTGTTGCTTGTGCATGTATGTAGCTTGTATTGCTTGTTTTAAACAAAACAAAAAAAAAGTCATTTGTAACTACCAGATTTTGTTATTTTTACTAACCGCATTCCTAATATTTATTTGGCTTTGATATGATTTACTTTGTGGCTTCCTCTGCCTGATATTACGATGGCCCTCCTACAGGTATGAGCCAGCAGACAGATGCAGGATTTGGGGGTCCGGGCACACCTCAGAGCCCACTGCTCTCTCCTCGTATGACACACACTCAGTCCCCCATGATGCAACAGGGCCAAGGAAACACTGCCTTCCAGGGCTCCCCTGAGATGAATGGATGGCCACAGGGAAATATGGCTGGGAACAGGTATGCTAAAAACTCTCTGTACATGATTATATAAATACAGTATATTTATATATGTTCATAATACTTTCAAACATGACTGCTTTCCTCCGCAAACTGTGTAACCTAATTGTAAGTTTTCTATTCCACAGTATGTTCTCGCAGCAGCAGCCCTCTCCACAGTTCCCCCAGCAAAACAACACCAACATGTTTAATGGCAACAGCATGAACCCCATGGCCAACAACATGGCTGCTGGGGGCATGGGTGCCATGGGCCAGATGGGAGCGCAGATGAGTGGCACGTCTATGGGCTCTGGTCCCTCCCCTGGGCTACCCTCTATGGGCCAGGAGCAGGTACACGTTTATTGTATAAAAATGTATACAGCAGTACTGTCTATGTATGGACAAAGAACAAATAACTTGAATATACAGTACAACACCTTGATAGTCAGCAGAGGGCGCTGTGCTGTAGTGCTGTAGCAGTGAAGTAATTTGTTGATGGTAGCTACTCTTTTAAGCCTCATTGGATGTTGAGAGGAGGGCAAT
Organism: Boleophthalmus pectinirostris; assembly: GCF_026225935.1. Taxonomy (NCBI): domain Eukaryota; kingdom Metazoa; phylum Chordata; class Actinopteri; order Gobiiformes; family Gobiidae; genus Boleophthalmus; species Boleophthalmus pectinirostris. The sequence continues at coordinate 20,706,306 of NW_026571070.1, forward strand.
TAGAGTATGAGTATGTTGAGGTTATATTAACTTTAATGAAATTGAACAGATAATTTCAATAGTTTTAACCTATTTATGACACAGACATAATATAGGACCATTTTAACTTTTTTTGAAAGTTGTACATTTTTAGCACACCCATATTATGCCTTTCTAGATTTTCACAGTAATCCTGGGACCAAGAAACTAAAAGTACTTTCTCAAAGTTGCTTGCATATATCAGATCGTAAGAGTCTTAAGTGTTTGGGCACAGTTATTGAACTTACTTGCTGTGCTAGTAAATAATTTAGTCAACAGTCGGCATTCTGGTTCATGACTTGAGCTTACAGGACAATGATGTAATTAGCAGCGGGCACTTTAGAGCTCGACCATATAGACCATATAGACTGATATGTTTGGTCAGTGAAGTCATGGGCTAGACTTTTCAAACTTTGACCAACTTGTGTCTAACTGCTTTGTAGCCAGAATAACACATTTTACTCCCTAATAACACACATATAATAATATATTGCTTTATTTAAGATATCATCAAAGCCCAAGGTAATTGTCTGTGGTGTTATCACTTGCATGTAGTGTCCACCACTGTTATCCCAGAGGCTTTTAAGTCCAATAAGGCCCATTAATATTTAACCAAGGTGCTGTTGTTTGATTGTGTGCACTTGAAACTGTTGTAACACACCAGTTTATCTGACAGCTGAGTTATGTTCTTTGCCGCTTTATAGAAATATATTGGCACTTAGATTATTTCAATTATTTACCGTTAGACCATTAGTGCCCGTTTAAACCTTTACTCACTGGTTTTAGGGCAGACCATGTGTTCCTGGATGACTACTTATTGTTTAACATTAGAAGTTATACTCTGTATTGCTTTTACTGATAATATTAGTCATGTTGACTTATTCCCAATTACGAAAAAAAAAAAAAAAAAAAACAGAAGTATGAGCCTCATACTTCTCATCATAATTGCAAAATGTAATGTGTAATCACAGTTGTTATTTTTGTTGTCAATTATTAGTCCATATGACCAAAAGCCAATTGAAAAGAAACCTAAAAGTTTTTTCTCCAAGCTGAATACCAAAGGCAAAGCCTCAGCAACTGCTGCCAGTGCTAGTGCACCGTTGCAGGTCAGTGAGTGAATTCAGGAGGTTTTTAGCTGTCAAATGAGATTTGATTTGTCCATATACTGAGTTTGAGCAAATTTGTATAGAAAACCTAAACCAGGGGTTGGGGTTTTCACTTAATAGCTGATTTTACTTGAGAAAACAGAATGTCATAACTGTACCACTTATACTTTTTGTTTTTTTCTTTTGTAGAAATATTGTTGACCCAATCATGAACCTCAATGGATGCCCTTTAAAGACTGTACAATTATGTAAACAACTGGCCCCTTGGATCAGCCCGGCCTCACCCTGAGTGCCCCCGGCCCAAGATCAAATGGACCCAGTCCAAAAAGAGGGTCGGGGGGCTCATCTCGCGCCTGCTCCCCTCAGAGGAGAGCCCCATATTGAGCCAGTCTGTCCAGCCGCATTCACCGTAGAGTGACTTACCGAAGGCCTCCCTCCTGGTGTGGGACATGACTGTAGGGCAGCGATGGCTGGGGTCCCTCCTGCTGATGAATGTATTCCTCTCTGTGGACTATGGCCATTCACAATCTCATCTCAAAATGATTTTCCACAGAGATCCAAAACAGCAGCAAAGACTCACGTGAAGCTGAATTATGAACGCAGCTCATGTAGTTAGCTGTTTGGCCTTTTGCTGTTCATGATGATTTTAACCTGATTTTATTCAGATGTTTTTGTTTATTTTTTCCCTGTGAGAATCAAATGATGAATGAAGATATGGTTGAAAAAACTGATCTTGAAAAACACTGCAGAATGGTTTGAGTGGAATGGTGATTTGTAAGATTAGATTAATTTAGTGAAGAGGTTTATATAGTGTATTAAATTAAGTTTTATTTTTCTGTATAGACTCATTTTAATTATTTTAGATGATTCTTTATCCTTGTAGCAATGAGAGAACTATTTCTAAAAGTGTGAACGAGGCACTTTTTAAAAATAAGTTTAACAGTTACAGTGGTTGTATTCTTTCTGAGAAGTCTGTTAACCTGATCAATGGAATATACTTTGGTCCTGTAGTTTCAGAAGATGTCAAAATCAAATACAATTACAGAGATTGTACATACGATGAGTAAAGCTTTTTCTATTTATTTTATTCCTTAAGGCTCCCCTGTCTGGTCAGATCTGCTCTTGGTGTGGAGCGGGTTGTGGTTTTTTGGGGATGTGGTTAGGGCCACGTGCAAACCTACGAGCCCTGGTACGGTAGAGATGGGGGCGAGGGGGGGGGTAACAGATTTGGGGAATCGGGGTGTGTGGTGTATACAGTGTACAGATTATCGCTTTGCTTCTCTGCCTTTAGCATAGAACACCACAAAAGCTTAAAAAATGACAGGACAAATTCAACACAGCCATACAAAAATCAAAAGTGTGCTTTCTATGTCGTCTGGAGCTGCTAGTTGCAAACTGTTTTTGGTGTGATGTAAAATGAGCAATAACGATTACTTGAGAATCTTGTGAGGTTTTTGTCTTTTTTTTTTTTTTTTTTTTCCTTTTTTGTATTTTTGTACAGGTTCCAGAATAAAAAGGACACGTTTTTTGATCCACCTTTGGATGCAGTATTAAGAAAACCTTTTTTTTTTTTTTTTTTTTAATTGCAGTTTGTACCAAGAAAGACTACACATCCACGCATACGTTCCTACATTCTCTTATGCAGCGCTGGAAGGATGGGGGGGTAGTTTGATGTTGCGCTCTCCCTGCCTCCAGCGGTTCATTTATCGCAGAAGTCACTTAGCCATATTTTATGAGCTCAGGCAGTAAGTTCTACTACTATAAAGTGTTGCTCTCAGTTTGATCTTCACAAAATATCAAATCACTTTCTCTAACCTCAAATTTTCTGCAAAACTTTTTATATGAGCTATTTTAACCCAGGACAGACGTGGAGCAAGCCAAATATTCAATCTTTTCAATTGGATTCCATATCTTTGTTTTTGGCCCATGACAACAAATGTATGATGTCATTTGACAGGTGAGATGCATTGGATAGAACCATTCTGAATGTATTGTCATTTAAGTCTATGGTGAAAGAGTAACATGCAAAGATGGCCATTTTTGTTGTTGTGAAATTAATAATTTAGTTGTAGCAGAAGTCGCATACATTTTGCTCATCACTTTTTGATAATCTGATTGTAAAATACTGACAAGCTTAGCCTTTTTGAGCCATTTGAAAGAGTGATTCAGAAGCCCTTTGCAAAATTTCCAAAGATTGTCACCATTTTAAAAAGCCATGTGGTAGCAGTGCATTTTTTAGCATTTATAATGAGGACAGGAGCAAATGCTTAAATTTTGCCCCTAATATACTACAACTGTTCAGGCCACTAAAACAGAACTATTTTTCCGCTTATGTGTTTTGGAAATGCCCTTTTGTATTGTCTGCCAATTTTAGAGCTAAGACGCAACGTTAAAATGCTAATAACCCTAGCATATTGCCTTAGATTGTCCGTCTTTGTTCTTGTACATTACACTTGTGTCTGTATAAATTTGTATTATGACTTGTGTACAATATTGAATGGTTGCTGAAGATGGTCACACACTATTTGTCTATGTCATTGCTCTTGTGTACTGGGCTTAGGGACTTGTTTTTTTCCATTTTCTCGTCACTGTTGGGTGGAGCATCTATTAACTGAAGGGATACTGAAGCAATATGTAAAATACTATGGACTTTCTCATTGGAAAGCTTAACTGTTGTGTTTTCCCTCACGGTTTGGTTTTTCGGCATTGTTCACAGGAGTCACACTGTATGTACGTCCACCTTTGTACCTTTAGTGTGTGTGTGGGCGTTTTATGCAAAGTTAAGACATATAAGAGAAGTTCGAACCACAGTTATGCAAGTTGTGAACTAATATGGCTTCGCTGATGCTATTTGCCTTGTAAATAAAGAATTCTGTTATTGCAATAATCAGGTGTGGCTCTACTTTTTTGTGGGTAAACCTCAGGGCTCCTGGTGAGACTGCCCAAAGCCAAGAAGTCCTAAAGCCAAGAGAGTGATTTGTTCATGGGCAATCATCTGGCTACAGTCTTTATTTTTCAGTGACTACAATAAAACAGAATTAAAGTGTTCTTTTTTTATTGCTGTGTGTGATAATGCTACAGAGCTTGTTTTAGAATTAGAAGTTAATTCACAATTAAAATGATCCCAGATGGACACTGAGTTCAGCGTAAAACAAAATCTAATATAATTCGTTGTTTGTTTATTTACACCTTTAACAATTAAAATGTATGTCTACAAATGAGGAAAACTTTAGGCTTGGGAACATTAAACATTTTCCAGTAATGATCAATTTTAAGATTTCATCACATTACATTTTTTTTCTTTTAAATTCTTCTTCAGATTGGTAGAACGTCCACGGAGCTATAGGCCTAAACTGTTCAAAATGAAAAGCCGGCATTTTGGCTCTTAAAACGCTTCTAAAAAGACGACTCTCATGTCGCTGGTGGATAATTCATGAATATAAACCGCATCAGTAATGGACGAAAACTGATTGCTTATCCTGAATTTTCACCATTGTCTTTTAGGGATGTCGCAAAGATACCAAAACACTATTTTTGCCACATGAGTAATTTACCATCATTAATAAGAATGCGTTTCCATTTCATTCATTCAGTCAAGATATGGCCTCTATTGTTGTGTGCCTTCCTATTCACCACATTCAACTCATAACAAAACCGAGCCTCCCCGATGAGGTCCCTTACATACAATCTGTGCGCGTGAGTGGGGGTCTTATATGGAAATGCATTAGGGAGAAAGCAGAGAAGTTAAACGAGCGGGCTGCGGGTGGGTTGGTCAGTGGAAAAGACGGTGTTCTAGTGGGTCATTGAGATGCATGAGGCTGACGGGCGCACTGGCCAATGAGGAGCGAGGCCGGACTGTATACAGTAGAGGTGCCCTCAGATGACCACAGAGCATCCCAGACAAGCAAAGAGGACGCACGAGTTCTGACGCTTCAGCCTGTGGATATGACACTCATACCTCAATAATTACACACTCAGAAAAAAGGTAAGTACTTTCATCAATCCAAATCTAACCAACATTTGTATCATAGGCTGTTTTAAGAGTTTAGTGAATTACTGTTAACTTTTTTATTGTGTGGGTAAGCCATTTGTAATTTCAACTTTATTTCGGATCTGATATGTGACCGCAAATGCAGCTCTAATTATCGCAGCATTAGTGCCTTTTTAAATACCACGGGGTCATTGTAAAGTCTATAGCGCGCTTCATTAATGTTGACCTCTGGCCCGCTGTTGACCCTGATTTGTCGCGCTATTTACCGGCTGATTGGTTTAAAAAACACAGGAACGTGTAATGTACCCTTGTTTTAAAGCACGAAGAACATTTTTGAGTTCACTGGGGTGGAAATATTGCGAAATTGGCTGCGTGGTCAAAAGGAAGGCACCATATTTGCCCAATATTGCTATGGTAGTTTTCTTTTAAGTGTAAAATGTATAAGCTTTTACCAATCGGGTCAATAGGTCAAATTGGTGCGTAAAATGCCAAATATAGAGTCATTGATTTATGTGTGGTAAAGCTCCTGTTTCCTCTTTTAGTTTTCTTGCATTAAACTTTTATACCTCCCCCTTCTCCTGTTCTCTCAAGGACACTTCCAGTTCGCCTTGAAGTTTCCTCCTCTTGACTATGTCCGTGTCCATGATGCCCCTGAAGACTTTCCACCCGGGCGCACTCAAGAGCAGCCCTGCCCGCGGTCTGTATCCGGCCCCCGTGCCCCCTCACCCCTTCATGGACTTCTTCCCTCGCCCTCACAACCTTCTGCACCCGCTCAAATCCCTGGGACGCCTCGTGTCAGACGCGTCTTTTCATTTTAATGGGCAAAGTGCAAATGGAAATACTGCTTTCATAAACCAAAATCATCTCCTGCACGAGCACATGCTTAACCCGTACGTCAGTCAGATGCTGCCAGGGCACGCGCTGTATCACAAACCAGAGGAGATGGCTGCAGTTGTGACGGAGCACGCGGCTGGACCTCTGTCCTCTCCGGACTTCAGAGGCAGTCCCTCCAGCGACAGGTCCTCCTCCACGGTGTCTTCTGCCACGACCTCCCCGCCCAAAGACGCGCTCCTCCAGCTGAGGAGCAGCGTGGAGAGAACCCCCGAGAAAAGAGCCTACAACTTTAGTGAGGACGACCTGTTCATGGTGCTGTACGGATACTCTGGAGGCAAAGAGCGCAGCGTGGGACATGCCATTTCAGGAGTGTCTCTGATGGAGCACTCAGGTAAAACAGCACGCAATAGAAATGCAACATGCAAATTCTTTTTATAATTAGGGCAATAAAATAACGAAAATCGTTTTCTCTCTTTTATTTTCCAGTTTCAGATAACCACGTTCTTCCATTGGACAAAGATTCACTTGATCTGCCAGAAGGTAAGCATCTTTATCAAATTCACACAAAGAATGTTTTCTTTTTTTAATTTTCTATTATCTACTATATTTTTCATTTAGAAGCTTAACTTTTGTGTCATTGTAACCTAGGACTCTCCATCCAACAAGCGGCCTGGGGGAACGTGACGCACTGTGGAGTTTTCGCTGAGAAAAGCAACATTCCTAAAGGCACGCGCTTTGGCCCCTTCCAAGGCAAAGTGGTCAACACCAGCGAGATCAAAACATACGACGACAACACTTTGATGTGGGAGGTAATGTGTGACATTTATTTTTATTATTTCATTAAATAATCATAACAAATCATTTAAACGCGAAGGCTTTTTTTTTTTTTTTTTTTTTTTTTTACAGGTGTTTGAGAACGGCCGCCTGAGTCACTTCGTGGATGGGCGCGGGGGTTGTGGGAACTGGATGTCTTTGGTGAAGTGCGCGCGCTTCCCGGAGGAGCAGAACCTAACAGCGGTGCAGGTGCAGGGCCAGATCTTTTACGAGGCCTGTAAGGAGATCCGAGCGGGCCAGGAGCTGCTCGTCTGGTACGGAGACTGTTACATGCAGTTTCTGGGCATCCCACTCACACTGAAAGACACCAGAGACGAGAGCACCACGATTCTTCCTACTGAGGGTTAGCAAAAGAAAGAAATACTCCGATTAATTAATACGTTGTTCATTGAAGTATACTCAACTTTTTAAAATTATTATTTACAGATACTGGGGAAGGTTTCAAATGCGACAGATGTGGCAAAGTTTTCGCCTATAAATATTACAGAGACAAGCACCTGAAGTACACCCGCTGTGTGGATCAGGGCGACAGAAAGTTCCCCTGCCATCTCTGCAACAGATCCTTTGAAAAGAGGGACCGACTACGCATCCACATCCTCCACGTGCACGAAAAACACAGACCACACAAGGTAAAGCTCTTCAGATACGTAAAATAAACAGTGTAAATAGACGCACAATCATTACGCATAAGACAGGCCTTGAAGATATCCATGATGGCTGAAAAGAGACAGACATCGTCAGACGCTGGATGTCTATAGTGGTCTCTCTCACCTCTCGTAAATAATTAAGAATTTTAACACTAGTGCACCTGTAAACTCAGTTTGGGCAAATCGTTGCTTGTCCTAGATACTAGAATAGTGCGAGTTGAGGAATAAAATAAAATAATCTGTTATATGTTATACTAGATGCCTCTTGGCTCTGCTCTATAGATGCGCAAAGAAAGCAATTAGTGTCTCAGTCTAGAGTGTCTCAATAACACATGCCTATGATAATGTTAGGCACAGCAATAGTTTAAGTTTTTTGTTTTATGTTTTTTTTACATTGTTTTTGAGATGGCTAATAATGTTGAGTAATGATAGAAAAGAAATCCGTGCTAGCTCCGAGAGAATACTACCATTATCTCTTAAGTGGTTTTATCACCTACAATATTAAAGGTGACGTGAAAAATACTTTATACTCAATCCTTAAAATACAATATTTAAAAAATAATCTCCTATATTCCACTCTTTCATTATATATTCAAATGAATCTTATCAACAACTTCATACAAGAGCTGGTGTGATTTCGACGAATTGATCCATGTCTCAGTCAATTTGGCGTCATGATTACGAGCCTTATAACTTGTAGAGAGACAACGGTTGTTTGATGATTTTTTTTGTCAGATATTGCCAAGATGTACTCTCACATCCAATATTCATTCCGATTTCTTTAGTCTTTCGCTCCAAGCAGCAACGGACCTATACATAGCGTGTTACTCGATAGCAAAGGCTCGTCGTGCGCCGCCCGTCTCGTGCCACTTAAATCCTCTCCTTTTGCTAGCTCGGTAGATTCATACATAACAAAAGTCCATTTAGCAGACATCCTTGTTTCATGGCGCATTGGCCGGACGCCCTTATTGTGTCCCTCTCGAGGCGCGACGCTCGCGGCACACACTTACGGACGTCATAATCTCTCGCCAGATGTTATTACATGCCATCCACTTAGTTGTAGACGACCCCAGAAACTCTTCTTAAACATACAGCATGTGTTGGATCAGTGAAGCATACAGAAGTATTTTTGTGCTTCGTCCTTTTCTCTTTAAAACATGCTCCTTAACACCCTTGTAGTAATACTAAGACTCCTATCGGTCAGGTAATTTGTTTGAACCTCTTTTTTATTCAGTGCGTTCTCTCAATCGAATCAGATAACACAACGTGCATTATCACGTGGCTCTATCGCTCGACTAACTTGTTTGTTATCCTGTTTTTACTGCACAGTTATTCGTCTATATTTATGGTGTCCTTCATGCCTATAATGTCTTATTCTTTGGAATATCTGTATATAGTCATTCTCCTCAGCGTATTCTCACCCCTACTATCTTATGTACATCACTATAGGAATCTTAAGATCCTGAGTCCGTCAAAAATATAATAGGCCGATCAAACCTCCAATAGGCCCTGCTGGTACACCCTAATACATCTACATGCTCATATCGTCCCTTCTCCCATTATTTATTCGTTCTATAAGCAAAACTGTAATGCCCTCGAGAATATGGTCCTGAAATAAATAAAAACTTGAACCATTCGTTGTATGTGGTGTATTTACATTAATACAATTAGCTATCACTTTGGTAAATTCGTTTTTCTTGCTTTTCCAAGGCCTTCACTGCCTCTAGTATCCGTGCGCACATCCAAACCACTCACCGCTCACAGCAACTCCTAGCGAGAGCGGATCCTGATTCTATATGTCTAGAGCTACTGACACGAGCGGAAGGTCTGGCATCTCTTCGTACCGTCCTTCCTTCATCTCTCATAGCCACAGCGATAACCAGCACACAAAAACAACAGCCCGGCGCTGGTTACAAACCTTGTTTTCCTTGCTGCAGTCAATGTGACTGGCGCGATTAAATTGGTCTACTAATTCCAGAAAGTACGGCGCATGAGAAAGCTATGGAGCAAATTCCACCTTAAAAATAGTCAGTACGATAGTGAGTATGCAGTTTGTTATATACGATTAGCTGATATTCATTAAATGAATTGATAATCTGAATGTCGTTAATTTTGATAGATTGGAATAAGAGCTTTTAGCCTTACTTTATTCATGAGGACAGCTTTTTGAACTCAAAATATTTATATATAAACCCAAATATAACTTTTAAAAGTGAAATGAGATCATATTTTAGATGATTTATATAGCAGAAAAGACAGTTGAGCTATGGAAGACAAAACATCGTCATATATTATCCATCCTCTCCTAATCCATCAAGGATTAAAAACCATCAGAAAATATCACGCGATGGCTTAGTCTCTAATGTTTGTATTTGGCTACATCTCAGTTTTATTTCTACATTGATTCCACACATCAGACCCTACAAAATAAACTGGCCATCTGCATACACTAACACATAGACTAAATTGAACCTAATTTGCTAACAGCGCCGCCATTAATACGTGTGTATATTTGCTTAGGATTTTCTTATCTCAAATGTAAAGTCTCTACATGAGAGCTTGTTCTATAGTACTGGCTCAATGTTATGTCTATCGAATAATTGCAAAAGGAAAATCTACTATTATTATAATCTCAGTTATACATCTGTATGTAGTGGGTCTAGAATATACCTTATTTGTGATGCATCTTTGTTGTTGTTTTTGTTGCTCAAAGCGTGCCATTTTCTGGGCTCTGTGTAAATACAACAATGCTTTATCTAAATTATTATTTCAGTCTTATTTATGACAAAGGCTTAAAAAGCAGGCACTGTGCGTAGAGACGATATGATATTGTTGTTATAAGCGGATCTATTTAATTATTATTGATAACAACTCTGGAAGTTTGATGTTTTATGTTAATCTAAAACTGTTAGTTTAGTAGTCTGTTTTGTTCTATGACCCTTTTAAGTGTATTATTAGCAGAGATTTAAAATGATGCGGCTCCAAATGATAACTCCCTGATATGCTCTCATAGTTTTCGTGTTCTCACAGAGTTTATACTTTATATTATGAGATCCACATGATTCGTGGCCAGTGTCTTCTGTCAAAAGTTTTAGCACTGTTGTAAACTTTTTGTATCAGCTGTGCCAGGTCGACACACTTGCGTCTGACTCATTCCTCACAGGTCGCAATATAAGTGCTAGCTCCTGCATGTTGCTTTTTCTGACTGCTAAGCGGAAATTCCACATGATAACAAGCCATCGATCCGTACCCGCAGAATAGAAAATGACACATTACTAGCTTAACATTTATTACTCTCATGACATGGGACAGTTTGGTGCAGGGTTGATCAGCCTCTCGACAAACAAAGAAGCTGACATTCATGCACACTCCTCATCAACACAACATGGAGCATTCTGACTATACAGTGTATGACGTCGGTGCTAACCCCTCTAGATCTTTCTCCAGACTTATGCAACGAGAGATAATAGTAACATACCTGTTAAATAATTTGTTCTTGAGATATTGGTTCTCAATATAATAATGTACCACGGATTGAAGTGGACATAAATTGTACAATGCGTTGTAGAAAAATCTTAGTGTTATATAGCTTCGCTGTGATATGAGATTGAAAATTCTCGGGGTCAGCGATATATAGGGTTTCCAGGATTCTTTTGAGCACCGTTGTGCCACTAGTGAAAATTCCATAAATTCAAGTGTTAAAGAAAGCCGTCTGATCGCCAGTCAGATGTGTGTTAATACTATAAGACTTGCCCTTCATACTGGTTCCGGTCAGTATTTCTTCGAACTTCGCCCACATATGAAGGAATGTGTGATAGTGGTCGTGCGTTCGACAAACTTGGCTTGAATCATAGTCAAGTGTTAAGAAATAGCACGCTATATTACAAGTGCTTTGGTGTTATCCAATTGTTCAAGACTAGTTTATAACTGTTTATTAGCTCACAAAGTCAGAGGCTGCCAAGTTGGTGCATCGGAATATATAATTCTCTCAGTTGTTGGTCGTGCAGAGTAGGTAAAGATAGAGGTAATGTCCCATATTTTATGGGTGATCTGTCGAAAGACATGTTTTCTGCAACGGGTATTTTAAACAGTCATTTGATAAATAACTTTTTACTCCAACTTCTATCCATCTACTTAAAGATGACTTACATTACCGATAAATCTCTTATCCATGCACACACTTTTTTCTCTATATTGTCTCTGTGACCCTCTTTGTTGAATACTAATCTATCTTGCGCTATACAGATATTCAATTTCAGTGTATATCAAGAGAATGGTATATATATATGAGTATTAGTCTCTAAAGTAACTCTTACTATCTATTTAGCAAATTAAAAACAAGATGAATCATTTTGAGGCCGTGATTTTTCGACATGTGTGACATTTGGATCACTTTTGTAGCTCCACAAAATATATGTATTGACAAAGTTTTGTACGCGCTTCGTGGCTCCTTCATAGAGCATCTGACCTGTAACTTTTCGTATTATCTGATGCCAGTTTTATGCGCTCTCCATGAAGATCGAAAGCGGTTTAACGCACACAAACTATAAGCTCGCTGAAATACGTATTACATCTTCGATTATTTATATTACATATATTTATTGCTTATAGCGAATGGTGGCCGACCCTGTGTGAACCTGAATACCAGCAATCTAACAAAACAAAATATTCCAGTATTGCCAACATTCTCTGCGGCATACTTCAATCGAGTGTAGTTTTCGTCTCAGTTATCCGGCTTTAACCTTATGCACAGTCTACCACAGTCGAGACTCCTCAACTCCAGACTCTCAATTACAGACTCACACTGTCTCGTTTTATCAATGTTCGTCATCACATGGACATCGGTCGCATAGACAGAGGGTCAGGGTAAGAGCTAGTCAGCTCTCGTGCCCAAGCGCTGTTACATTTATTACTGTCCATTCCTCCCAGCAGTTTCAATGGTTATGCCGTCTCCTTAAATGTGTATGCCTCAGAATTGAACAAAGTTAAGCTTCATGCAACAAAATATCATAAGTCTGTTGCAATGGACGTCCCCGTGTAGAGCGGCCCGAGTGCCCCTATCTAGTCCATACACAGGTACACCTCCATGCCCCCACTTCTGACTGTCAGAACTTGTGGCTGTGTTTATAAAGGATCACCTACATCCACCTGTGAAGATAGATGGTATAGGTTAAATGCTCGGAGACCCATGAGGGTGAGAGCGACTACGAGAGCAAATGGACAAAGGAACGAGACATAACAAAAAGAAGCAGTCGCTCACAGTAACAGGAATTCTATGGTATATGGTTGTATATGAGCTTTCATTTGGAGATTGTTAGCGCGCTATTTTATTAGCACTTCTCTGCGTTGACTTGGCTGGATATAGGAGAATAATGCGCAATCATTTTTTTATAGCTCATGATCGTTATTCTAGCATTTAATTGTATAGTAACTTTGAGATTCTCTAGACAGATTTCTCCTATCTAATAAGCACTACTGCTGATGACACATTGTGCCATAGTTAACTACAAGTGCTTGAATGAAGAATGACATTAACAACACGAGGTTTGTACAAATATCAGTATGTACTCCATATAACTAAGGGCTTTGATAGCGACTTGCAATCTCCCTCTCGATAGTTATGTATGATACTTGTCTAGTGTTATCGACATTATTGAACGAGTAGCGTTTTCATAAATTCTCGCCAAAACGTTTGTAACTTGATGAATGAATAAAAACTGGAAATGTTTACCGAATTTCTCGCTTTGTAGTTTGCTGGAAGATTCTGCTTGCTTTTACCATACAAATGAAACGGGGGTGGAATATATTACAAATGGTTTTATAGGGGATAGAGTGGTTGAGTACTTCTACTTGTTTAAGTCCAATATAGCATAGATGATTAACTGAAGATAACGAGACGACATCACTCAACAGAATTGTGTGATGTATCATATGATTGTTTGCCGCTACTTCGTCTCTTAGACCTCTCCTCTGTCACTATGAAGCGTCAGTATCCAGAGAAGCGCAAATGATTCATTCAAAAAAGATAAAATACTGCACTAGATACTAGTAGTCGAAAGGCGTCTTCTTGCCTATAGCGCGCAGTGCTCCTTCTACTACTTCATTGCTAGTTAGGCTAGTAATGTGTGCTCCTCTCTGATAATATCGGCCCTCATATAGTTGTCCTAGTTCTGATCTTTCTGTCTCTTGTAATAGTGTTACTCCTCTTATCCTCTCAATACTTCATCTTCGCTGCTGCACGCTGTCCTGGTTGGTCTTCTCACTCTCGTCTCAAATTCATGTTTTTTATCCAGAACACATAAATATCCGACACAGTCTTTATTGTCAGGGGGAGTGCTTCCTGGATCAAATAGTCTAATTTTTTATATGATGTATCTCCTGTCCTCTTTGTTCTTCTGTTCAAACTGAAAACTCGTCTGTTCCAGCTTGTGATGTCATTGTGGCAATACAGGCATACAGTGCCCTACATCATTGTGTTCCTCCATTCCTGCTACACCATACAGCTCCCTGTACACATCAGAATGCTACTTATTGATGAGTGAAATGCGCTCCTTCGGTGTTGCTTTGCCAGACTCTAACAGATCGCCTATAACTATAAGAGAGTTAGTAATAAAGTCAAATTTATTCTCTGTATCTCACCTATTGTTGACATCTCGTGTTAAAATTAAGTCTCTACAAGATTTAAGACAGCTCACAGGTTATGACAAAATATTAGGGACATTTAAGTCATGCTCATATAAACTATGTATATATATTTTTGGTAACAATACTTCATAATTATTTATTCTCTATTTGATTTAAACTGTACCAGACTCGTAGTGGCTGCTATCAATGGATAGTGAAATGAGAAAATATCTGTGACCTACATATACTCGTAGGGTTGTAGTGGTTATTTGGTCAATATTGTAAAATTCACAGACATTACACAGGAGGCAAAATAGTATCTCGAATTCTGTATTGTTCTTCCAGCGTATGCAGCAAGCGGACAAGAGCTTAAATCACTGGCTGATATATAAAGATTTGTCACTACATTTTCTCTTCTGTAGACAACAAAACTCAGACCAAAGACTCTCTCCGATAATTGTGTTGTTTTTTTTTCATTTCGATTCAGTGTGGCTTCCTAGCATCCTCTAGCATATATATGAGCAGTAAGAAATAAAATGTACAATAAAAATATATCATGTTATCTCGTATACCATCTCGCTCTGCTCATCTTCTAATGAAGACCTATGGCGACTAGAAAAAACATAGATGGATGTGTTCTACAAAATGAATATGCTCGATGATTAGGCTGTATTATCTCCTTAATAGCTGTCAATAGTGTGTGTGTGTGTGTGTCTGTGTAGTGTAGTATGCATGTCTCGTGTCGTGCTGGGCTGATCGTAGCGAAAGGCTCTCTGTTCCTCACCACTCAGTGAAAAAAACAAAAACCTATTCCTACATGCTCTCAGCACCATCTGTGCTTATCTCTATCTTACTTTATTGTTCAAGAACAAGCTATCCGCTAAAATACAGCTTATGACGCTCTCGCTCAGAAAGTTTATAGCGTATGTCAAGCGAGTGGTGAGGCTGGAACTATATCTATTGGGAAATCATTTAGGCGTCTTACGAATATATATTCGATTATTGAGACGAGTCAAAGATAATTTTTCTCATAGCACAGGCACCATTTATGTGGTGATTAATTCTTTCTATTTAATATATTTGAAAAATCAAAGAAAAGTCATTAGTACAGGAATACTGCACGCTCTAAGTTCTTTTATTTACCTTAAATTCATCCTTCAGCCAACAACACACATTAATATTTAAAACAATGGATTAAATAAATGTATACCAACATAGCGAGACTCAGAGAAATTTTTAGTAATGACACACAAAATCTGACAATCTTGAAATACACTGAAATAGGTATTAACTCAATTACAGATATTGCTTGACAATTTGGATAATGTTCACTCGAATGAGTGGTAAGTGACTAGACCTGCTCGCTATATTTTATACTCTACATACCAGTAATATGTGCACCAATAAGACTGTGAGATAATGCGACTCATTTGTTTCATGGCTATTTTCATAATACTTTGCTATAATGCTTATAGTTTTTCTTAGATATTTGACCAAATTATATAAACTCACCTTAGTTGTGATAAATACTAGTTTAAAATGCCCGACGATGCCCAAGGAACTGACTCAATCATTTGAAGTGTTCCCATTGCACGTTATATTGGACTAAGATTCTATATTACTCAGCTAGCATAACTGCGAGAGACTATATTTCAAGTATAATAGTACTTCAATATTGATAGTAAATTACTGTTCAAGTACTTATAACATGTTGACTATTTATTTACGTAATATCATACTTCTCTGATTTTGATACGACTGGATTACATTTCGAAATGCGAAAACTCATCATAATGTGTTGTGTCTTATGATTAAGAGACCTAGCTAATCCACTTGGACCGCAATGTTTTTTAAATAGTCGTATATATCCATCTTAATTAAATTTATAACTCTGGAATGAACCCTTTGCTTATATGAGATCATTGCATAATAATAACATAACTCACTTGGAGTCCATGATACAGAATTATAGGCTCGAACTAATATAGGTCTCCTAACTAAGGAGCTGCAAGTACTTTTTACAGCAATTTTCTCGATCTGTTTCTCTCTGGCAGCCTTTCAGAAGCTTTCCTTTACACACACGCAGCTGCACTCGGAAGTTGACATATTTTGTCTTACACATACAATTTTTACGATACATATGTATTTCAATATCTCTCCCCTCTGACACAGTAATGTACTATGTGTCCGTATGTGTGCACACATTTATATGAATTTTTGATCCCTATTTTCGATTTAGTGAGACATTGTAATCTCAAAAGAAATGATCTTAAGTGATACTTCAGTCTTGTTCTTTGACCCTATTTTCTTATTGTGCTTTCATTTAATTACTTATACACATTGAACAGGTGGCTCAGAAGCCATTATAAGTCTAGTGTGCATATTTGGGGCGACATACTCACTTCTCTTGTTATAAAGTTAAGTCTATATTCTTTAGTTTTATTTTGAAATTGTGTCAATGGCAATCAGGACTCTTTGTCTTATACTGCTCATCAGATCTTTTCTGTGCCAGGAGTCTTCAGATTTCTCATACATTTATCTGCTGCTTAGTCTTATGAGAGCTTTTCTCCTTTCACATTGATTTCGACCACACGTATAATGTGTGTATTTCATGATTTTGATTCATTCATATTATTTTGCAAATTTTGTACCTATGTTGAGTTTTATTAGTGATAATGGATAGATGCACGCGTCAAGACTGCTCTAGAAGGGTGATCACGATATTCTTCGTACAATTTCTGCATAAAATAGTTCGTGGTGTGGAGCTCCAGTTGCAAAAAACATAACCGCTGAGGATGATATCATGTATTGCTGCATATTTTGGTGTGTTTCTTGTGGCATTTGCGCTCTTTGTTCTCCTCTATTTATCGCAGCATGACGTGACATTTTGCTTGCTTACATAAATGCCATGTTTTCTCGCAGTAATTTAATATTCATGTGTACTCCTACCAACAATAACTCTCAGGTACTCGTGTTATCTGATTTTTCCCTAATACAAGACAGCGTTCTCCTCATAATATATCTAAGTTTCTAGATATATATATCTAAGGGCTGTAGTCTTTGTCATTGCTCAAATGCAATTGACTATTATATTCTTAAACACTCCTTATTGCAATCTCCTTGCTGATGTCATGTGTAATCCAGGAAGAACTCCTACCTCGTGTGCGTATGATTTCAAACATTGCGTGTCACCTACATCCTTCGCTAAAGGTATACGATGATGTCCTAGATAATAATCTCTGGATTTTAAGTGTGTTCAGTCTTCGGAATTGCTCATATCATCATGCGTGAGTAGCTAAAAATAAAAATTAAAAATATTATAAAGAACATATACTATATTGGATACTCTGCTTA
Source organism: Boleophthalmus pectinirostris (assembly GCF_026225935.1). NCBI lineage: Eukaryota > Metazoa > Chordata > Actinopteri > Gobiiformes > Gobiidae > Boleophthalmus > Boleophthalmus pectinirostris. The sequence continues at coordinate 20,723,714 of NW_026571070.1, forward strand.
TATATGGTAAGAGACAAACTATAGCATTGTTATACTAAACTCCGGGTTTCTTTGAGTGTCACCATTTTGTGTTTGTGAATCTCTACTTTCTGTTTTGTCCCTCAAGGTTCGAGCGTTTTGCCTCTCTTTACATGGTGGTACAGGGTAACTACGCTCTGCGTCCGTCGTCAGGAATTGAAGCGGACTTCCCCAGTAAATTTTTAATCACTAAATAATAATATCTCTTTACAGTTAACCGTCTAACATGCTATAGTGGAAAACTATAACTGTATAGTACTTACACATGTGAGTTTACTTAGGAAATAGATAAAAAAAAAAACACTTCACATTATAAAAAACACTTTACATTTAAGAGTTTCTATTCCAAATTGAAATGCTTTTGATTTGATGAAATTAGTTATATTTAGTCCTATAGTCCTCTAGTATTTTATCACTAGTAACAATTACTGATGAACTGGATAATTAACATTAACATTCAGAATGCTTATACTCTCCTCATCTCTTATCCCTGTTTTTGTTGACTTTTATGTGAAGCACTTTGATCAGCTGAAGTTGTTATAAATGCACTATATAAATAAGCCACTGAAATCAAATTGAAATGAATATATGAGACAGGCCAGTCTTACAGTTCAATGCAGATCATTGACATAGTCTAACCAAATCACTTTGCAATGATGGAGGATCTTCTTAGGCACAGTTTCTCAATTTGTGGCCCCGTCTTGTCTCTCTACTATTCATAAAGCACAGAAAGCCAATTTTTGAAAGCACTGTTTAATTAAAAGGAAAAGTATTTATTGTAGTGATTTGAGGAAATTATAACATTAAAAAGATATATTTTCTTTCCGATTGTTAATTTCTGAATGTTGAATTTTTCATCACTCTTAAACCTGTGGACACCTAGAACTCTCAAAACACATTAAATGCCTTAACCTTAATTAACCATTATCCTCTCCTCACTACAACCTTGTAACTGTTTAGAAATGTATAGGGGAGGAAAATGCTATTAAGCCCCACTATCAGAAATATGTGATGGGCTCCTCCCTTAAGCCAATTCTAATGCATGTCGGTTAACATGTGTGATTGTGATTCATGGAGTTAGAAAGTGTTATGGGGTCCCTCTCTGCATGTGCCACACTTTACAATACTTCATGGGGTTCTATTTGTGTGTCCTTATGCGCACGACTGTTGTGAGGAACCCAACTGTTATTCCTGTGGGTGATGGAGCTGAGCATAGAGAAGGAGATGCAGAGGAGAGGTTACACAAGTGCCCTCCCTCAAACACACTAACATAACATTTACACACATACACAAGTTATATGAGTTAAGTTAAAGAGTTTCCTCATCAAAAACATACCTGGAGTTGTGTTTAGTTTCATTCACACATTTAACACACCCATTCTGCATATTTAGGCTGAGTTCTTCTCTCAAACAGAAAACACCTTGTTCCACCTTGTGATGTCATGTGGTAATACAAGAAATGCTCCACTGCATTTTTAAACTTCATACATCCTCACTAGAATAATTTGGATCATTTGAGCCCTGGAATTGCTAACCTTTACTAGACTAAAGGTAAAATATAGCTGTTTACATGAAAACAGTTTGATGACCTCACAAGGTGGAACAGAGCAATTTGAGTTTTGGAGATGTAGACAGATTAATAATAAAGGATGACTCAAACATGTGTGAATAACAACAATAAAACAAAACACAACTCCAGGTATGTTTTTGAGGAAGTAACAACAGTTTAACATGGCTAAAAGCTCACAAGAGTCAATTTTGTGTAATATAGGAACTTTAAATTACTTTTATTCCTTTCATTACTATAACTATTATATTTTTATGACACCATATTTCCCTTCCTAAATGCACCCTTAAACCCTGAATACAGTATTTAGTGATAGATCATGTCCATGCAAATCTTTGGTGACAGTTTCCATGTGGAGTGTGCTGCTCCTGTAGAGAGGCTGTCCATTCACAGGTGATGTCCCTCTCCACAGGGAGGACATGTCAGAAAACCCTGGGGTGTCCCTGTGATACTGTGGGACAGGGAGGACAGTGGACCCCATGCCGCTGCAGCTCTATACAACAGAAAAGACACACTGCTGCATGTGGAGACAAAGCATGTGAAAGTGTGAGGGATTGCCAGGATCTGCAAGACCACAATGCACTTATAATAACTATTTAAGTATAATGTTTCTATTGGAAAAATGGCACGATTTTAGATGTGATACTATGTTATTTATACTATGTGTTATTTATAAAAAAAATATATATATAAAAAAATATATAAAAATGAATTGAAATGGATTGAATCTACTGATGTTTTGACATATTGAAATGTTTAATTACTAATAGTAGAGTTATAATGAGTAGAGTTATTATGTAGATTCACAGCGTTCTGTTCTGAATATGGGAGGATGATTTGCTGAAAATGCTATAAGAAAAAAGGAGTAATTGGGAATACTAATACTTTTATTTAAGACCTTTAATTCCAAGGAATCTCAGACTGCCTGCACAGAGAAAGCAAACTCAGTTATCTAAAATAACTTAAAAAAAAAACAAAAAAACACTAAATATACTATAATCAACAATTAAAAGTCTGACTAAATCAAAATTGTCTTCAGTTCTGCTTTAAAAGTCTTTACATCAAAATGCCGAGAAATATAAATATATTTTGGGTATACTGTGCAAAGCTGAATGAATGAAAATCTGCACAATTCTCCTGATTATTGACAGTCATTTTTCATATTCATGGGTAAGTTTGTAAGCATTGGTCTTTCTTTCTTTCCTCTGCAGAGTGCACCTATAGCTCCAGAGTGGGTGGAGCTGTCCTCAGGGGGGATTTACAACATATGGAGCAAGCAGGAGCCACATGCAGCCCCATGCACTCATGAGGGGACTGCTCTGACTCTGTTGGTTCAGCTAATCTTGACTAAGCCCTGCATGTATGCTCACACTCACACACTGTACACATCCACTGTCAGAGAACTGGCATCGCAAATACACACAGCTTACATTAAGAAAAGATGTATGATTTTTAAGTGTTGCTGAGTGATAAGAGACAGGAGGGTTAAGGCCAGACAAGTACTATATTATACTCTTGAAAGCTGCTTTAATGTTAACAGTGAATATGTATATTGAGAATAACAAGTCATTTCAGTTCTTGCATTCAACTGATAACCTTTCCTTTGGGGATTGAATAAAATACTACCTTTTCTACAGGGTGATGAGGATGTGCTTTATTACTGAGAGCCTCAACTTCAAAAATTATGAGCGAATATGTTTCTGGATCTCAGTCAAAGTAGAAAACAAAATATACTTTTCTTTTACTTCTACTACTTTCAATTTTCCCTTCTTTTAAAACTGCAAGTCTGAACTGTGCATAAGTTAGTAGATCTAAGACAGATGATTGATTTCCTTACAGTCCAACATAAGCACAGTAACATTTACCACAAAGTACAAATCCTGAAAATGTATGCACGTAAACGCCTGGACATGCATAAGATAACACAGAGAGAGCAGTGAGGCCATAACCATCAATATGTCACTCACTTCTAACATGAGATAGGGACAATAACTCATGTACCAGCTAGCTACCTCTTTTCAAAACCTACACCTGATTCAACAAAGCTAGTCCATTTCTGCAGCTGTTTATAGGCAGCCACTACTGTCTGCAAGGGTATTATTTGAGAATCAGCTTTTGCAATCAGTTCTTGCAGAAAAAAAACAATATCATAGATCAGAAAATAGGGTAATACGGGCCATCTAAGGCATGAAGTAACATGTAATTAGCAGATTAGAACATGTGGATGAGTTGAAGACCTAATTTAAGAATCACAAGGTTAAAGGTTACTTGAAATAAAAATGACTGACCAATAGTCTATAAAGTGACATGTTAAGGGTCAGATGTATTATTACCTCCAGACTGGCACACTCCTGTTGTTCACGGGACAATTGACCGTGACCAGCAGCAGCTCATGATGGCCTCTGAGGGTCAAAGGGAAGCCTGTCCTGGAGGGCCCCAGGGTGCTCCATTCAATTCAAAACAATTGTTTAAGCACTTGATGAGATTAGATACATATCTCAAAGCTTTATACCTCCATTTGAAAAGACAAGAACAGCTAAATCAAGAGTCCTGAGAGGATTGTTGGATAAATAAGGTGGGGAAATGATGACACCAAAGAGGCAAAACATTATGATCAGTGAGAAACAACATAAATCTGTTCATCAATGTACCTGCAAGTTGACAGGGCTTACATTGAGTCTTCAAACTGATAGAAGCATGGACAGGGCAAATGTAATGGCTAAACAATGCACGCAACTGGTTCAAAATAGTAAAGTACATTTTATTGACCCCATAGAGAAATCTGTCCTCTGCATTCAACCCAGTATTCAGTGAAGCTGGAGTCCCCGGGGTGGGGGTGTAGCCTGCTGTGCAGTTTTTAGTACAAACAGTGTCCGGTCCAACCCAAAACACAAGATGAAGCTGTTATCAAAGATGTAAGAATGCACAGACCCTAACTTATTTTGCCTGTTGAATATTGCCACCAATACTAGACTGAAGAACATACAGTATGCAACAAACTGACGTACATGTAGTCATTATAACACTGTAACCCTAAGAGCATTCACCTTCACTGTTTCCCTGAGTCATGATTGCTCTTTGACAGTGGAGCTGGAAGACAAACGCCCCCGGTCACCTTTGAGCGTGTGCTGAAACATTCATGAAGCCTTATGACCCTCTTCCTCACCTAATGTTCCCTAACAGGGCTTTATGACTTAGCCCTAGCCTAGCGCCACCTCACTGCTCCTTTCCCGGCATCTAACTCTTTAACGTCCCGCGACCATGTGCCCTTTTAGCCCTTTCAGCGATTCTCCTTCCCCTCGTTTAGTAAGTGACTTGACCAGACTAAAAATGGCTGCAGCAGCACTTAGCTTGATTACCAGGTCAACACAATGGTCAGACTGCAGGTAGTGGTCAGTGGACGTCTCCTCTCAGTGACTTTGCAGCACTGAGGCCTGGAGACCCCTGGTCAAGCTTCACGTGTGGTCACTGACGGGGCTTTGTAACTGGACCCTCGGAGCATTGATCTGTTAAGATTGTCACTTTAAAGAAGAGCCGCCATTAGGGTGGGAGCTTTGACAGTTGATATCAACATCAGTGGCTGTTGTGACAGATTTGGAAATGACGAGGGGATAGGGTTCAGTGGAGGGGTGTGCCAGGACAACTACAAATGAACAGGATTACACAGGACCTATTAAGAATCTACATTTGGGATTCTCAAACACTGGTTCATTCCAAAATACCTTTTTTCTGGGTTCTCACAAAAATATTTTAGATAGCTATTCTGATTCTATTATTTCAGGTAATAGCTAGATGTTTTTCTGTCCCAGAGTAGAATCAAAATAGAAAAGAGAAGTTGAATTGTTAACTGCTCAAGTACAGCTAAAAATGTCCATTGAAAAGGAGTCCAATTTTTGACTTTCTCAAATAGGACACGTATGCTCCAATATTTGTTTTAATTTATCTTGAAAATTTAAAAAGTAATAATGTAAAACTGTGTGAATGCCCGGTCTCAGGACAATCAAGAGTATGAATTGCCTATTTATTTGTGGCAATAAAAGTAAAAAAAAAAAAAAAAGAAGAAGAAAGAAAGAAAGAAAGAAAGAAAGAAAAGAAGTTGATGGGTAAAGTTAAAACAAGAGCAAACATTGCAATAAGATCTTGACAAAAAATATAAAAGTATACATCAGATTTTGTCAATATTGTAATCAAACTACTAAATACACTGCTTCGCCAAATTACAGATATTCACCAAATGGGACATCAAAATAAACTTAAGAAAAGACCATGAACAAAATTAGGTACTTGAACCAACTCCAGACTGCAGTTACCTCAAGTATCTTTTAGTGTCTATTGAGCAGGTGACCTTATCTTGTCATTGCTCTGTCTGTGTGTGTCCTGCTGCTGTTACTCCACAGGGACCGGGGCCTATACGCACTATATGTTTTACTGCATCCACCGTCCTCCCCACCGTGTTTACCTCTGTGCAATGGAAAAAAGCCATATGCTAAGTGGACTAGCGTTACGGCTCTGGTTACAGGGTGCACCGACGGGCCCCACACACACCGGACTCAGGGGCCAATAATGTGAGGGCCCCCATTGATCTGTTTGTGTCTTTCTTAACAATTTCAAACACATGAGATGTATCTGAGCCCACACAATCTTTTGATGGCTATTGATTCATCTGCTAACACAAGGCTATTAATTAGAAGTGGTGATCAGATCTGCTTTTTGAATCTAGATTATCAAATGTCCTACAGTATTCTTGACTTGTATGTGCACTAAGGTGGGTAGAGTACAAAAAAGTACTCACAAGTAAGAGTAATATTACTTACAAATCATTTTGAAAGGATCATCATTATAACTGACGGAGCAGCGCAAGAAATTCAGTAAGATAGTCGCACTGTAAAATAGTATTACTCTATAGACATAAAGAATAGTGTTTGAAAACTAATCAGAAAAGTACTATTGTATGAAAAAGTAACTCAAGTAAATGTATTTGAGTACTTCAGACCTCTGTATGATGTATGTAGTATTGACTGGATTAGCACTGAATATGGATACGGTAAAATGCACTCCACATTTCTTATAATCTTATCTTTTTTTCAGAGAACTCAACCAAAAGTGCACAGCTCGGCAACTCTTTTATAATTCTTTCATGGGGATGTGCTGACTCCTGCATTCTCCTATGGATTTGTAAATTCAATACTTCTGAATATTTGTCTTACAACCCCAAGTCATTTGCAGTTTCTCTCTTCTTAATGCTGAACCATATCCTGTTGTGATGCTTTATTTTGCTTGCTGCTTGGAATAGGAAGCAAGGTAAGATTAAAGGGTTGCTAAATTCTCAGCCATAAACAGTACAGACCTTACCCTAATCTAGAGCTCTCATAATTTTTCTGAACATTGCTCTAAATTATGTTATGTTATTTAAATTCCATTCTGTTGACTGTATGCAGTGTTGCAAAGCTGATGTAAGAAATACAAATGTTCAGATAATTTCATATTGTTAACATACAGCTTGTGTTACTTGACTTACTCAAAGTGGGAAGAGTAACCACAACTTTTAGTCAAGTAAGAGTACTGTTACTTCAATAAAAAATATTACTCAGGTATGCCAGTATGCTGCTAGAAAAGTACAATTTCTTTAAAAAGTGACCCCAGTAAATGTAACTGAGTACTACCCACCTCTGATCTCAGCACTTCTATTAACACAGTAGACTTTTACATACACGAGCAGGTAAGTGGCAGTGGTGCATTATGATATATATGCATGTGTATAAACAGTTACTAAAGTTAAATAATATATGTACACTTCATGACATCATTTTACAAGGGGTCTCACACATGGGCTGCTGAGGCTTGAGCTGCAGATCAATGTGTCTGAAGAAGGCTGCCGTTACATTAATGGTCTACATCAACTTAAGAAGCACTTCCCAGAAGACCTTGCTGCCCACACTCAAATACAACTGTAGGGAAACAGAAGACAGGGGTCAATAGGAATGGTATGAGTCCTTGTTGTCTTTTGTTTAGTCAAGACTACACCAAGTCATGAAAGTGAACATTTAATTTCCCAAACAATGGATTCTTGTGAGCTTTAAGTCACATTATAATGTTGTTACCTCATCAAAAACATATCTGAAGTTGTTTTTTGTTTCAGTCACACATGTTTGAGTAACCCTTTATTATCAGTCTGTCTACATCTCCAAAGCTCTGTTCCACCTGATGGCATGACATGGTAGTTTTCAAATTAACATCTACCTTTAATTTATTTTTATTTTTCAATATAGATTGGCAATTCCAGATCTGACATTGTCCAAATGATTCTAGTGAAGAAGTATGGAGTTTAAAACACAGTGGAGCACTTCCTGTATTATCACATGACATCACAAGGTGGAACCGACTGAACAACTCAGCCTAAATATGCAGGGTTTGCAAGTTAAACATGTTTGAATGAAGCAAAACACAACTCCAAATATGTTTGTGATGACAAAACAGCATTATAACATACAGTAGATCAGAAAATAAACAGGAAACATCTGATTACATCACATGAACATTATTCTTATGTAAAGACTTGAGGGAATATCATTGACCAGGGACATCAATAATGCCATGTCCTCAATATCATCAATAACAAAATAGTACATGGCACCTCTATCTATCATAATGTCTGTCAGGGATAAGACTGCGACATCACCTTAACACAGTCTCTGATCTACCACACGCTGACTGCTTCCATTAAAGCCCAAATTAGCTCCAATGATGAGGCTGTTGTTTGTAGAGGCCCAGGTGGAGCGGACGGAGGTCCCCGGGGAGGAGGGTTCAGATGGGACACTTGTTCATGCTGAGGACCTCCTGTGTATAGATCAGCTCGGACATAGGGCTGGCTAATGTCTAAAGGCTATCCGCTGTGGCATGAAAACCAGTGAGCTGAGAAATGCTTTGTGAGGGACTTCAGAGAAATAAAACAAGTCGACAGCGTTCATTTGTTATGTTGAGGTAGGAGGGGTTTAAGGTGCTACTTTTGATCAGTATTTAATCTACACTGCTATGATTGACAGTTTCCCTATGTCGTATAAGACTTGATTTATGACATTTGTCTGGTTGCCCTTAGTCTCTTTTCTGATTGGTTCGTCGTCAAGGCCAGAGGTTGATTTATTGAATATCTGGACACCATCAGAGTTTCCTAAAATAGCAGAGAGGTCGACCTTTAAGTGTTTATTTAGGCCAGATCAGGTGTCACTAAAGACTACCAAGATGTCTGTTGCTTACTGGTATTGATGGTAAACTTGTGTTAGAAAAATTTATACAAAAAAGTTTACAATGTAGAAGTCTAGACATCTAATACACACTACTGTCTCGCTGGACATGATGCAATTAAAATCTGACAAAACCACATAATTTAGTTTCATCATTTTCCTAGGACACAGGGTACTTTCAGTATATTACACTTCAAGACTGGCCATATCTAATGACTTTTAATCTTCAGGTCGGAATATCTCCAAATAGCTTCTGAAATAAAATCAAAGTTTACTTCTGCTGTAACAGTTCAAATGAAGAGTTTGCATTCACGCTTTATCACACACCTTTCAGCTCTCTGATTGGCTGCCTGTGCTGATCACATGACCCCATGCATCTTGGCTGATCTGTGCAGTTTCCCCTCTTCCCCTTCGCCATGTTCGGGCCCAGCGCCTTATTGATCCCAATGAGTAAGTTAATAAGCTTTAGACTCATTTATCAGCAGGGTAGAGACTGGAACTGCACAGGCTAGGCTTAATCAAGTCATCAGCGGCCGTCAAGCATGAACACAGTAATTAAAGGAAGAGGGAACGTGGGCACGGAGAGAGAGAGAGAGAGAGAGAAAGAGGGAGAGGGGAGATGCTGTGAAGAAGACCTGAAGGGGCGAGCGAGGAGATAGGGAGCAGCCATTTATAAAGACACATGTTTAGAGCCATCCGTCTTTTAATACCATAAATACAGTGGACATTAATCTGGACTTAGTTAATCAGCAGCTGAAAAACAATCGAACAGGTGATCCAGACACTGCCCCCATGACAGTCCATTCATCCAAACTGCACCACAACAAGCCTTCTTCTTCTTAATGGCACAAACAAAGCCCAGGAAATCACCGATAATCATCATCATAGACCCCAGTATTTCAGCAGGACGGCGGCAGGGAGGTAGTCTCATTTGGAGCAAAGAGGAGATTTACAGCAGCTCCGTGAAGGATGGAACAGAACTGAAGCCATCCGTCGTGTCAACAAGCAGAGGAGAAAGGCCCAAGAAAACTCTAATAAGGCTGATTTAGAGGGTGCTATGGGCAGATGAATGGTAGGTATGTGGTGTGGAGAGGTCAGGGTCGCACATGTAGATATTCTGTCATGACGCTCATTTGACTAAAAGGGCAGTAGGTCAAAATGTGTCAGCCTAAAAGTGAATTTGTTGACCTTACATGAGTCATTACTACCTAAAAAGCATCACTACAGCTGTCTTCAGACCTTGGATTAAGACAGATCGATCTGATCAGTCATTTCATACTACATACTGGGAAAAGAGATTTATAGAGTAGTAAATATAGGGAGAAATGCTAGTAATTTGCAAGTCCTATATTGAACAAAACTGACTCTTGTGAGCTTTAAGTCATGTTAGAATGTTGAAACATACTCAGAGTTGTATTTTGTTTCATTCACACATGTTTGAGTAACTCTTTATTATTAGTCCGACTACATTGGCAAGGCTCAAAATGCTCTATTCGACCTTGTGATGTAATTTAGTGCTAACTTTCATGTTAACAGCTATTTTACCTTTAGTTCAGCAGAGACTGGCAATTCCATGACTGAAATCATCTAAATGATTGGAGTTCAAAACATATTAGAGCACTTCTTGTACCACGTGACATCACAAGGACTCACCCTAAATATGCAGGGTTGTTTAAAGGAAACATTATAATATAGATCAGAAAATAGCCTAATTATATTAAGGGGCCCATAATGAAGTGAATATTAAATATATTAAATGAATATTAAATTAAAAACACACACACCCTATCAAACATACTGTGTTTAATAGGGGTGTAACGATATCCAAGTCTCACGATACAATATCGTCACGGTATGAATCTCACGGTATGATATTTCATTAATTAATTAATCATTGCATTTATATAGTGCCTTTCAAGATACCAAAAGCGCTTTACAGTTCATTATTCATTCACTCAACACTCAATGGTGGTAAGCTACTACTGTAGCCACAGCTGCCCTGGGGCAGACTGACGGAAGTGAGGTTGCCAATCTCCGCCATCGGCCCCTCCAACCACCACCATCACTCATGCACACACCACTTTCATACTAGGCAATGTGGGTGAGGTGTCTTGCCTAAGGACACAACGACAGTTTTTGCAACTGGCGCCCAGTGTGGCACCTGGAATTCCCAGTGGTCTCCCATCCAAGTACTAACCAGGCCCAGCCCTGCTTAGCTTCTGATACAGGTTCAGGCTTTGACAAGCATGGTATGGCCATGATATTACTGCAATATGAGAAAGCTCACAGTATGGTGGGGAGGCTCAAGATTAGGGATGTAATGTGAGCCTCTCGTTATGATATTTTCACAATATACACATATAAATGGAGCAAAGGATCATGGTCTATGTAGTTCCCTCTGTCTTTTTTTAAGCTATTGCTGCACCATAACTCTTAATTTAAGCAAAGAGACTTGTAATTCAATATACTGTGACGGTCGATGATTTTATTGTGAGAACTTTGACAATATGATATCACGATATTTCGGTTATTGTTACGTCCCTAGTGTTAACCTTTCTGGTAGAGGGTCTGTTACCTGATTATTTGCATGGAGATGTTATTGCTTTGTCTGGAAATTCCACAATACAACATTAAACTTTTCTATCTTACATGAACTATGGAGAGGTAAGGCCGCTCATAATCATTTTGCATGTTTTTCAAGGCAATGTTTTAGTAATCAAGATAAGTTTAATGCCTGACTGTGGAACATTCCAGGCAAACCAATAACAACTCCATAGAGACAAACATATGGCGTACACTCTAGAAAAGTTACTTAGCAAACTTTTAAGTTCTAATGTACAGTTTTGCTTTGGTGACTGTTTTCGTATGCATGTATGTTATTATGCTGGTGCTTCTATTCCCTGGTGTCCTATTAGCCTTCACCCTGACCATTACACTGTCCCTTCTTCTCGCCACAGTCCTAATGAAGACAGCTCCCACGGCCTCACAGGATGGACTCTGAGAGGGGGTCTGTAGGGGACACTTTGGGCTCTTGTGGTGAGGGGCATGACAGGTGAAGTTAGCATCACAGTGGTCAGAGAGGCAGAAGAGCAACAGAGGCAAGAGAAAAGCATCAGACCACAAGCACTGCACCCATCAGGACTTTCTCACACTCTGTGCACTAAGTTCAAATGGTAATGAGTTTGTTATATGCTCAAATCATATACCATAATAAAATCCACTCCAGCGTATAATAGCTTTTATACAAATATTAGAGCTGTACAATAAATAAGGTTCTTAAATGTATGTGTCTTTTTAACAGTCAGCTACAAAGCAAATTCTCTGTAAAAACGTGTGGTTTGGAGCAGAGTACAGACTTTATTAGGAAGAAATTTGATTACTTTTTAAGTTAAATGACAATTATTAAAAGTTTGTATTGTTAATGTTCAGGAAATTCATATTGAAAAAGATTATTTATTTTTAATCATACAAAGGAAAATGTATTTAAAAAATGGAAAAAAAAAATCTGGATTCTTTTATCATATTGCCCAGCTCTAACAAATGTATTAATTAGGCTATGTTTAATGATAAAGTAATTTGATACACAGCCATAATCTATTACTGTGTGAATTACTTCAAAGTATTTCAAACCCTTACATGCCTTTTCACAAGTCTGTATATGTATAAATGTAGTATTCATAAGATCATTGAACATACAGGCTACTCATTAACACGTTTTGTTGCTATAGTTTTAAAGTTACTGTCACCTATAAACTGCCCTTTCAAACTCCAAGGGACCTCTGATGCGATATTTGCATTAGTGGTGCAGTGTAGTGGCATTAATTGGCTGTGCATCTCAATCTAAACAGTCCCAGTAATTACACAGCAGGGCCTGTACACTGATCCCCCTCTGGGAATCAAACCAGCAACCACAATCACACCCTGCTTTACAAGTCATAATTAGCACGGGGCACACACATCTCCCGCTTGGCTCCAAAACGTAACAGTGTGTGGGTGACGGATGCTGCTAATCCTGCGTGAACATACCTGGAACAGACAGTCACTCCCTCTGTGTGACTCAATTACAGCCCCATAGATCTGTGATAGAGAGATCCGCTGATCGATGCTTTGTCTACAGGCACAGGGATCATTAGTGCGCCTGCTTCAGTGCCAAAAACCTGTTGATGAGTAAAGAGTAAACAACAAGTCAATTAGAAAAACCTTTGGGCAAATTTGAATTCTGTGGCAAACTGTCTCAAAAAGGGATAATGCGTGTTTTAAATAAGGTTAGCCAAGATTAAGGTGAGATTAGTAAGGTATTCTTGACAAATATCAGGTAATGGCTTCAGTGTTAAAGGAGACAGGAGATACCCAAGAACAAACTAATGTACTGATGTGAATTATTAGGGGAAAAATATAGTCCCTGCAACTAACAACAAAATGTATTCTATGATTAATGCTGTTAATAAAGGAAAAAAATATGTCATAAGTCAGTCACTGTGGTATTTTTATCTTAATTTTGTTAGTATTTCACACAACTGGCAGGAAATATTCCTCCAAAATACAACGTGCACAAGCCAAAAACACTTTGTGCAAATGTTGCTTAGAAGTTAAGAGGCAAACTTTTTGATTTTGATCAACTATTACACTTCTGCCAAAAAGTCAGTAGACCCACTCTTCTGTTACTAGACACCACACTGCAGCACCCTCTCATCTTCTATACCTTATAGCCATATTGATTACTAAATAATCATTGACGGAGCAATGAGTGGAATGGATTCAATTAAAGCCTCAGCCTGGTGACGATTAGCTTTTCTATCCACCAACTACAAATCAGCCCTGTCCCCCAATTAATGGCTAACTAGTAAATGAAATAAATGGCCAGTTGTTTGTGGGGCACAAAGGCTTGAGATGACAGTGGCAGGGCTCTTTAGCAGGGCTGAAGCACACTCCTCTGCTCGCATTAAACAGTCGTATAAAAGTTGTCCCATTGTGCGGCATGCTCACTGGCCCACACTGGAGGCTAATTGTGTCCCCGGCTTTGTAACGCAACACACTTCTGTTGTGATGAAGGCGGCGCCAAGCTCAATAACACACACATCTGAAGGAGGAGTGATGGAGGGGCACACAGGGCAGAGCTACAATGGTTGCTCCGGATTAGACTGTGGACAAAGACAGTGGAGCAGTAATTACAGTGCAAACACCTCAGTATTGTGAGGGCAGAAGGCCTCAGCAGCTGTGTGCCCTGCACCAATACTGTAACAGGAGTGTGTGGGGTCAAAGGGCACTGTCAAGGCAGAAATCACACTCCGGTTGTTATAGTTTTGAAGTTTTCAGCTTGTCCAAGAAAGGGTAGACGTAAAAGGCTGGAGACTGGATGTCTTATTACTTAAATTCTCTTCCACAGTTATGTCCCTTATTCATGAGCAATCAGAATAGGTTAGTATGAAAATATAGTGTACGACTGATGCATGTAAAACTAGGAACAATTAAAAGTTCAGAGTTTAATGTGTACAATTTCATGAATTTGATCATCCAATACAGCTTAAAATCTATAAAATCTAACAATAGTATCAATTACTCAGGTATTGTTACACACAGGTACACATTCAGGTACTGCAAATGTCAGTAAGTAACATATTATTGGACAAGTAGCTAAACCAGGTGAAAACTTCACAGACAATTACTAATTTTAATTTTAATTACTAAAATACATTTCTAATTACTACTAATGTACAGTTTACTGAAATGTACAAAAATATGTTTAGTATAGGAAGAAAGCAAATGCAAGTAAATTTTATTATTTTTCATGTTTGATTTGGAGACTAGGTGAGCCATAGGTAGCAGAATGTGCTATGGAAGTAGCAAGACCAACAGCAATTTTTTTTTTTTTTTTTTTTAAACAATAATCATATGAATTGTTGCAAAGATTTTGTTTGGGGGTACATGTTTTCAGAATCATTAACTGGTGGTCTGGTTGACATATTAGAATGTCATTTATAAATTCCAACTTAGTGATGTAGGTGATTTCTCACGAACAAAGCTAAAAGGACAAGAAAACCAGTGACCACTTGAAGGTCTCTTAACCGGTGCTTCCTTTGTGTTGATATAAAGCAGCTCTTTACTGTAGATGCAGAATACAGCAGAGGCCCTGTCCCTGCTCCTGTCTCTTTCTCTCCTGTATCCACTTCCGTCTCCAAGCCTGATTCTCATAAGTGTCCCGTTTACAGTATGGCCAGGAGGTAATTAGAGGGATGAGGGTGCTCTTGAGGGGATAAGGGGTCGGGTGCTGTGCTGCACCTCTGGGTGGCAGCGGGCTGGGATGCTGCCGCAACAATAGTGAAGAGGATTTGGCTTTAGAAGCATGCAGAGTTGCACCCGCCCTGTCACCATGCAGGAGAAGTGACAGTGGGATTAATGATTGTCAATGGGAACACGGCAGCTGGCCCCAGACACTAATCTGTGGTGTCAGTGTCCTAATTATATAAAATTCATCCAGGTTAATAACCTGTGATTTGTCAGGTACATTTTGTATAATCTCAATAATTATTTTGTCTGCCTGTTTGTTTTTTTTACATTTCCTACACAATTGTTAAACAGGTGCCTCTTCAAACCTTGGATTATTGGATTTTTTCATAAATTACACTGCCAAATCACAGCAAGCTTGAATGTTATGCTATCTGCTACAGTGATCTCAGAAAAGGGTGAGTTAGATGTTGTGGATGAAAAAAAGACAGTGAGACAGATATAAAATAAACTGTAATGAGAACTGCATTGACAGTGTCAGGTGATCAGTTAATAAAATAATGATTCAAATAATCTGGGACACACAAAGCTGGTTGGGTTAGGAAGGGCATCAGGTATCAAATTAAACAAAAAGTAAAGGTCAAATGGAGAGAACAGACTGATGTATACATGCATATATCTGAAGTCTAACAGTACAGTACTGACACTGGGGCAGTGACACTCCCTTACATTGTCCCCCTCTCCAGTCCATAGATGGTGACTCTGAGACAGTACCTCCTCTGTTACCTGGCCTGCTTCAGCCCATGCCCTGAAAACACACACATTCTTCAATTACCTTAAGCCTCCGCAGCAATTATTCCTTTCATATGGAGGTAATTGCTGGCCATGAATATGAAATGTTAGCAGTGCCTCCTTTAACATAGAGCAAAGGTCTGTGTGGAAGCCTGCAGCTATGGGCCATTTCCATATTTGGAGACCTGAAACAGACTACTGTTGACTGTAAATACAGGGCTGTCCACTCAGGAAGGACATGCGCTCAATGAGCTCTTCCAACTTGAGCACAACCCAAATAAACAACACAAAGAAAGCATTTCCCTAGAAAACATGAATGCATTTAACTAATATGTTAATGTGGATGGAAAGAAGGGTTGCTGATGCTCTGATAAAATAATACTTGTTTTGAAGTAACAGATTCTAAAGTAAAGCTTACTGGATTTGCATACAATGTGGGATGTTGGAGACACAGCATATTTTATATAATTCAAAATACTGATGAATGAATGATCAATAAAAATAGAGTAAGTGTATCAGAAGATGGAAGTACAATAGCAGCAGCCAAACTACAAATAGCCATAAAAGAAATCACCCACAACATACACATTATACATGCCCAAATTTGCAATAGATACTGTGGTCACTTGCGTCTTCTTACAATACCTCAAGATGCTTCATTAAATTCAGTTATTTTTATTATTTTTATTTTCTTTTAAAATAAATATGCTGCCTCAATTAGGTCTGTGCAATTAATCAAATGTTAACTGAGATAGAGATTCAGTGGTTTCTTGTCAGTGTCACTAAAAGCATGTTGTTTGGAGCACAGCTGTACAAAATTATATTATTTTCAATCAATGTTCAATGGCAACGACTAAAAATTATTTTTTTTGATAATAGGAAATAAATATTTGAAGGCATTTTATTGATTTTTAATGAGACAAAATGAAATCCAATCAAAAATCATGAATGATCGATGTGAGGAAATCCAAATTTTTGTCATATTGTCCAATGGCACATGCCCTTTCAAACCAGTTAATAAATCTTACACTCTGCCCTGCTGGTGGTAATTTCTCCTGGAGTTTGCCTTTGCTAATGAAAGCTGTGCAGTCTGTGTCACACTTCTCCACCAGGGACACTTGTTCTCTCTTTGGCATAACCACATATTTGTTAATGTCTTCTTGACTTATTAGGAAGGCCACATTTACCCCTGCTTTTGTCATGGAAGCCCTGTCTCTCTGGGTGTCCTGCCCTGCACCAGCGCTGGACCTGTGTTAAACCAATATTCTGCAATGGGACGGGGGTGAAGGACTTTAACATACGTATAGGTGTCCCACTGAGACTGCCCTGCACACACATTGGGGGTCTTTATTTTAGGCCCTTGCACTTTTTAACTAAATTACTACGCCAAGCTGCTGCCGTCCTCATTCATATGCATTACAGGAGAGCAGAGTTTTAGTCTTTATGAATGGCTAAAGCGAGAAAGCCAGTGGTAGTGAATATTCGCTTTAGAAGCCTCAGAAAAGAGCAGAGGTGGTAGGGTAGCAACAACTGACAATAAGAAAACAATGACCAAGACAAACTTAAATGTTACTATCACACCTCTGAGTTCCTTGCAAATTTGTGATTCTGGAGAAAAATACTAACAGCAAAACATAAAGACTAAAAGATACAATATTCCCCAAAAGCAGACTACGGAAGATTTGTACTTAATTAAAAATACAGTTAAATAATGGATAAAAAAAATACTCAATTACTAGTAATGCCAAAATTGTAATTTAAAAAAGTTAAGTCTACTAAAAATAAAAATCAACTTAATAACAATAAAAAGAATATTTGTTATTAGTTACTTTCCATCTCGATAATAATAGAAATGGAAGCTAATGTTAAAGGTACACTGTGTAACTTTTCTGGTGGAGAGTCTGCCATGTGATTGTCTCCATGGTGATGTTATTGTTTTGCTTTGGATGTTCAATGGTATTAACCAAACATATCTTGTATTTAATCAATTATACAAGCTTTTATTTCTCAAAACTACCACAAAATCATGCATTCTTACTGTGAATGTGCCCAAAGATCTGACCTGTAACATGGACTGGTGATGTGGCTGCTTGCCTCCATGGAAATAATTAAATGAAATGTCATACTGTAGAACATTCCAGGATAACATAACATCTACATGGAGGTGGAGGACCCTCTATCAGAAATGTAATTCAGTTCAATTCAATGTAACTTGTATCTGCAGAAAAACTAAAAGCATGTCTAATTTGAGAGGATTCCTGTCTGGAGAAATGAGTGTTGTAAACAGTGGCACAGACGTTACAGTCCACATAGAGCCCTGTTATAAGAGTGAGTGCTGCTGTAAAGCCATTAGCTGATGAAATTCTTCAAATAGAATACACGTGTGTGTTCTTTCACTGCTTCTTTTCAGAAACAACAGCACTCACAGCGAGCAAACATTCAGCCCTCCTATAACTCACTTTGGGTGTGCCAGTCTCATAATGTGATCACTACAGAGCTGCAACAAACACTGAGCCACCTGCAATGATTTGAGTTATAAAAATGTTTCTCTTATATTTTGTCTTAGTGGAGAAAGTCAAAGCACTGATACATGCCAGGGTAGTCTGAATGTGTTTGGAAATGATTTTGAGAAGTTATAGTGGATTCTACTACGCTATGTACCAGATAACATTGCTTACTTTTTGTTAAGACATAAGTACATTCCCATCCTTATTATCTTGCAGTATATATATATTTTTATGTACAGCACTTACTATCCTTCCTGTATTCCTCCAACACTTCCAGTTACATGTGCAATTAAATCAGACTTTCCCGCACAGCCTGCAGTGTCTTGGCAGGTGTTGGAGGCACATCATCACAAATATGTCTAATATAGCTCTACATGCAGACACAGTTTCATTAGTGATTCCTGTAATCTGTCAATACAGGCGGGATGGTTAACAGGAAGAGTGTGGGATCAGCCAGGTGGGGGTGGGTGGTTTAGGAGTTAGAGAGTGTGGGTGTGGGAGGGGGGTACCTCAAGGCCACATGAAGCATCACACTACACAGAGGTGATGATGGTGATGAAGATGTCATCAGGAGGCAGGCAACTCTCCCCAGCTCTGGGACAAGGACACACCTGTGGATAGGCAGAGAACAGGCTCTAATAAATCAAATAATGCTTAATACCAAGATGAAATGTAATATAGCTGTGTTTCTCAAATAGTAATATGCGAGGTCCTAGTCTAATACCTCAATAGTAATACTTGGGGAAAAAAGCCAATATTATCCACTTTTCAGTCCTATTTTGGGTAGTGTCTTGGTTAGAAAAAATGTAGCAGTTTTAGATCAGATTTAGTCATTAGTTTGCCCTAGCTAAGACCTGGAATAGTCCTGTTCTAGACCTGGTTTTGATGCAACGCTCCTTGGAAAGCCAAGTATTTTCAAAAGCATAAGTTTAGGCTATATTTATACAGCAAACCAAATGTAAATGCTTGTGGTAAATGTATGACAGAAAACGACTGATTACAAACGACAGAAAATACAAACAAATCTCTCTGTGTGTTGGGTTGAAAAGAGGGTCTGTCAAACAGCTGATGTACATTAAAGGCTTGCTATATTGGTATTGGGCGCCATCTACTGTTCAATTCAGAATACTGCAGACTGGACCCTGACTGGTTATACGCTACAATGAGCACCAGAGGGCGTTACAGCATTTCTTTTTTATATGCCTCGTAACTCCATCACATGACGTGCAAATTAAATCTTAGCTGTCAAGTTTCTTAAAGCCTACTCCACGGGTTATTTAAAAAGCTTAGCCTGTTAAATAAATAGTTGCTCTACTTATCACAGTCTGCACTTGAACAGGGGCCAAGAGCTGTAGGTTATTGGTATTCTAACAAGAGTTGATATCTGACCCGTCCGAGAACAAGCCCGTTATTCTATTGGAGAACAGAGCGTATTTATTGAACAGTTTATGAGAAATGCACTAGAGCAATAATAGTTGGCAGTGTTTGTGGGAAATGCTCAAATGTAACAAACAGCTCTGTGCTTCTGCTTGACCCTCTTTGCAAAGTAGCTTCATTTTCTTGTTGACATAGGAAAACCTTTAGGTTAGACACACTGTGTCAACGGTGAAGAGTACTGAAAATTACTTCTGAAAAAAAAGGTTACACAGGAAAAGTTACATGACTAATAATACAATTACAATTCAATTACAATTATGCAACTTGAATATTTGTTACTTTCCACCTCTGTAGGGCACCAAAGAAAACAGTTTGCTCAGTTCTAAATCTATACAATGTAATAATGCACTCAAGAATTTAGGTCACAACTTCGACCCTGGTTGAGCGGACATTGGCATTAAAAACTGTACAGTGTATTTGTTTTAAGATTTTTGGTGGGTATGCTTACATAATTATTTTTGCCCATATACTGCACAACAAATGTAAAGTAAAGATTTACTATATCTACACTTTAAAGTATAAAGCTGATACAGAGTAGATTATAAAAATGTTTTATGGCCTTTTACTGTAAAACATATTTACAAGATAATACTGAATATATGAAGGTAAACAGAGACATGGGGTTATGCTGAACCTGGGCTTTGATTACATTGTAATGAGAACTAAAAGTGAATTTGATGGGCTCATAGACACACACACACCTTTTGCGTCATTTTTAGTATGAGCTTGAATTGTTTATAATAATTCCATCTCTCAAATATTGTTTCTCATTGTGTTTTAAACAGTTTTACTATTATGTGGGACTTTTATTAAAAGGTGAGTGGTGCAGCTTTTCTGATTGGAGGATCTACTACTTGCTTATCGCCATGGAGATATTACTGCTTTGCCTGTTCCACAGGATGGCATTACTGCATAGACACAAGGGGGTGTCAGATCTATGGATCTCTGGGCCAGTGGCAGAGTTGGCAATCTAGGGGCCCTAGGTGAATTCAGGTTTGGGGCCCTCCATATACAGGATTATTTTTTCCAAATTTTTATTGTCTGTTTTCTCCATTGTTATTTATTGTCTATTTGTTTTAGTGACCTGAAACTTCAACATAGGGTCTTATATGAACAGTTTAGGTAACCAGAGCTAATCTGGTCAAATGCGTAGCCTAATAATTTTAAAATGCACATCAGGCACTTTATCAGGGTTAAGCAGTTTTTTTTTCTCTCTCTCTCTCTCTCTCTGTTCAGCAGACAGGCAAAGCCGCAGACAATTGCAGATAATTTACACTTAATAAAGGATGTAGACTTTGAGGTAGCTCTGAGAGAACAAGGAATACTTGGCTGTATATGACGATGCTTCTCTTATATGAAATAAACTCTCAGTCAGTGGCTATTAGATTTTTCTCCTGAACTGAGGAAGGAGATTCTGTGTGCATCTGAGCACATAACACCTCGGTATATTACAGATGAGGTTATTAATTTGCATAGGTTATCAATTCATGGGTTTTCAGCTATGGCTGTGGTTTCTCTCATTTCATTATAGGTCAGTCTCATTTCATTATAGGTTGGTGTAGTTCACTCTTCTTTTACTTCCAAAAACATAGCAATGGTCAAGTCGTTCAAACAGTTACTCTCATCAGTCTTCATTTCTAAGCTTTTCTCATGATTACAAGCCCTGGTGACTATTGCTGTGATAACAAATTCCGTATTATACAAATTAAATGGCCCTTGAATAATAATAATATAATAATGTTTTTCCTTCTCCTTCCACCTACCCATTGGAAGAAGCCAGTTTTTACAATGTATAATGTTTTTTTTTTATTAATTAATAAATTTACTGCTCCATGATTTAAACAACTATTGTTTTTGAGGACTATATTTGAATGGAGATCAAAGGATTCTTACAGCTGCAAAAGAATATACATATATTCGCCTGCATGTTACTTGCATGCTTACTCCAGTAAAACATTAAATATTAAAAGAACAAAGTTAGGCAAGTTTAATGCCATACAGTGAAACAGTCTATACAAACATTTCAGTAAAATATTTTCTTGATACATTTTACAGGAGAGATTTTAGAGGCCTACCTCAAATCCTGACTCCTGACTCTTCTCTCAGATTTGATCCCCTTGTGTATTCATGTCAGTTTGAGCCATTGACTGGGCGGCTGTTGATAGGAGGACAGATGAGGAGCCCTGCAGAGACAAGGCCCTTTGGTGACGGTTCAGGGTGCTTCTCATTGATCCCTCCGATTGACCATTGCCCCTTTCCATTCGACGCCACAAACCACTGGACTGCATTAGGAGAGAGGCATAATGATAAGGTGTCGGTAACCCTAGAAGCTCTTATAAAAATACCTTTGAACAGATCATGTTCAAACAAAACTATGACATTCAGGAATATAAAAACTTGCTCTGGGTAATTTCCTCAAACAGAAAGAGTGGAAATAAATGGCGAAAGCTCAGGATTGATCAGGCAGTCTACCTTGTCCCGGAGATGAATTAATGACCTTGGAGAAAGTCATCCATCCACATGACAGGGCTGGGCAGTCCAGTCCTTTAGCAGAGATACATCTTATTCAATAGAGCCCCAGATAGTTTATTCAATCTCTACTCAATAGGATGTAGTCTGCAGGGAAAAATAACTCCAGTCACAGAAGGCCGTATACTTTACATATTGTATTACAATGACAATGGGGTTTTGAGGTTTCTCTGCCTAAGCCATATTTTCTATTGAAACATATCAAAGATTAATATGGTTAGCTGTGGACTTATGAGTTAAGGCTGGCAAAAGGTATGTATAGCATACAGTTATGAATGCTGCCTTTAGATTCCACTATTTGATGATTACATGGATATTTTTTTTCTAAACAAACTTTTGCAATGCATTGAACTGACCACAGATTTATATAGTTTTGCACTGTAATTTAATGTGCTCAATAACCTCAATAGAAAATCAAGTTTTCTTAGATTTTTAATGGACATGCATTATGTTGTTATTAGCATTATAGATACACGGGCAGCATAGGTTATACAGATATAATATTATTGTTAATTAGCCTAAAAACTCACGATTCAAATCTGACCAACTTGAGTGGATTCTAATTAATCCCATCCATATGTACGGACCTAATTCTGCAATGCAGGCTTTATGTTCAAATCCTGCATATTAGCCAGGAGAATGTTATACTGAGATGGGCTAAGTTAATAAATGATCGATATCAATAAAGGGATAATAATAGTAAGATAATACAAACGCAGTGCACATTTGTGGCCCTAAATTCTCAAGTTTACCTCATGTCCTAGATCTACAAGTGGCTTCACCAGTCTCCCGCCTGCCTGACCTGAGGCTCCATTGTCTGTTGAGACCAGTCAATCACTGCTGGGTCAGCAAGGTCCCAGCTGTCCCCATGACGTAGGCCTGTTGCATGGAGCAGCAGAGCAACTAAAAACATTGCCATATGGGCTAGAGGCACACTACGAAGTCCAAAATATTAACGATAAGCATTGTGTTTACTTTAATGTTAACGAGACAAGTGGCCTATACACGAACTTGTTTTTTTTTTTTTTTTTGTTTTTTTTTTTGTTTTTGTTTTTTTTAACACAATCAAACTCAAGAGAGTCTTGTCAAGAGAACTACAAATCCCGGTACGCCAGTGTGAAAAACAACGCACCCCCACGATTTGAGGCGTTTTTGTTTATAGGATTTTATTGTTGTTATTATTATTATTATTATTTTTTGTTTATTTTCAAGCCTTAAACGAACGGAAACGTCGTAAGTGTCGTGCTGTTTTAGCAAAATATATTGTCAGATAGCCTATAGAATATTGCTACAAACATAAGCACAAGCAAAAGGAATATATTAAGCTATACCTCTCATAATGTAAATCAGAGTAAGCGTTCAATGTGGCTAAAATATTTGTGTTTAATTTACTCTCCACATTTCACATTCCACATACACATGCTATTCTTTCGTTTTCAGTGTTGGGGGTCACCCTTATATAGCCTACTGAGCTAACTTAATCTTATTTCTATCATTTCAGGTTGTGTTAAACGGTTATGGGTAAACTCGAAATGATTGGATTCGTCTGTTTTCGCACCGTCCTTGAACGCATCAGTAGCAGCAGCAGAGCCGCCGCATCAAACGAGTTCATTCAGTGAGTGGCCGCGGCGAAGACAACAACAGGCTACCTCCCTCAGTCCTGGGTAAGGACTCTGATCTCCGTTATTTTTATTACTTAAAACTTTGACTTATTATAAGCCTGTCGCCATTTCACAAAGCGTTTGCACTCGGTTGTTTCATTTTCACGCGTTGTTACTGTTTTTGTCAAAGTCATAAACGTTTGTGAACGGCGTGCTCTTTTGTTCTCCAGGTTTATAATTTTGACAAAAAGCTGTGTGATATTTGCCTGTCGCCTCAGGGACACACTGACACTCGTGTAATTAAATGGACTCGATATTTAGTTATTATATATTTAGGACTAATGTTTTATGTTTCATTTTGTTTGGGCTGTTATGGTCACATCAACATAGTAACAATGTAATAGTAGTTAATAGACATGTCATTTGTTTTAATTTATTCAAAACGTATCTACAGCTAAAAAGGCATGTTATAAGCCTTTATTAACCTAATGTTTCAAATGTTTTTGTATGTTTTCCTTATAGAATGCTGCAAAGCTATGGGACAAAGGAATCAAAACACCTCCAGGCTGCTTTCTAACAAAGAGCCATAACATAACATTACATGTTGTAACATGTTGAACCAGTAAAATTATTGAAAAATGTTGTCTTCATAAATAAGTTGGAGAAACTAATTTGCCCCTGAGACAATATTCTAGTGATGCTTTGGACTTCAGAGTTGAGATACCAGTGTCGTCGTTGTTTAGTGGAGGCTGTGTTGAGCTGATGTGCTGTGAGATCAGCTGTAGTCAGACATGACCAGAAGATGCACATAACCAAAGGGGAGGAGTGCGCCCCGGTTTGATTGGCAGGGCACAGTTTCTGCCCCTGTGCCTGCACTGTGTCCTCACGCGGCTCTCAGTTGTCCGCACAGAGGAAGAGCCATCACCATCAGCACCATGGACCACGACGACACTGGAAGTGACCTGTCTGAGTCTTTGGAGATCAGAGAGCTCCAGGACCAGTATGTGGACCCTGACAACAGCTTCAAGTCCAAAAGTCTGCCCATTCTAAATGGACCGTGTGACCAGGACAAAAAGGCAGAGGAGCCACGACTGGTGGTGACTCATGTGGACCAGAGCAGCCAGCTCCAGATCAAAACACCAGACTCTAGCCAGGCAGAGACTCCCTCCTCTCAGACAGACTTCTCCCCATCCGCCTCCAGCATGGTGGGCCTTAGCAGTTCTTTGCCAGTGGAGGGACACAGGGGTTCGGGAGGAAAAAAACTGGGCTTCTCCCTCACCAACCTTATCCGAATCCCAGCCAGGAAGTATGTGCGGGTCATTCTTCGAGACTCGCGCTGCTTTCTGTTCTGCATGTGCTACCTGACTTTCATCCAGTCGCTCATGGTATCGGGCTACCTCAGCAGTGTCATCACCACCATCGAGAAGCGCTACAGCCTGCGCAGCTCCGAGTCTGGCCTGCTGGTCAGCTGCTTCGACATCGGCAGTCTGCTGGTGGTGGTCTTCATCTCCTACTTCGGGGGCCGAGGGCAACGTCCACGCTGGTTAGCTGTGGGCGGTGTTTTCATTGCCATAGGGGCAGCACTGTTCTCCTTGCCGCACTTTATCTCCCCTCCGTACCAGATCCAGGAGATGAACTCCTCTGCAGGCCACGAGGGCCTGTGTCTGACTGGCAACAGCAGTGGCAGAGACGCACTGGATGTGTCCTCCTGTCCTCGTGACCAGGAGGGCAACGAGCACAACCTGTATGTGGCCCTGTTCATCTGTGCCCAGATTCTGGTGGGCATGGGGTCAACGCCCATCTACACACTGGGGCCCACGTACCTGGACGACAACGTGAAGAAGGAGAACGCATCCCTCTACCTGGGTAAGACAATCTAAATAATAGCACGAGGCACGGAGCCAGAGAGGAATTCACTTACACTGTGTAATCCATTTTATTGCCTTGGCTGTGACTGACATTTACAAAATGCTTTGAATTAGGTTAGAGCACAAAAGCAGTAAGGTGGCGACAAAACAAATTCAGATGCACAGTTTTTTGGGCTAAAGCTATAATAACTCCCAATCATCTCAAAATGAATTCTTTCCCCACTCTCTTGTATGTTATATGTTTGTATCACACATATGGTGTTATGTAAAACCAGGATCTGCTTTTTAGTTTCATGAGGATTAGGACTGGCTCGAGCTAGATTATGTTATGTTTTTCTGATGACTGCAGAGATCCCTTCTAAGCAGGCTGATGTTTTTTATAATATGAGATTATGGATAATAGTGTCATCTATATTCTATGTACACTATCACTGAATTGTCCACAGCTGCATGTGACCAGTGGAGGAGACATGTGTGCCTGAGTACATGTAAGCAGTACGCCTCTAAAAACCTTGAGAGATGAAAAACACAATCATCCAATTGAGTTCTGACCCTTCTGATATAATCTCCATGGCACACAACCTATGCACCGTGCTGAGGTAAATACAGGGACTGCAATGTCAAACCAGGACCAGAGTCACCTGAGAGCGGGCAGCATAGATGAAGCAGAACTAGGTTGGAGATGATTAATGTTCTAGTACTACTGCATAAGAGTGTGTTGTAGAAGTACCTCCAATGTCCGCCAGCTCGAATCAACAGCTTCATATAGACAACGGTAAGACGGTGTACAGATAATCAACCCCACACATTTTAATACAGTTATTTTCTCATTTATCACATGCTGCATCTTCAGTGTCGTTTATGGTTATTGGCTTGACAGACTGTGCATACCCCGCCAGTGCCACCATAACTCAGGGAGGTGACTGTAATTGTAGGAATGGTCCTTGGACTTTGATGTGAGGGTTACTGGGGCATGGGGCACCCCTTAATCTGCTCCAGTCCCTCATGAAGTCAGTGCTGTCCCACTGACCTGTATTTGGTCCGCTGCAACATTACAGTATGTTCATTATTAATGCTGCATCATCAATACATCAAATATTTACAATGCCGTTTCAGAAAATTGGGGCACATCTAAAATTTAAATCAAAATGTGTCACAAATTGAAATGACTTGAAAAAAATATACTGCTATTTTGCAAAACAGCTCAAAGTAATTGTGATGTACCAGCAAAGCAGAAAACGAAAGACAAATGGCTCCTTAAAAAATATTTAGTTCTCCATGTAGCTACATATTAAATCTAGATCTTAAACAGGACTCTACCTGATCTAAACTACAACCCTACACCAGATCTTTGCTAGGAACCGTATGGCAGTTTGAGAAACACCTGTATGAAATATTTTGTGCTCATGAATTTTGATGCATTTAACCTGAAATGGCATTCTACCTGGTGTTTATTTACATTTTACACTGAGCTAATTTTTTTTTTACTCAGGGTCATCGTATGGTAGAGCGTTATGTCACGTTGCTTGGACATTTTAAATTGGCACATTATTATCCCGGTGCTGACAGGCTCCAGTCACCTGCACGCTGCGAAGGCTATGGAGCCTGTTTGATATTGAATGCTCTCCCTGGCTGCTCGACTGCCCTCAAGACCCTGTATTGATCCGTTTACTGCATCACAGGGAACCGTTGCTGCATAGTGTGGAGCTGTGGAAAGAGACAGAATAACAAGACTTATTTCACGCCCAATACAAAAAATAGGAGTCTAAGTCATAAGTCAACAGGGTCTAGGGTACAAATAGCTCTCAAGAACAGTGATTGCAGCTTGAAGAACATGGCAGTTCGACCTTACTTGTTTTTTCCCTTTAGGGACAATGTGTTCCTCCATGTGACAAAACAGACATGCTCTTACATGCAGCATTAGCACTTTTCCAGTCAAACTTGTTCAAATTGCATTTGAAATTCTTCTTAAAATAACCCTCGTGCCACAGCTGCAGGTTGATTATACTGGTGTTTTGACTCGATCTACTTGACATTTCACTTGACGATTGCTGTTAGGTGCACGTTTTAGCCACAGGCAGAAACCTAATGGTGTTTAAAGGTGTTTTGTGTAACTTTTCTGTTAGGGGAGTCTGCTACTTGCATGTCTCGCTGAGGATGTGAGTGCTTTGTTGAGAGTGTAGAATGATCTGCTTTGCATTTATACCATTACACATCTTTATTTGCTAAAAAAATACTGATTAATAAACAAGCATACTTATTGTGAACAGCCCACCTCTCCACAGACTAGACCTGTAATCTGACCTGGCCTGTAGCCTGCTTATCTCTGTGGAGATAAATACGTTCAATGCCGTACTGTGGAACATTCTAAGAAAAGCAACACTTCTATGGAGACGAGCAGGTGGCAGACCCTCCACCAGGAAAGTTACATAATGCACCTTTAAATGAAATAATTTCTATGGAAAAATACCTTTCTCTCTCATGAAATCATCCAAGCACATCCAATTTGGAATGATTCAAATATAGGCCACATATATTACCGAGGCTTCCCCCTTTTTTACATAGGGGTGACTTTGTACTCCCCATCCCATTAATAAATCTCAATTTGCAGTGGCCCAAAAGGGAGTCTGCGCTCGGGGGTACTTTGGGTGCCCTTGGAGCCAGGTTGTATGTGTGTGTTGCAGTGTGTAGTGTTTTGGTTTTGGATGTTATCTTTGTATGTACGCATTCCCTTTTTGAGCCCCTTGTTCCCTACGCTGGCCCCCATGCTACTATACTAAAGTGACAGTGCAGGCTCTGCCCCTCTGAAATAATTGTACAGGAAATTGGCTGTAAAGAAAGTACAAAAAGCCTGCGAATAGTCTCATTCTGTACCGACTTCAACGTCTTCCTCAAGTCCCTGGCCTCTCCACTGCTGTGACAGATTTACAACACAGCATTCTGAATGTTACTATGGTGAACTGCTCTCCACTTTGCACGACTGTGGCTGGTTGTTAGCTGTTAAGGTTTGTGATTTTGTGAAAATCAAGTGCAGTGTGTGATCCAGCCCACAGACAGATATGAATGTGGAGATGTATACCATGTATAGATTGGCTTTTGATTAACAAGTGTACAATAACAGCTGTTATTTACGAATCTATTGTATTGTCATATTCACTCTTTTGCCTATTTTAGTTGTCAGTATGTTAATAGTTGATTGCATTTGCCAACTGTTCATGAAATAAATCTGATACTAAATAAATTTGAACTAGTTAGAATAAAATTATTATTTGACGAAATGTCACAAATAGCCCTGAAAAAAAAAAGAAAAAAATTAGGTAACATAAAAAAGAAAGAAATTATATGGAAAAACTATAAAAATGTGAGTATATATATTACATACGATTGTGAAGAATGTGATAATTGCATTGATGAACATTGATTTCTGAGTTTTCTTAGTTAAGTAATTTCTTCAGTGTGAACATTAAATTTACTAATGATGTGACGTTTGTGAATGAGTCAGCTTGTAATATAATCATCAAAATATGAATGGTTGGATCCGGATCTAATTTTTTTCTTTCCAATTTTTATGGATTTTTATCCTGATTAACGCTGAACCAACACAAGAATCACCACAGAAGCAGAGCAGGCAACACAGTGATAGTTTTGTGCACACAAAAAAAACAAACATATTTGACATCTTAACAGTTTTAATTAAAATTTCATCATCTCAAAAAGTAAACACACTTTCAGTCTGAGTTTGAACCATTTTAAACAAATCTTAGCCATGGTCATTTCTCTTCGTGATTAGTCTGTAGTTAAATTTCTCATGTTGCCTTTTTTTCATATAATTAAATATAACAAGAGCCATTATGTGAACAACTCTTTGACATGAACCACTCCAAAAAAATCAGATCCATTTTTTTATTTTTCATAATAAGCAGCATGGTAAATCTGCTTTTGTCAATGGACAGATCATGCATGTGTGTGCTCGTAAGCTTGAAAAGGCTGTTTTATGAGCCCTTACTACACAAATTGTATAAGACATGGCGTCTGCAAAAAGCTTCTAGCCTAACTTTCCTGTTCCATTTAATCGCCCACGCTGTACTGCCTCTTAACATGCTCTGCCTCTTTCACATGAGGATAAGGTTAATTGATTCGTCCTGGCTGACACACTCTCTCTCCCCCTTCTCTTTTTCTCTCCCTCTGCATTTACTGGTCTTTACTGTAGTAACTTATCGCCTCTTGCATTATTAATCTTTCATTAGACGCTTGTGAATAAAATGTAAAATGTTCTGACTCCTGGCACAACATTGCTTCAGTTTTGACTCAGAGGCCCTGTAGAGGAGACTGTTTATTTACTGAGTAGGTGGGAGCGGGTGGTGTCTGCATAGTCATATAGGCGCTCTCCCTTGGACGAATTTAGAAAGAACAGTTGCTCAGTGTCCCGCTAGTGAAAGGGCAAAAAAAGTACTAGTGACATGACATACTGTACTAAGCAAAATCAGGTTGAAAAAATGACAACAAGGGAACAAAAATAAAATACAATCCACAAAAAAAAAAAAAAAAAAAAAAAAACTCAAAGCACTAGTAGGGATGCACTGATCCTATACTGGTATTGGATATCGGCACTGATACTGAAAAATTTGCTGGATCAGGTATTGGCTTTGAAATATCGGTTCAGTCAGTATCCTAGTTGGACGTATACATTTATTTATTCATTTAATTGGCCCAGAAAATGTTTGACTTTTATTTATACAAAGCTGTTTTGTAGTCACTTGAGGGATACAAAACAGCTACATAACTCATTTTGATTGTTTTATTCTTATTTTATTTTTGTTTTAAGGAAATACGTGCTGTATTCAGTCTCTACACTGGTATCAATTGATATTGGGTATAAGTAGATACTTAAAGCTCTAGTACTGGAATTGGTATGGGAACTGAAAAAGCTGAATCAGTGCATCCCTAACCATTAGCATATGCTACCTCTGCCAAGGCATGCACTGTACAGTATAATGTTGCTCTGGGATGTACTGTACATAAAATCCAGCTTGCTTTTTCTGGAGTAAAAACTCTTATCATCTGGCCAAAAATTCCCTTTTTTTCTGCTGTTTTATTTGGCAAACTTACAATATTGGCAATCTGTCTCAAACATCTAAACTAACCCATTGATTTTTCAAGGCACAAAACTATAAATAAAATATATATAAGCACTAGCAGTCTTCAAAGCTGTGGGTACCTCTCCATGATCTTAGTATTGTTTGTCACCGGTAGTCTCTTTCATTAAACAGTGTGTCCTGTTTTGCTCAGCTGCAGCCAAAGCAAATGCAGATCGCACACACATGGCTCCCCAGAGATGTCCGCTGTTTTCTGCCCCCTCAGCCTGATGGATCACATTTCAGGACAGTACGCGTTTGCTCCTTCACACACTGGCACACTTATAGAATCATATTATAGTCTCTTCCGCTTCCTCCAATCTGACTACACTTTAAAACCAAAAAATGGATGTTAACCAATAGCAGGTTTGGATAAATTGATGTGATGCATTTACATTTCTATCGTGTTTGGCCCTTAAGAAAATCTGAGTTTGTTGTTTCGGACTATTGTGCTGGGGTGAATTTTCTCAGGTGAAATCTAAGCTTGTCAAAAGTACTGCTACCCAGATAATAATTCATACCAAATCCAGTATCAAAACTAGAAACTAATTAGAACACATATTAATACTCATATATTGAACATTTTCTCAGTGGTTTTAGAATGGCTGCAGACTATATCAGAACTATTATATTAAATATATTAAAGAAAGTACTATTATTTTGTGCCTATTATTTTGTATGAGAATGATTAAGTTAATATAATGACAGCACTACTCTGGTCTGGAAAGTGGCAGCCTTAGTTCCATTTGGAACTGGAAATGGAACCATTGTTTTGATCAACTTCTAAACCAACATTCATTTGTCTATGCTTTTTATTATTAATTTGTAGTAAAAGGAAGTGCAGTGAAGCAGACAAAGTCTCCATAATTGTTTTCTCAACTTTCTGCATCCTTGTTGCAATTTTCCATATGATTTGGTAATACTAACTATAGTTAAGTGATTTGGGGCGGCCCTTTTTCACAGTTAATTTGTCTTGCATAATTGTGTTTTACAGTGTTATGAATTCACTTGGCTATATGCTGCCGCTGTCCCTCCACTGGGCTCTTGAATCATTCAGTAGGAGAGATGTATAAAGTCTGAAAGTAGAAAGCGTGGGAGTCAATTTTCTCTCCAAAGGCTGTGGCACTAACTGTAACAAGCATGCAGCAGGAGTCACTGCTTAACCTTGTTTGCCAATGACTAGTGGCTATTTGTCAGTATTGTGGCTTTGCTTGTTTTGACAATGTGGGAAGGTTCCTGGGGAAATGCCACAAGAGCCTTGTGTGATAGCAGGAACACTTTGTTTCTTAACTATGTTGAGCGAGTGGGAAGTAATGACATTCTTCCTTTGTTCGTTGGAGCACTTTGGTCCACTAACCCACCTTGATCCCTGCTTGTCGTCGCCCTGGTCTAAAATAGAAGTGAGGCAGGTTTATTGGCCATGATGAGGGATTGTCTTCTCATCTATTCAGTGCTTAACATTGCGGATCATATATAACTAGTGTTGAGCAAGAGACAGCCGTAGACAATTGTAAGCAATCAGATGATAGTAACTATACTGTGACCAATTACAGTACTTGATTTGGTCAGCAGGTATTATATTAGTAGGAAAGTTATGCAGATGAAAATGCTCTAAAATCCTTAAAAAAGATAGTTTGAAGTGACTGTTTACTACCATTTTAAAACAGAGGTATTTTATTATGTTTTTGTTGCTCTCAGCTCCCCACTGTCTCTTTATGTCTTCTTCGATTTCACTAATCAGTGTTGAAGACAAACATGTCGTCCCATTGTGAGTCTTATCCAGGAAATGAGAATTTATCAATAAATATCAGACATGTATCAGGCCTTACGCAGGACAGGCCTGCATTATGGTACTGTATGTTCTGTCACTGGATTCCTACACAGGCATATCATAGTCAGGTACAGTACGCTCATATTATTCAACAAATGTTCCAGTGATGGTTGGTGTTTCACCCACACAGCCCTCCAAGTCACTCTTCATGATGAAATATTCTCAAGAGGTTTTGAGGGATTCTAGACATGACTAAAAAGTGTCCATGCACTCCTAGTGTTTGGCTGCTTATTGTTCTCCATGACCTCTGCACTTCCAAGATTGAGACCGGGGAGGAAGAGCCTCTTGGGAACAGTGTTAATGGCATTTGCATAAAACCAATCTTCATACTGTTTGCAAACTGAAGAAGGTTTCTTGTTCATGCATAGTATTTTTTACTTACTTTTCTGGGTTTAATCATGTATTTATTGTTCATTAATAGATATTATTAAGTGATGTTTTGTAAACAATAGCTGAGTCCTCAAGACCCGCCTCCTGTTACTGGGCAGATTGTGTGTCTCAGAAATCAGGCCACCTGATTGGCCAGATAGTCAGTTCTGTTTTTGAGGCTATGGATGAACGATAACTAGATATTTGTTTTACCTTGTATTTGCAACATTTCCTTCTCTTGTCTTTCATCTGTACTATGAGGAGACTTTTGCTTTAGTTTTCACCCTCCTCAAAAGACCATTATGTAATTTAATTACATCACAGTATAGCAAAATGCCAGGCTGTAAAATGCCACAGTAAGTTTTTGACCACAGCTGAGTTTTGATTTTTACTGACCTTTATCTCAGTACCATATAAAGCAAAGAGTACAACTGAAAAGAGCTTAAGGCTTTTTCTATTGTTGCATGATAATACACCGTTTCCTGTTAACATACATTTACTTAAAACTGGCACATGCCCCCCTCCTGACCTTCAGCTGTTGTCTTGCTGTGCTGGCGGCTCGCAGCAAACCCGTCTGCGTGGAGCTTCCTGGAGGGACAGTAGCCTGCTCCCAAAGAGGAATGAATCTGACCTCCGCCAGTGGGTCCGCTAACGCACACGTGCTAACACGTACACGCACGTGCTAGCACAAACACACACTTGCTACCACGCACACATGCTAGCACATACACACACATGTTAACACACACGCAGCAGAGTCCAAATGCATGCTGCTGGTGCTAAAACATCACACTGTTCAACGCCAGCTGACCAGTGTATGCTGAAACACTAGTCTTCAACATGACAAGAAATGCTGCGTCAAGATTAATTATGGTTTTACATTAGGCTTACATTTTGTGTATCCTGTATCACTGTTAGTTCCATAAAACTAACTAGTCTACACTTTATCCGTTTAGTAGATTCTTCACTTTTGTGAGATATAAGGTTTTTGTGGAAGATAATTATTTCCCCCTAAAGACTCCATCCTCTCAATATGTTGTTGTTGTTGTTGTTTACTTCCATAATGCTAATTTCCCTCCAGCCCTTTGTTCCTAGTACTTTGTGTTTTACATTTTGAGGGGCCTATGTGCCAGTATAGACCAGAGGGGCTGAGCGCTGTGAGTCGTGGTGCACCTGCAGTGGGGGTGGTGAGGTCTACAGAAGCTCGGGGGGTTGTCATGTGGAGCAGGGGCTAAGTGTGTGTTGAAGGCTGGGACGGCGTTGCTTTGTTTTCCTCTGAGCGTGCGCCGCTATTTGAACATCTGTGCCTGTTTGTAGACACTGCAGAGAATTGTAGCCCACCAGTGACAACCCAAGCCCTGTGCTACTGTCACGCTGTGTGGGAGGCTCCTTTTCTGCATCCAGGCAATTCTTCCCTTACCTGAAAACAACAATGAACAATGCAAAAACACAATATATGCTTGGTAAACATCACATAATCTTAGCTAATCATGTAATTGGTTCAGGCTTTATCCACAGTGATACAGCACAATCCAATCTGGCCTTTGTTGTCACAGAAATACACTATTACAGAACAAACAGTATAATGCCTTATCACATATTTGAAGATGACTGAGACTGAAACAACAATTTATCTCACAGTAACAGCTTGTGTGAAACAATGAACTCTGAATGATAAGATAAGATGTACAAAGTTTATAGCCTTATAACTTTATGTCATTTACCATTTTTTTACTGTTACTTTTCAAGGCCATGCAAATTGCATGCAGTAAGAAAGGCTTGTAAAAAAAGAAAGAAAATATAGAATGTACAAACAAGCAGAATAAAAGAATTGGAACAGGAAAACCTCAAATCAACCATATCCAACCACAGCCAGAGTGAAATCCACACTAAGGACTGGAAATATGTTAGGGTGGTCATGCACTGAAAGTCACAGTTAGACCAGAAGGGCTGTCTATATCAGAAAATAAGAACTGCGGGCCATGTATTGTACAATAATGACGCACCATACCCCTACCCACTCGATCTCCACCTTTTAACACCAAGTACCACTTCACATGAAATTTCACTTAACAAGTATGACCAAGCCTTTACCAGACTAAATCCAGACTCTATCAGGCCTATATCAGGGGTAAATATGGTCTAAAATGAGACTAAACCATGGATAAGAGCATTGTAAGGTACGATTAAACCAAAGTAGGACAAATCAAAATGCACTGCCCTATCCCAGGCCTCTGCTGTACTCCTGGGAAATGCATAACCATAAACATTCTCTTCACATTCTTAGCTATAAGAAACACTATATCGAAACCTAATTTATGGAGTACCCTCACAAACCATAGCATGTTATCTAGCTCACAAAATCATTTCCAACCAGCCCTCTGACACAAGTGTTATCAGCTGCAGAGAGCACATTTCTACAGTGAATTTACACTAGTGACTGCCTGCTTAGTGGTGGTGCTTTCACAGATTCTTGGCATTGCCTCCGCACCATATTGCTGTCCAATTTCAGTCAATGGGAGATGCTGAAAAGCTGCAGGTGCTCCCATCTTGTCCTAAATGCCACGCTCCCCATTGACTAAGGGAGCTTTATAATGTCCGTGTACATTGACAAAGATTCTCATTCATTGCCACGACATCAGCTGTCACACGCTAAAATGCTGGAGCTTAACCCATTCAAACACTAAAAAAGCACTTAAGAGCTTGTTGTTCTTGATACTTCATCCTCAACTGTGTGTCATGGCAAAACGTATTTATAATGAAGAAACAAGGTTCTTGCTAAACTGGCTGCAGACTACAACTCTGCAGACTTCCTCAATATTTAACTGCACAATAGGCTTTCATTGCACAGACTGGCAGCTTTCTGAAAAGTATGAGCCCCACTTACAATGATTCATTTGAGTCAAGAATAGCCGGGAAATTGTTAGGTAAGAAATAATACTGTAAAATAGTTCTGAACATTCTAAGAGGGAATGCCACATGTTTGAAATATTGAAAGACAATTGGTACTTTGTAGAATGCTGTGCCTGTCATATATTTCCAGGGTTATTTGCTCGGCCTGAGAGCTTTTATTCTGAAATGCCTGAACCCAGTCACCTGTGATGACTAATTCGACTCAAGAATAGCTGGGCAATGTTAAGAAAGAAATTGAAGGGTAAATCGTTTTGAGAGTGAACGCCACATGTTTGAAATATTGAAATAGCTTTGGCATTACTTTTGACTGGCTTTCACTTGGGATAATGTTGAGGAGAATTAATTAGGGTTGAATTATTTCATCCAGACTTCAACATAATGTGCCTTTCATTGGCCTCTCTGGGAGCTTGCACTTTTAAATGTCTCTACAGTTAACTCGCAATGATTAATAATGTTCTGTCCAATAGTTAGGTGCAAAACAAAATCCAAAATTGAATGCCAAAAACTGAATGACATGAAAAATGAACACATTACTTTGACTGGCATCCGGTGACTAAAGAGAGCAGTGGGCCTTTCATTTGCCTGTCATGGTGAGGCGTGAACCTGAGGAGAAAGTGAAGAAGGATTTCCAACTGTCTTATAAATAATGCCACATAACGTCCCCCGCCTCCCATTGCCAAGCATTGACTGACACTGAAGAGAAATAGCTTTGTGCAGTGCCTTCATTCATAAAAATCACCCCCTTCAGTGATGAAGACAGGTAAGCCCACTCATTTCAGTATTTTTAATGTTTTTTTTCACAATACAACTCTTGAGTTTGCCTGAAAAAATAACCTTCACATCTTTGCGGCACTCCATATTCCCCATACTGACTTTAAACCTTTGTGAAGTCGACAGTGATGGATTAGGGGCCCCAGTCACATGTTCGAACAGATGAACAAGCTGCTGACTGACCTTGCGTGCATCACTGGCCCGGGCAATGCTTCCATCACCAACTTACACTTTATTTTTTATGACTTTGCCTTTTTGGATTTCTTTGCCTTTCGTGTATGCCCCCCTTGCCCCAATCAAATACATTCTTATCCACTTCAGCAGCAGATTTGTGGGATTTTCACTGTCAGCTTTGGAACTCGAAGTCTTAAGCGAGCATCATAATCAGCAGAAATGGTCATGTGACGGTAGGGGGAGGATTGGTGACCCCATGCCCAAAATTGCATAAGAAGTATAGGCGATGGGAATCCCATAGGAAACACCTCAGTAATAAAAAGTGCTGTGGCGTAACATTGAGTAGGTGGTGCACTACATCTCTTTAGACAGAGTGGACAGTATTTTACCATCATAAGCACTTGGAGAGTAAATGTACGACAATTTGACATTCAAAAAGATACATTCTTTGTTTTATAGTTCTGTTATAGTTCTCAAAGTAGGTGATTCTAGTTTGTTGGACTTGTATTGACTCTGGTAGCAGGATTATTATTTTTAGGACTAACCCACAATGGTGAACACACAACCACATGGCAGAATCAGACCTTTCTACCTTGTGACATGTTGCTTCTTTGTCTCTTTTTTTTTCATGTCATACTGTGGAACATTTCAGATAAAGCAATAACATGAAATGTGTTTCCACCTTCCAAAATGCTCTTTAACTGTTATGTGGATAAATCAACATCCACCTCTGACTTTTATGCAAATTACGGGTTTACACAAATCTAGACACAAGGTGATGGGAATGCAACTATGGAGACAAGATGATAGGAGAAAAAGTTACATAGTGGCCCTTTAAGAAGCAGCACAATGCACATGTGTTTTGCATGTTTTGCAGTCATGTCTTCATTGTTATTCCATGTATCATTGATGCAGACAGAGTGTTCTCCCACACTTTGGTTGACTGCCGTTCCGCTGCATCGTCTGAACTGCAGCTGAGGAACAACTAAGAAAAGAGCATCCCCTCCTCTCTCATTTGACTTTTTCTAAATATTTAATTTAGTGAAGTGAGCTGAGGGAGCCCCTGCTTAGAATAAAGCAGCGT
Source organism: Boleophthalmus pectinirostris (assembly GCF_026225935.1). Lineage (NCBI taxonomy): Eukaryota > Metazoa > Chordata > Actinopteri > Gobiiformes > Gobiidae > Boleophthalmus > Boleophthalmus pectinirostris. Next base: position 20,761,776 of record NW_026571070.1, read on the forward strand.
GCATGAAAAATAGATCACAAGGTTACACTGTTTGGGATTTTCTGAGTTGCAACAATGACTTTGGATTACAGCACTGCAGAAATGACAAGAAATTAGATGCACCTAAAACCTGTGCACAGTAGTAATAGCAGCATTTAATATTCAGAAAAATCAGCATTTCCAAAACATATCCATAACCAAGAAATCTATCCACTGAGAACACATAGTTTTTCCCTGCTTTTCTAGTGGAGTGATCGAAGTTATAAACTTGATGGTAATTTGACAGTTATTTAATTAATTTTATCTTGTGAATATAGCTCTAATCATGGTTTTGTCCCTCTGTGCTTAGACATAAATTACTTAGTATTAGACTTGTCTCACTAGCACTCATTGTGGTAAAGTTTATCTGCGTACATCGATTTATGGATCACATCTTCACCTGTCATTGATGTGTCTGTCTCCTCCTTTACTCCCATCACTCATGTACCTCCTGACCTGAATGTGAATGAGAGTGGTTCACAGGGTTACAGTCTGGCATAGAGTTTGTAAGGAAGGCTGAACATGGAGGAGACAACCTTAGCAAAGACTTCTAGCTATGCCCTTGTGACTAGAATGTTTGAAGGGCTTATCTCAGAGGTGAGTTCTTACAAAATGGTGCTGCTGATGGGTGGCCCGGGCTGTGATTGTACTTGGAATCTGCTGTCTTGTGCGTCAATGGAGTCACATCTAGATAAAGTCTTGGCTGTACCACTGTGTGCTGACTTCATGGCAGGATCAAGGTTCTTAACTGGACTTCATCCATTCAAACCGCTACATGGGGACTAAAATATTCATTAGCATTTTTAGACTACTAATACTTTAAAGCTTTATAAAGTTTGTATCCATGGATATGTTATTGCTTTGCCTCTAGGTTTTCTGAGTCGACCAAAATTTTGACAAATGATTGTATTTAGGTTCTAAGGAATTATGTGGAAACCACAAGGTATGTAGGGAGTAAATTGATGATTTGGAAGTGAATCATGATTTTAATCATCATGTTTTCATATAAATACAGTTTCCTAGTAATTTGTTTTTGCATAAATATTAGTTTTTTCTTGGACTCTTATGCAGGTGTAATCATATGAGTGCAGTTTGAGTCAGATACATAATAGTTTTAAGAGCTTTTGCCACACACCCTTTTTAGTCGAATTCTCGATCGGGAGAACATGTATTTCATTTTTGAGCAATAAAAACACTTGTAGAGAAATAAATGCTAGATATAGATTTATTGCCTCAGTGTGATATACCAGGCAAAGCAATAAGCAGGTGACAAGCCCTCCACCAGAAAAGATACATAAAGCACTTTTAATTTACAAGTTGCCTTGGTTATGTGTCATATTACAACTGACTGTGTAACCCAAGTGTGAACAGACTTAATGTGCCTGTCATTACTCTCAGTGATTATCATGGGTTGATTTAACCCATGGAAGAATGTGGCTTTGACCCAGTTGTACAGCTGCACTGCTCCAGATTGTTGGTGGTAAGGACTGAATGAGTTGCCTGGTGTTGTCATGCTTATTGTGGTGGGTTTGTGTCTGCTGGTGGAGCAGCACACGGGAATTTGGTTCACGATACCACAAGTGTGCATCTTATCATACTGTTTTTTATGTGTAGTGATGCAGTCCAAAATGCTTTCCATGCTTCCTATATGCCATGAATATTAAAGATACTAATTTTCAGTCCAGGGACAGTGTTTGTTATCTGTTTGTCAAAGAATATTTATTATATCTGACCATACTTCTGAGAGCACACCAGTTTTCATCTTCCATTACATTGCCCTTGTACAGCCCCATTTGCCCCTTTTTCGCCTTATGTTTAATGTAAGGCCTGCACAGTTATACAAAACAGCATCACTAGAGAACTTGTCTTTGTGTGTTGTGTGTAGTAGTGTGTAGTGGTGTGTAGTTGTATGTTTCTAAACAACTGGTGCATATTAATCCATTTGTCCCACTGCCCCCTCTCTGCCTGTGTGTGCGAGGCCATGATTCCCTGTGTGCCCTACAGCTAAAACTGTAAGGTAAGAGCTTGTAAGAAGACACTGCTTCGTCAGCAAGTTGCCATGACAATGCTGTCGTTCCCTGTTTCATTGTTTTTTTGACTGGGAGGGTCATGTGACTGAATTGATCCCGTAACACAGGGATCCATAGAGCCTGCCCTCTCTGGCCCTGTTGTGTTTCTGAAAGCAGCGGTCTGAGCGCATACATCATCTGTCTTCAACTGTCACCCACAGCTGCACAGCCTCAGTCACTGTGTAGTCTTCACTTAAAGTCTGCTCTGGTCTATGGTTAGAGAAAAATTACTTGGATTATTGCTGTAAAATAAATCTGGCAGAGCTATTTTATGCTGTGATAACACAATGATCATGACCTTTAGAGGCTACACTGTCTCTGTGAAAAGTGCATTTAAAAATCCAAGGTTGCTGCGTGCTTCCTGCCATCCATTCCCAGACTTGTTTAGAGGCTGACTGTGCTTTGTAGGCTAATAGCCAGAAGGAACACTACATAATTCATTGAAACTAAGTTTCCAGTCAGAGATCAGAGAGGGATTACAGGGCAGCCGCATACCTCTGCACTTTGCGGCAAACATTCATAAGCGAGATGAGAAAACTATGCTTCCTCTGCACATAACTGTGGACTTAAAGCAGCTAGCTCTCTGAGACTCATAACCTCAACCCTTTAACCCCTGACCTGGTCGTGCAGGTCTTCAGTTTTTGTTTGCTCATCAAATGCAATCTGTTTGCTTCAGTTGTTCTATTAACAGAGATTGATTTGTCCATTGCAGACGGTGAGGGTGGCTGCTCTGTATTCTGCCCCCCTCAGCCTTGAGCCTGTAACTGCACGAGTCTCAGGGGTCTGAGGAGAGGAGAACAGAAGGTCAGCGAAGAGGATGGTGGGGGATGGACTGCTCCACCAACGCCATTTTATTGTTATGGCTGAAATTCCATTTACAGCCAAGGCAGCTTAACTGGTGTCTGAGGGGCAGTCTTGGAACATAGGTTTATAAGGAACTTCAGACTCATCCAATACAGATAGAACAGATCTGAGTGTTCTTTTTTATTTATTTATTTGAATAACACCATTATGTTTTGAGATAGCCACCTGAGCAGTGTCATCATGCCATGGTTCTTTGTGTTGGTCTCATTCATCCCTTTGGGCTGTGAATGAGTCAGTGTCCTGGGGCAGAGGAGCGGGCAGAGGAGGAGACAGAGAGAAGGGGGGCAGAGGAGGAAGCATAGGTAGCGACAGAGAGGAGGTAAAGGAGGGGGCAGAGGAGGAGGAGGCAGAGGAGAGCTGCTCCCTGAAGGTTACATTCTGTATGAGCACAGTGCTGAGCCAGCTCCATCACTCTGTTACACAGCAGCACCTCCCTCTCATCCCCAAACACCTCACAGCCTCTTATTCCTCCCATACGTCCAGCGCTCGGCACGCCTGATCACTTTTATTTCTTGTTATTGAGCTAAGCCCTGCTTCCCAGGCAATCTATCACACAGCGGACCTTAAACGCTAAATTGGGGTCAATGATTGGCCATGAAAGCCTTTCACCTCAGTGCTCCTTTGTTTCTCTACTTGATACAGTGGTACCTCCCCTCACGTGCAGCGGTGTGTGCTCCGTGTGTGCTCATTGTGTGTGCATAGGATGCAGAGGCACACGGCTGACCTTGGATGACTTTAAAGCCACCAGGATGGAATGGATGTAAGCAACGATACTTCTGTGAAGGCTTTCCCTTCATAGATGGCATATTGAGGAAAGTTTCAGGTAATGCTTCACCCCTTAAAAAATTAGGTAAAAGGTATCTCAAATGTCAGGTTATTACAGTATGGATACATAAGATGTAATATGTTAAATAAAAGTCAGTAGGTACAATGGCAATCCCCCTTGTGCAGTACATGTGCAAAGACATATGAAGCCTATAACATAGTGTCCTTCACGTGCGGCTGGTGAAGGTCTATTGCGTAATAGAGTGTAAGTGATCTTGTGGTGTCCATAGGTTCTTCATTGGCATGCGGCCCTTGCTCCACAGCAGCCTGAATGTGAGTGTTTGTGGGTGATGGAGCGCCACTGCTGTGCCAGCATATTCCTCAGTGTGATGGCTGTGCCCTTCAGCCCAGGCCACAGCCTTTCGATGCCTTTATCCCAAATGCAGTGATCCTACACTAGAGTGGGGCGCTGCCAGGCGGAGGGCAGGGCACAGATGCAGGTTTATGACCCACTTCGTCCTCCACCAGACCAGTGCTGTTAATGTGATGGATGGAGTGGCACAGCGACGCTTACACAATCACACAAGAGAGGCCAGAAATATGGCTCTGCTCTCAGGGGCCTGGGAAAGGGGAGAGTAGGGGCTAACCAGGAGAGCTGCTCTAAATGACTGCTAGTGTGGTGCAAAGTGTTATGCTTGGAGTACACAGGGGTCAGTCATCTGAAAGGTGAGAATGTGGGAATAACTTTCACACAGCAGTTCTTTTGTGTGAAAATTATATCTACCTTTTCCACGACTCTCGGATTTCTATACCCACAAAATTGAACATTTTTGCTCTTTGTACATAATTATCAACTTACCAAAAAAACATCATCCGGAAAAATAAACCCTTTCACCCTGGTACACTAGTACGGTACTCTCTTAAATGTTGAGTGCATCCTCACTGTTCTGACAAATGCATGTGTCTGATCCTTAAAGCTTTGCACACCTCACTCTTCCTCTTCTATCTCTGACTGCTACAATCCTGTGCTTTATTACTGTAAAATTCAGTTCATACACCACATTAAATGCACTGTAGGTTTTGTGAGGCGTTTTTCATTACAAGTTGGAAATAATACAATAAACCGCGCAGTCATCTTTGCAGATTTTAATTAATTGTTTATGGGGCGCGCAGTAATTTCCTGTTACTTTGCAGGATATGAGACAGAGCCGTGAAAGGAGTTAAAAAGATGAATTACAATCGCCATAGGGACAGAGAAAGTAAGAGACTAGATATGTAGTGAAAAGGGAAGGACACCTGCTTTAGGTGCTTAAAGAGATTCATGCCTGACTGCCAGATTTATAGGAACACCGGCTCAAAGGTAATATACAGGCCCATTCTTGTGTCTACAGCTCCATGAATGTATACACTGCACACTCAAGAGACTAGACTACAGCTTTACAAATGTGATGTGGGCAATATAGTCAACAATATAATATTAAAATAGTTGTCTTCAAGATATGCAAATCTAGAATATCCAATATATTGTCTAATTAGCACATGTCTTATAGAAATTAAAAGGACCATACATTGTAAGTTTTCAAAGGAGTGGACAGAGATATTTCTGTACTTTTTTGTATCCTCAGCTAAGAAATCAACAGTCTTGTTAACTGACATTTTTCTGATAGATTGCAAAAAATATGATTGGATTATGCTAATCCACTCAAAAGTTTGAGATAATAATTTTGGTCAGTATTACAACATCAGATTATTTTTCACAAGAGAAGAACTATTTATCTTGTTTAGACGCAATTATAGATTGTCAAATGTGTTGATATAGACAAGATTTTTTGAAGAGTTTGACTGACAGGTACTGGCTTTTTAGTTTTGTGTTATAAAGAAATGCAGTAGATCAGTGTACTCCGGCAGTGTGTTATGTAAGGAGACAGGGAGCTGTTGGCTGCTGATGGGGTTGAGATAAGACACTTGGATGTGGATGTGGACACGGCACACCTGCTGCCTCTGCACTGGAAACATGAACGAGTGAACAAACGCTAGCGGGCTCCAGCATCAGTGTGAATTCTGCTATGTGACATTTGAGAGACATAAATAAAGAAAGTAGAATTGTTTGTGAGAGGGGCACCCAGTGTTTTTTTTTTAAGTTTCTAGAGAAATGAGAAAATGACTGCAGAGCGGTAGAGAAAATTAATTTAGTGAAACATTTTATGAGATTTCCATGCAGGCAACCTTCATTAAAAGATTATGCCGGCCATGCGCATGGATACACGCTAACGCCTTGGCGCCTGGAGCACTGTTCCAGGTGTAATTATAGAAAGTTTGCCCTCTGATTACTGTGGCTAAATGGCTTTGACTTGCGTCTCGACTTCATGTCCGCAGGAGTTTTTTCCACTTGTCCAACTGGGGTTATCTAACTTTAATGAGTTTTTCCCTTCCTGTGGCAGTGTGCGATGGACTATGATTGGCTCACCTCGGAGCTGCTAGAGTTGGCCGGAACAGGAAAGAGGAGAATGACTTTCCAATTCTGTGTGTGACCCATGGAGCTTCAGGGTGCGTTGTTGTGGAGGTCTCAGAGGAGCCAGCGCTGACCCCAGGGCAGACCCGGTGCAGGTTGACTGGCCGGACATTGCACCAGGGGAATGAGCAGATGTGATTTAAACATTCAGACAGAACAGTGTCATTCTCAGAATTAATGAGCCTGTGCACAAGGTGATAGAGGTCCTTTGCCAGCCGTCATAAGTGCTGCTCCAAGATTTCAATGGCAGTCTTGGGTTTTTCTTGAGAAATTAGACTTTCGAAGTGGGGAAAGTAGGACACTATGCATTTCAGTCAATGTTGTTTTGAAGTCAGAAATAAATGAAATGCAAGAACTCAGAGATTGCAGATCACAGCCAAGGCACTGAACAACACTATCTAGGAATGGTGGAGATTAACTGTCCAGACTGGATATCTGTCAGTACTGGGTGTAATTACCTTCATGCCACAGTGGTACAACTATTTAAACAATCTTGGATACATATTTTTGGTGTTTTCTTTAAACCAACAAATGAAACCATAGCAACAGTGCAACAGGGTCTTTTCACCCAGTGTTCCCATAAGAACTGTATTGTTAAATATATATTTTTCTGTCTCCTGCAGCTATCATGTATGTAATGGGAGCCCTTGGACCTGCAGCGGGGTACTTGCTTGGAGGCGTTCTCATCGGCTTCTACGTTGACCCCAAGACTGTCGTCAACATTGACCAGAATGACCCGCGCTTTGTGGGCAACTGGTAAACACACACACCACATTCAAACCAGGCTAATTACAAATGCTAAATGCTAACCTCTCTGTGATCTCTCTTCTCTTTCAGGTGGAGCGGGTTCCTACTGTGTGCCATTGCCATGCTCCTGGTTATATTTCCCATGTTTGCCTTTCCCAAAAAGCTGCCTCCGCGCCACAAGAAAAGGAAGAAGAAAAAGAAGGGATCATCTGGAGATGTGTCAAGTGATGATGAAATGATGAAGGAAAAATCCAGCACAAAAAGCCAGAACGTTTCCTCCTCCATGGGGTTCGGCAAGGACATCAAAGGTGAAAAGGCAATGACATTGCTTCTTTGCATGTTTGCGTTGCTCTGGTTCTGAGGTGTTGTGTAAACGGCCACCAATTGAAGAACAAATGGCCCACAATTGAATCAATGCCAGGATTAGTCATCTTATCTAATAGGGGAGGCTCCAGTGAGAAGTCTTGTACCGATAATATTGATTAGGCATGGAGGATGGTTGTCCACACTGCTGTCTAATGAAGCAGCTAATTCACAGACAACTTTGCTGTGTTTGTTTTGAGAAATTAGCAATAAAAGGACCAGAGGTTAAACACTTTTTTAAAATGGGATCTACAAAATTAATGACTTTGGTGGCATCAGTTGCAAAAAGGAAGGGACTTTGGCGAAAAAAAATACAGCAGTTTATTGTAAATAGGCATTTTTTGTTCCTGATGTTTTAAAGAATCATGTATTTGTACATGTAAAATAATATGTAAAGAAAAAAATAGTAATAATGTAGTATAATATATTCATGATTGATGACAGAAACAATAACATTAAATACATATTTTACTCTGAAGCCGAAATGATCAGTCAACAACATAAGAGCTCTCCATTCCTTATCTCCCATAACTAACAGTGGAATCCCTGGCCCCTCAGTGAAAGTGTCAGCTCACTGATGTTTTTCTTCTTTTCCTTCTAAACCGGATTCACCAGGTCTATCCCAGTTTTCCCTGGGAGAACCCCTCTCTAGTTATATTCCATTGTGCTCCAGTATTTCCCAGTCCCCTCTCTGCTCTCTGCCTCCACAGTCAGACTGCTTCTTCCTCTCCGTCTCTCTCCTCTAAATGAGCTCTCGGGGGAACGCAGTCACGTTTCCACACACAGGCGAGAGGCAGAAGACAGACTGCAGCCCAGCTAAACACTGAACGCTTATCATACACAGATAACCGCAGTGAATCCCACTATGTGTTTAGTGTAAGCACCAAGCTAATTATCTCATGCTAACAGACAGTAAAGTTTATTGGGTGTCTGCTCTTGGCTAGCTGGCTATTTCTCTTGTCCCAGCAGGTTGTATTGTGCACACTGTGATGCTTTCTGCAAACCAAAGCACTCTACTTTTTCACATCTCTAAAGTATTTCCACTCTCTGCTTGTCCTTCTGTGGATATGTGTGTGTTTTTGTCCATAGCACCAATTCAGCATTTCTATGAAAGATCTGCTGTATTCAAGTGATGTTTTTTGCCCTTTAGATCATAAACGAATGTTGAAAAATGCTAACGCTAAACATTTACAATAATGCACATCTAAGGGACAGAATTTTGATTATAGCATTTTCCAAACTATGGTCTGCTAAAAACAATTATCAGCAATTTGTGGTCCCAGAGGACTGAGAAAATAATGAAGTGCACTCTTGTTTTGTAGGGTAAGGTGAAGAAGATTGATTAATTGACAAGATCACAGACAAGAGAATGGGGCTAAACGCTATTGTTTCTGCGTCAGTTTTACAAATAGATTGTGATCACCTGTGTCAATATATGAGACAGCTCCAACCCATCTTAAGGGGGTTTGTTAGTTTGTTGTCATTTGCCATTTCTGTTGGCTATTTGAATGTTTATCATCGTTCAAAAGGATTACTAAAGCTTAGATTGGAACTAGCCTCTAAAGAAATTAAGTTATGGTATATTGTTGTTGTTCATCCTTGGACTAGATCTACCAGAAATTCATATCTTAAAGATGCACTGCGCAACTCTTCTGCTTGTCTCCATGAAGATGTCATTGCTTTGCCGGGAATGTTCCATGGTATGACATTAAACATGTCCATCTAGCATCTCTTCATTACCGGTGTTTTTATTGCTCAAAAATACAACTGTAATTTGGCATTATCTGTAACCTGCTTGTCTCCCTTGTGATAGATGGGTTCAGTCTATACTGTGGAATATTCTAGACAAATTCAAAACATTTCCATGGAAACAAGCAGGTGGTGAATCCCCCACTAGAAATGTTACACAGTGCACCTTCCAATAAAAATCTAAAAAAAAATTTTAATGCCATCTTGAAACACATATTCAAACCGTGCATATTGACTAGGGTCTTTTGGTTGCAAAGATGCAGATATAAACCCACCATCTGTGGCCTTCAAGACCCAGATCACCCCCAACTCAGGAATGAAATAATTAATGTCCCTGTTCAGTTTGTACCTTTGATCCGCTGATACACGACAGATGCCACATTTACTTCTCCCTCGACAAAATTAACCAAATTACTGCCAAGAAGACAGTGATTGCGGGCATGAGACGCGCAGTAATAGGATGGTTAGTTTCAGAAACCTCTCTCATAAGTGATTAAAACCTACTTTGTCCTTACTTGTGGAGTGAAAATGTACTGAAATAGAGACTTTCACATAGATGTGGGGAAACTGCCACTTAGACAAGTCCCCAGACAAATATTTTAAGACCTTAAGCACGAAGACTATGGCAGACCACACACACACAAGAGGTTCACACAACTGCTTTGTTTGGAAGTCAGAGTTTTCAAGATAAATTCAGAAAGCTGATTATAAGTTTGAGTCTGGAGGGTGCAGATAAACTCCTCCTTTTAGCTGCTGTCCATTATGTGCTCAGATAGTTCAGTTGTGGGTAGATATGGGTTTTGCTTATGATAAAAGCAGACCTTATTTTTCATTTTCCCATAGAACTGTGAGAGTTAGTCTACCTATAGTCAGGCTAGATAAGACTTTTTTCTGCTTAGGGAAATGTGTGGGCATGATACAACATTGAGTTCAGCAGCAGTGTCTCACCTTTTGCCAGTTGTACTACTACTATCCGCACTACTACTTGTGTTTAACATAAAAAGACTGCAGTGTGAATGGGAGTTCCCATAGGAATGCACAGATCCCATTCTGTCACAGAGCGCCCGGAGTCGGCACTCAGCCTCGTACAGAAAATGACCTTGGAGAAAGATTCTTCTTCTAAGTAAATATTGTATCAAACTTTTTAAGTAAGTTTTAGGACAAAACTATACCATAGGTCAAATTGTTAGCCTTGAATGAATGTCCCTTTGCAGACTAAAAACAACTCTTATAATTCTGTTGTAACTGTAACCTATTCATGTGGGATTTTCATTTTAATTATACTCCTTGGAGGCAAAAGATTATTAAATAACAAAAACTGTGAACAAAATAAAACCATGAATCTCTGCAATTTTGTCAATACTACAAAATATTACAGAACAAGATTTTCCTTCTCTGGCTTTATTTTTTATTAAGATGTTCTTTGTACACATCTGATCAATAATCTACTAAACAAATGCCTAGATAGCACATAGCTTAGCCTAGAGCCATAAACCCCCAGTATAAGCCGCTGCACCCTTTTGCCCTCTGTAGATGTTCCCTTAACAGCATTGTGGAGTGACTAATCTAATCTTTAGGTTGAAGAACGATAAATTGCTTCTCCATTTAGCTCCCCAGAAGTAGCTGTGTAGTGGTGAAGGCATTCCTCCGCTTTGCCTTGTACCAGTAACACAGTGAGAGCACATGACTGTGGTGGTATAGACTATGCCCTTAAGTCTGCCCTTGATACTCAGGACCACTGCAATAGATTGGATTTGCAACGCTAGCTTTATTTCTGTACTCATCGCATTCATACTTATGCACACGTGATAGAGATAGAGATGCCTAAGCTCCTGATTCCTGATAAACATAATTAAAATGCATTGTCCTGTTCCATTAATATAACACATTAGCAGGAGGATTCGTATTGATAGGATTTATGCTTGTTGTTTGCTCCTTCAGGCGTACGTGATTGAAACAAAGATAGTTAGCCCACTATAATGGGTTACGCTCCATTGCTCATACAAATGCGTTTGTGTTTGAAAGGCATTTAGGAATCTTGTTAACTTTATTACAGTGGTATAAACGTGGTTTACTCTTAATGCAAAATTAATGAGATATTGTAAATGTACTTAATTGCAGCTTAAAAGGATGACATATTGACTCTTGTGAAAGTACAACAGAGACTTAAACCAGAGGAGTGTGGTGCAATACGAGATGGGTGATATAGCAAAAAAATATCAAGATTTTTTTCCATATTTTTTTCCCTTCATTTAAAAAATAAATCGCATGAAATCACTTACTGATTTCATGCGCCATGGAACACAAAATAGCCATACTTATTCTTGGCTCCAAACAACATGCTTTTATTGACAGAGGGTTGTCTCTTGACCTCTTGATTAAAAAACAAAACAACCATATCATTGATGGTTATAGCTGACTGAATCTTGGTCTTGATTAAAATTTGAATTATTGTCCAGTCTTAGGTGCAGTGATGATGATGTGAAGAGTTGATTGGATGAGAAGCAAAGTGGTTGGCTGTGATTTGTTCAGACAAGCGACAGGAAGTAGCAATAATTCTAGTAGCTTTATATCAATTAAATTAATCAAAAGTAGTACTTATATTGTCATTTTGTGTTTTGTGTCCAGACCTCCCAAAAGCCGCTCTGAAGATCTTGGGCAACATGACGTTCCTGTTCGTCAGCCTGTCCTACACTGCTGAGTGTGCCATTGTCACCGCCTTCATCACCTTCATCCCAAAGTTCATAGAGTCACAGTTTGGCATTCCCGCCTCCAATGCCAGCATATACACAGGTAAGACGCCCTATAGCCTACACACTCATTCTGTGATAAAGTGATATTGTCTCATGCCTTTCATTTAAATTTGACAATATATAATACTTCCGGTAATTAGAATAACTTGAGTCATGTAAGTTCTTTCCTGCCCTCACACTGTCCTCACCTTCTCATGTGAATCTGGATGTTTTGAATCTTGTGCTATGAGTCAGAGCATCGTGCAGCGTTTCATTCAGTAATAAGCGTCCATAACATCCGCCCGCTCTAATTCACTGGTCTCTTTGACGACGGGGCACTCCAGTCATCAGCAGCACCAGTTGTACACCACATACACGACAGGCTATAATCCCAGTGTCTGAGACACTGGTTTTAATACTAATCTTCTATGAGGATTAATGCTGCGAGGAGTGATTGAAAACTCAATTATGGCCTTGGAAGGCAGAGGAGTATCTCTCCTTATGTACTGTGTCCAAGTATTCTGCTAGCTAGCATATGGTGATTTCACATAAACACTCACACAATAGCATTGCCTCATCTCATCTGCTGTTGCCAGGATACAGGGGTAAGGGCAAACGGGTGGTGCAGTTACCATGGCGACTGGGGGATGCCAAGCTGTTGGAATGAGGTGATGGAGAAGGAGGTGGGGGTCTGTTGTTGTTGCTGGGTGCCCAGTGTCTCCCCATGAAAGACAGATGGACCAACCCTCTGTGACATTTCAGTGATGAAGCAGGAGGACTGAGTGGACCACACATCATTTCAATATGCTTTTTTCTGGTCAGAGATATTAATTTCATTAAACACATTAAGTCCTAATTTGATTTATGGCGGCTGCAATAGCAATATTTAAAATTAATACATAAGAGCTGTATTTAATTAGGCTTTAGTGAACCTTATTCATATCTTAATGAAACAGAGGCATGTTCTGAAAAAACAGAACACAATGTAAATTGCAATGGCAAACTGAATCAGCAAAGTCAGGAAGAGTGACCTAGTAGAGAAGGTCATTCTTTTAATGGTTTGATTCCCATTCAGTGCAGTCACAATGTCAAAGCAACCTTGAGCATAACACTTTAAATAGCTAGCTGCAAAAAAATGGCTCAAGAGACAGAGTTGTGGGCAGGTTTTTAAGACATTGTAGGGAATTAAATCTGTGCAAACTCACATCATGAGGACCCTTATTGGGAAAATCAGGTCCTCATGATTTAAAGTTCAGATATAGGTTATTATATGGGTATAATTGGTTCAAGTTAGGATTTAGGTTTAGGTTAGGCAAGTAGTAACACTGGTTAACGCCTGAATCAGTGCTCAGAAGTGAATATAAGTCCCCAAAAAGCATGGAAACCCAAAGTGCGTGTACTGTTATGTGTATGTTTGCAGTGGTGTGGACACTGCCTACACTTTAAGTCCACAGCAAATGTTTGAAATCAGTTTTAGCCACAGCCGCTAATGAGCACACATGTCAGAGTAAAATAAATGATCTCTTTTACTGCTCCATCTGATCAGTGGTGGGACTTTCCTTGCTACATGCTCATTAGCCGTGGCAACAGAAATAGCTTGAACATCTCTCCACCTCTCTGTGCCTCCCCGCGCTTCTGCAGTCCCCTGGCCGCTGCACACAGGGCTGGCCTCTGTGTGGTGCCTTATACTTCTTATCTGAGCAATACCCACTTCCCATCATTATTTTTATACTTCCTCATTGTGGGTCTGCACTGTACATGCTAGAGATGGTTATTGCAGCCTGCAGTTGTGTCTTTCTTAAAACTCTGTGCTGTACTTTTGCATCATGGGAATCAGATATATTTGAAATTGTGGGATAAAAAAAAATCTGTGGTGCATTTTTATACTTTTTTTTAGATTAATTAATTGATTGATTATTAGCTTAATAGATAATAGGTTATTATTCAAGCAAAAATTACAACTGAGAGAATTTTAGAAGTAATTTATTTCAACTCAATTTATATTTTTAAAAAGTTAGATCTTGCTTTTTAGATCAAATTAACTTTAATATTATGATTCTGAAGGTTTGATTTCTTAAAGCTGGTCACATTCTTGAGTAGGAATAATTTGTTAGACAATCTGAATTATGTGTTTGGTCACTGTGACAATAATCGTCATAATGTTTCTTCTCTAAATAATTGTAACACTAAATATGATATTGTGACATCACTAAAAATAATGTAGAATATGATTTCAAATCAACAGCTTGATTTAAAAATACAATTACAGACTTGTACTGTAGCACATCACGTAATAAAAATCCTATGAACTTTGTCTGTGAATTTCTGTATTGAATTACATCACATTAAAATGTCAGTGTGAAGCCATTAACAGGGTGAAGTGTGGCTTATGTTGCTATGTTATAATATGTGCTTTGGCTGACTGTAATCCCTTAGGGCAAAGGTTTAGTACATACTGTATCATTCATGTAGGAAAGATCATTATACAGCTGTTGATTTGAACACTTGAACTTCCACTACTGTTTCAGACACTGTTCAAACTAAAGAGGACAAGCAGGTCTCTCCCCTCTCTGTCCAAAGACTTGTACTGAGCCATGATGACACTTAGCGGCCGCACCATCCTGCCAACAGCCGGTGGACTTTAAGCCCGATGGACATGGGGCACGTGACTGGTGGTGGCACAGACTGGAATTACTCACACTAGCTCTAGCCCGCAGCCCTGCCTGATCACATTGACAATCAAGTTATTTCTGTTCGTGTAAGATTTGCTTTTTGCAGCTAGTTTGGCATGCAATCACGAGACTTGTGATCCTCATGACTGTTCTACATTTTACAGTTTACCAAGCTTAAGATAATTTATTCAGCGTTGAGTTGACATCTTTTCACATATTTCCTCCGCCTTGCAGGTCTTATAATTGTGCCCAGTGCCGGAGTGGGTATAGTTCTTGGGGGGTACATCATAAAGAAGCTAAAGTTGGGAGCGCGAGAGTCAGCAAAGTTAGCCATGATCTGCAGTGGCGTGTCTCTGCTCTGCTTCTCAACTCTGTTCATCGTGGGCTGTGAGAGCATCAACCTGGGAGGCATCAACATCCCCTACACCACTGGGTAAGAACACGTGTGCTAAAGAACTGTGTAACATGAGATCAGATATAACATATAGGACAGTGTGGTTGGAGGCAGAGTTGGTGACAGTTTCTCCTTGGGCTTTTTCTGTTACAGTAAGTCATCTCTGGGTTCTCCTAATACAAAAACAAAAACATCTATTGTAACATGCTGTCACTGGATTTGTCTGTAATTCATAGTTTTTTTTTGTTTTTTTTTTACTTTTTAACTCTTCAGGTAAAGATTACATCACTTGTGTGGAAGAGCTTGCTTTGTCTAGAGTGTCCCACAATATGGCATTAAACTATCTTATATATCTTCATGGAGACAAGTAGACAGCATACCCTGAACCATTTTCAAAAAGTATACAGCACCTCCTTTTTAAGCCTGCGTTCGCCAATTTCCAACTATTCTGGGACATCATAACTTTTCAGACTTTGAAAACTACTTTATTATTAATGTGGTATTTTTAGTCATAAAATTTTAATCTAATATTTTGACTTAGTTACATTTTAGAAAGAGCAAGCGTTTTGGAATTGGGCATGTGTATGTGAGAAAGCCGATGATGTTTTAACAGACTCTGAATCATGCGTTTGTCAAAGTGAAGTCATTTCTGCCATAGGGGGGTACGTGTCCATGCGGGTGCCACTGCTCCCTTCCTCTTCATGTGTTGTGGCATTGTGATGGAGTGTGAATGATTAATTAGCAGCCCTCGCATCTGCTCTCCTGGCTCTGGTGATTCACTCTCCCACCTCTATTTCTGCTGCTCAGGCTCTACACCTCTGGAGCAGTCGCGTTAACAGTTTCTCATACACAAACACGGGGTGCGCGCTTGCATGCCATCTTCTACACGTGCTCGCAATAACACCTATAGACGCAATGACGACTATGCATGGGCCCCAACCTTGGAGTCTTCTGACACATTTAACATTGCACCTGTTCTGCTCATTGTTCTGTGTTTGTCAGTAAGAATAGAACACTAGTGTGAAGTGTAATACTACCCTAAAGAATTTTACTGTATGCCTAATAATATAATGAGGTACACACACTAATATAGAGCCATTATGTTCATGTCATATGGGGAAGTGAAGCAAAAGTCTCTATTTTATGTCAGTGAAGCAGGATTTTTTGTCATTTCACCATAGTTTCAGTTGATACTTATCTTTGTGGGGGTTATAGGAACTAATGGAGAGCGTACTTTTCATAGGAGCTAAATATCATAGCTTTGCTGTATTATAAAATCGCCAAGTTACCCTGGTTTTATAATTTCCTTTATATGATGATGAGTTATGTACTGGCTCACCTGGTTAAACCTATGAATGAAATAATGAGACTGAACATTGAGTGAAAGTAAAAATCTTAATACCCCAAACTTCCACAGTCTCTCCGTGCACTCACATAGTTAACCAGTGTGATTATTTGCCAAATATTTTCAGCGGCCCTTTGGGGAGTGGAGCTGACCCATTAATAAGTGCTGCCTTTGTTGGGGCCAGTTTTTCTAAAGGGGTCAGCAGGATTGTGTGACCAGCAGGACCACTCATTATGATGGACCCCGCTCACTGTTAGCACCCACATGAGGAATGCTAGGCCTGGCCCGGTCAGTCCAGCAGTCTACAGCTTAGAGCCACAAATGAAAATCCAGTGGCTTTTGATATTTTCCCATGTCCAGTTATGTAACGCAACTGCAGTAGCATTGCAGGATTTAGAACTGGGCAGACAAACAAAGACATCTATCAGTACCTAACCCCTTTCTACCTGTGCAATTGATGGTGGTATTATTGCCCTGTGTTCTGGTGCAGTAGTAGTAAACTAGATTAGGTAGTGTGTCCTTGGAGCTGTACTGGGGGCTTTTAAGCATTGCCTCCCGCCTCCTCCTCCTCCTCCTCGCTAACATCTGGAGGGTTCAGCACAGTTCGCGGTACATCCAAGTAAAAGGACAAGTCTAATCAGTGCAGTGAAGCAGCAACTCCCAACAAGACACCTGCCATTTTTTACATGCTCCTACACAGTCTGCTCAAAGTGTATAGGGATGGAGAAAAATCAGAGCCGTGACAACCAAGTGGATGTTTTTTTTTGTTTTGTTTTTTACGTGTGTAGTGCATTGTGATGTTAGGTTGACGCTCATCTTTCCGCAGAGATTTCCAGAGAAAACGTGTGTCTCGCCTCAGTGGCACTTCTTTAGTCCAGGCTAAAGTCCTGTTTGACTAGGAGCCCTGGTTCCCACACGCAGCCCCCTGGGACAGGAGAGGTGTCACTGCCCACGCCATCTCTGCTGATTACTGCTTCGTTAGAGGGATTATGTTCCAGGGATTATTAGAAGAGCCGTGTCAGGCATATTCTGCTAAGATTTATAAATGAGGGATACTTGAAATTAGTTGGCCCTCAGAGGGGAAATAGGACATTTTTAAAGATGAGATAGAACTGTATTGATTTCACAATGGAGAAATTAAATGTTATGACACTTCTTGGTCCAAAATAAAGTGCAGAAAGTAATAAAAGTGTTTACGCAATAAAAGTCAAGATAGGTGGTTGTGTGAGGAAAGTCGTCCTGGCTAAAACCCATTTCTACACATCAGAAATCATCTAATGGTTTAAATTTTGTTGAAACCATAGAGAATTTTGTTATCAATTCAATCATTGTGTCCTTAGGCAAGACACTTCACCCACATTGCCTAGTATGAAAGTGGTGTGTGTGTGTGAGTGATGGTGGTGGTCGGAGGGACCGATGGCGCAAGTGGTATGGCAGCCGCGCCTCTGTCAGTGTGCCCCAGGGCAGCTGTGGCTACAATAGTAGCTTACCATCACCAGGGTATAGAGTGAATGAATAATGCTGTATGAATGAATGAATAATGCTGAATAATGCTGTGTAAAGCATCTTTGGGGATAGAAAATGTCTGTGAAAGCGCTATATAAATAAAGACTTACTTACTTACTTACTTACTTACTTACTTACTTACTTACTTAGGGCTAGCATAGACAAACTTTTAGCATAAATATTGTTTCTCAAATCAAATAATTGCCTGTTAATTGAAATGCAGTGCACCAGTAAGAAAACTTTTAAATGTTGAACTGATGATGTAATGTCTTTCTTGTGTGTCTCTGCAGACCTACGCTGACTCTGACCCACAGGAACCTGACGGGGAGTTGTAATGTTAACTGTGGCTGTAGGATACATGAATATGCTCCAGTGTGCGGCTCTGACGGCATCACCTACTTCAACCCGTGTCTGGCAGGATGCAGCACTGTAGGGAACGATAGTACCGGGGTGAGCCTGAACGAACCGCTAATGGCCTCTGCGCTTTGTCCTGATGTCTAATAAATAAGCACCTCAGAAAAAGGCCTTTGTGCAGTGTAAAGAATAGAAGGTGAGCGATACAAGTCTGTCATAGTCACATGAAGTATGGCATGGACTGTTTCTGCACATTCCTCTCATAAAAGTGCAGGAAGTCTGAGGCCACACAACAATATTAGAAGGAGAATTATAGTGGTTCAAGGAAAGGAAATGTCGAGATTCTTTGTCTTTCAGAGTCACTGAGTCTGGAGGCATTCTCAATGTTTTGTTTGGTTCAGCAAGAGGTTATGGCTTCATGCTACAGATGTGTCAGTCTAAGGCTCTCAAACCATTTAAAATATTCTATTTCCAGTTTTCAAATGCATTATTAATATAATGTCTTTAAGCGCTATACCTGATTTTTTCTTTTACTGGTTTTGCTGTGGTCCAGTTTATTGCTCGCTTACCTAATGCATTCTGAGAATCTTTATTATTCACCACAGTGAGTTTATAACCACTTTTCACAACTTCAGAGTCTAGAGTGCTGTCACAGTAAAGCAAATAACAACTAGCACTTCCTGATTATCTGCTTTATAATTAGATACATACAGTACACACACACTTACTTTGACCTCAGTACCTACTTATTAGTATTTTTTATTACCATTGGAATATTTTCTGTACTTTGTATGATCTTGTACTTCTAATTATGGTAAATGGTCACATTTTTCTATAGCACTTTTCCACCGTCAAGGCACTCAAAGCACTTTACAACAAGGAACCACTCACCCATTCACACAGACACTGTGGGCAAGGTGGGTTAAGTGTCTTGCCCAAGGACACAACAGCAGCATTCATCTGTGGGAGCTTGAATCACACCAGCCAACCTGTGGGTCAGTGGATCTGACCACTCAACCTGTGATGTTTATGTTGAGAGCTGGATTCAAACCACCAACCTTCAGATCAGTGGGCAAATGCTCTACCAACTGAGCTACTGCCGCCCTAATTATGTAATTGTTTTGAACTTAATCTGCCTACTGTAGCACGTAGAGATTTCCTTGAAATAAAATAAATTGTATTATAATTTTTATTTCTATTATTATTATTTATTTTTTTGTTTTTTTTTGTTTATTATTATTATTATTATTATTAAATGCTCAAATACCTGGAGAAAAGAAATGGGCAAAAAATCTGATACAGGGCCTTTAACCTATGTCAATAAAATTTTATTAAAAAGGCAAATAATTTGTTTTTACATTTTATATCTTGATTTTGTTCATAAAAATTCACGTTATAATCAGTTCAAAATTGTATTGTATTATTTCCTTTTCCTAAATCCAAACACATTGTAATGAAAGAACCACTGTTGTTTCTGTGCAGATGAGGAACTACACCGACTGCGGCTGTGTTCAGAGCCGACAGGTGATCACGCCGTCGTCAGGGGGACAGGTGAACCAGCTGAACCAGCTGCAGCTCGTCATAGTGAAGACATACCTGAATGAGAACGGCTACGCTGTGTCCGGAAAATGTGACCGCACCTGCAACACCCTCATCCCCTTCCTCATCTTCCTCTTCATTGTCACACTTATCACCGCCTGTGCCCAGCCCTCCGCTATCATTGTCACTCTCAGGTGAGAGGCACACTGGAGCTCTGTTTAAAGGTTGTATAGAGGATTTTTTTTTTAAGGGAAGAGAAATACAGCGACAGTCCTTGTGCGCATTCAGAATTACTGTTGAAGTGACCTGTCTAGAAGTAATTCAGCGACCGACGCGTCAGTTTTTAGACCCTTCGTCTGCTTCGGTCGCACCATCGCTGGACGAGATCTCCAAGAATCACCTCAGTTTGGCTTTGCTCCTTTTCCTCTTCTCTTCTTCTTTCAGCGACCTCAAAAACGGACTTTCTTTTGTGGCGAACCGGTCGTGGATTCTCGTCCGCTGTCACGACAAACTTTGTGCGAAATGCGAGGAAGCGACTAGGGAGTTTGATTGACAACCCAACAGCCAATAGAAAATGAGGGAGCCTCGTTTTCTAATGGCTGATGTTTATCTGGCCTCAACACGTCCACAGTTGATAGATTTTTGTTCTTCTTTTTTTTTTGGTCATCATAATTACAAAGCTGCTGCGTCTCTGTAATGGTATTTTAATCTTTCACTGACAGTTTGAAACTAAAAAAAAAATCCTCCATACAACCTTTAAATTGTTAAACACATTTTCTGAATCTGATGAGCAACTCATGGAGCAGCTTGCCTTTCACAGAAGCACACATAATAACCAAATAAGTCCACTAAAGAGGGTTGATTTATTTGGAACAAATAATAACCGAAGACTTAAGTTTGGGTGTGAATGTATTCCACTATAGTGTTATTTTAAGAGATTATACAGCTGTATGGTTGAGTCACTTTTGATGTTAACGGTTTTGTTAGCAAAGCCTCTGAAGAATTACTCTGATATGAATATGATCTTCAGCCCCTATGATCTTTACGTTGTGAGTGCACATCTGTGCAGTGCTGCTCACTGGTTCTTGCTTAAAATCTCAGGCATACTATTGGTTCAGGCTATGGCATTTACCTGAAAAGTGGAGAGTGTGAATTTTGCAAAAACATGCAAGAATATTGAGTTTCTCATTGAGAAAAAGATATCCCTCTATATGTGGAATCTGTGTCCTCCCTCGATTGAGACCTATGTTTTGTGTAACTGACTTGATCTTCTGCTTTTCCAGGTCCGTGGATGAACAAGAGAGGCCTTTTGCATTAGGAATGCAGTTTGTGTTGCTCCGAACTCTTGGTAAGTTTGAACTTTTAAAATAACAATCTTCTGGTGCATTTATGTAAACTTTCTTTGTTCTAAAGAGTAAGGTTTTGTCAACACACTTTCACTTTAGGGTATGAGCTTTGTTGTGCCTTGATTGAAAATGGTGTTATTCAGTGGGAAAATCATTATTCATTAACATTCACAGATTTTTTTTTTCTTACCCAGAAGCCAGATTTATCATAGGCTGTGGTGGTCAAACATAGTTCACAGAAAAGACAAGTTAGGGCACAGTTTATTTACATCTGCTGTTCCTCACATTTCATTTTCAGATTTTTTTTTTTTTTTGCTCTGTCTCACGGCACATATCTCTACATAGTGGACCTGTATAGTGAGCATATGTGTAACAGGGGAGCCGTGGGCTTAGGCTCTGCTCTGACATGTCTGTGATCATCTTGGTATGGCTGTGTGAACATTAAAGCGTCTCGCTGCAACCTGTGAAAGTAGAGGTCAGCCATCTTTATATACATATGCTCCAATGCACATATAGACCTTGGTAAATTTACTTTGCCAGCCAAGTTGTTTGGTTTGTTAAAAAGTGTGCATAAAATACTGATTTAGATCCTGGGAGGTTTAAAATGGTATTGAAATGACTATACTGTATAGCAAAATTGTGCCACCAAGTGGCCAAGCCATGGAACTGAGATTTTTGGAAGTTTACTTTACTCACGGTGTCACTGAGAATAAAGTGAGACAAGTGGAATATAAATGTAAAAGATTTGTGTATAAAAGTGTGACAACTTGCCATGCTACATGAAATACTGTAGAAGGGAATTATTTCTCATTGTGTTGTTAGCTGTAAAACATTAACCTCCCCTTCTCTTGTTGCAGCCTATATCCCAACACCCATCTACTTCGGAGCAGTGATCGACACCACATGCATGCTGTGGCAGCAGGACTGTGGCGTGCATGGTTCGTGCTGGGAATATGACGTCACCTCTTTCCGCTTTGTGTACTTCGGCCTAGCTGCCAGCCTCAAGTTTGTTGGCTTCGTCTTCATTTTCCTCACGTGGTACTCCATAAAGCACAAGGAGGAGCGGGCCGAGCGCTGGCGCCAGCACCTCCCTCCTCTGGGCACTGTGAGTGAACTGATCTGCCACGCAGGGGGGCAGAAGAGCCATGCCCGCACACGCTCCTGCCCCATCTTCATCCCACCTCGGCCTGAGCCACCAGCCGCTCTGCTGCTCAACCGCGGCCACAGCAGCCTCAGCTGTCCTGGCAACGCCCTTAAAGCAATAACTCCACCCATCTTCCTGCCCCATCAACACAGAGGCTCCGCCCATGTCTGAAACTCAGTGACATGTGCCTTCATCTACACTGATCAGGCACCAGGGGGCGCTCCTCTCACGCCCTCATAACTACTGTAAGGGCTGTCCATCAGAACTGAGAGCATATCATCAGCTACATCACAGATGGCCTCACCTCAGAGGAGGCGGACATAGTCCAGGTGCTACTGTTCAAAGGCAGGGCATTACTCTGTACAGACATCATCGTCACCACAGCGTCTAAAGCACAATCTGTACTATGCAAACTTGTGTACAGCTCCTCCTCTCACTCACATGTACATGGTATCAGCACTGAGCCTTTAGGTACAGGCCACCTCTGAACACAACACTCGTTTGTCTGATTATCACTTTCTACATGACTTTTTTATTCTTTTCTTAACAGTGCCTCTCAGGCTGTCTGGGCCAGCGGAGTTGTGTGCTAGCTGCCAGGTTCAGAGCTAGCACAGGAGCCAGTCACTGTCCTCTCAGCTGAGTGACAGCTTTTGCTTTGATGCCCTGGGCTTTTGTTTGGAGTAACTTTGCCTTGACATGTATGTAGCTTAACGCCAAGAAGCCGCAGTGGTACCATTTTAGAATACATCTCACTCTTTCATTCTATTTAGCCAAATAAACAGGATTTAGGCGTCTCATCTTTGACCATGTGCTGAAGCTACTGTCCATAACATGGAATTTCACTTGAAACAGAAAATGCAAAAAGAGAATATGGCCCTCATATCAGTGGAACTGTTGCATTCTTTTGGCATTGTATTGTATTCTATTCATTACAATGGTCATCAGATGTACATAGTAGTTCTCTTGTAGTCTAGGCTTTTAAAGTGCTGCAAGCATGTAAACAAAGGAAACCCCTTTTATCAGCAGTCCAGTACTGGTTCTTTGTTCATGGCTGTTTGGTGCCCTCTGGTGGACAGAGACATGATTGTGTGAAGGCAGGTGAATGTTGCTGTTGTCAAAACCTACTGTAACTTCAAATGTGTATTATCAAGTGATCACTGCACTAAGTTTAGCACTCCAAAGACTGACTGAACAAAACATGGCATTTATTTATTTCTTGGCCAGGGGCAGAGTATTTGATTTTTCCTTGACAGCAAGGCTGTGCAATGTGTTATGTAACTGTTCATTTTATACCATGGCTCATGATCTATTCAATACATCTTTAATTTGATTTTTAAAAAAAGGAGTGTGTTACCATAATAGTATTATCTTTGAGGGATGAGTTGTGAGGCAAGTCTGATAAAAGTATTTTATGATTTGTGTTTAGAGTAAAATCAATGCAGTGATAAATTAAAATTTTCTCGACCAAGACCATATTCTGCCATCTGAGGTGTTTCAATGGCATGGTTGATGATAGTATTGTGATCTCAGTACCTCAAACAATATATTCATATGTGATTATTGTACATACTGACAATGAGACATATTTTAGAGCTCACATAGGTAGAAACATATTTATTAACTAATCCATGACATTGTAGGAGGAAATTAAAATCTAAAAAAGGAAAAAAAAAATAAAAAATTTAAAAAGTCTTGTGCCTAAACAGTATTCACAGTGGGCAAAGGGTCAGGGACACTTCCAATGTATTTTTCAGCCCAAAGACAACTTATTGACTTGGGGACCTATATTTGTAATGATTCTCTACTACTCTTTAGTGTTCATTAGATCACATTTTGAAGTTCTCCCAAAAACTTAAGCCAACCACAAGCTCTGATATGTTGATACCAAACAGTCATAAACAGCATTGAGCAATTGTACTTTTATGATATTTAACTTTATTAGATCAATGTAGTGTTTGAAATCGGTCTAAAAGTTAAAAAAGTTTATAAAACAGTAATCTTATCATGATTACAATTTAAGCACTTTGATGCAACTTTGAGCTTCTGGTGGTTTTTGGTGCGCTGTTTTCCACTGGGAGGGGTAGAGAATCAATCCTTATGTCCCATCGCTCATGTATACCATGTAAATGCCCAGTAATCTGCACACTCCTAACGCCTGAACTGCTACTGAGCGATGACTCCAACATTTTCCTGTGTTCCAGTTTGGACGCAGCAGTGAATTCCATGGATTCTAGCTGTAATCTGAAAGTCAAGCTTTTATCGCTTAGTGTTCCTCAGGAGCAGAATTGATGTTTGTGAACGTTTGGTTTACAAATGCCTTGAATACTTGATATTTGTCATTAAATGAAAACAACCCAAAGAGAGTTTTTTTTTTTTCCCCACACAGCACTACACTAACAATTCAGTAAATCTTGCCTTTGCATGAAACGAAACGTTACCTAAAAGTAAATGAATGCAAGTGTGAATGATTTTCCAGACACAAAAGCAAGTCACAACCCTAAAAATGTGGAGGAAGATCAGGCACATTAAAAAGTGAGAGAATATTTAGGAGGTTGCAAGGGTTTATTTCAGCTTCATGGCTTTTGAACACACGATTCTAGACAGCTTATATGTTTCTGTAAAGCCACTTAACCAGATGGCACATGTGTAGGCGCACCATAAAATCCATAGCTTATTGAAACAAATTAGCATGTTGGTTTTACATACAACTGCATCAGCACTGTCATAGACTAAGTTCAAAACATTTGCTTTTGAAATGAATGGGCCTTTTGCAACACTACACTGGATTATCAAGCACTACATAGATTAATCTGGTGGCATTTCCAAAAAAGTTACATAACAAACCTCTGCCATGTGACCCACTGTGATAATTAATGGTCAATACCATTACATTGAAATCTGCTGTGAATGTGACCAATGTGCAAACTCTGCAAATCAAACTGGTGCAGTGGTGCAACTAATTAGTGATATACTGAAATAGTGCTCTAACATGCAAAATAAAAGCTCAAGCTATGCATTTCTGTGACCTGCCTGAAATAGGTGCTACTACATGAAGCATTATTATATACTACCTATAGAACTTCATGACTGTCCAATGTTATGACAACATCACAAAGGAAAAGGCATGTTATAATAATTAGTTTAGTTTAAAATGTTTAAAAGGTCTTTTAAATAAAAAACGTTATTATTATTTATGTTAATTCTGTAACCTTTTTAGAAATGTCTCCAGCACTTGCTGTAGCTTTAAAAAGTAGTCAGTAGAAATAAAATATTTCATAAAATCTGAATTTACACTGGACAATATGTCAAAGACACAAACGTTGGAGTCTGTGTGGAAAAGTGCATTTGGGGGCGATGTTGCCTTGAAGCCACCGGAGAGTGGTCCATCTGTGAACCATCTGTGACAGAGAAAGTAGACAAACTATAGTGAACTATTCTGAAGTCACAGGTCCCACCACTCAAACATCTAAGGTGTTTTTCAGATGGAATAATCCTCTTTTATCCCAATACTCTCTTTAGCTGCATTAAGGCTTTCTTTTCTAAATATATATTTTGAAAACATAACACTGTTTTACTAATATGTAGGCACCTGTAAAAAAATAAACAATAACTTTAATACTTAATATACAACTCTTACTGAGGTGCATCACTCGCCTTTGGCAAGCTCATCTCCTGGTCACTGTCTCTATGGTGACAAGCGGCTCATTGGCTGCTTAGTACATGCTCCTCCCCTCAGAGTGTCTGATTGGAGAGCTGTGAGGACGAGCCACTGCCCTCAAAGTCCACAGTGAGAAGGGCCCCATCGGCACGCAGAACACTGGTCTGTCCAGAGGGGGTGCTGTGCGGAGCATTCGTGTGACCAGAGGGGGCGCTGGCCTTCGCTGCAGGCCCTACAGTCTGAGGGGAGAAGGGGAGGTATCCTTGGGCCTGGAAAATGTCCTCCTGGTCCACCAGGGGCAGTGGGCCCCGGGGCTGCGGCTGCAGGCTGTTATGTGTGCGCAGTAGGTGGTCGTGTCTGATCTCTAACTCTATCAGTCCATTTCCACTAAAGTCCTCCTCTCCCTCAATGTCCTCCAGCTGCACCCACACGGGGGCGCTATGCACACTAGCTGACCTGACAGGAGGAGAGGGGCTGGCATGGCCGCTCTCTGGCAGCTCATTCACTAGAGTTCCCTGTGGGTCGTCCTGTAGGGGAATAGGGCTTTGTGCAGCTGGTAGTGTTGTACTTGGGGTGAGGGTCGTGGTCTGGACCTCAGCAATAAATCCAGGCCAGAGAGCTCCACTGCCCTCGTCCAGTCCTCCCCCGGCCCCGGAGCCCAGCTCTGGCAGGGTGGAGTCGTCAAGTGTTTGGGTTTGGTTGTGTTTGTTTAAGTCAAGTAGCAGTGCAAACATATAGTCTACTTCCTTCTCGTAGTTGTCCCAGTTGTCCGGGCTGGGGCTGTAGTCAGGCCTGGGTTCATAAAGGCTGTCGTTGATGCTGTAAAGGTCCTCCAGTCCCTGCCAGTTCACCTCCTCATCCGTCAGGTTGGGGAGCTTAACCCTGTCGTCCGTCCCATAAGGGTTGTGTTCTGCCAAAGAGAGACATGTGTGAGAATCTGAGCGGACATTTTCCCTGTTATACAAGCATGCAGCAGTGCAAGCTTCTTGTTCTCACTAAACCAGCATCATCAAGGCTCAAGCAACACACAGGTACATTTAGAGAGCAGCATTATTAACCAAAGCATAAAACCACAGCCACAACTAGTCAACACATGCCATTTAAGCTTTGCATTTCAAAAAGACTGCAAAAACATGTGCTGCTCATAGTTAATGGGACAGTAAATGAAAGGCCTGGACTCGACTGAAAAATCACCTGTAAAACAAAATAACTGAAAACAAGAAGCAGCGGGAAGTACAGATGGGGTACCCCAGGAAATCAAATAAAAGCGTCAAATTTCCAAAGCCAAATTAGGTCCAGTATTGTGTATATAAACTAGTGTCTCTTTCCCTGAGAACAGAGGCTGGAGGACTCACAGGAAGGACAGGCTCGGTCTCCTCTTTGACCACTGTCGGTGCTGCTGCTGCCTGGTGAGCAGGGCCAGAAACACAGGTCAGTCAGAGACACATCCCACCACTACTCTACTGTTCACAACTAATGTCCACCACACCTAATGCAATGACTGATGATCGATGGACAGGGGATGAAGATGGTGCATGATGCATGTGTGAAATAAAGGCAGTAGGCTACACCCACACACCTGTACAGGTCCTCTTTCCATTCTAAAAGAAGTTAGTGGGTGTAGCCCAACAAACTGTTCCAACAGCTGAAACTTGAATCCCCTGATATCATGCATGGATGTGCACTTGGTGTCTGACTCTCAGGGAAGAAAAACTGAAGTTTTTTATTCAGTTGATTGGACCAGGCTATTTCAGCATTATCTTAAATATTTTATTATGGGTATCAAGCTTTGCTGTGCTGAAATTGCCTGGCAGAATAAGAGGGAGACTGAGTGCACAGACACAATGAAATGAAGCTGCATGAATAAAACAACGATCGTTATGACTGTTAGCACAACCCCACATGCAGCCACAAACCAAGGCCCACGCTCCAGAGGCAGATTAGTGGAAATGAGGCAATTGAGCCCATGCAGGTGTTAAAGACAAACAAAAAGAGTGGATACCTGTGCGGCTCATAGCTTCCTCCATCTTTACCTCCTGATCAGAAAAATAAAAGCAATGGTTTGTTAAACGCTTTGATTCGAACAGATGTGTGAGGGAGACAGATCATTCACACTGGACTCTCTTCATGCACTGCTGCAGCTACAGTCTAAAGACAAATGATGCAATTATTGGAAAGTAAGTCTGAGGAGAAGGAGACTGGAGAAACTGGATGTGAGGAGGTAGGGTTTGGAGTTCAGCAGAGTTTTTCTCTTCTCAGTGCAACATGCTCCAAACTGAAGTGATAATGGTACTGAAGTCACACTCCACAAATAGATGCATATAACTGCTAGATCCATTTCACTTAATTTGACTTTTTAATAATAACATCTTCCAACTCAAACATCACCCGATGGAACCACAAGAGCTATTTGATTGGTTTGGCGTCACCCAGGAGATTTTGGTCTGTTCTGTGAAAAGTGCTGGCATGCCTAATGACAAGTGCTGCGTGCCAACGCTGAAACACAATCAGTTTTTACAGTGCAGTCAAGCAGTGCTCTGCTCCACTCTGCACATCCTAATTACAGACGTGGAGTTTTCTCCTCAGGACATATCAGTGTGACCAGTACCACACACAAATGTTGTGGCAGACTTAGGTCATTGTGGTATTACTTATTAAGCACACCTAATGGCAGGGCCATAGCTTGAAGGCACAGTCCCTCCATGTGGTGATTCCATTAAATTCTACAGCAGATTACAGAGGTGAACAAATGAAATGATGGCCTCAGCTGCGGCGCACAGAAACCTTTCAATAATAATATTTCCGCAGCTATGAAATAAATTCTATATGCAGCTTTTTATAGACTTGTACTGTATGTGGCACAAAACAATATAATTGAATCAAGAGAAAGAAAAGTAAATGCATGTGGACAGACTCCAGGAGAACACAACAGTCTGGTAAAAAAAAATAAAGTGTGTGATTATGACATTCACATTCAAACAAGTCAAACTGATGATGATTTGAGCTCCACCTGAAACAGTGAAATACAATTGAGTGGATGGTCCCCATTCACATGCAGCATGCAAAAGAGAGGCAAACACACCAGCCAGACTGAAATAGATTAACACTTTACAGTGTCCTGTGGCCATAGATTAAATGTAGTGATTTGGTTTCTGTTAAATCTGTTTCAGTCATGGTTGGCATAATGACTACTTCTACACCCAGTGAACCATGTCCCAATACAAAAAATGTATTTAAGAGACGTATTCTGTTATATTTACCTGTGTCCAAGCCTTTCGGACGTGGATTACACTGTTTGTATCCCTGGCAACTCCTCATCTCCATCAGTTGGGCATGGAGAGAGTTCAGTACATCTCTATCCACGTTATATACAGCATTGGTTAGCTGTAACACAACATAACAGAATATTAGACTCTCCTGCATGCCTTTGTAATGAGAAACTAGACATGGACTTTAATGAGGTGTGCTGCTCATTTTATAGCAAAACACAGATGGACAGAGGTAGAGGCGCTGGCAGATGTTCACCCACCTGGTATGGGTCACTGTTGAGGTCAAAATACTCCAGGAAACCAGTGGAGAACTCACAGAACAGAGTGTTGTGGGTTTCGTTGATGGTTCGTAGGCACCAATAAGTGTTGTTATTCGAGCTGGTGCAAGCGCAGAATCCTCCCACTAGGAATGAACATGTTAACTTATAACTATCCATCTTTATTATTGTTTTCATGGTTGAACAATGTTGATTCTTGTAATTAAATATCAGTCAGAAGAGGCTAGAAATGTATCCGTCAAAAGCTGTAACTAGTTTAAAAAATAAATGCATATAAAAAGAGTAGAAACTTGCAAGGTGATTTACAAAAAGAGGTACTTCATAATCAACCAAAGCATATCATCTACCCTTATCAGTGAGGGATAAGCTAACAAAATCAGGTCAAAACTATACTAATTTAACCTAACCTTATTATTTTTGCTCGGAAAAACTGGACACTGCTATATCTTCAACCAATGCTATAAACAAGTGTCACTCACTGGTCCAAAATGGCGCTGTCTGCCAGTGGTCATTGTTATGTGTGAAGCAGGTGAGTCCGGGCAGGCTGCAGTCATCCCCCTTTTTCTGTCTCTTCTTCTCTTTCCTCTCCTTCTTGCGTCTTCGGATCTCATTGTACAACTGCACTCTAGCGTCTACCTCATGTGCCGCTTCCCTAGAGGACAGACACAATTTAAAAATGGGTTACAAACATGACAAGGAACAGCAGCAGAGGAGTTTGGGAACGTCCAGGAGATCATGCTGATGACACACAATTAGACAATGTGTTAGCTGTTATCTTTAAGCTCTTGCAATATTAAAGTCTGCCTGAAATTACTTTGTAGCCTCTTACAGTCTGTTTCAATACAGTTTTGTCCATACCACAAGATAAATGCACTGTTCGGGAAGTAAGGCTCAGTTGATTCATTTCAATTATAATGCATGCACAGTTACAGTAACTTCATGCTTCTATTACACGTAATTTACAAAATGAAACAAAATGTCACAAAATAACTATCCTCATGCAGCAACAGTCACATGGTTGGTTATGGGAGGTAATGGAGTAAGTAATTACAATCACAAACTTATTTTCAAAACAAATGGGTAAAATATGAGGTGGTGATTGTGAGTTTTATTACGATGGATTATTAAAGTAGATGGCACTATACAGGACAAACAAGAGTACCAACTCACTTAAATGGGTGAAGTTGATTTTTTCTGTTCTTCAATTTCTCCTTGTTTCTGATGCCTTTGCTAAAATAGCTGCTTTTATAAACAGAAAGATAAGAATTGAAGCCTAAAGACAGAAGTATTTTGAAGGTGAAATGCGGACTACAAACCTCTTCTTGCCACAGTCACATTCGTCTGGCCGTGTCCTCTTCAGGTGGCCCCTCACTTCACGCAGGTTTTTGATCTTATCCTGGAGGGCCTCAATCTGCAAAACATAAAAGAGGGTACGCTACATCAGTTCAGCCTCTAGTGGCCAAGTGAGGAACTTACAGCAGGTATGAGTAAAGCTTTAAATGCTTCAAACTCTCTACTAGCACGCACCTGACAAATGTGCTATAAAGTATATAACATATAACAGTGTAAGGTGTTTTATTTATTTGGCTTTTAGCTTTGGAAATAAATTGCTTAGGTATATAAAAATACCTGTCTTACAATTGAAATACCAGAAAACCATCAATGAGGAGCTAAATTAGTTTTGAGTACACACCTCTTGATCCACGTAGGTCTTGTGGTCCTTCCAGGCTTTAGAAGACTGGTAGATTTCCCGTTCACAATGTACAGAGTCATTCATTAAGATGTAACACCTAGAAATGGTAAAATTGTGTCATAAATAGTACTGATACTATTTCTGTAAAATAACCTCTTACTTGTGAGTGACTCTGACTGAGTTGGGGTATCCTACAGCATTGGTGTCATCTGCCAGCATCTCCTCTGAACCATCGTCCGTTTCCAGAGCGGTGTCATCGGGGTTGTAGTGGCGTTTTGAGATGACCCTGCGCCTCACAGCAGACTGGTCATCTGCCTGGAGGTCCACATCATAAATCTGACCTTCAAATTCAACTGAGAGCGACCTGGCAGGACGAGTGTGGACGAATCGCGGCCGGAAACCTGCCAGTAAAAAGACAAATAATTAATATGCGGCAATTGACCTGGCTGCAGTTTGTCTTAGATCCACTAGAGGGCACAAGACTACAAATGAAAAACCATAACATCTGGTTATTAATGTTGTGACAATCAGTATAGACTATTGCTGTTACTTTTGGTTTATTGAAAAATATCGGATTTATTTATAGATTTGTGTATTTAATAGGATAACTGCGTACGACCAGGATGTGTCTTTTTTCTCAGAATGCACAATGCCTTAATGAATACTGACCCAATATTCAATACTAATAATGCCAGAGTGATTATATTTTTTCAAGTCCCACAAACTTGGCCAAGCTGAGTTGTTTCTCTCATTCTACACTCCAGGCCCTGCTGCACCTGACGCTTTGAGTAGCTCCTTGACACATTACTAAGACTTATTAAGACTTTTACAGCCAAAAAATAGTAGTCAGTTCTGATCATTCTGAAAAGCTTAAAAAATGACAAAGGCTTATGATATGAAGCATATGAAATGTAAGCCTATGTGCTTGCTGTACTCACGGTGGCCAGAGGAGAACTGCCTCTGTGATCGGCGGTCTGCTCGTGTGGGTTTGAGCAGGGCAGCATCGCACTCACAACCCCTCTCTCTGTGCTCGTAGCTGCTGCGAGGCTTCAGGCTGCGGACCCTCTTCCTGGAGCCCTCTTTCACGCCCCCCCCTTTACACTTTTGAATGCGCCACTTCCCAGTAATCTCCTCCACACAGTGCCATTTCTGTCAACAGACAAAAACAAAATAAAATAATAAAAGCTAACCCAAACCCAGTCCCATAGCTAGTGTTTATAACTCATTTTCACCAAACAATTGAAAACCACCAATGGATTATTGAAATATTTGATTTTGACATTTTGAAGCCAAGTACATGTTATGACTTTGTTTGGTTAACAACTTTTTATTGTGCGATTATCTGAAATAACATTTGTTTTTATTAAGAATTTAGTCACAGGGAGTGACAAGATTGTGTAATAAAAAAGATCATCAAATGCAGCTGGTGCAAGAAACTAGAATAAATAAAGTAAATAAAGAGACCACATGACATGATTTAGGTTGATGTAGAAAGGCCTCTGTCACACACAGACCATGCCAAGTGCGTCAGCAGACTAAAACATTACACTGCACGCACACTTCTAAATCCCCCCTGTATCTCTTTCAAAGTTGATCTGTGTGTGCAGTGGGAGTGCAGGGGCTAATGGACATGAAGAGGGTGATGTTTTGTACAAATGGAAGAAAGACATCTGCAGAGAGAAGCACAGATGATCTGGGGTAAAGTGTGGGAACAGCAGTCCAAAAAAACCTTCATAATGTTGATCAGGTTTCATGTAGTGGGTTCATATCACAATCGACCGAAAACAGGGGTTTAACAGAGGGGTTATATCTGAAAGGAACAGCAGGCATGGAGTTGCTGCTGTTCAGTATGAAAATTCTGTTTTGGAGTTGTTGTTTTTAATGTTCTTTCTTTTTTACCATCATTCTTGTAGTATTTTTACTCTTTATAGTTCGCTTTTTAAAAAAAAAGTATTAATTTATTTTTTTGTATGACTTGTCATTTAATATTAAACATGACCAAATTTCTACAGACACAAAACACCCTTTTGTTTATAAGCATAAACTCTGGATTTCACTCTGGATTTTTTGCAGCAGTGAAGTCAGAAAGCGACAGATAAAAACAGAGTCCCGCTATTGTGTTTAATGTCTCCTGCAGCACACAGTAACAGAGGCAGTCATTTCCCATAAGACTGGTGACATGTTCACAAACAAGTGATTCTTTCATCATGTGGTCAAACTCCAAATGACGAGAGCCGCACTGGGACAAGAGGCCTGCCTGTGCCCTCTTCACTATGTCCAATGCAGGACTTTGTGGTCAGAATAAAAACAGTTCACTTTTAAGTAAATCATATTGGATTTCTTTGAAGTTTACTGGTGCTCATGTTGTCTATTCCTCTGAAAATGCTCTCATTGTGTGAATACGACTTCATGGGTTCATGTAGTAGAAAGAGACAAGTGCTGCACTGGGACAGACCAGCAGAGGAAACTATAAAGGCACGGCAGCTGCACACAGCACCATTTTCTCAGCTTTATGGCCTTTTAGGGCACGTACTGGGAGGCCATGTTAAATCATGCCAGACAAGCCACTTGTGACTTGGTGTAATTCAGCTCCACATTATGATGTAAATGCCTAATGCCTCAATCACACCATTTCTATACATCTACTTCACAAGTGCCCCTGCTCTAAATGTGGACCTATGATCAGACATTGTTTATTAAAGGTCCTATATTACACTAAATTGACTCTTGTGAGAGATGCTGTTACCTAATTAAAACCATATCTAGAGTTGTGTTTTGTTTCATTCACACATGTTTGAGTAATCATTTAATATTAGTCTGTCTGTGTATGCAAAGTTCAAAATGCTCTTTTCCCCCTTGTGATTTCATTTAGTGGTAGTCTGAGTTAATAAGTACCTTTTACCTTTCATTTGGTAGAGATTGGCAGTTCCATTAATGAAACAATCCAAATGATTCTAGTGAAAATGTATAGAGTTAAGAACACAATGGAGCACTTTCTGCTCACCACGACAGGTGTGTTAAACATCAGCACTGTTAATTAATCAAAAAATAACTCCAGGTATATTTTAGCTCAGGCATTATAACATAGATCAGAAAATGGCATAATATGGGCCCTTTAAGACATAATTTCAGTTCCTCTTCAAAATGCACTTTAAGGCAATGATAACAGTCTGGATTTTATTAATAAACCACTCACTACCTGGATCTTGTAGCGTTGCCATTTCTATTGTTCAAAAGTATGAGCTCCAACTCACCGTTACACTGAGTCGTTGGTCTGCCAACAAATTAATGGTGCAAGATTAAAGAGCAGTACAAAATGTGAGTGAACCACAAAATAGCGCTAAAGGCTCCAATTATGAGCCAAGTGATGTTCTGGAAATGGACGTTTGATTTGTGGCGGCAGAGTAAAAGTTCAAGCGGTAACAGCTGTAACATACTCTAAGGTCACAAGGCATTACTGTAGAAAGGAAAGGCACTGATGTGGAGAGGGGGAGGAGATCATTTATGTTCATGACCGTTTGAAGATACAAAATCATGTGATCACTGTGGGTGTGTTTGTTTTACCTGCCCGGGCTGCTCGCATGGCGTCTGGAATTCGGCCTGCTGGCATGTCTCCCTGACCTTCTTATATTTGGGGAGGCTGTTAGTGTGCTGTGTGTTCACTGAGTCATCCTTCTTCCTCAAGATCTTACTGCACAAAATAGAAAGAAATTATCAATAAACAAATAGAGGGACAATCTATCATTTAGATACAAATGTACCATTTTGGCATTGGTTTAAACTTGGTTTGGTCCTGTTTTAGTCCTGGTTTGATCATGCTATGATAAACGGTATAGTCCTGACCAATCCTTCAATGTGGCAGGAACAATCTATCAGGTGCAGTGACAAAATAGTACTTTGACTTGAGTACTAGTTATAAGTTTTAATTCTCTTCTCCCTTTGCTGTTTTTCCATTTTAAAAGCTTCATCTGTTATATGACATATACAAGTGTCTGAGCCTCACACCAACGCTTTGCCTAGGGCCAGGTTTTTTGACCCCAGCTTGGCACGGCCGTGGTCCTCTCTGTCGCCTTCTCATGTGCCACAGACACCAGGCCTGGCCAGACTACTACTCTTCAATGCCAAACCCCCTCCCTGTTCCTGGCTTCGGCCGATGCTTGGTGCCAGCAGGACTCTTAGCTCGAAATGACGTTGACAAAGTGAAAAAACAAGTCATTTAAGACTAGGTGTGTTGTCTTGTCCAGAGCTGTTTACTGTGGGGCTCTAAAGGAGACAGTTGTTTACCATGGGGCTCCAGAGGAGACAGCAGCCAATGCTCACACACTTTAGCCAAGGGTGATTATAAGCTAACAGTTGTTGTCTGTGTCTCTCTCCCTGATGGCTGCATTATGTTGCATTGAAGTATATGCTCTATGGCCCATCTGTTTATCGGTTTACATAGGGTTACATGGGGATACTTGCAGAATCATACACATGAAACACAATTGCCTTCAGTCGTTTCTTAATACCCCATGACAAGTCAAATGATGAGCATATACTTTTTCATAAACAGTGG
Source organism: Boleophthalmus pectinirostris (assembly GCF_026225935.1). Taxonomy (NCBI): domain Eukaryota; kingdom Metazoa; phylum Chordata; class Actinopteri; order Gobiiformes; family Gobiidae; genus Boleophthalmus; species Boleophthalmus pectinirostris. The sequence continues at coordinate 20,797,348 of NW_026571070.1, forward strand.
AATTACACTGGGGTAAAACCACCGGAGGCTAGTGTCTAACTACTGACAAAACAAAGGGGACGTTATGCGTGGTCATTTTCATTCTTTTGATGCTTGATGCAGGAAATAATAGAGAAGTAAGGAAGAAAATAACAGCAGCTGTACCCAAACCTGATCAACAGAAATATGTAAAGTAGTAACTATAAGAACCATTCTCACATATTTTTCTTTTTTAAAACATAACTTTGTATCCAACTAAACTGTAAGCCCTATAATCAAATTGCAATGTATTGACTCAGCAAAGATAAATAGATGAAAAATACTACATTGCTTGGGGGGCCAAGTTGAGATTAGTTGCAAAGATTTAATCAGTGCAAGATCCAAGTTTGTTTTTGTTGGAATTGATCAAACACAATGGTTAGTTAACTGTCAACAGCTCTCTCATCAGTTTTTCTAATCTGCATGGGATGTATAATTTTACCAAAGAATATTTTAACCTCTTCCACTAAAGCGGGGTTCCAAGACAGCTGTGGTCAGGAAGTGTCTATCAGATAACACAAAGAGAGGTCTGAAATGCTGGAAACCACTGCAGAAAGTAGACAGTCTTTTTTGGATGTTGATTTCTGGGCCCAGTCAAATGTTTGGTCAGGTTAGACCCACAGTGAGCTAAAATGACATGGATTTGTCTGTGGTGAAGAAATGAAAAAAAGAGCTTACCCCCGCTCCACAAGGAATGTGTCCCGCCAGACTTTGGGTTTCCGGTTTGGTTTAAATCTGGGAAAACAAAACGCACAAAGTTTATAAAAATCACATGGGCACTCATCGGTAATATGTCAGCAACACTCATCCTCTCTGTAGTGTACAATACTATAAATGGTAAGACCCAGATGACACAAGCATCTAAATTATTTAGATTTTTTCATTAAAAAACACTAAGCAGTAGCTTGAATACCAGCTCTTTTGCTGATATCTTCCACAGTCAACAACTGTATGTGCCTTGTTCTCCTCTACCTTCATCAAGTTTTGGGATCCATTCAAAACATCCCAACCTTGGACTGATTTTAAACATTTAATATAATAGGCTATGAACACGCTAAATTAATCACTGGCCATGGAATTTTCCTTTTGCATAATAATTGAGAAAGGGCAGTGTGTTTTGCCCGTCTTTTGCATGCAATGTAATTACAGTAAATAATGTCTGGTGCCCTGACAGCCTCACAGACCTGTTCCCAGAGCGGTCCTGCTCCAGCAGCTTGAGGATAGACTTTCCATCCATGTCTGGAGGTGTGTCCAGTCCAGCTATGTGGAGGATAGTGGGAGCCAGATCAATGTTCAGCACCAAGTGAGGGTTTCTGGAGAAGGACATGCACAAAGAAAGGTATACTTCATTAAATCCAAAAACACTGATTTGAGTTTTGTATTTGTTTGGATGCTGATATACTTCTCTTGGAAGAGTATTGTGGAAAATACCAATATATAACTTTATTTTAGATTTAAACTTACACAGCGCCTGCTTCTACATTGGGTCCTCGAAGGAAAAATGGCACGCGGATATCGAAGTCATAAGGCATTGATTTTCCTTTAACCAGGCCAAACTGTCCTATATGGTATCCATGGTCTGCTGTGTAGATGATGTAGGTATTTTCAAGCTCTCCAGTTTCTTGTAACATCTCATAAACCTGAAAGAGGGATTACAAGATTAGTACAGGGTTGCATTTGCTAATTTTTCTTTCAATTAAAAGACTTCCTTACTTTCTGCACCGAGTCATCAACAGACAATAGTGTCTGTAGTCTTTTCCTGTGAAGGAAATTTGTGAACTCCATGTGGATGGGCTTCATGGGGCCAGTGTACTGCATGATCCAGTGTTTGTCCATATTTGGGGCATAGTTATAGCTTGGAGTTCTGGGGACAAAGCATTTAAGTTTAAGTTCCAGAGTAAGAGATATTATTTACAACAGAGTTCCATTAAATCAGTATCAAGATGGCAAAAGCACCTGTCTGATACATTCTGCACTGTGCAGTGAGTAACAGGTGCCACATTGGTCCACAACACTTTGACATGCATCAGTAGCTGCTCTGTTTGTTGAAGGAAATGGCCAAATACTGAGCTGCTACTGCTGGGGCCATTTTTCCACACCTCTCTCCCGGCTCCCTCTCCTCTCACACAGACGAGACTCTCGCGCTCCGCTGCGCTCTTGGCACAGGCCAGTCATTTGTGGGTTGGCACATGCTTAAGAAAATAATAGGCCCCAAAGTCAAGTTTGCAACAAGTTCTGGACCAAAACCTAATAAGTCATGGTCATCTGAAATACAGGAACAACAAGAGGGCCACAAGGGAGCAAAGTGAGGCCCCTAAACTATCTGTCAAATAACTGCCTAAAAAGTCTTAAATCTTCAGAAAATTTTTTTTATTCTGCCTCAAGTAGCTCCTTCAATAAGCAACACATATGACAGAGCTGCCTTCTGCCCTCTTCTCTTCAGGCTCACTTTGTGAGATCTGAACTCTTCACCCACTTAGCTTGGCGGTCTAATAAGCTCCACAAAGGGACCCGTCTCTGGGCAGCAGGCCACCATGGTATGGGGCCCTGGACAGCAGGGACCAGGAATGCAGAGGTCAGAAGAATAGAGCAGGTCCATAGGTGGGGTCACACCTGCCACCTGTCACAGACAGGCCCAGAGTATTAGGCTGGATTATAGCAGCTCATAGCCCACTGTTCACCCCAGCCTGCAGCACGACCACACTGAACTCCACTGACACTATGAGGCTTAAAGATATTGCCTTCAGCTACTTCAGCTAGACTAATGCAGCAAAAGTGATACTTACAATTCACATCTGTAGTGTTGAAAATGGGATAGAGGCCTGCAAGGATCTAAGCTACAGAGTGAAAATACCTGCTGTCAGGAATGTTAATGGCATTAGCAACAAACCTGCTCCCTGCTATTGTTCCTGTCAAAGTACAGACACCGGTTTGATTTATGAGGCGACTCCTCCGTTGCCACGCTGTCTCTGTCAGAGCTCTGCCATCATGTCAGCCCAAAGAAAGTAGCCTGGTAACAGGATACTAAAACCCCTTCAATCTACTCAAAACAAATATATCAAAGAAATTGCTTTATAGCATTTAACCATGAAACTTTCCCACATTTTTCATACAGCTGCATTGCCAAAAAACATCAAAACATACACCCACTCAGCACAACAACCTAAGCTGCCACAGCAACCACAGACAACACTCGGTACCTAACCACAGCGAATTGGGCAACCCCTTTTTAGTCACCCAACAAACCAGCCCCCCTCAGCCCAATCTAAAAATAAATTAATGTTTCAAAGGGTGTTCAAAGCACACAATGCATTCCTCCCTGCAATGGGCACACTGGTGCTACTACTGATTGATATGGACAGGGTCAGGAAGGCCTCTGTCTGTCCAATAGTGAATGAGGAAAGATGGGAGAAAGACAGGACACGTTAGACAAAAGGGTAAGCATATTTGCCAAGCATTTCACAAAGTAAATACAGTGCTCCCACAAATGATCCGTAGAGATTTAAAGTAAATTTGATTAGACAGCCTAGTGGCATAATGGTGATTTATAAAGATGGATCTTAATTCAGGCTTTGTTAAAAGCTCTTTTGGTAATTGGATTATTTCAGTTTATTTGCCAACAGTCTACGTAACCAGCAAGCACAAACTGTTGCCTCTTTCTGAGTAATGAAAACTGAGGGAGGTCAGCTTGGCATGACTAGAACTCTTAAAAAATCTCAGATCATGTCCCTGGTATTTTCCCCTGCTATTCTTAGACAATAAATCATTTTGATTTCATGCTAGCCCCAGCAGCTTCTCCGCAGCCTGTCATCACTGGGCTGGAAAGGCATGCATACTGTAATGTTATTAGATACACAAAATCATTATGAGTCGAGGTGGATGTCTAACAGCCGTAGTGGATAAGAAAGTAAACAGAGGCTCCCCGCTGACTGCGCGGTTTCATATGATCCTGAATGTAGCTTACATGTGCTGAGAGGCGTTTGGGAAGTGTTCGGCGTACTGCGGGGCCGAGTCCTCCGGGCCATGGGGGGCAGCATGACTGATAACCATCATCACAGGCCGGTGTGGGTAGATCTTTTTAGACATGCGGAAAAAGTTGATGCTGTCATTGGTGATCAAATCTGTGAAGTAGTCCTGCAAAAAGAAAAGAGCACACTTTCAATACTTTTACAAGGTGGGACAGTGCTAAAAATGGCTCCGAGTAAGAGCTTGTTTATTGAGAATGCACAACAGCCGCATTGATAAAGTAATTCACAGCAACACTTTCAATCACTGTGACATGTTGTTTTCCTCTTCCAGTAATTTTCAAATAAATCGAGAGGCAGAGCGGCTATGAACCGGGGCCATTGAGTGCACGGTCGTACCAATCTGTCGAGTCAACAGCTGGCAGTCTGCCCGAGAGTAAATCCAAGTGTGTGTGTATACAGGGTATGTACTGCTGCCCCATCACTGACTCTTTGGACTATCCAATGTGACATGGTTTGATGTGAGCGGGGCCTGGTGTCTTCACTGGTATGCTGTTATGACGGCGTCCCCCTCTCCTGTCCCCTCTCCTATTGTATCTGTCTTCTTTCATCATTTTATCCAGTTCATTGTTGTGCAACTTTTTCAGTTTGCCAATTTCAATTGCATAATCATACAACATGATATTATATTAAATCACACAATGGAAGATAGATAAAAGTCTTGGAACCACTGTGAATGACTCAGCTGCGCATTAGAGTATAAATCCGTAAATTGTTACAGGGAATACTTTGAGCCTGTCCAAACTCTTAGGTCATTATACATATCAGAGTTGTGTTGGGAAGGACACACATCATAAACAAAGGCCAAAAGCAAAAGGCAATGCACTGCTTATAAGGATCAGATCATTTGTTGTGGTAAATCCTGAATGGAAAAACTGTAAAGTAATGAAAAGGGAAATCCCAGCGCTCACTGCACTGTTCAAATTTGCATGTAATAAACAATAAAAGGACTTCAACACAGGAAGCGGTTACAGAAAACATGTGATGACATGACATTTTATCAAGTTCTGGTGCAGTATAATTTATACAATAGCTCACACCCTTAAATCATAACAGTAAAGTTTCCAGTAGATTAGACACAGTACCTGCTGCTCTGGCATGCCTCTGCTGCTGCCTGGCATACAACGTACGGAAGGGAGTGCCAGCATTTGAATGAAAGGGGAAAGGGTGATTTCCCTCAAAATGTCAGAAGTGGGTTTGGCTGATGCATCCTGTCTCTATTAATAGGCTTTATAGACAGGGCAGATTTAACGGCCTGGTGCAATAGGCTGCCGATTGTATTCACATGGCAAAAGGTACTACAGTTCTTCATGCCAAAGGTCCTAAAGTCTGAGCAACTGCTACAAAGGTAATGGCAGGTCAAAAGGAAGTGATTGTGTCATGAGGAAATCCTTTTAACAGTTCTAACAGGTCTATGGTTACACTTAGCCTTTTGGAAATGACAGGTAGCAAGTGACAGTGACATGATGGTGTGATATTAATTATTTAAACATTTGAACTACAGACTTTTATTTATAGTTATTCTGAATCCCATTCCAATGGCACCTGGTAAATCCAACTTGGGTCAGCACAGCAGACTGGCCATCCGGATTCTATAGAATAAATGGAACAAACCCTTAATCAAAATGTCAAATAAAAGTCCTCGGTCTAAGAAGTCAACCTCTGTGAACTCATCCTCCTACGTGTGGAAAATCTGAGCGAATGCCTCCTCAAATCATACGTGATTTGGTCAGCTAGCTGTGATCACTGTGGCCTTCCTCGTCTTTCTCACTCTGTTCCTTCCAGACTCCCAAGGCCCAGACCTGTCCTCCAAAAGTAGATTCATGGTTTTACACAGTCAATAGCAAATAGTGTCCATTTGGTTAGCAGGCCATAATATGCTGACCAAGCCCTTACAGTGTAAACATTTTGGTCCAGGTTTGAGAGTAACTTTGCACCCCTGTCCAAGTTGGCACTAGAACAGCAGCGCTAACATTTGGGTGTGCATCGTTTGGACAGGCCTTTTGACATGGATCCAATCTCTTCCTCTTAGATTCCCCATGTCCTTAATACCTTGCTATCTAGCATGATCTCAGGCTAAGCACACCACTGTGAAAATAGACTGCCTGCTTGGTAAATACTTTGATGAGTGATGCTTTCCAAAGGCTAAAAAGAGCTACCTTACGCAGCACACGGCATATATTTTAGTGAGTTAATTTAAGACAGAAGAGGTAAAAAAGGTGGTTTGGGATACTTAAATTTTACAGCATCTAACTGTTGAAATATATCATAATAAAGGCACAGTGCAAAGACGCCACGCAGAGTTCGCTCATTCCTTGTAATTCTCAGTTGAGGATCTCTGCAAGCCTGGATAATATTGTGATATGACTCCTGCCTGTATTTAGCAACCCAGTGAAACCTTCAATCTTTCATGCACAGTCTACATATTAAGTCATACTGAGAAAACAAATGAGTGATCAAGGTAATAGACCCTTTTTAAAAGAAATTATGGGAAGACATACCTTGGCATAATCAGCGCCATGTTTCTCCTTGTAACCATTCCGACAGACAGTATAATTATAGAAGCGGGAATTTTTTATCAATCCGACCCACTCGCGCCACCCAGGAGGAATGTAGCTGCCGTTGTACTCATTGAGGTACTTGCCAAAAAAGGCTGCCAAGAAGATGGGAGAGAAAAGAAAGTTGTAAAAGAAATCATAGGCCATATATGACAATAGCATGCCTCCTGCATGAGTTTATCTATGTGCATGTGTGGTACGTGTTCCCTGCATTTTTCTGTATGAGCTGGGCAAACAGCCAGGCTGTCACAGAAAAGGCTAATTGCAGTGTAGCAGGACTAAAAACCACAAGGCATGCTGCAGGGCCCTGGATCCCACTGGCCCCAGTGCAGAGGCTGCCTGTCATTCACACGTGCAGTGTCTGATGAGACATGACTGTGCACTGGCACTTTCCACATGTTTACATTTCTCACACACACATGGACCAGGGCTTACGGTAAACTACTGACCACCAAGGGCAATGCCAGGGCAAAGTTTAGGCTAAATTTGACTATGGGCAACTGCAACAAATGGCAACAAGTATACAGTGATGGGAAGAATACTTTGAATGAATTAAATACACAGAATACTGAATACCTGAATTAAAATGTATTTTGTAATGTATTCTAATACATGGTCCAATCAGAGCACTGTATTCTAAATAATTTAAATACTTTTACACAGAGTTCCATTATATTATAGTGTAAAACATGGCATAATTAGTTTTATTGCACTTTTTTGATAAAAAAAAAAAAAAAAAAAAAAAAAAAAAAAATCACACAGGAACTGCAAGTTCTGTTTTCTTGTATTCTATTCTCACCAATATCTTGCAGTTCAAAGCCAAAATTACATGAAGTACCATCAGACATTCCTTTTAATTTAGGAAACTAACTATATTCTGAATTCCACCAAATAAAACAGTAATTCTACCAGAATACAGTTACACAAAATTTGTATTCAGAATAGGTATTTTCAGTACATATATTGAGTTACTTCCCAATAGGGTATGCATATGACGTCTAGTCTGGAAACAGAATGTATGAAGTGTAATGTCATGTAACGCTGAAATGGAGATAACTAAATGTGTGTAATATACTAAAACTTTAATAAATGTTTTTCCTCTTTCTTGAAATTCAAGTCTCTAAAGCAAGGTGTAATCAGATTTTGTGTTTTTAGTTTGACAAGTCTATGGAGAGTGAATTAATGAATTTCCTTCAGGATAATAAAGTATTTCTAATCTAATCTAAGAAAGTCAACACATTCTTTATAAAGAAATGATGTAGCCAACCTGTCCTGTATCCAGTATTGTTGAGGTAGACTGCGAATGAGCGGGGCTCGTGCTGTGCTTGCCAGGAAGGGGAGGAGCAGTTCTCGTTGTTGGTGTATGTGTTGTGGTTATGGACATATTTGCCTGTCAGCATGGAGGAGCGTGATGGACAGCACATTGGAGTGGTGACAAAGGCATTGGTGAAGGATGTGCCACCATCTTCCATGATTTTACGAGTTTTGTTCATCACCTGAAGGGAACCTGAAAAAATAAAGTTCATTTTACTTCTGTCCATGTGTTTATTCTATTTGAGCTAGTTTATTTAATAAATTTAAATACATTTCTTTTACAAAGCAGAGTCAGTCTTTTGTAGCCTCCATCTGACAAAATAATTATCATTCACTATGTTAATAGACCAGATGGCCATTCTGCTCCGGCTTATGGCCTCTGTTTAATATTTCATGTGTGGATGAAGACCACAAATGAGCTACAAAGAATGTAATAAGATGAAATGTGTAAGCAGAGGCTTATATTTTGATTAAAAACTTGGAGGCCAATTAAATAAAAAAAACAAACAGTATTTCAGAAAGAGTTCCAGCCTTACCCAGCTCCACGTCCTGGTCGTCTGTCATAATGAGGATGATATTGGGCCGGATGTTTCTGCGGTCTCTCTGGATGCGCCCCCTCAGCCCCTGGGGCCTGGTGGTGAAGGCAGATCCTCCAGGGGCCCAATCCAGAGCGAGCAGGGCCAACCAGGCCAGCCACGGCAGCAGCATGGTGCCCGTGCTGGCTCTCAGGGTGGGCAGAACTGAGGATTATTGCAGCACAGGAGGGAGACCACAAACTCACACTGCCACTCCTATCGCCACGGTCAACTGTGGAGAAAAAAAGTTACAACTGGTCAAGCAAAAGACGAGGAGAGCATTTAAGTACAAAACGTCTCACGCAATTGTAAAGCAATTTAAATGCAAATAAAATTTCAGTCAAATGTCATCAGCAACTATAACATCAAGCAATTCAATAAAAATGGAAAACAATGGCTGTAATCCAATTTCACCTTAGAGAATTCTCCAAATGTCATAGCTTTTGCCTTTTAACATCCTTCTACTTCATATACTCTGCTCATATACTAAGCCCACTGTTACACACGGGAAGTCTCCATCTCCACTGAAGAGCCGCTGTTCAGCCAACTGTGCTGTGAGAGCACTATTGGCTGACCACCCTCAAACACCCAGGGCCACTGTTCGCCATTAGCCAATCGCAGGGCGCATTCCGCCTGTCACTCAAAAGTCCACCCCTGGTGAGTCAAGCGTGGCCGGGGCTGGTGAGAAGGACGGGACCACACTGGGGGGAGGGGGCGTGGGGAACAGAGGCGGAGAGAGGGTTCCGCTACATTAACCCCAATGCCACTGTCGCCAATCACACATTACCAGTGAGTCATCACAACACTTTGAAGCCTCCTGCTCTTTTATGGAGTCATGGTTGACCATGAAAGTCTAAACATCCTGTCTACAACCAGCTACAGTGGAGTTTGGACTTAGGATACAGTCCTGTGCTATTTTAGAACCACAAATGCATAGTTCACAGAAATACTACTATATGTAACAGAACCACTGAAGGGCATGTGCTGAAGCATGAAGCCGTAATAATGAGTGGTCCATCAGTGCCTGAGGAAATGTCCACTGTAGACAAAACCACAGAGTGGCACCATGCTGCTCTCCATTCTGAGCTAATTGCCTGAAAACAGACAGCAGGTCTATGACACCTGAGGCCGGTACAACCCCACTGGGCTGCCCAGGACAGACTTACCCAGTGATAAATTGGGTATTTTCACTGGTATTTTATTAAACGCAAATCATGGCGACATTAAGGAAGAGTGCTCTGTGAATACATTAATCTATTCATTATTACTGCATTAGTGTCAAACTGGTCTATCTTCCATAGTTGGCTGATGTCCCTTAGAGGTAGGAGCAGCTGTACAGTCATCACAACAGGCCTGTGCAAACACTGGCAGCATTTGGACAAACATGCCTCCAGCACAGAGTGGCAGGGACCACAGCAGCTCATCCTGAGTCAGACACTACTACTACTGCACAGACTAAATCCTACATACAGGAGATACATGTTTGCTATGACCATTTACCTTTAAGAATAACATGGTAAAGCAAATGTGAACGGAACACACTACTCGTGTAGTCTTGGCATTCTTTTCCAATTCAATTTAACAAGTCAGTGGCTCTCGAGGAAGGCCAGTACATACAGAGGAGGAAGTGATAAGAAGGTTCATTGTGGAACAGGAGACAAACCTTGCAGCACTGGAGTGGTTAGCCTGGGTGTTATCAATAGCTACAGTGTCTGGAGGGCTGAGAGGGAAGGCTAATAAAGAGGCGTGCATAAAGACACACAGGAAGTACATTATGTTATGAAGCAAGCAACCCTCCCTCTGTCCTTTAGGTTACCTCTCATCTTAACTCAATTCCACCTCATCCACTTTCTGCTGAGGTCATCTGAAGTTTACTCATGAGGACCTCCAGTAATGGCAGACATAGATCATCTGACAGCTGTCAATTTCAAAGTCAAAGGAATCGCCGCAGTGACTTTTGATGAAGCCTTCCTGATGATAGATGGACTGTGCTAAGTGAGACTGTGACATGGTGTGAAGCCTTACCTATCTTATCTCTGGTTTCCTGTTTAAATAAGTTTTACTTAAAGCCTTAAGTCTTGGGTGTCATCTGATGTGGATGTAAACAGTGTTTCAAAGTCATAACTTTATAAATATAAGGGCAGAGATGTATGAGAATTTCCTCTGCAATATGGAGGGTCAGGTCAGATGATGTGTTGTTTGGCTTATGCAGAAACAATGATTATGTTCACATTAAACCAAAGAAGATGTGACAAACAGCTATCACAGGTCACCATTCAGTGACTGAATCAGGTCAATGCCAAGAGTTGTGTTTTGTAAACATAGCTGACAAAGTGTTATCCACACACTGCTCTTGCCTAGGGCACTCCAGTGGATAAGAGCAAGTGAGAGCACTGCCCCACTCTCGCTCTGTGAGGAAACAGCACTAGTCCGCAAAGATAGTGTTCAAGTCTCAAACGTAATACAACTCTTTAATATTAAAATAATGACTAAACTAATTTGACTATATGACAACAAGGTCCAAGTAAAAACTTCTCATACATGAGCTGTGCACACAAGAGGCCTTTATTCTCAGACTGGAAGCTCATTCTTCTTCCTCATTGTTTTGGGGGATTAACACTAATGACCCTTTAAATGGGCCTTTGCTGTAGTCATCGTGGTTAAGCCTGGGGAGGAAGACTGCAGATGGACGGAACATAAAATGACCACTGGTTCAAAGGCCTCAAACAATAAGGCCACTATGGAACGTTTGGACACACAGCTGGCAGAAACATAAAAGATTTTCAATTTTCAGATTAATGGACATCAACACTGGGATTTTTAGAGCACCTCTGTATTTGCTAATCTCTGCCCTCATAGTTTTTTCCATCTTGCAGAAGCTTTGGCACATTCGGCATAGCTCTGATTCGGTCCGGCTACAGTGGAGACAGCTGTGCTTGTGTGTGGAGTAAAGCTGAGCATAATGGGACCGCTGCTTGTATAACCGCGCAGGGCAACACTATTTGGCTGGCAGTTGTGCCCCTCAGTAAGAGACTGAAAACCGCACACCCTGCTGCACCCTGACCCTCCCCTGACCCGCGTGGTAATATGGCTTTGATGGTGGCTTGTTTAACCTAACCTCAGCAACCTGAGGCTACCCACACACAGGGGTTAAGAGGGGAAATTCAGAGGGAAGGAGAAAATTAAGTGAAGGGGGCTGTGTAGAGGAAGTTGGAAGGTAACAGTATTTGTCACAGCGATGCTAACAAGATGCTGTCAACTAAAAAGGAGACATATCCTACAAAATACACTTTTGTGAGCTTTTAACCAGTTTACATTGGCTTTCCCCATCTTGGTCTTACTCAAGGTTTATTTTGATTGATTCATGAATGTTTGAGACCGAGTGCTTAGAAATTTTCAGTTTTCACCAACCTCCTATCCCAGCCCACATCACCATGCTTACTTGTGATTATTTATATACTATAACAGATGGTTGAAATTGTTGTGTGGCCATTAAAAAAAATATATACTGCTTACTGTCATTCTCCACTGAAGAGGTGTGAGATATCAGTTCTATACTTTAACAGGTCAATTGTCTCTTCTATCATTAAGCCATTTCAGATCAGTGCTGTCATTACAATGAACAAAATGTTAATTGACGACTGACTTATGTCATAGTTCAATAAGTTTCTCAAAGTTTGTGTTGGGATTGTTTCAAATCAACAATCATACTACAAAGAAGTGTCTGCTTAAGTAAATTAAAATAATTAAAATAACGTGTGCCTTTGGACTGGCAAATATCCAAGTTAATACATAGTGCCAAGAGGTGAGCGGGTTCACATTCCCCAAAACAAGATGCAAGTCAAACCCAAACCAGATGCAATGCCAGCTAAAGTAAATCAGCCATTCATAAAAAGGCCCAGCACTATTAGGGACAATGTGCATTTCAAAGCACATCAAATCCCCCCTTATTCCTGTGCATTCTCTCCCTTCTTTTCCTTCTCTCCCTGTGTTTGCCTAGGCCATCTCTAAGGCAGCCAAGACACACACTAACAATGGTAAAGAGAACAGAATGGCATACTTTGAATTCTGCTGGGCTCTGACTTTATACTGCACGATTAGTGGCTAAGACCTCATAAGATTTACACACCAATAAGCAGTAGCTGTTTATTGAAAATGGAAACGAGGAGAGATAAATAAGAAGTGTTAATATTTGAAGCAGACGTTTTAGTGGCGTCTGATTGCTCCCAGTGCAATTCAAAAGGGAAAAAACTATTAAGTGAAGCCTTAGATTAATATTGAGGTCAGTCCAAATATTTCTGTAATCCAAGAGCATTTGGCCCGTCTGCTGCCATGAAGACTGATGAGGGTCTTTCACACTGAGAGGGGCCTATGTCAAAGTGCAGCATAGCCAGCCGACTGAGGGGCAGGACAGTGTACCCACCATCCCGGGACCCCATGAACTGAAGCTTCTCTGTGTCGCTCACACACACACTTTGGCTCCAGATGCATTCTGGGAAAAGGCTCAAACCATGGTGGTGTTTTCAGACTCTTCAGTCTGCTGATTTGTTTGACCCAAAACGCCCAAATTGGTGCAGGATCTATGACAAAATTCCGTGGAGAAAAACAAGCAGAGTGCAGGGGTGCGGAGAGATCACTGGCTCTTTGTTTCCACATGTTTATGACCGGATAAGCCTCAACATCGACAGGCTCATTCTCAATCTTATAATGGTGCCTGTTGCAATAAAACTTCACAATAGGGCTGCACCATAAAGTTTAGCTTTTGTCAATACTGTGTTAGATAGAATTTACTTTTTAAGCATTCCTACATTATATTTAGTTTGAAATTATTCCCATCCAACTGGAATGAGCTCGTACTTGGTAAATTACCAATTTAATGAAGAGAAATGACCTTAATTCCGGGTAATGTGAACCTGGAGTGGCTAAAACCCTCATGCTTTTCCTTGGAGTTGCTTTGTAGTGCCAAGGCGGCCAGGCCACCCCATCAATATTATGGATTCATCCTATAATGTATAATTAAAAGAATCCTGCTTGCATGGAACTTCAAAGAGGAATTATTGCAGGTGGTCTGCTGAGAATCGCCATGGGGTTTGCTGACCCAATGAGGGAAATGATTATAATGCAGGTCATTGCTGAAATGGAGAAAAGTGGCTCTATTTATTTGAGTGCGTGCATACATGTGGCCCGGTGCTGGAGGTGGTATGTATTTAAGTGTTTATATCCTGAATGAACACCTTTAAATTAGGCTGTAAACCAAAAAGATCCTATTTTACAAGTGGAAAAGCATATTTACCCTTGAGCGGGGTGAGGGAAGGGCTTGAAGGCACTGCGCTAATTTATAGTGGGATATAAAGCAAGGTTAATAAAAATGTAAAGGGTTGCTTAAGTTTTGAGCAAGCACAGATTTTAATGAACTGGCCAAGATCTTTTTTTGCTATAAAATTTTGAGTTTTTAAGTTTCAAGTTGGAGTAAAGGGCAAAAACAACATCAGATAATTGAAAAAAAATCTATGTAAAATGTCATCCAAGTTGGAGTCAAGTCACCAATGTTTGTTTCTCATTGATTCAGATGCCCGATTTAAGCCAGTTAAGCCTGATTTATGATATAAGATGTTTTGGTCTTTGTGCTCCCATTAGAAATGAATCAGTACAAAAGAAAGTCATTCACAGTGCGGGTGGCTTTCACGTCCTTTTGACAAATCAAATATATAACCCAGATAAATAATTCCCTCGACCACAAAAGAGAGCTATGGCAAATTGCTTCAATGGGTTTCCACTGAGGTAATTGTCAAGAATAAAGAGATTGACTTCTTTTCCATGAAATCAGCAGCACAGTGGCAGCTAGTGAAGGGAGAGCCAGAGGACGCCTGACAGCCAGGGAGTGCAAGCTTAAAATGTTGGACAGTCTTGAAACTTTAATGAATACTGACTTAGGAAGTACATGTGGAATAGGTTTTTCTAAAGCTCTAAATTAGTGAAACCACAAGAATTGGAAAAAAAAAATGAAATGAAATGAAATGTGTTGAGTGTAAGATTTAGGGAAAAGACTGACTGTTGCAATAGCTTTGAGGGCTAAGCTGCAATTACATCATATTCTTCAGTTCAGAGAGTTCATGAAAGAATATACCGTTTGTCTAAAGAGGTTCCCACTGCTATGGTCAACTACAAACCTAATGCTAATTGTTCATCAATTATTTCAATACAAAGCCTGTTCTCACTAGGAACCAATTAGGTTAAACTCCCCGGGTGAGGTGGGATCCTCTCAGTCAGCAATCCTCTGTTAAGTATAGTGCTGCTTCTGGCACTTGAAACTGAACACCCCTAAAATATGAAGCATGTGTAGGCATATTCTGTAGACCGCAGACAAACATAGATCATGAGGAGCAGCTTGCGTGACCCTGAATGCCATAAACCCCTCCACCACACCAACACGATCCCACTCGTAAAAACTCCATTTGTCCGATTGCACCTGTGCGTGTATTTGGATATCACATTCACCAAGTGTCACTCACTGAAGTGCACCAAGTCTGCAGACAGACACATAACCAGTCATTTGTACACATCAGCTCATCTTTCCATCGCCTGTGGCACTGTGTGCTTTGCAAAGCATGTCTCGATGTCATTTGTAATTATATTTATATAATTCTATCTAACTTGGGGAAAACATTTGATATGAGACTTTGAGTCTCACTATTGCAATAATCTTACTGTATAAATGTGAATTTTTCGTTTACATTTGAGCCAACAATAAAGGGTCTTGAAAGGTCTTGAGCAACTTTAGCAAAGAGAAGGCAGTGATTCGTGCGAAGCAGACCCTGGCAGTATAAACACCAGCGCACAAGTTGCACAAGCTTTAATTCAAGTCTTCATTCTGCCACTCCGCATCAACACAACAAAGTCAAGCTGTTGAAATGCGGGCAAACAGGACCAGGGGCTCGGGCAGCACATGTCCAAGAGTCCACAGCTCGGCTCTTGTACACGCACACTCCACGTGCACGGTGCGCTGGTACGTGCACACTGTTCGTGCACAGTGCGCTGGCACAACCTCAATGTGTTTGTGCGCTCCAGGGGAGAGCCAAAGAAAAGGGGCAGAAGAGCTGAAACAAACGCATGCTGGCTTCTATTAGTCGAGCTGTGCAGCGCAATGGAGGGGCGAGCAAACTTATTCATTCCCCTGCCCTCCCTGTCCCGTCCCTCCTGTCCCATTATCTCCATTCGGGAGAGAGGCGGAATAAAAGGGACAACCCCCCTAGTGACGGCACTTCTGCCTCCAAACTTTACGCCAGCGCATTCTGACGGCTGCTTAATTGTACGTGATACAGGCAGGGTCTTTCTCTTTCAAAGCTAAAACAGATTGCTTCTCCCTGGGGAGGGGATTACTGGACAAGGAGGATGACAAAGCAGGGACAGTGCAGAGACTACAGAGGGGGTAAAGCTCAGACACGTTTCTGTATGTTTCTCTTTGCAGCAAACACAAGAAGATTATAGTGTCCATGTGTTTGAGACGCTGCACGTGTGTCACAACGGGACGCGCTCTGCAGATCTAACCTCTAATCAGGCTTCTTCAAATGGCTCTCCACACTTTCTCCACACCTCCGCACTCATCCCCCTTTCTCTCAATGCTGTCATGTCCTCTTCCACTTCTCCTTTGTCAGTCTTGACCCAGCTCTCCCTTTCGGCCTCCTAAAGCTCTGCTGCATCTACCACCACTGACATACGAACAAAAGCATCTCCGGACATCCCAGCAAAAGCATTACAATCCTCTTTCTCCTTATTCACCTTTAGCCACTAACGGCAACCCCACACTTTCTGTCACTCCATTCATTCCTGGGCTGAAACTACAAGGGCCTGGTCAGGGGTCAATCCTGGTTATTGCATAACTTAACCATTGAAAAACACATACATCATATATATTTTCACAAAAAAGACATTTTCTTCATAACTGCTTGTCAAATCCATGCAAAAGACAATAGAGAAATACCAAGCTTGTTTCAAGACAGGAGAATGACCTTAAAACCAAAACACTTGGGGGTGCTATTGTGAGCTCCAGATACTAAAATAGAAGTGTGTAAAGTTGCTGCAGGCATTCACATGTGCATGGTATATTTCTCCTGAGACATATTCACAGGAGTCAAAGCAAGGTCTGTGTTTGAACAAACTGAGAGCATTGTTTGATCAGCGAGGACAACAAAGAGCCCGAGAAAGTGGCTGACTCATCTAAAGATAGCCCTTTGGAGAAAACATGCACGAATGAATGCGAGCCAAATGCTGTCGTTTTTAATACTGGTTCATTTGGAGTTGATAGGAGTGTACAATCTCGCCTACCATACAATCAGGCCAGAATGAAGAAGACTGTCATTAACCTGAGGAGATAAACAATGGCTGGAGGAGAGGGCGGTTTAGGAAATCTTTTAACACAAAAACAGGAACACACAAGTATGCTGGGTTGGTTTGTGTATATAGTAAATAACTACTTTTGATTTCTTTTTGACTCTAACCCTTCATGGCTGCCTCCTGAAAATCACTAACCTTCAATGGTGCAGTATTTTGCATATTTATAACTTGGTACTCATCAAGGTATACAAACAGCCTCTTTATTTATATGGGCTTGGGGCTGATGGCAAAGTGCAACTTGTGCCCCCTTGTGGATAGTTTGCATAAAACTGAATGCAGTGAATTACATCCTTTGAAAGTGGTCGGAATAAAAACGCAAAAGAGAACCATGAATTGATTAAAATATGACTCCAGGTTTTCCAGTGAAAAGTATCACCCTGACTAAAAGCTACACTCAGACCTTCCAGGGCCAGCATAAAATCAATGAGGAACAAATGTGCACTGCTACATGTGTCATAACATGTTGATTTAAGGCTTCATGCATTTTTTGCAATTGTCCGACGTCAATGCCTCTGTCTGTTTTCATCAGTCGGCATGTATGAAGTCATGCAAGTTGTCTGGGAATCTCTGAATCACTTTGGCTGGCAATTTCAACCCCACACACGCATATCTGAGCTGAAGTAAAGTACTCGCCATAGTCACTCCGTGCCTTATCACAAACCAGGACTCAACTTTACTGCGTTCCCACATGCTCTAGTCTACAACATAGATTCAGATGATGGCAAAGCCGCTACTGGAACAACGTTTGTCTTGGCAAGCATCTACCCCTCAAACCTAATTATTTGCAGCAGCTGCTCTTGGTCTTGTTTGTAGCACAGAGAAACTAAAACTGTTTAAAGGATCTCCGCTCTTTCTCTTGTGAGCTGGCAAGTGTGCGCCGCATTTAAAACATCCCAAACGCTGCTTAGCCCTGCTCCGGGTAAGGTAATCACAAATTGAATCTATACACCGCGGGGCACAGTTTAAGTGAAGGAGTGATTTATGGAGCGGGCTGGTCGATACTGAAAGGCTGCGGTTTTCTCTGGGTTACTTCACTTTTGTTAATGAACTGAATTAATGTGTGTTTGTTTTTAATACAACTAAGTGGAACTGGGACTCTGGCAATTAGCTTTGACAGAGACCACAATACAATTGTCCTTCAAAACTACATCATGTCATTGAAATTCACAAAGAATTACCACATAAAGATAAAAACTACATTTTTAAAATACAGTCAGTGCTGAGGACTCCTCACATGCACACATCTAAACATCAGACCTCTAGAAACAATCAGCCTTATCTCCTGGTGATTTGTGACTAGCAGGAAGTGAATCTATGGCTGGTTTACGAAGGCAAACACAAGAGCATAGGACACAACAAAAGCTTTCACCTTTGCGACCAAGCTCTCCATGGAGCCAGGCTGCTGTCCACACAACCTTCACAGCTGCACAATCTCCACTGGCAAACACCTCGCACTCAAAAACACACATGCAAAGTGCCCAGGGCTAGCTAAAAACACTATACATCATATTCCCTTAAATAGCTCAAGTGAGGTGGGCATTCCCAAAGTCATGCCTTTTTGACATTTGGTTCGGAAAGCTCTCTTCAGCAGCTCATCCATTCTGTGGACGCTGACAAGATCTGTCACAAGTGTTTTTGGAAGAAGATTAATGAAAACTTATTTGGACCTAAATGGTGGATTGAAATTGTTTTTACTTGTTGAATAAATATTCCAGTTTAATTTCCCATTGGCAGATCTGGCATGCAAAAATAACACCATTGCTTTGAACATGCTCAATTAACACCAGTTTTCAAAGCATCACCATAAATCATTTTAGTGACACGGGTTTTCCAAATTTGCACAAGTTGTCAGTCTGTTACATTGTAAGAAATCAAAATTAACAGGTGAAGTCTTGTGCATTAGTGCAAAAAATATGACATTAATGGAATGCGCTGCCTTCTAATCCCCTGAGACGGAGGAATTTGCGACGAAGGGAATTCCTGTCATTCAGAGGGAAAACTATGAAGTGTTCGCACACACAGAGCGCTGCTGTACAGAGCCAAAGCAGAAACAAGCGCTGCTACAAATCCCTACTTATACTACAGGCTGCCACTCCTCACTGCAAGCTCAACAAGTCAAAATCTGTCCAAAAAGACATGGAAAACTAAGTGACAAAAGTCGTACCTGAAAGGAAAAGGAGCGGAAAGATTCCCAAGTGAGATTGCTCCAAGTTGTGCGTTGTCCGCGTGGTGCTTCTCTGCCGGGTCCAGCTCTTCTCATGGGGAGAGAGAGAATATGCTTCAGCTTTTAGGGCTCAAGACTCTCAGTGAAGGAGGAGAGGGGGGGACACGACCACACAGCTCCTGGGAGACAACCTCTCTCCTCTAATCCTCTCTCCGATGTGATGACACTCTGCAACCTCCACCATCTGTTGAAACACGTCCCGGAGCAGTCGGCAGCACCACTACCAAACCACCACTGCTGCTGCTGTGTCAAGGAGCCCCCGCGTGTCCCGGCCAATCACAGAGCGGCTGCTGGGTGGGGAGGCAGGGACAACAAGGACAAGGAAGGGAGACACACACGCGCATTCAAACACACACACACTCCCATGCAAGACACTGTGGAGAGTGAGGCAGGAGAAAACCCCCCTAGTCATCGTAACCTGAGAGGAAGAGGAGGGAGGGAGAGAGGGAGGGAGAGAGACAGGCAAGGGGAGGAGAGAGAGTCCAGGAGAGAGAGTGGCCAATACACTGTCGGAGATAAGAATACAAGCACAATTCAATGCACGGAGGAGAAGCTGTTTGAATTAATGTTCATGGTGACGTTTTCCAACAGTCATATGATTTCCTATTGTTTTATTGATTATAGTCTTGTTAGTCTAGTTGTGAGAATTCTCCTGCCAACTTGACTCAAAGTACAATTTGAAGTGAATCTTGCTTTTTTTTTTTTTTAAAATAAGAAAAGTATTCCTCATTTAAGTAAATTTAAGCTGTACAGGTGGCATTAACTTACATGATCATAACCAAGTAAATCTTAGTCTATTTAGTATCAAGACAACTCAATATATGCACAGGACATTTTTTGAACAAATTACTGTGAGGGCTTAAAGGTGCACCATAACTTTTTGGGTCCGTCTTGCTTGTTTCTATGGATATGTCATTGCTCTGCCTAGAATGTTCCACAGTACGGCATTAAACAGCTCTACCTGACATTTATTCAATTACACATGGTTTTATAGCTCAGAAATACCTAGAAAAACAGACATTCTGACTCTTGAGTGGGGTTGCCTCTCCACAGATCTGACCTGTAACTTGGGTCTGGTTTAGTCTCCATGAAGATAGAAAGGTTAAATACCATACTGTGTAACATTCCAGACAAAGCAATAACATCTCCACATAGAAAAGCATTTGACAGACCAGAAAAGTTACACAGTGCACCTTAAGCATGGTCCAGATACATCCCCTTAGCATTTAAATGATAAATGATATGAAGACTGTATATATTTATGTGTTAATGCTACTTAGTTCACAGCTCACATAAAACCCTTAAGAGACACGTATAAACTTCTCCCCCGTCTATGACCCTCTTCTTCCCCTGCAGCTACGGACTATGTGGTCCTGCAGAATCAAGCTGAAGCAGCAATAAAAGACTGCATTGGCTCCACGGTGGGACTGCTGTTGGCACTAAACTGTTACATCTGCAAGGCAAAGGAGCACAGGCAGCACCCCTCGCACCTACGTGTGATAAATCCTTACAGTCCCACGGCCGCATTCCTGGCCCTCACCACCTATTGCCTTAAGTGAAAGAAGGGGAGCAGAGGGGGAGACACTAAAATTACAAAGCTACGGCAAAAGAAAAAGGGAAGACTTTGGAGATAAGGTGGGTTTGGGTTTGCAGCCAGAAAAACAGTAGCGTTCGCGGCTTACTTTACAAAATATACATTCAACGGGAAGGGCATTCATCATTTTGTTGAGCCAACGTCCAACTCGCTAAGCCATTAAAAAAGGATTACGAGAGCACGGGTTCAAGAGCTGGCACTAATGAGTTAATGCTTGTTTGATATCTCACAAAGGGTTAATCAGAGGTGTGAAGCAGCCTGGCAGAGATCATTTACATATTAGAAGAATCGTCAACAGCCCAGCCGCTCTTTGATGCTTGTGTATTAGTTTGATTAAGGATTCTAAAAGGGAAGATCGCTCAAGGTGTGAATAGTTGTCACGTGAAACTCACCCACCTCAAAACAGAATTTACAGTCTACTATCATTTACCAATCTGATTACTCTGCACAAACACGCAAATATCAGAGGGGCTCCTATCTGATTCCCCCTAGGTTCACTTACAAGGATATTGGATTAAACTAGATAAAGTCTATTTTGCACTAAGGATGTGAGCTCTCCCTAGCCAGGCCTGATGTTTGTTACAGGGGCAGTCGAGAAGGAGAGAAGGCTCTTTGGGGGGAACAGAGCTCAAATTAGATTAACTAAATTCACAAAGACTGTCCCGAACCAGCCTCTCCAGCACAACTTCGCGCGCACCCCGGCCCCCCTCCCCATTCTCACGGCCGAGAGGTTTCCAAAAGGGCCTTCAGGCGGGCCAGGGGCTACCAAATCCCTACGCTCTTTACTGGATTAAAAGATGGCCACCCCACTGAGGAGCAGCACTGTTTTTGCGAGTGCTGAGCACATCTGTAAACAGGAGAAATCCACGGCAACGCAAGCTGATCCCTAAGGAGGAAAACAAGATGGCACAAAGAGATGATAACAAGAAAATGATGGAAACTTGTTATTTTAAGAGTTTTCTGTTTTTTTTACCTCCTCTGCGGGACAAAAGCTGCGATTGAGGGAGGACTATTAAACAGCCTGATCTTATGAATGACTGAGTGACCTGTAGGGGGTCAGACCAAATCCGTATTCAATCCCCTCAAAGAATGTCACAAGAATTTATAATGAAACACAACTTTATAAATACTGTATGTGTCTAATTTGATGCCATTTTAGCTTGCCCGATGTTGTCCTGTCCTGGAGTCCGCTCAGGCTGTCGTGGGCCTGGAGTGCAGGTGCAGCAGAGGCCAGTGTTGGGGGCCGGCTCGGTTCACTAACCTCATTCTCCATGGCTAAATGAGATACATAGGGGTGTCATAGCTGTGATCCGGCCTCTGAGGCAGTATGAAGGGAGCGGAAGCAACAGATTATAGCCTGAATATGAATGAAAGCAGATTGTATTGTAACACATAAAAAGAAAATTCTTGAAAACACTGTTGGAATTTTAAGAATCTATGGATCAATGTCGACACCACAAGCAACTGCAGAGATGTGGTCTGGATTATTAAAATGGAAAAGTTTACAGATTGCTTTCCTGGCTTTTTTCCTAGCCATTTGTAGTAGTGCACAGGCCTTCCTAATAATATGGCAGTCATTTCTGAAGCTGAATGAATTTAATACATTATATTTTGCAACAGAAAGTCAAACAATGAAACACCAAAAAAATAAATAAAAAGACAAGCTTTTCATTCATTTTGTGCAATACTTGAATCTCAACACAAGACATCTACATTCACATTTCAGCACATTCCTGATGAATTGTTAAAACATTGTCTGATTATTGTTATTGAAATTAGAGTTTATCAATATTGTCCACTCCACAGAATATCTAGAAATGTGATCTTCTCGGGTTCATGCTAAAGCTGAGAGTTGGGGTGCCCCGGTGTCCAGCAGGGAGGCAGCAGAGGACACGCACAGTTGGTTTTGAATGTACAGAGGAGGAATGAAAGGCAAAAGTACCGGACGGAGAAACACAGGAATATACAGTGGGGAGCAGGGACATGGAGTAACAAGGGTATAGAAAAAATAACAAACCCAGCAAGAGGGGGGAGGGGCGGAGGAGCCGATAGCAGCTGAACTTGCAGGACATGCGTGTGGAACCCTCACAGACTGGCCTCCTGCTGGGCCATGCATACACCCTTACACTCCACACGAAAATGCCACACGCACACACGCTCCGATTCATCTGTCACAGTAAGAAATGGAATCAATCATGGTTGGATCTTCTTGGACTCATTTTTGCCAGAGTACTTTGCTTGGCCCAGTTCAAATAAAAATTACTCCAAGAAGGTTTTTTTCTCAAAATAGAGAAGTCAAGTATGATGATGTTTGAAATCATGAGCAAGTAAATTGGTGTGGTTGATATTTTTTTCCCCTCATTGATCTCTCGATTTTCAATTTGTTTAAATTTTTTTCTTTCATGAATAAGATAGACTTAACTGGACACAAAATAGCTGTTTCTAACCCCAAAGTCTGAACTCTGCTGCAACATGTTTTCACTGACTGGCTGTAGACCTCTCCATTAAAAAGACCCTAGCTAATCACTGACAATTAGACATGATTAAATCTCGATTCAAATTCAACAGTTTGCCCAGTCCTAAATAAATAAAGACATGTTAGATACCAGTTGTTATTTTTAAACTTTTTTTTTTTTTTTTTTACAATTAAACCATTTGTAAATCACTAAAACTGTGCAACTGGTTTGAAGTTTGGGTTGCAGGGACATCTCTGTACTAATCACTTGTCCTTACATGTTTTTTATCTTGCTTTGTAGATTGTAGGTGATAAACCAAACAGCATCACATTTGTATATTTAAAGTGTGGGAGTCCCATTGAGACGAGCTGTGACTACACATAAGAGTGGTGTTGATAAAAGCGGAGTGTGAAGCGGTCCACAGGTAGTACTGCAGACAAATGCAATACGCTCACACATAATGAAGTCATTAGCAGCAACCCGAGATCAACTGTTAGCTAATGGTGATAGGATTTAGAGGCCTGTTCATAATGACATACAACAACACGGCCGCGCCAGGAGCCAGATGTGCTTTCACTTCAAGAGCACAGCAAAGTGGTGATCAAATGCAGACTAGTATAAGAGAGGAAACTAGACTGTTTTTTGTTTTTTAATCAAGACCAACACAAACAGCACAATCAATCAGAATATGGTAACACTATATAATTTAAACAAAGGTCAGAAAAAACACAAAACTTTTACTCTCTTAAATCTGAGGAGGTATCAGTTTTGATTTGGGTTGAGAGTGGGTCTTATACCGTTTATCTTATGAAGCCTACATATATTGATGTTGAAGGGAAAAGGCTATGCATTATCCACCGAAAAGATATTTTTAGAATATGTTTCATCAGCAGAAAACACTATCACAGCTGCCTTTTATCCTTATGTTAGTGACTTGATACCAGTTAGAGTTGTGGAAAACAAATACAACATAATAATGCTGAAGAGTATTGAGCCTTTTCCTTAGTATTGAAATGAAGTTTGCCATATTAATACTGTTTTGGAGTTTAACTGAATTTTGAGAGTCAGTCTGAAAGGACAAAAACTGCATCTAGAGAAAAAACATGTCCTCTTCTCTGAAATGACTCAATCAGACAGACCACCAGAGGAGCCACTGGAAAGCTGGATTCGGATTTTCCAAGAACTTCTGGTAAACTGAATGGAACTGATAGTGAGTGAAACCAGTGCTATCATTTTCCTGATCAGGAGAATTACAGAATGATGGAAGAGATTCAGAGGTGCCCTGGGGTCCAGGAGAGGCTGGGAACCAATACTGAAGACGAACAGATAAAAGATAATGAGATTTACAAGAGATAGCACTCGGAATGACAGACAGAACAAGGAACAAAGCTGTGATCAACTAAATCCATTACACTTAAAGTAATTAGTACCCTTTAAAACAGAATGAGTCATCTAGGTTACAATATTAGTCTCATAAAAACAATTGCAATCCCATTTTAGCTAGCTGTGTCAAAAAAAAAAAAAAAAAAAAGGTACAAATGAGTATTATCAGCAAGATATCATGTCTGGATCTGACCAGCCCAATCTACAGCTGCTTGGAGAGCAGCACATCTTACATATTGTGCATCAAAGTCATCAACACGCCATATTCAATACAAGTGTGGACCGAACTGTGCTACTTTCAAGGTACATTTTAGTTGCAAATGGTTGCAGTAAAAGATGAGTGATAAAGCAAGACAATATCTGTGTGCCTCTAGGTAGGAAACCATAAATCACCATTAAGCACACAGGCGGATAACATGACCTTATCTCCATGACTCCCCTTTTGAGAGCCACAATCTTACTTATTCTTCTGAGACGTGAGTGGGCTTTTGTTCCTAGTGTCTAGTGAATGAGGGAAAGCCCTGTGAATGCAACTAAATTCTAAATGTCTGATAAATCAAGCATATGTCAATGGTGGCCCAGAAATTAAGATTAGAATGGAGCAGAAAGGCCAGTTAATGATCCTCCCCTTGAGCTCTGATAAAAAGGCACATTTTTTTATTTGTCAGCATAAGTATACAGGAGACTGCCTGCTTGCACTACATGTTTCCATATACCATTTCATACAGACACACTTTTTTAAAAGTACATGTTATGCCCTATTTAACAGCCACCACACAGAGAATATGCACAATAATAGACTGCAGAATAGTGTGCCAAGCTAATAGTTGTTCACTGACCACATGGAGATGTGAACCAACTTAGTCCATTTCGTTTCAATACAAACAGAGCTCACAGTGGCGAGGCAGATGAAAGCCCAGAGCATGTGGCTGAGGTTAGCTCCAAGTGTTTGTTGTGTTCTAAAGCAGCGCCACTGCAGCACTGTCCATCCTCATTTATACGCAGTTGGAAAAATGAACATTTAATCCATTCAATCCACTCCTAAAGAGAACAACCTGTAACATGAGCCAAGAGCCACCGCACAACTGCCCACTGCCATGCGCATGATCGCTGTACAGCCTCACAGCTTTACAGCCACAGCATTATATAAGTCCATACATTTGTGAACCCATTACCCACATGCAATATGTTTTTTCTCATGTAAATTATTGATTACAGAGAACCGTATGTAGGTTAGTCATGTGGTCCGCATACAGTAAGAATCTACATCTTAAGATCAGCATCTCACATGTGGTACATCAAAGAAAGTCTTATTTCAAACATAGTTCCACTATATAAATGACCGTGGATTTACTAACTGATCAAGGCTCATACTGGGCTAATTAGCACAACTTTTATCTTTAATAAGCCATTTCTACTGAAATTGACACAAAAAACAAGTTTAGTGCAATTTAACAATCATTATCCCCATATAACTCTTGACCACACAACTTTTACTTCAGCCATGTCATCAACATCAAGCAAAACGGATCACCTCTACAGATGATACACAAATGTGAGAGAGTAGCACTATAATACAGACACACACACACATTGTAATATAGACACAAACACACACACACACACACAAATCATTCCTTCATTCATTACACTGAACAAAAAGTCCAAAAGCAAGACCATTTTTCGAACAGGTGCAAATTCCACCGATGCCTGTGTGCATTTGGATACTATTGCCTCTATCAACCTGGGCCAAGCAGCATGATGATGGCCAGCAGAGATGTCTGACAGCCAGACCTGCTTTGTATCACATCCAAATTGGGAAATATATAAGTGACTGGAAAGCCAGCAATGTTTTTGTCACGATAATTGGGTGTACAATTTTAGTTTCAGAAAAAAAAAATAAATCAATCAAGCTCAGACTGTTCCGCTGAGGCACTGGACTGTACACGCTCCTGATTTCACACTTCTTATGCGCTCTGTTTTGTGTGGACACCCCATCTTTCACTCCATAGAGTGGGTCTGTGTGGGAGGGTGTAGCAAACTCCCAATAATCCAATTAAGCACATAATTTCCTTTGATTGAATCGACTGTCAGAAAGCAGCCAAGTCAGAGTGAGTGAAGGGCGAAAAACAGTTTAAAAGAATAGGGGCTTTTCTATGTACTGTTGGCTGCAAATGCAAACAAAGCATTGGGGTAAAAAGGGGCTTCAGATCTGGGCAAACATGGCGGGGCCTCCTTCCCCTCCACTTTGTAACTGTCCTGCTTGGCTGGAGATCAGCTCTCTTGTCCCGGGCCAGTCTTTAGCGGCGATAGCCTGACAAGGAGCCAAACTGCGCAGGCTTTGAATATGCATGAGTCCGAGATGGGGCTCCGAACTGGCCGCACAAAGACGGATAAGTTGGAGAGAGGAAATTATGGATTCATAGCAGCTGTGCAGTTAATGAGATGCTGCAGTAGTAAGACCTAGCACCACTATAAATAAAATCTTTGACCTCGGTCTAAGTATCCCCTTGTTTCCAGCAATGAGAGGAGGGAAAACAGAGCAGGAATTCAGAATATCCTCCTCGTAAGCGCTTATCTTCTCTCTCGGGGCACGGAATCTCAGCTCCATTGACAAGGCCAAACAGGAGAAAATGGGAAACATCTGAAACTCTTGGTTCAATTGTATCTTTTGCAGCCTGATCTATAGACTATTTGACATTATGATACAAGCTATACATGAGTTCTAACTTTATTTTATAAAAGACAGCCCCCATTGTGAAAATGTAATTCCTTGTGAACATGTCTCAATCTCCAAGTATTGCTACAGTAATATGTTACTCATTGACTTCATTGTTAACCTTATTCAAAAACATTCAACCTCAGAATATTCTAGGAAGAACACAAAGGGGAGAACAAACAAAGAAAGGATGTGAAAAGACCTGTGAGGAAGGATGAGGAGAGAAAGAGTATTTGTGTAGGCCCGTGAAGAATGGCTCAAGTTTACAAGTATTCATATCCCAAAGAAGCCCTCTTAATTCCCCACTCTTCATTTCCTGTTCCTGTCGGGTCCAGGTGGAGGCTTTCCCCACCAGGATCAGGTTGGTGGGAGGTAAGAGGCTTCATATCATTTTCTATGAGCTGCAATGGCTTGGTAAAACATTGTTATAAATGTTATCAGAAACAACTCAGGGACAATATTGAAAGATGGTCAAACTTCATACTTGCCTATGACCAATGCTTACTTTCATTGTTGGGACATGAATTTAAACAAAAAGAAACAAAATGAAAAGAATTCAGATTAACAAAGGCTTTTTAAAAACATGAATAATAAAAATGAGAAGAAAAGACTTGAAACATCTGATCTGATGGTAGATGTAGCCTTTGTACACTGGAAAGCTCTTGCACATGTGTCTTTGTGTCTTTATCCAGGTCTGTAGACGAGTAATGCAAAATGGCAGGTTTATCAGTGTCAATAAAGACAAGTATTCTTTTTAAGTTTAAGTTTAAGTTTACCTGGGGCCAAAACCTGTGGACCTCACTGACTCAGGAAAACAAAGTCATATTAATACATTTGAATGCTGATTTATAACAATGCACTGAGTGAATTAAGTTTAATATTCATATGTACCTATTTGGTTGGTAGTATGGTCCCGGAATGACAAAACTGTCAATAGCACTTTCGACGATTACAAGCATTGACAAAAAGTTGACTCGAAGATTTATTTTTTCTTTCTTTTAAAAGTCTATGCCTAGCACATATAATTTCAACACTCTCATTACACAATTCAGGTCTCACATCTTCAGCCAAAAGGACACAAGCTCAAGATCATGATGGAAGTCAAAGAGAATATCCAAGAGAGAAAGTATGAGTCACAACAGTGTCTTGACTACAATAAAGACTCCATAAAAGATTCCTGTTGAAAACACTGTTTCCTAGATGTGATAGACAACCACTGCTTTTTAAATTGCTCACAGACACACAACAGGTCACAGTGGGTGAGATTGTGTGTGACTTTTGGAGTCAATTGTCAAGGCTATGCAAGTCTTCGCCATCTGGAAAGCAGAAATATAATAATTCAATGCTATAAATAGAACACATGACAATCACTGTTATAATCCCTGGCTCAGACATTGTAGTGGCTTAAGTATTACCTAATGATGTTTAGAAAGATTCAACCAATGGGTCCCGTTATTCCCCTCAGATAAACTCGTCCTCAGTGAATTTCACAGTTAGTGGGTTTATGAGGAGGGCATAAACTTGTAAAGATGTAATAAAGATGTTGTTTAAGAATATGCAGATCGGGGGTTATGCTCAGAGAGGTGCACCACAGACATCTGCGCTTTTAGTATTCAGTAATAAAAATAAAAGAAACAATAGGATTTGAAAAGCTCTTTACACAAGGCACATGCAATAGTAAAAACAACATATGAAATGAAATAAGATGGTAAACATGTGATGAAACAACTATTGATTTTGAGCTTTTGTGGCTCTGATTTCCCCTCATAAAATGCAAGCCTTTTATTTAAGGATTAGACCCCTTTAAATTGTACTCCAGATCCACTGTTCCGGATCCACTATGAAAACTAACTCCATTTTCAGCCCATAAGTGACCTTTACTGACAGTCTGATCAAAATGGACCATAAAATACCCAACTTCAAACCAATAGAAGCCACTATTGCCATATATTAAATAAATGGAGGAGTCTGGCAGACATACCAGCTCTTGTCCAAACAAATTCATATAAGCAAAGTTTCTTTTTAAGTGGTGCTTCTGAGGCTCATTTTTATGACCAAATAGCTTTCCTCCACTGGCATTGTGTTTGTTCCTTCTAGCTTGACAAGAGGGCAATATATTAAAATGTATGAGGCTTCATCCTTCAAACAGAGCAGTGTTAGCAACAGCCAGACCACAGCACACAAACCCACAGTCACCAGTTTGTCATTGTTTCTAGTCAAAGGGCTTCATATCCATCCTGGCACTTTGTATGAAATGAATGATTGTACAGGAAGGCACAAGTGGCCATTAAACTATTAGCAGCAGGAAAGGAACATAGCTTCCAATGGGCAATGATATACACAAACCGAAACCAAATAACATGGAATTAAAGCGGCACTTAATGTGATTTGTAATGCCCCCCTTAATTTCAGACATGTTCAAACTAGAATTATTTCCTTTTCAGTTTCCATGTTTGTGCATATTTTTAAAAAGATCTCCCTAGAATCAACACAGCCGCCTTCAGATTACACTTGAGACATGATATACACAAACTCCCTAAATCTAAAAGCCAAAATAGTTTGTTTGAAATCTAAAATCTCATCAATTTGGGCCAAATTTGAAAAACAATGCATCCTGAGGCCAAAATCCTTTATTATCTTTACTGACAGAGCAACACAGCAAACAATATTCATTACATCTGACAACAACTACCTCATCTAATCTCACTGTTGGCTAATCTTCCCAGCATCAGCTCTGGCCTCAGTCTAAAACACGTACCATAGATATCACACAAGATTTCAAGGCTGTGAACATTGTAGTAGGTCACTTCAGAGCATTGCCATATCTACCAAAGATAAAGAGAACACATGAAAATTTGGCTGAAAATAAGGCCAATAAACTCAAAACAGTTTATCTGTCCGGGCACACTGTGGCTGTTTCTCAGCCAATTCCTCAAAATCTGACCTTCATTAAAATTACTTGACAAGCCAAATAACCAACAGCAAAAATGGAAATAGAAATTTGCAATGATTATTAAAAGGAAAAGTCAAGTCCAAGGTGAACTCAAATTTCGCCTCAGTCCAAGACCTCCCAGCTCTATGAAGCATTGTAGCAAATGTGCTCCAAATCAGCTGCACCACTTCTGTAGATAAACAACATGTCTCCAGAACATTATGTCAGCCTGTCCAGACCCTTCCTCCTTCACCTGTTTATCATTATTTATTTTATCTTCCCAGATGCTTAGCCTGGTTAGAAAATAGCCTGAGAAGTGTTTAACAATTCTAGGGATTATTAGCGAATTACTACAAAAATGTTTCTGTTAACAACAACACCGGCGGTATTGATTCTGTTTCAAAATTGGTAGCCTGGCTTTACCCCAGAGCTAAAACATCACTACTTCAGACATCTTTCAAATTAACAGACTGTGTCAAGTTATGCTTTCTTTGCAAAGTACATTACACTACTGTTAAATATATTTACTAAGCCTGGACAGTGCTGCATGAAGGCCGTCCATGGCTCATGATTTCACTAGTAAAAACTGGACAAGAACTGGCTCTAACTTGAAGTAAATAAAACTCAACATGTTCCCATAATAGGATTTTATGAAGTATTAGTGGAACATATTTTACTGGATACTGCCTGGTGATGGTTTATATACATTGCCTAATAGTGCAATGTGCCAACCCACTTTATACACTTTGAATAGGGAGACATACTAATCCTTTGCAGTTTTGATGGCACTGAGAACCATTTGAAAACATTTGTACAGTAACCTCAGGCTACCCATTCGCTCATGTCCATACTGCGCACCATAATTTACATTTAAGGATTGACTGTAGAATTGATAGTTTGCAATTGCCAGATCTTGCTGGTATAAGCCCCTCACTCAACGAAGATCCGTAGCAATGAGAAGCAGACCAGAGCAGGCATCAGCTGTGGTGTAATGGCTTTTAGAGATTTTGGTATTAACCCCAGAGCTTGTTTTGAAACCTCCGGGGGGGTACTGGAAAATGAAATGCAAGTGCTGTGGAAATCTGTGCTCCTCCTTTACTGGTAAAGGCACGTTTGAATAGTAGAAGACAGCAGACATTTGTGAAGGGAACATCTCACTTGGCTAAATTGAGCGTGCCTTATCCCTCAATGCTTACTGTTCCCTGAGTGGAATAAACTCCACCAGGTTCTATGGAGGGTCTTTGGGACCTTTCTGCATTCTTTCCATCTGTACATTCCTGCTTTAGGAGTGGAGGTAGTGCTGTAGGTGACCACAGTCTGTCCCCATCAACTAAACCTGACTATTTCCTACATGGTACATTTACCTTGTTGTCCTTGCCAAGTATATTAGTAGCCAAGTCGTTTAGCATTAGCTCCTGAACGAAAGCTGGTAGAACAAAAGTTTCATTGTCTATTCTACAGAGTGTCAAATACAAAATCTGCACATGTATAAATAAAATAATTCCTTAATGTAAAGACGCTGACTTACGAAAATGTTAACCATTTGGTCCAATAAAGTCCTCTCCAGATGGCCTTAACTTGGCGGTAGCTCTTAGACTGCCTGAGCTCAGCCTGGGTTACAATTTACCTGCGGCAACAGGGCACTTCCCTTTTGATTTCTGCAAAGTTGCTCTGATCTGTCAAGCAGAAAAATAACCAGAGGCTCCTTCAAAGACCAGGTCCCTCATAGCAGCCCAGGCCAGAGTGCTATAGGCTTAGAGAGGAGTCTGTGGCTAAAAGACGTCTTTATATGAAAATTGGTTTAATTAAGATCAGTGGAATACTTTGGGGGTCAGTGAAAAAAAAAGAAAACACATGTTGACAAGCATAAATGTCTGCACCTTCTTATAAATGCATTGTGAGAAGTATTTGAGTTGATGTTTATGAGTTTTCCCCCTGGATCTGCCCGACCATACACAAAGGACACAATGTGGCTAGTCAGGAGTAACTGTACAAGTGCTGGAAATGCTGAGGTGTAAAAGTAGGTTGTGAACAACAAGACACTGTTCTAGCGGCAGCATGAGAGGTGTCTGTGCGGGTGAAAGCAAACACCGTCCACTAAAACTTTATCTTAAGAGCTGTTTTACAGTTTCTGAGGAGAGGCCGGGGAAATGGACTATGCATTGTGGCATACTGTTGCTATACTCTCCTTTTACTATATCCAATTCTGTCTCTCTCTAATCACACAGCACAGGTCTAAGTTAATAGAGCCTTATGCACGTTTTTTTTTTTACTTTAACTTTTTTAACTAACAAATTATTTAAATCATGAATCTAGACAACAAATAAACCTCAAGTTTGGTGCAAGCATTATAATGTTATAATAACTGGAGTAAGATAATTTGTCTTCTAGTCTGTAGTGTGTAACTCTGCAGTGATTTTGACCTGCTGCACGATGCTGTGCTCTGGTCCAGAGCTGCAGAGGTACACGGACTCTTCTACAAACAAAAATAAGGTTAGCTCTCATTTACGGCTTTCTACATCTTTTCCACTGAAGCGGATGCTTTACTAGCACATAAAAGCATGTGGCAAGTATTCAAGCTGTAGTCTGGAAGATAACAGGTTTCAGTTGGTCTAGCCCCTGGACCAGTGCACTCACAGCGAACAGTGGCTCAGTTTTCAGAGAAAGTGAAGACATTGAAGTCATCTGTCTGGGGCTCTATAGATGCTTTTTGGAGAACTCTGGGGTTATGAGTTTGGCTCGTGTTTCGTGGCTCTGCAGGAACTGACCTGAGTGGGACCTGCAGATTAAGGAACCATCTGGGAGCTGCAACCTGAGCCTGGACAGGAGCAGTGGCAGGCCTGTCTTGGGACACTCTTGCACTCATGTACACACACACACGCACAGGAGTTCTTTCAGAAAATATACACAAGTGCAACAATGCCTTTAGAATCACTCCCAAATGGGTTCACTGAAATTTTCAATGTAAGAATCAATGGAAAACAATTATGCCATGACACTTTTTCCCATATCCACTAATGTTCCCCTGCATTCAGCAGACTCTGCTCAGAGGATCATTTGCCCCCTATGGACAAAGTGAGTTCCTGAGTGACATCAGGAGGACTGGTCCGGCCGACTCCTCGTCAGCGGGCTCTGCTCCTCAGGTCCTTTGGTGGCAGACTTAATCAGCGTGCAGCGCACAGCATTGAGCCACAGGGAGAGTGCAACGCCTGGTTTCCATCTGAATGAGCAGTAATGGTTTCCAATGTCGTCCTCTGCACTGCAGTCCTGTCACAAAACACATACTGATAGATAATTTTATAGAAGAGTCCTCTTTTAAAGCAGCCTTTCATGTTTCTAGTAAAATGCCTTTCCCTAAAGCAAATGTCAGAACCAATATATACTTTTCAGAGCTCAAAGTCTGAGTACAGAAAGAGATCTACCTTAGTAACAGCATAGAGCATCCAATACTAAAAAGATTAAGAAATAAATGTCTTCCAGGTCAACAAGTTAATAGCAAATTCTTGCTGCTCATTCTGTCTCTCACACCTCAAGAATCTGAAGACTCATCTTTGGACAGCCTTGTCTCCATGCAGACTCAACAGTAGAGGGCCCCGATTCCATCTTTAGCCTAATCAAGAGTTTATTTTATAATGACAGGTCTATGATCCACAGCACAGCACTGAGCACAGGCCTCACAGCTGCTGCATTCAAATACAGAACACACAGTAACAGCCCACCATCTGTTAGAGTGTCATTAATCAAACTCTTATCACAGGCACAACCATGCTCAAACTATTGTTCACACCACTTTAAAGACTTCATTTGTGGATACAAATGTTTTAAAATCAAATGTGATTTTTTTCTTTAAGAGAAAACAAATGACTTTCTCATAGGTCATTTGATTTAATTTAAAGATATGAGTGTACATCACACAGTTGTGTCTGTGTTTTACAAAAGGAACAAAAGGTTGTCAGCAGCAATGAAACAAGGTCAATCTTTCATGTGCATTTTGAATATGTCATTGTGAAGAAGAAAGCATGACCACCCACTAATACAGCGTTTAGAGCCATCAAATTTTTATGGCCAAAATCCACCATTTGGGTATTTGAAATCAGACCTGTCAGTCAATTTAAGAGAGATTGTACTACACAAGTGTCTGAGAAAAGTAAACTTTTCACTTTTCTTAGTTTGCTAAAACCTTATTCTTAAGACTTCTAGACCTCAAAAGTGCTGACAATACCAGGATCTACTGATCCTGATAAAAAGGCAACCTCTTAATACTTCATAATAGAGAGGTTAAGAGATTTTCATGCAATTTGGAAATGAGCACCATCAGGAGGAAAGGTTAATGGAATTTATAGTTCAGAAAATACAAAGCGGCAAGTGTTAAGAGATAATATTAAAAGACACAAAGTCCAGCAGTAACTCATAGCAGGAGGGTAGTGAGGCAGTAAACTATAGGCTGTTAAAACAACATGAAAAACACCTGTTATTCCAGGTTTAAAACACGGCAAGAACACACCACTGTGACCGGAGCATAGTGGAAAAACCTCTTCAAGCTCCCATCTGAAAAGTCCATCTCATCTTCCGACGTGCTGCCTCTACAACAATACAGCCAGAAATGTATACGTTTAATACAGCCAGAAATTTATAAGCTTAAAACATAAGGGTGCATCTCTGACATAAAGTGCAGAAAATACAGCTACTGTGACAATGATGGTATGTATCTAGTTCACCAAGGGTTAAGTTGCCTATCTCTCTTTATTCTAAAATGTTTCAAAGAGCTGTTCAAATGTTTTCATCAAGGGAGTCATAGTGACAGATAAAGTGGAGAGCCACAGACAAAGCACAAAATTATTTAACCTGAGCATTTTAACAGGTTTGGCCAAGCCACCAGATCGTCATTCAAACTTAGAACCTTAACACATCCAAGTAGTTAATAGTTAATAGTTTTAGTCAGTTGAAAAAAGTTTTAGGGCCAAAAAATTGGTGTAAGGACCGCATTTGGCCCCAAGACATGGAACACAATCATTCAACAGCCATATTAAGTCAGACAAGACCTGGAAATTCAATGGAACATTTTTATTTAGTTTTAGTGAGATAAAAGATGCACATTGAATGTTAACGTAGTAAAAATATGTGTGCTTGAAAACGTGCTGTAATGTAATAATAGGCAGCATAGTGTGAGAAAGGCTGTCTATAACAGTGAACAGACCCAGGCTTTGCACTTTAAATGTTTATTTTTGCAGCTTTAAAGATTCTAAAGAGGCACTAAAAGGGATATTTGATGGATTTGGACAGACGCTCGGAGAAAAGGGCAGATTTAAGGAACAGACCTCTGGAAATGGTAGAAAAGCTAATGGTCTAATGTTGTGACTTCAAAGTAAAAAGCCTCCCGCTCAGTCAGTGTCAGTCTGAAACACTGCATGTTCTCTGGGTTTGAAGGACAGATGGATACTAATGGGGCATTAGCCCCAATGCTTCTTCTGCAATGAAAGTGCCCTAATAAAAACATTACAACATCTAAAAGCAATGTTCAAAGCTACAAGAAATGGAGGGTCCCGAGACCATTTTGTGTCATATAAAAGCTCTGCTGCTGTGCGAGATCTGTTTTCATAGTAGACTGTTCTGCTTGTTTATGCAGTGTGTAGCATTATTATACTGAATCCTTCTTTCCCCCTCAGTATTCATCTCTGCAGTGCTGTGGATCACTTTCATTCTTTTCATCACTCTATTAAACTTTCTCTTTGCTTTGGTCCTTGCTCTTACCCTTTATCCTTGCATACTATTCCAGATGTTCACTTGTGTCGAAGGTGCTTCATAAATCCTTCCTTTTGCCTGTCAGACACTGCTGTTGCTGCTCCTTTACCAGCTCACCAGCCCCCTCAGTAATCAAACCACACTCAGACTGGCCAGTTTGCTGGTATCCGTGTATCAGGGCGCGCTAAGGCGCTCTATTTTCTTTAGGAAATGACTCATAAATTAGTTGAGCTCCCAGCTCCCAGGCTGGCTGTGAAAGAGGCAGACAAACCTCCACAAGGTCCTCTGATTAGTGAGGCAGCAGAGAGAAAGGCCAGACAGGCCAAGGCTGCAGCAGCCATTTAGGACCAGCACCGACCGACAAAGAAAACATATTGATCACATGCATTCTGTGGATGTGACAGAGGAGGGCAGGAGTCTGTATGCTACATGAATTAATCCACAATAAATAAAAGTGTTGTCTCAGTGGACACAAAAGCCAGTGTGTGAGGTACAAGCCTTAAAGAAGAGTGACTAATGCAGTGTCTACGGAGGAGTAAGCTGCAGCTCCTCCACCCTCTGACACTCACAGCCTAATCCTGCCTCATCATTCCACCAACACATCAGGAAGAGCAGAGACGTGCCAGAGACCGTAAGTTGTACTAACATTTACATTTGAGCACTTAACTTCTGGACTTATTTCAAACATGGGAAAAGCAGCACATTTTTTCCTTGTAAATCACAGGTATGAATGCGAGTCACTTAAATTCCATAACATAAAATACATTTATTTTTATTATTTACTCAAAAACTTTGCTGGTGACTTTTTTGTAAAATTCATAAAACAATAGCGGAGAATGTGGCATCCAGCACTTTATATTTTAAGCACATCTCTTTAAAAAGGAAATAAAAGTGTTGGAAGGAGAATGCCAATAACCCAGTCTAGATTTTATCTGCATGTCTGAGCCTCTGACTCTGAGGTACACCTGGACGTTTACTTTTCTCGCTCTATTCTGAACACGTATACTGAAATGTATGACCATGTGTAAAGACTTTTAATAAAGATATGTACACATATTAATAAGATTATCTACTGGCAATTTCAGTGAAAGAATGCAAGCAAATGCAAAATATATGAATGGTGCATTAGTCGCATAATTGGCGTTATGAAATTTGTGAGGCCTTTCCACACACACCTCCAAAACTGTTGCCACTAAGACTAATTAAAAAGTCTCATGTGGCTAAGAGCACGACAGTCACGGAGTCAAGCATAATTAAACTATGTTAATTATGTATATCTGAAGGATTTGGACAAATGAGCTTGTTTTAACAGCTTGCATGATTGTGCAGCACATTTCCATTCACATTTTACAACAGAGGACATGGAGATTTGAGTTGTGAAAGAAAAGGTTTATGGATAATCCCCAAGGATCCATTGGGACTTATGGGTTTATTTAAGCAGAGTCCCTGTGGAGAGACTTCTAACCTACTGTTCAGATGGACATAAATCCCATTTAAGTGCACAGTCAAATATGTAAAAACAAAGTCTAAATTTGGCACACGATTATTGGTGCCACTTAGGGTCAACTCGGCAGAATAAAGTGCCCAAACGTTCGTACAGAGTCAACAAGGCATTCAAAACTCCAAGTCGAGCAGAACTCTCACATTATTAAACTAAGCATCTGTGCCCAGAATGGCATTTAAGACAGACATAAAACACAACTGTCTGGACATTCGGACGCAGTAACATTGAGCCTGAATCAAGAGAGTATTTGAGAAGGGCCAGGTGACGTGTCGTCTTGGGGACAACAGGAGCGGCTCTGTGCAGTGGTGGGACCATGAGTCAGTGAGCGGCGCTGCTCGTGATTCTCAGCAGGACAAAAACATGGAGGGTGGAGGGGAAACATAAAGCCCCTCAGGACAGGCATGGGATGGCCATTTTCTCACACAATTAAAGCAGCTGTCCATCACCTCCACTGCTTCAGCTCAGACCAGGTCAAGTCTGCCTCTGCTGCCAAGACCACAGCCCACAGGACCCTGCACGGGGGGAATTAGCATTTTACGGTGGCTACAACGAGGAAGGGGCCATCCAAAAACAAAGTATTGAGTGGAGAGAGGGGCCGGGCTGGAGGAAGTAAACACCAACTTGTGATGCTGTAATGACGGTGATCGTTATTTGTCGAGTTGTAAAAGAGTAAAATATAAGTGAATGGATTCTATGGATACTTGTTGAATTAGGAAGTTCTGAGAGTGGAGGTAAAAGGTATAAAAGCATTACTGTTCCAAATGTACATGACACTTCCTGAATATGATTGATTTATGGGCCAGGACAGTAATCCAATTCCATTGAAGCATTTTCAGGAAATGATTAATATGTTTAAATTGAATTATGACTACTTTTATTATGTTTCCAGACTGGGTTGTAGCTGTACTAATTTTGGCTATGTCCCATAGCCATAATGTACCTCACTCCCATTCCAGCCTGGTGCATTTATAGACAACCAATAAGCCATTTATCTGTAGGTTCAAATGTAGGAAGACATTTGCTCATGTTTAGAGCTTCATGGGGAAACCAATGAGTGTAACCTGAAATAAATGTAAGTAAATTAAACATATTCAAAGTGCAGCAAACGTTTACCACTGACAGGAAATGACTGAAGAAATGTGCCACCTGTGTGAGAATCATCAGGTCATTGTTACACAGTCAAATGTTAAATGGTTTTACAGCTGCAGCATCAGGCTGACAGAGTAGCACTGACCGGGCCATGTCACCTCATGGAAAACAAAAGGGAAATCAGACATTTGAGCTTTGATGGAGTATTTGATGAGAAACTAATCATTAACTTTTTCTGAAGGCGTCTGAGGCCATTAACCCCTGGTCAGTTGCTCTGTCACCAACTCATCCATCTTCATCTGTTTAAGCTTGTGCTCCAGGCAGGTTGACTAGTGTTGCCGAGAGAAACAAGCTTTGTTATTAGTGCATGTTTACAACACAAAATTGAGAGTTCACAGACCACAAATGTTGTGTATCCAAAATCTCAATTTCCTTCAGTGCTTCTGAAAAACATTCCTTTTGCTGTAAAGAAAGCATAATATAAAATGTGTCATGAACAAATGCAAATGTCACATTAATATTCCGATTAAATGGTGGCAGATGGTAAGAATGAGAAGGCAGATGCTAACCCATTTTCAGACATGTCATTAGGTAACAGTATAATTATTATATTATTCTATCAGTGTTTTCTCAGGTGTTTAATGTCTCATGATATTATATCATACATTTTGATAGTCACTCTTGAAACATGAAGTCATCAATTTGCTTTGGCAGGCTTTTTTAAGTACA
Organism: Boleophthalmus pectinirostris; assembly: GCF_026225935.1. NCBI lineage: Eukaryota > Metazoa > Chordata > Actinopteri > Gobiiformes > Gobiidae > Boleophthalmus > Boleophthalmus pectinirostris. The sequence continues at coordinate 20,836,604 of NW_026571070.1, forward strand.
CTGTTGATAGCGATCCTTTCTCAACATCTCAAAATGTTTTTACATATGCACAACATCTCCATTGAGACAAAAAACAACAAAGACCACACTGAAATTGGGACTCTTTTCCTGTGGGCCATTGCTGCCACCTGTGCACACATGATCCAAACTTTGTACTCATTAACACACAGAGAAGTCCCCTCACTGGGATAGGGGCGACCCTCTTGGATGTGAGAAAGTGGTGTTTGTAGGAATCTAGCAGGACAAGTCCCTGTTGATCCCCACCACGCCCACTGGTTTCCTCTCTGAAGGGCCTGTAAGGTAAATATCAGCAGGACGGAGATGGTTCCCCTGTGCAGCTCCTTGACCACAAACGCAAATACACACATACTCACAGAAACGCACACACATAGCTGAGGAGTTAGCTATTGCCCGCTCCATCTCCCATCCTCTGACATTCTCATCACCTTCCCCCGCACAATCTGACTTCCTCCGTTTCGCAAGCCTCGTAAACAAACATGCGCCAAACGCTAGCATCGAATGAGTGAAGCAGCAACCCTGGCCAAGTGTCACCCCTACGCACATCCTCACCACTCGGAAAAATGTCTCCCAAAGTGCCCATTCAAACGTCCATATACTTAGCATTTTGTATACATGAATGCTAAACTTCTTTCCACTCTTCATCTTTATAACATTTTTCGTTTTCTTGGCCAACAGGTCCTCCCATCTGTTAGCCAGCTGGTGATGGGGGGGGGGCTGGGGTGTGCAGGGCAGGGAGAGGAGAGGATGGTGGTGGTGGTGGTGGTTTGCTGATGGTAACAGGCTAAACTTTCTTTTGGTGAGTGTAATAGCTCTAGTGTGGCTCTCATTAAGGCCTGGCTCAGCACTGGGTTAACCTTGCAGCATGATGTCACATCCAGGCCACAGACACGTGAAGGCTGCAGCATTAGAGCGATGTCACTGGATTACACGCTCCTGTTGAGAAATTAGCCTCCTGTCTGATGTTTTCATGTAGCCCAAGTTGAAAACTCCAAAGTTGAAAACTGACATTTGCAAAAATGTCCAAGGCAAAAGTGACTGCTCAGTTTGAGATTGCGCCACTACACAAAATGTTGACCTATCACTGTGGAATAAAGACAGAACAAGTATAGTTTAAAAGTGTAAAATGTCTAGCTTTACTCTAACAATGTCCTTGCCCATTTAGAGCTGCTTTATCAGATGTTCACCTCCTGCACAAAAGTTGATTTCCAGACAAATCTTCCATGTTAATAAAACTGACCAACTGAAGCAAATCTTGATCGAGAGTTTAACAACTATCAAACTAACAATAATATTTGCCTCAATTAATTAAGCCAGTTTTGCATTGATTGCCTCTTAATTATGGCAATAAACCTGGTAGCTTCATCGTCACATCCAGTGGAAGCCTAGCCAGGCTGGCTCCACCTAGTGCCTCCGCTCAGTTTCATTTCTCTCCAGCGACTAGGTCAGGAATTGGAATAGACTAAATGGTTAGCAAAAACCCCAGAAGTGCGAGTTTGGGCACCATCCAATCAGCGAAGAGCCATACATTCTGTGTTGACAACGATTCTCGAGATCGAGGATTTAAAGCTCGAATAAAGAGAATGTTCAGTGAATTTTATCAAGGGGAAAGACGTTATTGCCCTTCTTCCTACGGGATTTGGGAAAAGCTTAATATACCAGTTAGCCCTGGTAGCGGTGCATTACATATGCCACGAACAAATAGTAGCGACTGGTTAAATTTTAAAAAGTACCTGCCTACCGTCAAGCAAACAAATTCTAATGCTGCAAGGTCAGACAGTTTCTACGAAGTGAAATCGGCTGATGAAGGTTAGTGGAAGCCACAGTCACTAACACAAAGCCCAAAGTTACTTGGTTAGTATCGAAGCTTTAGCTTCCAAAAGCTTAGTAAGTTCAATTATTCTGATTAACTACAGCTATTGAGTTATTGATTTTTTTTGTGTCAAGTATTCTGCTTTTTTTAGTATTCGTAAGTGTGATGGTTTCCATGTGTGCATAATATTGCGGCACGAGATCTTGTCCCATTCACATTCCTATTCATAATATAATAAAACAGAAATGTTTTTTTTTTTTCATCCTTTCATTAAAATTTATATTCCTTGTAACGTCTTGCCTAGTAATAAATATTCAATAGTGATAAACTCGGGGGAAAGTAACAATGCAATGTAAATAGTAAATGCTTCCCTTGTTTACATTCTTATTCAGGTCTTGTATGGTGAGGGCTAATGATCAGGTTGAGGGCAGCTCTGAAGGTCTCTGAATGTAACGTGACTCTGCAGCCTGGCTCCCTCTCTAATGATGTTGGCTCACTCCCACTCCCAATGTTGGTTTAACCTGATGTTAATGTGGCCGTACCGCACTTCTGAAACTAAGTTCTGTTCCACAAGGCCTAACATACATGTCAGCTCACTCACAACTGCTGTCAGGGGGAATGTTTGAGGACCACTATCTGAAACATGAGGCCATTTCATTTGGGAATAACACAGCTGAAAAGTGGCAGCCACAGAGTACTTTTCTATCACACTTACATTTGCCCAAGGACAAGCCCCACATGAAAGTGCCTCATACAACACAGTCCTGATTTGACAGAATAAACTCATTACTGCATGTCTTTCAAAACCTGCAGGAAGTACTTCACATTTTAGCACACTCTCACAAGCATTCATAAACACTGGTTTCTGCCCAAGCAGCATTTTACCAGACAATTTTAGACCTGCACTGTCATGGCAACTCTAACTTGACCTTTAACCCCTGATCACACTACACCTGTCAGCAAGTCACAACTGCACCATGGGAGCCCTGCCCCCCTTTCGTTTTCACTTCAGCATTTAACAAGGTCGTAAGGCAGCTGACCTTTAATACTTAGAGAAACTGCACGTTTTAGTATTACACAACATGTGTGTTTAAAGCATGCCAACAAATGCACCCTTCATCTGTCAGATAAGACACCTTGAAAGGACAAGTAAACTGCTGCCCCTTCAACCTCACAAACAATTGCTTTTGGATCACTTAAGTGCACCGGGGGCAAACTAATTGGTTCCAGGCACATGGGCAGGCTCCACTTGAACATAGAGAAATCCTGATAAAAATGTAATCCATCTTTAAGTTTATAAATGTTTAAAGAGGGCCCTCTACCCGATGCAAATATACTCTGATGTTGTTAAGACAACAAAACAAAGCTACCACAGAGGCAGTAATACCTTGCAGTGGAAAAATTAAAGATCAGCCATGGAAAAAGTGTTTCAGTCTGTGTGTCTCCTAATAGGGTATCAGTATTAACTTAAGATACGGCAGCAGCCATCCAAGCAAAGTGCTGTGTTTCTTGGACAGAGTTTTTGGAGATGCACTTTTAGCCTCTTCTGTGAATCCCCCATGGTTAAGGCCGAACAGCACAAGTAATCGACATGGAGACTAGAACAAACCCAGATGATTGCTTCAGTTGAGACTTTGAAGTTTTATGACTGTGGCTCTGGGGAGCTCTGAGGGCAAGGCCTGGAAACGCCTCGGCTGAATCAGGACTCCCACTTTGTATCATTTCTCTACATGTGCTACACAAATAAACGTGTCACAGAAAGCATGCCGTTCCATTATTTATACTTAACCAAATTCCCTATTCAAACGATTTTTCTTGCTTGTCTTCTGCTTCCTTTTCTGACGTGAGGTAAAAGCTAACCCTCATTCAATAAAATGCCTATCTATTCCAGCAAAGGTTTCCATGTCTCTCCAAACACACAGGGGCCAGGTCAGGAGAAAGGTCCAGCAGACAGAAAAACCATCTGCGTCCTCATCCATTCTGCTGGTCTGGACATGAGCAAACAGGCCGCTTTCACTGCCGTGGCAACCCCTTTCACTGCACTCTGGAAGCCTATTGGAGTCACCACTACAGCGGAACCAAAGCCTTCAATGAATTTATAGATTTAAGCTATTCCAGAGTGTCAGAAAGACTTCCTGACTTTTGTAATGCTGCTGATGGAGAAGCTCACATATATTAAGAAAAGGAGAAGTCATTTTCTAAGAAGTGTATCACCTGTACAACTATAAGGCTGTCCTTAATCTTTACATATGGTAATCATTGACTTTCCATAAAGACTTGGCTTGTTTCTTCAAACTTTTATGTGGTTGCTACAATAACATATTAAAGATCAGAAGATAAATATTAATGTGAGTAAGCATGGTTGAAAATGAATATGTTTTATACCAGTTTCTTGTCGACTTTGAAAATGCAGCCAAACCATTGTTTAGTCTGAAGGCGGTTTCATTATCATAAAATCTATTTTGGCCCGCCAGATTCTGCCCAGGGCGCAGTGTAATGGAACAGGTGCATCATTTGTCAGTGGTCACTTTTGCTTCTGGCTGTTTTTAAATCTGAACCCGCTGCTCTTTCAATTGCATGTCATTCAAAACGCCGTACTGTGATGGGAAAGTTCAGTCCTCCATCGGCTGTTTGCTTGGGCACTTTGGACAAATATTTCTTTTGTGTGGCTGTCTCCAAGCTGGGGTCCTTCAGACAAGAGTGAATCCAAAGTGCACTGCATTATAGCCTCAATAGCAGCGCTTGGTTGTCTCACCAGCTGCCCCTGTGTTTACACCGACACTACACTGTCCAGAGGTATGAATTAGCTTTATGGGCAGAAGGAGGCTAATGGTAGAGCACAGGCCCAGTACAGACAGCAACTACATCTTTCACTCTGGGACGGCCTTTCACTTACTTAAGAGCAGAGAGGGGGCTGGGTCATCCTCTTTGACACCTGGTTACAACACCTTAAAAGACCATTTAAATGCAACAAATAAGTAAATACAAAGTGTTTATGATAATGATAAAAGAGTAACAGCCATTTTATTGAAAATGTTGTAGTTATCTTGACTTGCAGATTTTTGCATTAAAACAGTTTGTTCCACTTCCAGCTTAGTTCAAGACTTGGTGAAGATGAACAGCTAGTAGGAATTTTGCTTAAAACATAAAAAATGCTTAAAAAATATCTGATTAAAAATCTAAATTGAGAAAAAACAAACAAAACTAAGGGTATAAAGTGATTTTACAAGTAATAATTCTGCAGTCTTTATTTTTAAACCAAAACTAATATATTTTAAAAGGTATGTTTTAACAGACACCTACCTATCTTATACTCTCAAAAATTTTGATTTTGTCAACATTGCACACCCACACATGCTGCTTGAATCTGTCCTTTTATATACTGATTAAACCAGAAATATGAAATATATCATAATGAACCTCAGTGTCTTCTGTTTTTCATTGGAGCCCAAAACATAGACGTGACATATGGTGCCATTCACAAAGTCAATCTTATCTGTAACGGCACACCAACTGCAAGGACGAGCAGCAGCCCTCACCACATGCTTCACTAAATCAAGCTGTGATTGTGTCCCGGGTCAGCGCTTGACGTGGTGCTGACCGGCAGGTGAGCCCATGTGACCACTTCACAGCCCCCGTCGCCTCAGCACTGGGCATGGAGCGGTGAAGAAACATTAAAGGCATATAGCAGCTGTAGAAAACATCTCTCTTTCTATGGTTCCTGGTTTTAAATGTGGTCTAGGCAGAGTGGTTAAAAAGTGGTATACATTAAGCGGCAAATGAACTAGATAGAAATTACAGTTGTGACTTTGAGAACCTAGAGCACATGCTGGAACTTGTAAATAGGGATGCACCAATCTGATACTGGTATCTGATATCGACGCGAATACTGAAAAATTTGCTGGATCGGATATCTGCTTCCAAGTACCAGTTCAGCAGATATCTTGGTTGGACATAAAAAATTATGTAATAAGACCATTTACTGATTGTAGTCAGCCAAGAATATCTCATAATGTTTAAGCTTTTATTTGTAAAAAGCTGTTCTGTGGTTACTCGAGAATAAAGAACAACTACATAACAAATGTTAATCAGTTTTGTCTTTTTTATATTTGCTTTAAGGAAATAAATTATGTTTTCAGTCTTTGTGCTGGTGTCAATTGATACTGGGGATTGGCTGATAAATCGGTATCGGAACTGAAAACAATGGATTGGTTCAACTCTACTTGTAAATGTTCACTGTTTACATCAACAACATACACATGTAATGAGTTCATATTACTGGAGAATAAGGTTTAAAAAAATAAATAAATCAATACTAAAACTAAATTTGAGGATGTATAGATACTGTTACAGATTAAAAAAAGACCAAATGATGAGACAAAAAAATGTATTGAAATGTCAAATTCATCATTGTGGTATTAAAAATCACCATCATGTATTAATGTCTTTCTTTAGTACCAAAATGTTGTGCTGAATTTGAAAAACAAATGTCATAACTCTATTCCATACTTTGTGGTTCTATGAAAAAAGATGTTGACACTAATTCTGATTGCCACTTGCACATGTTATAGTTGACATACATCTTATAAATGATTACGCTCCAATAGCATGTCCAGGAGGAGGAGAGCGAGTCGCCTGGAGCAACACCGTCTATGCCCTCTTGTGGAGAACTGGCACAATTCACCTGCGCAGACTGACCTCATCTCTCTGATGGATTCTGAAGACCATTATATTAAGCTTCATCTTAAACACTAAAGCCATTACCAAGCCCATGAAGTCATATTTAGACGAAAGAACTGCACCAGCACTGATTGTAGCGTGTAAATGAGCAATTTCTGAGCGTGCTACAAAGTCCAACTATGATTTCTTATTGACATCATAAGGAAACACTACAATTACAAGTTAAAGTTATCAATTATCTCTTGAAGTAAAAATTCCCTTTGCTTCTTCAAAAGGAGCCAAAGAGTGACATAAATATGAAATAGGGGCTTTCTGCAGGGAGCCTTTGTCAGAGAGAGATGAAGAAACAGACAATGGATGACTCACAGCCTGCAGCTCTTGTAACAGAAGTATTAGATGAAGAGTGAACAGAAAATGTAAACCACAATCCTAAACCAATCACCTTGTAATAAGTGTTTATGTGCTGGACTAAAGGATGAGAGAACAGGATTTTCGGATTAGATCAGCCTACTTTGGGTTCTATCTAGATATGTGGAGAGGGTAGTCAAAACAGCTATCCATACCTTAATACTAAAACCTGTATCACAACAAGAGTTTCTTTCTGAAGAAGTATCAATAAGTCTCACATACATAGGACAAACTTGTGACCTTGATCTACATGACATCCAAGTACTGAGCCTTTTCCTTCAACACAACATAAAAGATGATTTGCTGTGGTGAAAAAAATAATTTTCTCCTAAACAAATAAAAAGCCCAACAAAAGAAAAAAACATAACTCTAAATTATTCATTCAAATATAACAAACTATGTAGCCAAGTGATCTGTAAAGTAATGGTGTTTGTATATTTACATCAGGTTTCTTTGGATACAAAGGTACTTTTTATTTGCCCGTTCCTTCTAAGGGAGACTCCAGTGAGATCATTTACTATTAAAGCCTCATTCTCCACAATACATAGATCAAACTTGTGGTCTGAGATTTAACAAGCTGGACCATTTTAGTGCCTGTGGGTTTAGATCTTTGTGGTTCACGTCTAATAGGAGGCAAACATAGCGGAACTGTACAGACTGGTCCATTGAGGAGTGACTGAGGGGGCCTACCTGCTGTGCACTCCTCCAGAACACTTCCTTTGAGCAGTAGTTGGTAAAAGTAAAGTGTGAATTACAAGTGTATTGAGGTTTCAAGGTACTCAATTTAAATAAATGTCAAATTTACAACTCAAGACAAAAAAGTGTTAAGGGAAACTCTCCTTGAGACAGCTGCTATACACATCTAATCACAGCTTGTTTAAAGTCATAAAAGTGAAACCCTGAAAATGGAAATTGCTTTGTACAGCCAGAACAACAGTCAGATGAGTCACACATAAAACCTGATCCTCGCTTTGGGGATTTCATTCTCATTGCATGTCAATACCGCTAACATCTTAAGCAAATGACAAACTCCATCTTCAAAAACAGAATGTGACTTGTTAATGTTCCAGTGCGTCCATCACGCTTCAGCTGCTGTGAGCTGCAGCTAATGTTTCATGACCTCTAAATAGTTCCACTTCGCGTTGCTTTGCTGGGAAATCCACATCAGGCTTTTTGGCAGCGTTTACGTTTGATGAGGGGAAACAACGTCATTTTTGTGACTGAGATGGAGGACTAAACAAATAGTTTAGATTGTGACGAGTCATTTGCGCTTACTAAGAACCACAAAATGTGATAATGGGACTTCTGGTGGTTTGCAGGCTCTTTTATTAAGGTCAAGAGTCATTTCAAGTTTAAGTCCATATTCAATTCAAATCATTTTGTTTGGTCTCAGTTCAGTTCAAACTTTGAGCTCTTTTTTCACTGTACCTCTGTACCACTGAATCACAAAGGCAAGGAAATATCCAGCAGAAAATGTAGCTAATCTGACTACATGCTAGTCAGCTACTCTTTGGGCCCCTACAAACATGCTCTGAAATGTATGGGATTCTAGGATTTATAAACAAGTTGGAAATGAAATCATAATACTTATCTGGAAAACAAAGACTTTTTAAAAAAAATACAGCCTGATTCTGAAAACCACTTGTACCATTACTAATGTAAAAGACTGCACTCTCAGTCAGCTCAGGTACAAGTGAAGGGGAGCAGATGGAGCAGCAGGTGTGCAGCAGCTGAACTCTCTCACAGAGTTTTGGCTCCAGTAAAGACATCCTCCGGTGTCCTGTGGACCCAGATTCAGAGGTTATTGAACAAAGCTGATCAGGAAGCTCCTCCTCTCCCAAATGGCCAGTAACTGCATCATTGTTGAACCTCACCCTTGTATGCAATGTATGTCCCTCTGAGTCCTGATGAAATAACATGGACACACACATGTGAGCCAAATCAAATGTTTAGTTATTATTCCTGCCTCTCAGCGCGGCTCTGTGCGGGACAGCTACAGGCTAAACTGCTTAAATCACTCATTGGGTTACAAAGTGATGGGAGCAATGAGAGGTTGTGATATCCATCCAGATTTGAGGCAAAGGAAGTTAGTCATCCCAAGTGATTCTATTAGGAATAGTGAGGAGGAAACTGTGGTTGGAAATGCCAGTAACAGAATTTACAAGTACAAACCTGTGTTTTACTGCCTCCTGTGGTGAAGCTGGCATCTTTTCCCATCATCAGTGTGCCAATCCAATGCTTTTAGACTTAATCAAATGATTAAATTATCAACTGACTTTAAAAAAAACAGCACACTATGTACTTAAGGTTACATTTATTCCAGAAAACTGAACTTCTTTTTCAAACTGCACAAAAAGTAGAATAAGAGCTCACACTACACTGACACTGTTGCTGGATAGCTGACATCAAGCAAGCAATCACAGCTAGCATAGGCCTATAGATATTACTATGAACCTACTTTTGGACATAGGTATACACAAAGGTTAATAATACAGACCATTTAACTTCCTGTCACAATATTGTTTTACTCCACACTCAAACACAGAAAACCCATCCAAGACATGGTGTGCCACAGACCAAGATTAGATCCCAAAAATTTCAATACGCTTAATATGAGAACTAAGTTTCCCAGACCAAAACAAGACATTGTATATGGAGACAGGATGATTCATCTGACCCAGGTCTAAGTCTAAACCACCATATAACCACCGATATGTAACACTTAGCCCGCTAGGCCTTTGAAACGGTCCCCAAGAGTCTGGAGACCTGACCAGAACAAGGCTCAGAGAGGTGGTGCATAGCCAAAAGGAGACACAGACCAAACACTTCAAAACTCTATATTCAAGTGCATCTCTCATGAATAGACGCCAGGTCGAGATGACTTTATTGTCTTATATTCCCTTCTAATAAAACATATCAGTGACCAAACAGGCGTGTGATATAAATGAGAACATGTTTTCATTTTTTTCATAAGAAATATTTTCGTTCCAGTGAAAAAGAACAACAGAAATATTTCAACCACTTGTTTTTCACGGTTTGTAATCCTGTCCAAACCCAAAGACCTCAGAAAGCCACACAACATTGATGGATATCCTTGGTTTGCAGTGTTGGGGCAGTGATGGTCAACGAATTATTTTAATTTCGCCTGCATGGTCCAAAAATAGAATGCAGATGTTCCGTTTAAGATTGAGTGCTTTTCAAATCGTGTTTAACAGGGAAAAGATGTTAAATTAAGCCTAAATTAAATAGCCAATTCCAAACAAGATTCATGCGCACAGCAAAGTAGCACCAACAAATGTAAACCATCAAATAGAGGGACTGCTTTAGTAAAAACAAAAAACAGAGCGACCATTTAACTTGGTAAATGACTCTTGTAACTTACCTTTGAGTCGAGCTTCTTCGCGTTGTCCTCATGGAATCAACCTGGTGCGTAATGTTTTTCAATTGATGTCCACAAAGACGTGATCAGTCCTGTTCCTCTTCCGGTTCTGTTGACCCATGACACTTGACACACCTATCTCACCCTAACTTGTTTTGTGCTGTAAAACTAGACTTTCTATGTAAAGATAATTGTAAACATCAACTTAGCACAGGGATACATTTCTGACTGTTTGTGGACGCAGAGCACCTGTTTAGTCGTTTCAGCTCGTCGTTAATTGGTGGGCGGGGCTTACATCGGTGCAGATGACGTAACAATTTGTAACCAGGTACATTGCGCACCTCAATAAAGTCAAATTATGTAAAAAGTTGAAAAGTATTCGTTATAAGCTTGGTTATTTTCACAATATGCAGAGTTTGAGATACAGAATCTTCTGTTTCATAAATCATATCAAACGCAATATAATTACCTGGAGCCTAGATAAAATAATAAATAGGCTAAATACAGTAATTTATCTTTTTACTTTTTAATTTAAACTACAAAAACCTTGTCATCAGCCGTAGCCCTCAGATAGGCCCACTGTCTACTCATGCTCAGTAATCAGCAGTTGCTATGGGGTTGAATACCAAAGTCTAGTTTGGTAATAATAGACCAGTGAGTTCAGTGTTGCAGAACCAGATGAAAAGATTTGATGGAAAACACGAATACGACATTGCTGTCATCACAAAGTGGATTCCAAGAACAACTCTACAAACAATGACAGAGAGCAGACTCAGTGGGTTCACCAATATGTTTTGGCTGGCTCCACGTCACAACACTTAAAGGCTATGAAATACAAGATGAAAGAAGTAGCCTGCAAAAGTTTTCACTATTAATTTGGCCATTTTGTAAGAAAGTCTAGCCCTTTAAACTTGAAATCAATAGCCTCTATACTTCAACAAGTAGCTCCCAGTACAGTACACTACACTATAAACAGAAATTCATCTCTAAAAATCATTACTTATTCTTTAATTGTTGTGTGTGTGTGTGTGTGCACCCATTTTCATCTTCTCTAATTTCAAGGTTGTGTTCTCTCACTAGATAAGTGAAACACCAATGTCACCCTTAATAGGCATAGTATGAATTAATTCTAAACAGTAAACATATCCAGGTCCTCTTGAAGAAATTAATAGTTCACAAAAAGTGCACTGATTCCATTTGTTTTAGAAGTAGCACAGAAGTCCACAACTTCAATGAACGAGGAAAACAAACCCCAGATTGTTATGTTTTCAATGACAGTTACCATATAAAACACAGCCGCACAAATCTCCCCGGGTGGTTCAGGCCTTAATATGAAGCTTCTCCATAATTACACACTCCACTGTGCTGTTTGGAATACTGAAAGTGTAGCCATTTAAGCCATTTTTACAGACATAAGTTCGCTATATTTGTCATTTGGAGAGGCAAAGGATAGTTACTTCTGATGGCATCAAAGCAGATTCTTTTCCACATTGATTTACATAGAGGCCCATGTGTGCTTAAAAAGGAGGAGTGCACGTTGTTGAGTTGTAAATTAAGATGTGGGACAGGGTAGGGGCAGAGCGCTCGTGACCATTGATGGTGGTCCAGATCTCCCAGTCAGGCCTGCTGTTGTTTATGGGTGGCCTCTGCAGAGATTATGAATAAATGCAACGCAATAAACACTGGAAATGAAACAGTTTTGTTTTTTCTGTTTTTACATAATTAAAGTGACGTATCTGCTGCAGTGGAAAACAGTTCCCACCAGGCACGTGTTCAGTGAAGTATTGCATTTCAAAGTACAAATATGTGTATAACATTTAATAATTTACATTAACTGTGCACTATGCAACTTGGAGGATGTGGAGGGTCTGTTTATGTTTCTATCATTTATCGATGTTGATGAATGCTTTGCTTGGATTGTTTCACAGTATGGTATTAAACTTGACGATCTCCATGCAAATAAGCAGTAGATGCCACCAGACCAAGATACTGGTCACATCTGTGCAGAGGATGGCCCACAGACTGTAGGTGTGCATGTTCTTTGAGCAATAAAAACACCCATAATTGAATGAAAAGAAGATGGATAAGTTTAATGCCACCCTGTGAAACATTTCAGACAAGCAAGTGTCCAACCTTCTACCTGAAAAGTTACACAATGCACTTTTAAGTTACTTTACCACTGCTGCTGCTGTAATTGCCTTTTCCATTTCAACTACTACTACTGTACTACTACTGCTACAATAAAAACTTTATACTAACTTGTACTAATACTAATATAAGTCAGATGTTGGCATACTTAATTATTATGCTAACGTTTCTCGTAATAAAATTGGTTTGTGTTAATACACCCACAATAGAAGAACCTACAGTACTTTCCTTGCCTGCATATGGCTTCAGTGGGACATGTGATACTCTGGCAGTTGTGGTGAAGACAGAGGGAGATCAAGCCATTCATCTGATACATTCATTAAAACACACAGTACGAAACCCACCCGACATCTGTGGCAGTAATTCAAGTCACACAATCTTTTGGCTTATTCTAAAACTCTTCGTCGTGATGTTTTGCTGAAATCACTGATGAGAGGCATTAAGCAACAAGTGAAATGAGAGAAAATATTGATAGTATAAAATGAATTAATGTCTTGATCTGTGAAGGGAGAGCAGATGGGTTCCCAGCAGCTTTCCACTTCAAAATATAAAACATAATGATTTTAATATGTGATGCAAGACATTTCCTTTTTCTGTCAGGAAACATTGTTTATAGGAATATAAAGATTATATCATCAAGGCTCCACAGAGACCCATTTATGCCGTGTTCGCATTCTTTCATATTTTCATAAACCACATCCTTCTCTCGTGAGTACAAGATCTGCTGAAGCACAAGGATATCTGTCTATATACGGTGTTTTATAGGATCAGGATAAGAAGTGCACACTCTCACACAAATCCCTTTGGAGAAGTTAAAATGAATGCCAAAACTTCTAAAGCTTACGTGGTACAGTATTTACAGAGACGGACCATGATCATTCAGGCTTGACCAAGGTGTCCAAGGTGAGCTGCTGCTGACGTCGCCATGGTGACACTCAGACAACCACAGTTTTACCAATGTGTGCCCAACCAAAGACTGGAGGTTTGGAATCATCCACGCAGCAGAAATGTGTGTGTCTGTCATCACCATATTATGAGCACAAACCCAAAGTTACATGGATTATAGTTAGATTAAACACGGGCTCTTTTTAACACTCTGCTTTGGTTTTTATGACAGTTTCTATTTAGTCTCTGCTGTTGAAATTCAGTGGGGCCACGATGGCAAAGGATACTATATCTCTGAGTTCTGTCTGCATGCCCTCCTTGTGGCACTGTGCATTTTCTCTGGGTATACTGTCTTATAACATCAAACTTAGAGTCAGCATTGGTCTGTGTAATGTCTCCAATCATTCAAAAATTTGCCAATTTTTTGAGGTCCCTCTAGTCAACAGTTTGTTTATTTTTTTGCTTAGGTCATGTCTTCATAACTTCCAAGTTGGAGTCCAGTCAGCTACAAAATTATTGCCAAATCTGAATGGAGTAATCCTCAGTGGAGGTTGAAGTCCTTGTAATAGATTAGGAATATTAGTTTTGTCTTTTTAGTTGAATGATTTATCTATCTATATCAGACATTTTAAGTAAGAGATGATGTATTACCTTGACAAATTTCAATTGTAACTTGTATCTTTGTGAGATATCGTGAGACATCTGAGACACATCATTGCAAATGGACTGGGACCAATCATCAGTCAACCAAGAATCCAATAACTACAGACGCTGGATCAAAAAAGCAATAGAGATCAGGAAATGAGGCGCGTGCACTTTGAATCAAGACAAGGGAGCTTTCCAACTCTTTCGCACTTTTCCACTGACCAACAGCCAGCAAGGGGCGTGGTCAACCCGATACACAGCTGTCTTGGAATAGCCACACCTGAACACAAAATTGACTCTTCTGAACTTTAAGTCATGTTATAAAGTTGTTAGCTAATCAAAAATATACCTTGTTGTTCCATTCACATATGTTTAAGTAATCCTGGAGTATTAGTCTGTCTACATATCCAAAACTCAAAATGTTCTTTTCCACCTTGTGACATCATCTAGTGATTGCTTTCAAGTTAACACCTACCTTTTACCTTTTGTTCAGTAGAGATACGCAATTCCATGGTTAAAATATCCAAATGATTCATGTGAAAGTGTATAAAACAGAGTGAAGCACATCCTGTATTACCACATTGCATCATAAGGTGGTGTTTTCTGTTTATGAGGAATTCCTAACCTAAATATGCAGGATTTGTGTGTTAAACATGTGTAAATGAAACAAAACACAAGCTTAGGTATGGTTATGATGAAGAAACAACATTATAATATAGATAAAAAAACTGTAATATGGCATCCTTTAAGACACGTCACATTTCTGAAGAAAGCAGTTGAAAACATGTCAAGGTAATACATGCTACCTGTTTTGTATGATATAGGTGTACAACTTTTATCATTTTCACTGTAAATTCAAATGATGGTAATTTAAAAATGATGCAATCCAGTTTAATCTAACAAATATCTTAAGCCCTATTTGCACGGGATAAGTACAACCTGAGGACGTCTGGTAATTTGCAAATTAACGACCTAATTCTGTGTTACTTGCACATTCGCACAGGTTAAGCAAAGTCCATAAATTCCTCTTTTTTATTGACATTGACACAGAGACTGAAAAAGAAAAGAATGCAGAAAGAAAAGAGAGACATAGAAAAGGTGCACAGTTACAACAACAAACACTGAGATGCAGATTCGCAAGGGACTAGTATTACCATGGACGTCTGTGTTTGGCAAAATATAGTAGGTAATTTGTGGAGGAATTTTTACTTTACAAATTACAGACATGGCGCATTTGCACGGGATTAAGATCTCAGGCATTATTACATATCAAAGGGCTACAGGTAATACTAATCCTGTGCAAATAGGGCTTTAGTCAATGTGTTTTAGATGCAAGGTCATTTCAAATCAAGTCCCTCACCAGTCCAAAAGCACTGCATGTGTGGGTTAACTTTCAAGAACATCATATATCTGGACTCAGCCATTGTCCAGTTGTTCAGACCGACTCCAAATGTCCACAGTCTCTAACAGATGCAAATGGACAAAGATTAATGAACGTTGAGAGCCAAAAATGATAGATGAACACATACTGTTTCCAGACCATATCATTTTAATTCATAGCATTCATTATTGTCCACAGTATACATGTTGTGACAGCCACTCCTTAACAGAGAAAGTGCTGCCCTCACTATAAGCACACACAGACTGGACTTCTGTCAACAACTAAATGCATCTGCCTCTGGAAATGGAAGTTTGATAGCATGCTACAGAGCGAACAAAAATAAATAGAATATCCTATACTTTCACATTAGAATCATACCCTTACAGTACAATGTCTATGAAATATCTGTGAAAAAGTATACAATCATTTTGAATTCATTCATGTGAGCTATAAAAATAATTCTCTGTACATATATTCAAAATGTCCAGTGGTTTTGCATAATTGTAAATGATTGGATCGCTGGTCTTCGTCACCAGTCACCAATTCCTGTCAAAATGAGAGAGAAATACGTCAGTGTCCTAGCAACCAAAGCTCAAATAACCACTAATAGGAATAATAAGTAAGGCAAAAACATTAAAGCCGCTATTTAATATTTGAACAAACATGAACTGGAAAATGAGCTTAATGAAGGCTCCAAAGCAATAAATTTTGGTTTTGGAGTTAGTGTTGCCTTGGTGATGCTTTGGACACCCTGATAGCTAGAAAACACGCTAAAAGCCACAAGCAGCAGCAGTTCTTTCCTCAGATCTCTCTCCAGACTGGCATGGTGACGCTGGGAACTGTGGGCACCTCCAGAACCACAAGAAGAGGGACCGCAGACGGCCTCAGACCAGACAGACTTTCTCTCTTCTCCACCAAATGTTGACGCTGAGAGTTTGACGCTGTCTGCTGCATGTAAACTCCGCAAAACCGAGTGACATAATGGAACCAGGCAAATGAAAAGGTTGGACCAATCAGAAGCCAGAGTTGCTGTGCCCTGCGTTTAGCCTCAGGGGTCAAAATATACGGACCATAAATGAAGGTAGGGAGGTATATACTGTAAAGGGTGTACATGGTAGTAGTTATTTGGGTCCCTACAAAATGAGGTCATAGACTAAGATGGGATAAACTAAAGGTTGCAGTAGCAGAAGTTATAACATGGTATGGTTCTTGCGGCCTATGATGCAGGTGGTTAGAGCTACTTTTAAATAGGCCCAACTTTTCTATACACACCTGAAAAGACTGATCTTTTGTTAGCATCTTGTGCACCACCTGCAAAAGAAAACATATTAAAAAACTGCAAAATGATAGGATTCCTTCTATGCTATAATGTTCTGCAGATTGTTGGGAATTAGCAGTGGAGTAAATGACACAGAAGTGAGAAGTTGGCTTTCATCTCCTCTGTGGTATGTGTGATTGGACAAAAGTGGTAGTTTATAGAATAACAGGAAATAGCATTGGACTTGTTTGCCCCTGAATTTGCTGTTGTCACGATACATTTGTGTACTAGATCACAAAAGTTTACTATGCTAATGAAAAATGTACATGCTAATTCAAGCATTAAACTGACACAAATAAAGCATTCCTAGAAAGTTGACTGATCTAAAAATTATAATTTCTCAAATTAGAATCCAGTAATTGTTTCTGTTGTAATTGTTACAATTAATAACAACATGGGATTGTTTGCAACATTTCTTGATCTAAAATCAAAGAAATGCTATGAACCAATAAGCATGTCACATTTACAAGGTGAATTTATGTTGGTCTCCAAGTGTTAATTGTCTCTTTGGCTTATCATGAAAGGCTATAAAAATAAATAAATAAACATACACTTGCCTAATACACACATTTAGATGAATCACATCTAGTGAGCGGCTGCAGCTCTCCTCTCACGCTACCCAGCCTTTTGTCACGTCTTGTGGCTGTCGACTCTTTCTTTCTGTCCCTTTCTCTCTCTCTCTCTGTCAGTAGAACCACCTCAAACTCTCAACAGGCCTATGCTGCTGCCAAAACCTTAGAGCAGGCCCCCAGAGGCTATTAGCAAAATGTAACCATCCATTTCTCTAGAATTGGCAAATCGCTGGGCCTTGAGTGAGTACAGCTCCGTGTTGTGTGAGTTGTGCGAGTGAAGTTTTGGTTTGCAGTGTCCCGTGCAGCCATCCGATTCATTAGAACATCTGTATCACTTTAAACAGCAGATGATGATGTTTTGTTTGCTATGACAAGCATGACTAAATATGGAAGATTATTTGGATTATGACATGCTTTTTGGATGCATTTCATTACAGCAGCAACAGGTTCTGATTAGTTTGGAGGGTCGAGGAATTTTGAAAAATGCATATGAAATTTTCAGACAACTTGCTGTGCCCCTTTGCAAAGATCATATAAGCAGTGACTATGCTTGTGATTATGTCGATTGCATTGGTTGATTGATTAAAGGTGCACTTACTTACTTTTTGTAGTGAAGGGTGTGCCACCTGCTTGTTGCTTGGGGATATTATTGCTTTGCATGATAATGTTTCAGAGTATGGCATTAGGCTAACCTATCTCAACTGAGACAAACAGGTTGCAAGTCAGATCCACAGAGAAGTAACATAATAACTCAAAATAAGAATACATGTTTTGTACTATTTTTCATACTTTTAAGCAATAAAAGCACCTGCAATTGAATGAATGCAATAGAAAAAATGCTTAATACCATACAAAGCATAATATCTCCATGGAGACAAGCATGTGGCAGACACACCAGTTATATATAGTGGAAGTTAAGTAATCTAGCAAGTCTAGCTACATGCTACCATATGGAACCAGTGTTATTGCAGTATAAAAGAGCGGATTTTATTTGATTTTATTTCAAGATACATTTGTGGTTCAACACTGAGCATTTAGCCTCGCATTTAACAACATCATCCCCCATCCATCCATCCTCATTCTCTTCATATAACAGTTTATTAGTGATGTAGTTTTTGCAATGACCTCACAATAAGATTTAACTGCTGTCTACATGTACTATATAAATGTGCACTTGAAATAATGTTTAAATATGTGTCATGCCTGAACTCCCACACGTCTTATTCACTTGAGGTATCTTGAATCCATCTTTTACACTTTATGTGCCACTAAATTATACCAGTGTGTCTACGTTTATTGCTGTACTTGTCATGCTAGTATTATTGCAATGAGTCACTCACTTCTGTCCTGCTCCGGAGGGTCCATGATGTCACTGTCTGTGTCACTGGGGATACGCCAGGGCTGCCGGATGGCCTGCAACTGCTGGTAAAACTCATCCTGGCAACAAGACATCACAATGAGGAGATGTAGAGCGTGTAGTCTTTATATAAATCGATGTGGTTTCAATTTAAAACATGGAAAAGCTGCAAGAGCCACCGGCTGAAACACCTTCACACATCATCTATAGTGGTACCAGATCACGAAAGGAAGATTCCCAGGCTTCTCCAAAAGATTCATTATTTTTGTTATTTTTGGTGCTTATTTGAAGAGTGATTTGTAACTGGGTTAGAAAAATAACTCCCCTTTTTCACACTGACAAAGGACGAAGGGTCAGAGAAATTATGTGAAATTAATATGAAATAAAGTTATGTTGATTAAAAAAAGGTAATCGGCTTAGAATGAAGAAAGACTATACAAAAGATAGTTTTAAAAATGAATCCAAAAATGATAAAAATGGAATTCCTTAAAAACAAGAGACAGACAAAATGCTATTTTGACAGGCAAAATGTTTCAGGTTGATTTTTATGGAAGCTGTTAAAACTAAATATATGAAAGGTTGACATATTATAAAATTGTGTTCAATAGTTTTAGATTGGTTTGTTCTTGCACTTAGGTCCAGGTGGTCTCAATAAAAAAGTTCTCCAGTGTTGTGGATAATCTCATGAGGTGTCAGCTGGTGTAACTGTCACAGAACTACACAGAAATTCCTGCCCACCATTAATAAGGCCTTCAAAAAGGTCTCATATTTAATAGCACTGCTGTTAAGTAGATCATGAAAGGCCTATAAGAACTAAATCCCATTCAAAGTTTGCCTTTAATGCCAGACTCATTTTTCCACTGTGAAATGACATCCTACTGTAGAGACCTACCGGGCCCAAACCCCACACGACGGAGCAGAGGGATAACTGCGCACACGTGTGATACTGGAGTTGACTACTGCACATACTACTCAGAGTCATACTGCATCATTGTAATAAAGCCAGGGCAGTACAAAGATCTTTAAGGGCCCCAGGCACGAAAGATCACATGTGCCCCTCTAGATAGAAAGAGATTAGAATAGACCCTCACTCCCCCCACTCCTTCTCCACTGTTAATTCTCACTTAAACTATGTTATACAAGTTTACACAAGTATAACCAAGCCTACACTAGTCTGTAACCTGATGTAATATATGAAACACAAAAGAGAAAAAAAAGATGAAGTTATAATTTCTCACAATAACAAAGTGAAAGTGTTCAGCTCTGGCTTCATACCTAATAAAATGCAAAGAAATACTGGGAAAGTGTCCACCAAATTAAGTGGAGGAAATTGTTGGATAGCGTGGTCTGCAATTCTGAAGCGTTTAATGTACCCAGTGTCGTACCATATAATAGAATAGTGAAAGTTGTGAAAGTAATATGGTTCAATCTCAGTAGAAGTAACATAATAACAGCAGTAAAAAGTGTGTTAGAAAGTCCGCCTCACCTCAGACAGATAGGCCCTTAGGCTGGCTCCAAGGCTGTCGGTGGTGCTGAGCCCTGGTGGGGTGAGCAGTGGGCGGGGGTGCATGGGCTGACTGGTGGGGGTTACAGGTCTGCTCCTGGACCTCCTGAAGGTCACCTCCTTATGGGCCCCAGGGTTAAAACTGCTACGTGTCAGTAAACTATTCGGGGTCAGAGGGCGACTGCTAGGGGTTCTGGGAGTTTGAGTCCTGCTGCTAGGGTTGCTGGGAGACCGACCCATGACCAGTGTGGTGGGTTTGGAGCTGAAGGAGGAGAGGCCCGTGCTGCTGGGCTTGTTGGAGAGGCTGCTGGCTGGAGACTGTGGACGGGACAGGAGGCTGGTGAGGGGCAGAGTGTCTGGGAGGGTCCTGTGCTGTAGCGGGTTCTGGAGCAAGCTACTGTGGGGGCTATTGGAGCTACGAGCGGTCATCTTCCCCACCTCTGCCAGTTTGGCCAGGTCCTTCTCAACTTCTGGATAGAAATAAATAAAGAAAGTCAAATCAACAGGTAACCTCAATGGAAAATCATATCTAGGCCTGTCATGACACAGTAACCCTAAAGCAGTATAATCCCAGTAAACCATTATTAAATCTACACAATTATAAAAAGGCATGAGCAAAACAAAATTCTCCCCACTATTGTTAAGAAAATGTACCCATGATAAATATTGAGCCACAAAATATACGTTCCAGCTTTCGTACATTAAACGATAAATCAATATGGGTAATTATTGTGACAGGCCTAATCATATCATACTGCTATTAACACTAACTTGTTTTAATAATCTAATGTTTTTATTTGACAGTTGTGTAAAAGGGAACATATAGAGATATTGAAGGTCTCTTGGGACATATGAGGATGGATTGCAGTGTTATATGAAGTTTTTTAAGGTATACCCTTGGGGCCCGATTGGCATGCCCAGAGGTCGGATGATGTTACTCAATGTTGGATATGGGGGGAAGAACACAGGAGAAACACTGGCAAACAACAGACCTACAAGAAGTTCAAAGAGGAGATTTATGGATGTAGTGAAAGAGGACAAAACTTAGATGCTTTAGAGGAATGCTGCCTTATGCCTAGCCTACGTGGTACTATCAAACACACAAGGCAAACTATAACACAAACAATGTAAATAAAAGCTCTTCCATCCAAATGGACCTGCTAAGAATGAACTGATCAGGCAAAATATAAAACAGTATAATAGCAAACTTAACAAAGAGAAAAATAATTTACAGAAGCCTAAGTCTGCAGAGATCTTGAGGTAAACCAGGCCCTCTCATGAAGTTATGAAATGTGACCATGTGTCTTGTTGTGGGGGTGATGATTCACAAACTTTACCGAGCATTAAAGTGGGCGAGACAGCGCTGTTAAATCCTTCTTCGGGGCAGTGATGACAATATTTATACAGCCTGTAAATTGTGGTGAATGGTGTTTCCTCTGTCAGAAACACTCACAGTATGATCTACAGTCACCAGGACTTTCATTTGCCTGACAAAAACACATTTGTTTGCCTCACTGGTAGTCTCGAAAACAATCCTGTTTGTGCAAGACATGACACTGCCAACTTGTGTGATCCACATGTGGGTCATTTTCCACCATGTTTTATACTTTTGTTCAACTTGGCAACAGAGATTCAACAAACCGGTCTGGGAGTTATCATTTAAGAGGCATAATTGGAGGAATGAGTCAGAGGGGAGTATTTCTGGAGAAGTGTATACTTGTGACGTTAAATAAATACGGTTAAATAAGGAAAGCATGACAAGCATTTCGCAAAAGCTGAACTTCCATGTTTTTGTTTGGTAATTAGGATACAAAAAGTCTTTCCAAACTTGAAGAATGTTGTCTTTTATTTATGATTGAGTAAGTAAGTTCAAAATAACGGCACTGAAATGTTTATTATTGAACAAGTTAAATAAATTATTATGCTTGCTTATCCTAACAGCCATTATAAAGCAAAAATTAAAAGTTCGTCAGAAACATGTACTGTTCATTGTCTCCCACACCGCACTTGGAAAACTGTTTTTATTAAGCTCTAAACAGGACATGCTGATTTTTTCATCTGAAGTTATTTGTGGGAAATACTGATAAACACCACATGTTACTGTGAGAAAGTGAATCTAAGACCTGCTGCAGTGCATGATTTGATTGTAAACGTAGTTGTTCTCCGAGCGAGTGCCGTTCTATTAAAGAGCTACCTATCAAAAACAGCTTTATTTTGAAAGGCTAGGCGGCGGATTGTATGGCCCTCACACGAAACGCATAGGGAATTCACACAGACGCTGATAAACCATGACAGCTCCAGCAGAACAAAGGAGTACCATCAGGATCACAGAGCAAAAATGATTTCATATGTTTCAGACAATATGGCAGAAGATGTGATAGTGGATAAAAATAGCATAAAGAAAAAAAAAAAAAAAAAAAGAAGGCAAGATGTTGCATCAAATATTAATGCAGAGGTCAAATTATTTAAGAATCAAGTCTCAAATAAGTGCCTGGACTTAAAATGTAAATAGATCAAATAAAACGATGCTGCCTAAGTTATAAAGTTAGTTATAAATCGTCAATGGCACTAAAGTGAACATCTTTGAGACTAGTTGCTGCCATATTTTTCAAGTTTAAACACTTGATTTGTTGTTTCTGTTGTGAATAAAGATCAAGGACATGGAACAATCTGAACAAACAAATGTATCATGTTTTACAATTGTTTATGCATTTTTCTGATTGGCTTGAAATTAGCATTGTATGTTCATGAAACCTTTGATGGAAGCCTGGTTTAAGCCTGTTTCGGACATTTGAAATGTGCATTGTCTCACAGGACCACAAACTTATAATTACTAAATGTGTTTTTGACATCTGCCTTATGATAAAACAGTTATGATTTAACTTTTAAGAATGCACTTGTTGGGTTTGAGTGACTTCAGTTGCACACATAGCAGACCACTGTCCACCACCATAACCATGCCAAAAAGCTCCAAAGCAAAGTGGTTCAAGAGCCAGTGGACTAGCTTTAAGTTATACACTGTGGCACACAGCTCAGCCTCTCCCATTAGAATCACATAAAGCAGGCGATGCACTTATCACTTGCGGTGCTCAAAGGTGCACTTTATGACTGAAAGCAGACAGAAAGGGCACTTAACCGAAGCCACAATTAAGATGAAAAGTAACGGTCTCCCTGCAACATGGAATCAATTAGCCACAAATCAAAGGTTGAAAGAGTGAAATTAGCCTCACCAACCACCTCCTCTAAACCTCCCTGTCCAAACATCCAGAGACAGACTGCAGATCAATGCCATGTGACAGCCACTGGGGTAGTAGCCATCCCGTCGTTTTGTATGAATTGCCAGTGAAGCGTTTAGCAGGATCAGATATGCTTTGGATTACTGATGTCATATGAAAGTGTGGACAGGGCTTTGACTCACTCTGCAGAGGAGAGTGGGAGGACATGTGTAGACAAACAAGTGTGGGACATATGATGGTAAGTGAGGCTTTCATCTCGTTGCACTATACATCATAATGACACAGAGGCAGACTGCAAGTCTCATGACATCACAGCCACATACGTCAATGCATTATATGTCAGTAAGGCTATATTATCTAATAGCTTTAAATATACTTGTAGGCTGCATTCACACTTCCCCTGGTTTAGTAGGGTCTACTCCTGTTTTAATTCTATGTTCCCAGTTCCCAGTTAAGACAATTTTTTGAATATGGTGCAAGAGTATAAATATTCCCTCACAACCAAATGTTGTTTGTACATTTCAAAATACAGTGTCACTGCCATCTAAAATATTATGAGCACAAAAACTGATGATGATGATGATGATAATACTATGAGCTAACATTCTTTTTATTCTAATCGTTTGTGAACAGTAACTTGACATTGCTTTAATTAAGACAGATCCCCCTTCAAAAGCGGTACATTCTTTGATTGGCCTCCCCCCTCCCTCCTTCTGTCTGTGTTCTCTTTATAGTCTGGCCTGAGTGCATTGTAGACTGCAGACTGGCTTTTGTTCCATAAAGCCTGCATTTGATCTGACTTAACCATGCTAATTACTATTAGAGCCACCAATATAGTGAGCCACACAGAAGTACATACCGGCTAACTGCTTGCCCATGTTCTCCAGTTCTTTGGAGAAAAGGGAGTCGCCCAGTAGCAGGCCCGAGTGTCCCAGGGAAGTGCCACCTCTGACGGGCTTCAGATCAGCCTCCCAGACAGCCTGACGCTGGAAGAAAGGGAGAAAGTCACACACACATTATAGCCAAGACCCTTCAATTAAACTCTTTATATAATTTTTGGAAATTGCTGGAAATATCCGAGCCATATCTGCTGGTAAAAAAGGAGCCAATTATTATTTTATGAGCTTTAGAAAAACACAAGAAACCACAGCAAGTTTAGATGAAAGCTTGAGGCGTGTGTAGTGTGCTCTGTTTGGTGAATGGAAGTAGACAGTCTGTCAGGAGTGGTTCAGAAAAGCTCTATATTAGCAAATACATAGGAGCCACAAAAGCACACTCGTCTGCTGGCAAACAGCCAGTGACTGAAATATCTCAAATACTTTTGAAGTCTACAGAAAACCTTTGAACACTACAATCATTATCTTATTCTGAAGTTTATTTTATTATTTGATTTGAAAATGAACTTCAGTATCTATCATCATAAAATCTGGAGATGGTGTGTTGGATGTATTCTCTTAATTGGGTAAGACAGGCCAGATGATGGGTTTCACACAATGTTGAGCTTGTAGCACTGATAAGAAAGAAAATCTGTCAAATAGGGTAATATCTCTTGCTGTAAATTCACATATGAGGCATTTTGAGGTGAAAATGTCATGGTACATCATAAGTGCATAGTTATTTACTGAACAAAATGTAGACAGATAAATAAACAAGTGAATTCAAACATTGTTATTCTATGGCAACACATCCTATACTATTTTATCACCTATACGTATAAACATGCAGGTTTGGTTTCTCATTTTTCAAATATAGCTTGCACTTGCACACATGACATCCCAGATTTGTTACTCTCTGATTATAGTCAAGAGTCAATAACATAATTTTTGTCAACATCAAAAACCGTCATGTACTGGTAACTTTATCATTAAGTCTCCTATTCCAACACAAATAGTGATGTAGATATATCGCATGTACAGACTTCTAGTTTGTTGAGAAGACATATGGTATAGAATGGAGCTGACATGCTGATAAATGACAGAGTATTATTCCCAGGCTGTGTCCCATTGATCTTTCTGTCGGGGAGATAGAGCGCAGGAGGCACTTGGTGGAAACATAGCCACAGCGCCTCCAGCCAGGCCCTAATTGCAGGCTTCATAAAGCGGCATGGCGAGTTCAATATTACAAGTATAGCCCTCCCCGAGCTCTGAGCCAGTGTCAGGCCTTTCCAAGACGTGACATCATATGGGCCCTCTCCATCTCTGGATCTTGTCAGCTCAGCCAAACAAGGCCACCAACAGATCCCAATGAATGTCTCCAATCGCTTTTTCATCATTTGTGCGATCACCCAAGTCCACAGCTTGTAAACATTAGGGATATAAATAGACACCCGCAATATTCTTTATGACTTTTTAAACACCAGGTTTGTTGATACTAATACCAGAGAAAGAAAATAAACATTCAAGAGAGGTTTAAAGATTACTTGGATTTGATTTCACAATGTTAGAGCAAATTATATTTAAAAAGGGGAGGCAAACCGTTACTAAAGCACTTTTTATTCACTCCTTAGACTAAATGGTTGCATTCACACTGGTTCTGTGTTTGCCTTTGTATAAACACTGTTAAGACCTGAAATAGATGTTTCTAGTGCGGGTTTAGTCCTGCATTTTTCCCTGATAAGTTTGATGTGGTGTGTGCAGTTGACTGACAGAAACTAGTTGTCACCAGTCATTCAGTCAGGATGGGAGAAGTGTCTTGGCCAAGGACATAAAGACAGTATGAACTCATGACAGCAAGATTCAGACTGCCAGCTGGATTGTGAACTCTTGTTTGTTACAAGACCAAATCAGAATATACATTTCAGGGTGCAATGCAATGTCTGTATTACAAGTTCAATTTAAATGAAGAGTAACAGGATGCCAAAACTGCACAAAATTAACCAGGATAAAACTATATTGAAAGAGACACAACAATGGTGAGCTGGGTTTGTACACCCAAGTGCTTTGGCATTGAACTAGAGAGATGAGCTGGACATAATAAAGTCATATTTAAGTCATCAGTGACCATGTGGGACAGTGTACTTTGTCTGGGCACTCTCTCTGTTTGGACGCTTAACTGACTCAAATATGAGATGATCCGATATCTTATCTGCAAAATAAAGAATGGCTATAATTTTCCAATGACTTATGAGAATATTAATGCCAGCATCCCTTCCCAACGTGGCCGAACAAAAGAGCTTGAAGAGAAGTGAAAGGCCTTCTGGGGATGCTTTGGTCCCACTAACAAACATGGGTCTGGTTTCTGGTGAAATTGATTCCATGTTTTGGAGTTAAAGATTTTATAGTGAGCATGTGTGCCTCTACAGTATATGTGTGTGGTCAGGAGGAGTAATAATCACCACAATCTGGGGTTGGATCCAACAGGGCCCAGCGCGGTGACTGGAGACATATCTGTGCTGTATGAAAGAGCGCTCCCAACATCACGACCCAAGCACAAAGAGCGTCTATAAAAGTGCTGGTTTACATCTTGAAACACATTACGGCTAATATACAAATGACGCAGTGATACGCCAACCATGCAGTCTGCCTGGGGGTCAATGACTTCAGTTCTAAAGCAGATCCAAGTTGGCAATAGTTTTGTCTTTTTTTCAAGTAACAAAAACGTATGCTGTGATTCTGTACATTATGCAGTCAGGTTTCAGATGGGGTACAATAATAAGGCCAACTGCAATAATTGATGGCACAAGTAATTAAAATAGCCCAGTAATGGTAGAAGAAGTATGAAACATATAGCAATATGGTTGCAATATGAGGTTATAGCAAAAGTGGTAGTGCTTGCAGTTTCAATACTAGTAGTAATATTAGTAGTGGTTGTATTAATCATTGTAGCAGTAACAGTATTAGTGGTAGCAAGTGTAGTAATAGTGATAATGGTAAAGTTAATGTAGCCTTAATAGTAGTAATAGTCAAGGCAGTAGACAGTGGAGGACAAAGGGGGCTGTTGTCCCGGGCCCAAGGGTTTTATTAAATTGTATTAATTTATATTAAAGGGGGGCCCCAGTGAGGCTTCTTGCCCTGCCCCCCCCCTAGTAGTAGCCATAGCAGTAGTTGGAGTAGTTAAAGTATAAGTAGAAGTTGCAATAGTAGTGATAAAAATTAGAGTTATAGAAATTAAATTGTATAACTAGTAAAATTAACTGTAGTGACCAAGCCTTCGCCACCGCCGCCCCCTCCCTCTGGAACTCACAAACTCAATCCCACAAACCGTCAGGAACTCGGACTCACTGCAGCACTTCAGATCACTACTAAAAACTCACCTGTTCAAACTGGCATTCCCCCCATGATTCCCCTTTTTCTACAGTGTCACTTTTTTATTTGTTTGTAAAGTGTCTTTGAGTGTCCAAAAAAGCGCTATATAAGTCTGATGTATTATTATTAGTAGTAGTAGGGAAGTAGGTGTAACATTAGTTGTAGCAGCAGTGGTAGAAGTTATGGAGCTAGCGTAATTCAGCCCGGAAGACCTAACCTCACTCCAGTCTACCTCAACGCTTCTCCAAAGTTTACCTGCTCCTCAGTTTTCATCACCTCACTCCCATTGCACCTACTCTTCTTCTAATTAGCACCCAGTCTACCCAGTTTGAACCTCGTTTGCAGATGCTTGACCAGGTTGAGTTTGTGTCATGCCCCACCTCCTCCCCAGTGCCTCCTCACCCTTTCTTCGTCCCCTTCACTCTCCTCATCCTCTCATCATCCCCATCACTCTCCTCGGCCTTCATCGCATGTCTTCTAGCGGGGTCTGAGCGCCAAAGATAACTCATTCAGTAAAGCTTACTAATATTTTCCTTTTCTGTCTGTTTGAGTCTTTCCAGGTTAAAATAGCAGTAGTCCAGTGTTTCTGCAGTACTTGATTGTATAGTTTGAACTGACGCAGCAAGGTGAAGTGAGGAGCTTCTTAAAAAAAATCAGATCTTCATCACAGAGAACCATGACGCATTGAACCTGACAGAGTTCCATCAAAGAGCCCTGCTGTAAGAAAGGTATTGCCAAAGCTTTTCAAGTTTCATGGGGCGCATCAAGGCAACTCTGCACATTTTTGTGGTGAAAAAACTGAGACAAAAACAACTTGTTCTCAACTTTTACATCTTGAAATTGCTCCACCAACTGATTATAGTCATTTAACTGTAGCAGAATTTGGTAGGTCAAATAACCACATCAATAAACACCATACTTTCTATTAGTTCCTGTTGTTTGGGCTATTGGTAGATCATTTGCGTCAGGTTGCTGTCCTACCGTAAAAATAAATGCAACCCTCTATTATGAAATGATTTGTTCTCTGAAAAAAGGTGATTATAAAGTTTCGATTCAGCAAACAAAATGAGAAAAATATTTGCAAGAAACCTAAACATTCTAATAAGCAGTGAGTGTATCCTGCGGTAAACAGGAATGATTCTGATTAGTGCTGGATCACAAAAAGGTTTTTGAAGTGATGAAAATATGTACACAAACTAGTTCAAAGATACACAAAGGCCAAACAAAATAATGCCAATCACTTGAGTTTACACTGTCAAATTATTCTTGTATTTAGCAGTATTTAGAAGTATTAGTTTTCCAATACAACTGAAATGTGATGGCAAATCTTAGTACAACACAAAATGCAGCCATAAACCCAAGCATGGATAAATGGAGACTATTATGGCAGAAAGGGCATCTGGTGTAGGCTGAGCAATTCATCAAACTTGAGTCTTTTTAATCAAGCCGTCTATAGCCAGTCTTGAGTCAGCATGTGGTTTGGAGCAAAGTTCAGACTATTTTCTTATGTTAAATGGCATGGATTAAGCGTGTGTCTTGTTTATGTTCAGGAAATAAATATTGAGAGTCAGTTTTATCTGATTTTAATGGGACAAAATCAAATCAAATTGAAAACTGTGATCAATCATTATGAATAACTTTGCTATAACATTTTTTTGTCATGGCGCCTAATTACCCGAGCCCTATCAGCACACAACAGGGGATGTATGATTGACAAAGGCTAAGAAGAACACTTAGTACTATCAACAAAAGAGTGAAGTAATAGAGAAATTTGGAAAGCTCAAGTGGTCATAGTTTGATAGATTGTAAGTGAATTAATCACGTGTAGAGGATAACCATTCAAGTGCAGTAACCTAAGTGCCAAATATAAAAGCTATAGTGTATTGGCTGAACATGGGCCAACTTCCCCTTGGAAACATAAATAAACTATCCCAGCCTTGTATCCTGCACACGGCATTGCATCACACGCTGAGGCTAATTATCTGATTTGGAGCATACAAATGAACAGTTTCCCCTGGACGATTTTATGATGGTAACACCCAGAATATGATTACAATAAAACCAAAAAGTGTACAGTGAATTAGGTCTGGTGATGGCTTAAGGAAAATATTTGTTTTTATGGAGCAATTATCACCTAAACGAGTTGGCAGCCAGCAGAGTCATAACGATAACCGTTAACAGTGTAGACTTTATAACAACACTATGGACGCTCTGTGGCCAAGTGCACTGAGTGCAACATGAGACATGTTTATGGGCAGCTGTATGGAAACAAATGTTTTGGAAAGCTAT
Source organism: Boleophthalmus pectinirostris (assembly GCF_026225935.1). Taxonomy (NCBI): domain Eukaryota; kingdom Metazoa; phylum Chordata; class Actinopteri; order Gobiiformes; family Gobiidae; genus Boleophthalmus; species Boleophthalmus pectinirostris. The sequence goes on from NW_026571070.1 coordinate 20,866,481, forward strand.
TTAAAGATAGAAGGGTTATTTAATAGCACATATTCAACAGTTTGCTGTAGTAACATAAGTAGTGAGTATGGCTTGCATTATGGGAAAGTTAGTAAGTGTTGTATTGATAGGTATCAAAGAAGAATTTCACGCAGTCAGTAGTAAAACAGGACATTTAGTAAACAAAAAACAGAAGTAATATACAGTAATGCATTAGCTTCTTCATAAAATGGTGACACTGGAGGCAAGGCAGGTGAAGTGTCTTGCCCAAAGACACACAAACTTGATGAACAATGTTTGGGATAGTTATCAGAGAATAGAAAATGTACTTGATGTAAAACATGCCAAAAAGAGCTTCATGTTTGGGCACTTTATCTTGAACAAAGATTGTATTGTATTGTATTTTGTATCTGGTTTAGATTCTAAAGATAGGCTCTTTATTTTAATGGATTTCTGATGAAGTGGCTGTATATTAGTATTAAGTGAATCTAACCATTTTAAATGTGAAATTTGTAACTTTTCTCATGGAGAACATCCCCTTGCTTGTCTCCAAGGATATGTTATTGCTTTGCTCAGAATGTTCTACAGTATGGCATTAAACATATCTATCTCTATGAAGATAAAGAAGTAGATGACACCACCAGACTGAGCAACAGGTAAAATCTGTGTAATGGAAATCCTGGTCGTAATTTCATGTTTCCATGTTTTGTGAGATATAAAACAATGTAACTGAATAAATGCAAGATAACATTTCAATGGAGAGAAGGTGGCGAATCCCCATCAGAAATGTTACATACTGCACCTTTAAGTTAAGCTAAAAAAAAAAGTGTTACGATAAATCTGAAGCATAAATGGACTCTTTTTCTTTTTAGACCAAGAGACTGAAGCAATAAGACGTGTATATTCTAAAGAAGTCTGCTCTTAGTTAGCGTGCATCTGTTCCCCACACGTCTCCACTCCAGCTCTTTTATTTCTTCAAAACCTCTGTAAAAAACTCACACTCAGAGCGGCCTATTATATAAAAGCCAACATTATAATGACGATGGTAGCGCCGCCTTAGCTGTTGCCTTATTAGTCGCATGTGACTGTGGCTAAGAGTGGTTTCATCGCGTCTCTCCCTTTGGAAGTTATCACGCAATGTCAAACTGAACTGTGCAAGCTACTGTAGCAGGTCAATATTTTGCCCTATTGTATTAAACATCTAAATCGTCCTCAATTGTTTTCGGGTCAGGCGATACTCTTTTCATTATTGTCCTTTCGTAAGTGCCCTGAGAGGAGAGCAAAGTGATACAGTGGGATCCTAATTGGGGTATCGCTTTTTTGTTAAGAGATGGATTGATTTTTGCCCGTGTCTTGTCCCATTAAGCTCAAGGTGGTTTGCACAATAGACAGTGAGAATACGAGGCTGACGGTGTAATTGATGGCTGTAAGCTGATCTTAATTGTTGGGTGATGGATAGAGGGAGGACACTTACAGAGGTAGATACATGAGATGACGACTCGCATTCCTGCACCCGTCCCGCTGCGGAGTTCACCCCTGGCAATGGGGCTGTTCCATATACCACAAAGAGAAGGAAAAATACCATGAGCATAATGGTTGCGTAATATAAGGTAAATCAGAAAACACCGTGTTCAAATTGCACAATTTCAAGTCATTAACGATAAAGATTTTGTAGTGAAGGATGTGTCACTGACTTGTCTCCCCGGGGGTGGTATGGTTTTACCTGGAATGTTGCACAATATGGCATTAATATCTTCAAATCTGTGGAGGCGGGGATGCTCACCACAGAATGTACATTTTTGAGATATTTATGAAGATTTAAAACGTGCGTGACTGAATAAAGATAGATGTGTTTAATGCCACACTGCGGAACTTTATAGGCAAAGCAACAACATCTCCATAGAGACCATCGGAAAAGTTACATACATAGTGCAATGTTAATGTGGTCTTCCGTGTATTGACAGGGATAGCGTCAAGTAACATTCAGATGAAATAAGTCTGTTTTCAGTGTTGAAACTCACAGGAGATGTCAGGTACAGCTTGTTCCAATATGTGTGCCCGGTGATCCTCCTCAGATCTGTCGGATAAAGAATCGCCCTGCAGCCTGGAGACATGTATACACAACTGTTAGCATTGTTACACACAACACAAGCCACAACACAGCACAGCATGTCTGGAAAGTGGACAGGAGATCAGCTTCACAATCGCACAAGGAGGAAGTAAGAAGATTTGCATAACACTGGAAAACTGGACTGAATCCTGTGTAATCACTGAAAATTTGTTTTAGTAGTTGAGAAAGAGCAAACAACATTATAATCCTGCTCAGTTGTCAGTTTACGGAAGTTTATTGTTTTGGTTTGATTGTGTGACAGCTGATTTATGTTGTTATCTAGACCAATAATCACAATATTTATAAGTAAATATTTTCAGATATGTACTAAAATGTGACAGTAGGTCTGTAAGTGAACTGACATTAAAATTAACCAGAAAACTGCAGAGGTCAGATCACTTTAGCTTTATCAGATCTTTTTACAGCCAGTTCGCGTATTACGGAAAATATACTTGATATTCTCGACTTCAACTAGATTTCCAGAGAGATTGTTTACCCCTAAACTTAAAGATTTCCACTTCATTTTGATCCCAGTCTCCAGCAGCCCAACCCTGCAGCTGTCTGATCCATATGATACTAATGCATGTCTAAACATATGGTGAGAAATGGGGCGCAGAACTCTCCGAAACATCCTTCTATATACTGAAAAACCACAGCACTGTACACAGGCTCAGTTTCCATTTCCCTTTTGTTCCAAACCCCTATAGTTGTTTTTGAAATGAAATGGATTTTACGTGTAGAGCAGTACTTCTGAACCACAAGTACTCGGAGAAGCGAGCCGGTCATAGGTCATTTTTTAGATACTTAAACTAGAATCTTAAAAGCGGTAACATTTCATCATAACGACACTTTAACTCCTTATTTAAGCAGACTCATTCTTAATAAACTTTTTGTTCCCTATAAATTAAATCTTTGTTCATGTTTTGTTAAAGCTGAGGATGTAGTGGTACCTAAAAAGCTATGATGTGGACCTTATGGTTGTAATGACAAGTCTATCCACAATACCAACGGAAACAAGCAGAAAAATACACGGATGGAATAAATCATATACATTTTTCCCAAATACATCTTGATATGAGCTATTCATATACCATCAAGAAACCATTAGTCCAACATGAGAGGAAGAAACTATGGTTATTTATTATGTGGTGAGATGCTGACACAAAGCCACAAGCCCCTCTTTTGTTTTCAAACTTAAAAACATACATTTCTTTCAAAGGATATTCTCCTTCGCCATACATATGTCCCTCCTCATCTCCTGTCTTTAATGGTTGTCCAAAACTGCCCAAGATGGCTATCACTCAGTCTTCCTATTTTTGGTGGTTAAAAGCCCCTTATGGCCACTACTCTTCTCTCAGTGCATTCCTGATATGAAAGCAATTAATGTAATGAGAAGAACAAGCCCCAGAGGGTAGACTTTTTACTTGTGCTGTTTCCTCAGACCGCACTGTGCTTCTTGTCCGGACTCTGGACTGAATCTGGGTGAAGCACATCTAGGGTGGTTTTGTGGGCAGCGGTGCACAGCCATTCAAAAAGAACCAACAAAAAGCACAGACCACAGCCTAAGCCCTGTAGACAAGAGACGCGCCACAACAGTCAGGCCACACTGCACTTTACACTCTGGCTAAGCAGCGGTGAGCCAGAGGAGGGCTAGAGGAGGGACAGGGTTTCCGGAGCTGCCACTACTGCTTTTGGAGCCCGCCATACCAGTCTTGTTTGGTGATGTGGACCGCTGTTTGGACAGGAACACAAAGAGAGCAACAACAACCGCAAGAAGACCAGTTCAAAATGGGATAGCAATGGAAAGTACAAGTTGAAAGTACAAGCTGCCACGCAAAGATTAAACAACAGGGGAGAACAAATTGGGGACACTTTGGCCAAAAGTTGAAATTGTTAAACAAAAAGAACAAAAAGATTCGAGCAAAGACTTCAAATGTTTTGAATTTCACGTCATTGTTTTGGAAGGCTTGAGAGAAATATGGCGTCGGGCCGATCAATATCACGCGATGCAAAATAAACTGCAGGCAAACCATATTTCAACGTTACACAAGATCTGATTATGTGTAGTGTTAATGACAACAGATACTATAGACCAGTGATACTTAACTACAGGGCCAAAGTACAGCTGCACATTCAGAGGAATATAATGCACTTAATATGAGATTGGGCAACTAGTTACTTTTTGCATGAAAATGTTGGGCCCCAAGATCAAAAAGGTTAAGGACCTCTGCTATAAACAAGCTTTCAAACAGGAAGGAAGATGCTATACTCTTTCCACACAGTTTTTAAATTAAAGAGGCATGGCAAAGTCAGACTGGGGCATGCACAAAATCATCTAGTAAATGAAAAATACCCTGTGATAGTACAGGTTACCAGGCCTGGGAGAGAACTTTAAAGTGAGATTTATGGATGTAGTGAAAGAGAACATGAAACCTATGCTTATTAGAGTGCCTTTTGCTGTATGTTGTAAATTAGATATATTATACATGTTCAATCAAAGTGGGTTAGTTGGATTTAAAGAGCCTGCTGGTAATGAATAACTCCTCATTAGGGAGTTGTCGCCTTCACGCTGTGGGTGTGAATGCTTGCGTCACCACTTCTCTCGTCTGGCTTGTGTGATTGTTGACTTTATTGGCTGCACAGAACATGACTTCAAACCCAAAGTGGTTGAGACTGGACCTGGGTGAGCTGTAGCGGCTTGCACACTGAACCCTGCCTGTGTGTAATGGGGCTTGGGTGAGGGTATGTGAGGAATGCCTGTCCGACCCCAGGCTGTGTTCTCGCTGGGCCCGACCGCTCTACTCTATTGTTATATCTGCTACGTGATACAAGGAGACTGCAGCTTCATGTTCAACTCATATTTTACACCTCTTATACGTGCTTCATACTCATATACAAAGAATAGACAAGGTGCAGGGAGACATGTGTGCACCAGCCCTGTCCGTGTACTATGAGTTGAGGTTTGATTGCATGCTGGACAGTTTAACCTGCAGTTCATTTTAAGATTTCAGTGATGAGATAATGTATTGGCCAAATATTTTACAAACATCTGCTTATGTTACAATTACAAGGCATAGGAAAGGTATGGCTTGGATGTAACCTTCAATCATGGCGGCCAGCTTCACACATAGACTATATAAAGAAGTGAACTAAGGAAGTGTGACGACACCCATAGCATTCAGCTCCAGTCAAGTGAAGCTCACGAAGCTCGCATTTATAGGAGCAAATATAGAGCTAAGTTACATATTAGGAATAGGAATTTATTTATGGACAAAAAATCGTGTAGAGTGGGTTAATACGAACATTTTAAGACGAAAATGACGAGGCTCACTGCACCAGTTACAGAGAGGTTCAATGAAAAGTCAGATGGAGCCAGAAGCACTCCCATGATCACTTTATATTTGGAACATGGCAGCAAGTAACTAGCCTGATTAATCAGCCGTTTTCACTTCGTGGAAACTATCTGACCTCGTAGCATTAGAATTCGTTCACTCAACGGTAGGCGGGTACTTTTTAAATTTAGCCAATCGTTGTTATTTAGTCATGATGTATGTAATGCGCCACTAATGGGGCTAACTGGTATATTAAGCTTTTCCCAAATCCTGTAGGAAGACGGGCAATAACATCTTTCCCCTTGATAAAATTCGCCAAACATTCTCTTTGTTCTGGCTTTAAATGCTCGATCTCGGGAATCGTTGCCAACACAGAATGTATGGTTCTTTGTTGATTGGATGGTGCCCGAACTCGCTCTTCTGGAGTTCTTGCAAACCGTCTAGTGGATTCCGATTCCTGACCTAGTCGCTGGAGAGAAATGAAATTAAGCGGGGGCACTAGCTGGCGCCAGTCTGGCTAGCATGTAACAGCATTAATAGTTAAAGAATAATTGTAAAGTGGTAAAAAATATATATATATCTGATGACATTCCCAGTGATGTAGCTGGATTAAATAAAGCTCAGGAGGTTTGAAAACTGACTAATGGTTTGATATCAATGATCTTATGTGCACTAATTTTGTATCCTTGTTAAAATCCCTGTTAAAATTTGCAAAACCATGTACAACCTGGCCTATCATGAGTTTACTATTTAATTTTCAATATCTATCTCAATATGTAACAACTGCTCAAATAAACTTGCTCTTACAAGTCAAATGCCACTATATTTTCCTCTCATTTTAGTGATCTGTTTATGACCCTGAGTAGAAGAAAGAACTGAGTGTCCGTCCCCAATAAAACGGGGGAAGATTTGGTGGTCAGGTTCAAGAGGACAGCACAAGAATTTGGCTTAAAACAGGGGAAGAAGAAAGAGAGAAGGGGAACAGATGTCTGACATTTCATTTGGAAAAAACAAAGAAAAAATCCAACGTGTGAGCCAAAAATCAGCCTCCAGATACGGAAGATTATGTAGGCCTCAAATCCAACTAGGGGACACAATGCACCTTAAGAATGATATTGGTGTAAAACATAAACAGCCACAAGAATCCAGTGATAGCATCCTCCTGCAGGATCTTTGATAGCACATTACAGATTGCATATAAACTGATAAGGATGCAATGAAAGAAGATAGGAAACAAGCAAATTCCAGAGCCCAAACAAAGATTGAAGGGCCGGTAGTGTGTGGTGCGGAGTCTTATCGAAATCATAGCCGTTTATCTGGGGCTGGCATCAAGGAGTGCTATGCCTACACCTGCCTAAACTGTTTCACCGGAGAGAAATATAAAAGCTAGAAGCATAGATCATATTTTGGACGGGAATGTCTCACAAGAAGAGGAAATCTGTGATAAACTATATGAGACAGGCATCAAAGATTACTTTTCACATTGGTAACATTGTGAAACATGATCCAAATTATTCACTGTCCTCCTTTTCCTTTCCTGCTCAGTATGGAATATGACATAATAGTACAATTGTAGTACAGTTGCTTTAATCAGTTACAAAAGTTTTGAAGGTGCACTATGTAGGCGCACTATGTAACTTTTTGGTTAGGGTCCATCACCTTCTTGTTTCTGTGGATAAGTCATTGCTCTGCCTGGAATGTTCCACAGTGTGACATTAAACAGCTCTGTTCATGTTTACATTAAGATGGAAAGGTTTAATGCCATACTGCGAAACATTTCAGACAAAGCAATAACATCTCTGTGGAGAAAAGCACCCTCCATCAGAAAAGTTACACAATGTACCTTTAAGTCTTAAGTGTGTTCAATGCTCAGAAGCAGGTTTTCTGACTTGAGTGGGAAGTTGTGGCTGAAATATGTTTGTATTACTATGTTTTTCTACATATTTTATTGTACTTGTTCATGTACATTTATATAATTATGTTTTTTGTTATGATAATATATTGTGATGTCTGAGCTGCTGTGTCCAATGCATTTCCCTTCTGGATCAAAAGAGTCTAAAGACATTTACAATAGTCTATTCATCTGTTTGTGCTTTTCATTTTAGGCTCGCTGACCTACTCTCTAAGCAAATAATTGTTTGAATACTTGTATAAGAATAGAATAAAACTTGTCCTAGATTTGATTAAGTTCACAGAGTTGCCATGGAAACTGCTACAAAGTTAAACTATATTCAAGGTTAACAAACTCTGATTGTAACTCAATCGTCTTGAAACTGTGCCTGTGACAAGCCCCGAGGACAACAGAGGAGACAAAATGTTTCTTAAGACATCCATACTTGTTATTATTTCTAATACTAATCAACCTATCAGAAACTTCTTGTCAAGCAGTGCACACCTAAAACGTGAAACAACTCCACAAAATTATTAAACAGACAAGACCAAGCCTGTCTTATTTTTCATTAATATTGCCAGAAAGTCTTTAAACTTTAAGTCACCCTGCAAAACCTCTTCTGACCTGATGACACACCGTAGAGATGATGTGAAGGAAGGAACAATTACCTGGCACACCTGGAGCAGATGTTGAGTGTGACTTTGGCCTGGGGTTCGGCCTGATATGAGCTGCGTCCCTGACTGAACTTGCTCCCGGTCAGAGCCAGCACCGTGACGCCCTCCATACGAAGGTCGTCCAGGTCCTCTGGGTGGGGGAGGGTCCCAAAAACACACACACAGAAACACAAGAAGGGTGTCATTAATCATAGTTTGTCAGTTAGGACGGCGGTGTTGAAAGTCTCGTTAGAGCCAATGAAGCAGACAGCAGCACAGGCTTCTCAGGCATCCTCCCACACTGACAGATGACATCACAACAGTCTCCTCTGTAAAGTTTAATAAAGGTGGGTACTGTTAGCAAGCACATTAGGTAGGATGGCTAGAAATTAAAGCAAGATAATAGATCTAATTCATTACTAAGATAATAAGCAAGTAAGAGTAAGAGTCAAAAATACCGCATTATTGATTGCTGTTGTTGATTTAAAATGCAAATTTTAAACTTAGGAAAAGGCTTGGTAGGATTTTTTTATTAAAAACATGTAATAGCTGTTTATTTATTCTTATATGAATTCTGATGTGGACTAATGCCGGACGTACACTGGGCGATATTTTCGATCATTTCACTCAGCCCCAGCTCAAACTGTATGACCAAATCACAGGCTTTAAAAGTTCACAGCTTGTGGAACTACTTCAACAGAGGCGACTGGATTTCAAACAGTTTTGATATGTCTGCGACCTACGATTGCCGATCGAGAGATGGTGGTGAGGTAGTAATCGCTTTTTTGTTACCCCATGTTTACTACACAAAGCACGACACACGATTAAGACAAAACTCGACCCAATCCCAAAAACAGTCGCAGGAGTGAAAAATCAGCTCAAAAAGGGCCAAAAATCGCAAAGTGTACACCCGGCTTAAAACCATATTAAAACTAATACTAATACTTTTGACAGCTCAATTATTGCTTCAGAGATATTAGGCTCTTATTCCCCGTCTTTGAATATCGCATAATTAAACTCTAGCATGGCACTCTCGCCTCACAGCAAGAAGGTTTTGAGTTCCATTCCTGGATCAGCTTTGGCCTTTCTATTTGGAGTTTCAGTGCTTGTATCTCCATGCTTGTCCCTAGTTGCTCCTTTATGTCTTACCACTATACACATGTACAATAGGGTACTTTCATAGGACCAAATCTCCACTGTAAAAGACATCAGAAACTTTAAAAAAAAAAAAGGGTTTAATAGAAAAAAAAAAAGACTTCCACTTCCTACATCAGTATCGTATTGCTGACAGTCCATCATCATCTGAATGAAGCAACAGGAAGGGCGCGCTAACGAGCACAGGGGCCAAAGGGACACAGAACAATGACAGAAAATGAGTGGCAGTGCTCAGGATGAAGTGCTGGAAAGTTTGGGTTTCGTCTGATCTCAGTCTCAGAGCACCCATCCACCCACACGCAGATCCACTAAAGAAGAACATATGTAAGAGACACGCCAGTATTGTTCATCGTAACCCTGTGCACTGTGTTTGTCTGTCGCACTTACTTAGAAACACATGTTCGTATACAGGTGCAAAGAAGAACTGTGTACACATGTTATCTGAAACAATAGATGCCATTCAATACACTGCTATTTGAAGTTTTATTGTGGCACAGTAAGGAAAAGGTTTGCAGTGACATTTCAGAAGGTCCCAAGTTCAAATATTGGTGGGGTGTTTCTGTGTTTGCATATTTTCCTTTCATCTATGTGGGAAATCTTTTGGCTATAATGTATAATATAATGGATTTCTTCCCGAAAAGAATCCTGATTATAAGTATGGGAAGAATAGTTTATATGCAGGGAAAATCTTCAAAAGGAAACAATACAGCCCACTTTATACCATTTTTTACTTTAATAATAACAAATAACTACTAATAGGACTTGCAGGTTGTTCATATGAATATCTTATTACAACAGAAAATCAAGTCTGGCCAGTCTGGTCGCCCCCTCTTCCAGCCTAAATTTCATTGATACATGGGAAACAGAGGAGCACATTGATCATCATAATTTAAAATTAGATTTTAACAAATCAAAATTTAGATTAACCTCAGATTAACTGTGTTTTGTGGTTCACCCTTCACCGCTTAGGTGCTTGGATGAATTCCAAAACCCCTAAAATACTTTTGTCCAGTTGACAGATTTAAATTTTTCTTTTGCTATAGAAATGTAAAATGTTTTTTCAGTCCTCTATGTTATATTTTCCTTTTTTCTGTCCTCAGAAGCAGCCATGTTTGCTCAGCCACTTCAATCACGTAGATCTAAACTTACAGATAAAAAACACTGCATAGACTACACATCTTAGTATGCTATTGCTGAATTCTATTCTTAGCTGGCTAAGCAATGTAAGAAGTATTGCTGGAAAATTAATAATTAATCATTCTAATCCACAGAGGACTCATTGCACCCAAAGGCGATGCATTCTGACATGTCCCTGGCTCCTGCTGGTGTGGCTGAAGTTTACAGGATGCTGTGTGTGTGCATCTGTAATCCAACACTAACTCTGATACTTTTACTTTGAGCTCATGTGTCTCAGCCTCTCGTCTGGGGAGAAAAGACAGCCTCACACCTTGAAAGGAGAGAGTTCAGGACTAATCACCAGGATTATCTTCACTGACAAACGCCAAAGAGAGGTGTGTGCGGGTATGTGACACACACAGAGCACTGGGCCAAGAACTTACCCCTGTCTCCAGGAGCGATACTGAATACGAATAAGTAAACTAATTACTCTGAACTGCATTTGTACAAGTGCATATTTTTATAGAACACTGATTTCTAAATAATAACTGTACTCATTTGAAAGTAATACTGTTAGTGAGTGACTGACTGCCTTTTTGTCCTGAAATTAGGAAATGTTGAGTGATAAAAACAACTACTTTGGTATTTTGGCCCTCGTGTTTTTAGTAGTATTAGTTATAGTAGCAGCAGTTTTCCAAGTGGTAATAGAAGTATAAAGGCCATAGAAATCCTCACAGTATTTAGTTAGAAAACAGGTTGCATAACAGGAAAAGTTATCATATTTTTTTGTTTATCTTGTGTTGAAATTACCATATTTCCATATTTCTGCTGCCAAAAAGCATTGTAATTGTTGTGTTGTAAACTGTGCACGATAGGGCATATACTTCATATAACTGATGCTGCTTCTTATGTGTTCAAACCATATTGGCACCATATTGCTCTCATTTTTAAATTATTGTCTGTCTGTGAAAAAGTGTGCATACTTCATAATGAAGCAAAGGTAAAAAGTTTCACTTAAGATAAAATGAATACATACAAATCAGAATAATACTGGTTATGACTCATATGGTTGGCTGCAGCTGGTGTTTTCAAAGAGCCAGATAGATTCCAGTACTAGCCTAAAGCGTCCAATATTAAATGTCCCATTCATCACTGCCTGTACGGGACAGAGGAGGGGACACTCAGAGCCACCAGCGTTTCAGCCTATTTTCTGGCCGTGGGAACCTCTCTCCAGCTCAGGCCTTCACCTTGTCCTCCTTTCTGCAGACTGGCTCATTTCAGCATGCCCGATTTTCTTTGGGTCGTAAAAAGAGATGCAAATCATTACGTGACACTTAGAAATATGAAATGGTGACACTGCATCTTTTGAGTGAAGGCATGAATAGCAGTGATGGCCCCAGACCCTGACGTAGAGTACGACCTTGGTGTACACAGCTGCCTGACACCTTAGCTCCTTCTTTGTCTCGTTGTCTCCTCCACTTGTCTCCTTCTGGTCAACATAAAGTCACACAATACACAAGGGCAAGGCTAATCCACAGGACAAAGGCTACAGGCTGACATCTACACAGAGAAGACAGCTAAAGTGGATTAGAGAATGACACGGGTAAATACAGCACAATTTGAAACTTTTAGGACGCCTAGAGGAGCTCCGGTGACCTGAATTGGTGTAAGTGAAAAATTTCCACTGTGAAATTTAAAATGCTGAGGAACAAATGTTATGAATTGTACAACTGCAAATAATTTCGGGTGTAAATAGAAGTGAAAGTTTAAAGTAAAGTTTAAAGTACCAGACATGTAAATATTTTAGTTGAATAACAAAAACTACCACAGCTACTACCACTCTCTCAAAGGCAAGACCTTAATTTTGAGTTTATAGGGTAGCTCATACTACTTATTATGTCATTATGTGTACAACATCTTATTAATTTGTACTTGTACTGGTGATGTAACCTGCTTGTCTCTGTGGAGATACCAAAGCAAAGACAAGCAAGTGTTGGACAGGAGTTGGGTTTTGTTTCATTTACATGTTTAACACAAGTTCTTCACTCAAGCAGAAAACCAAAACCCTGTTCTACCTTGTCATGCCATGGGGTAATACAGGAAATGCTCTACTGTGCTTTTAAACTCTATACACCTTCTCTAAAATAATTTGGATAATTTCAACCATGAAACTGTCAATCTCTACAGAACAAAAGGTAAGCAAAAGGTAGAGAGTTGTTAATGTGACCACCATCACAAGGTGGAACAGATGTAGAGAGACTGATAATAAAGCAGTACTTAAACATGTGTAAATGAAACAAAACACAACTCTGGGTATGTCTTTGAGGAGGTAACAGCATTATAACATGGCTAAAAGCTCACAAGAATAAATTTATGCATTTCGTTCCTTTTTGATGAATGAACGTGGCTGAATTTGCCTCACGTTCAGTCTGATCCTTCATCAAGTTTTTTCTTTTTGTCTGCGGATAAAGATCATCATAATAGACCAGCCTTCCACACAACAAAACCACCACCACAGTGTCTGTACAGGGCATCTCCCACGAGGCCACACAACCCCACACAACCTCCAGACACAACAAACTGCCCCACTCTAGTCGCCCCATCACCTCTGCACCACTCCAACAGTCCTGGCCCAGCCATGCATGCTCCTCTCTGTCTGATAAATCCAATATACAGTCTACTTGTGGGGGGCAAGGTGGAAAGTATTCAAGCAATGCAATTTCAACAAAGAGCAAAGGAATTCTGCAATCACTCAAAAGGGAGAGAACAGAACAGAGGACGTGCATATAGAAGTGTTTGTGTGCCACTCTCTCCAAGTTTCCATGTAATTTAGTGTTGTTTAGATAGCGACGGACTGACTGGCTCTGCACTTCTCATCACTGAGCCCAAAAACAGAGAAAGAAGAAGGCATAATTAGTGCATGGTATTCTTCACAAGAGGCTTAATACACACCTTTTGGATGATGGTTTGACAGATGAGCCATGAGAATCCACATGTGTGTAATCTCAGGTCTTATAAACCTTCTTTTTTACATGTCAGTTTATGTTGCATAAATCATCACAGACAACTTTCATATTAATCACCTATCTAGTTGTAAAAATTATTTATTTAGCTAACCCTTAAGATTTGCAGTTTTGAAGAATTACTTCATCATTTTTATTACATATCTTTCTTTATATTTATTTTGTAAACATGAAATGAATCAATCAATTACATTTTTGAACAACTTAAAGAGCCAGGATTAGGGGTTTGCGATGTACCAAAAAATCCAGTTTCATTGGAGCCAGATCACGTTTTCCATTTAATCACTATTCATGTAAACTTAGTATATTGCCTCGAAGAGGTAACTTCATTTGTGGGTGGGTAAAAGTGTCTTTGCTTGAGCATAATGCTGCATTAAAGAGAAAATTTGTCTATCATATGATGATTTTACCAAAACTGCAGATTGTTGGAAGAATGAGCACAATTGTAATGATACTCACCCATTCACACACATTCATACACCTGCATACGTAGACACTGGGGCCACAGTGGGTTAAGTGTCTTGCCCAAGGACACAACAACAGCATTCATCTGTGGGGGATTGGAATAGTACCGCCAACCTGTAGGTCAATGGATCTGACCACTCTACCAATGATGTTTAGGTTGAGAGAGGGATTCGAACCGCCAACCTTTGGATCAGTGAACAAAAAGTGGGCAAACACTCTTCCAACTGTTTCTCGATTAAATTTTTATGACCATATCACCCAGCTGTAGCCAGGATGAATTAAATTTTTGTTTTTGCTCGACATAATTTGGGACACAATCCTGTTCTGTCCTTAGTTCACACTTTGTTCCCCAGGGACCCTCTCTGCTCTGAATTCCATGTGATTTACTGAGCCTCATCTCACTGATCTAAAGTATTTTCCACCCCTGAAGCAGTGACGGCATCTGACCGCAACACAGTGGGTTTTAATTAATAGTCTGTAAATAGGAGATGCCCTCCACTCTACCACATGTGCATATAATACGCATAGATAAAACAGCATACCAGGTCAGCACACGGAGCCAAGGACCTCACACTCGCGTATAGAACAAGCACATGTCTTTGATTAAGTTCACACAGTCTCTTATTGGTGGTTAGTCGTCACACATTTGTTTGGCTTCGTAATAAAAACAATATTCAGACTTACTTTTCATAGCTGGGTCTGGGGGGAACACATGACGCGCAGAACATCACACGCCTGAGGTCTTATTATCAGTGCAAACTTATTTTAGAGTGTCTTGTCCAAACCACACATTTTACAGGGCTTATGTTGTCTCTAACTGGAGTGATGTACAGATATGTTACAGAGAGGGGGGGGTCCAGACGGGAATAAGGCAGAGTAAACCCAGTGACCTCGGGAGTCAGCAGATTTCACAATCACTCTCAAATTTAGAAGATGTGTTTCTATTAAAGGAACAGCAAGATTATGAAAAGTTCAGTCCAGCTCATCTCTAAAGCTGTCGTATATAGTTAATACCAAGGAAAAGGCTTGATTCTCTATACTCATTTGGATACTACAATGAGAATAAAACACATTTTCATGCAACAGAAAATATTTTTAACACAAAAATACTAGTAGTAGTTTATCTAAAGGTGCATTGTGCATTGTACAGTTCTCTTGGCGGGTCCGTCAAATGCTTTCTCCATGGATATTGCTTTGTCTGGAATGTTTCACAGTATGGCATTAAACATTTCTATCTTCATGAAGCTCAAACGAGACCAAGTTAAAGATCAGATCTGTGGAGAGGCAATGCTGCTCACAGTACAAATTTATCTATATATCTTTAAGTTATAACACCATCTGTAATTGAATAAATGAAAGGCAGAGCTGATTAATATCATACTGTGGAATATTCCAAGCAGAGCAGTGACATATCCACAGAAACAAGCAGATGATGGGCCCCCTGTCAGAAAGTTACATAGTGCACTTTTAATACTGCCATGTGTGTGCTTATTCTGATACAGATCAACACCATTCTAAAACTTATTATGTGCTTTATTCTCAGTACACTTCAAATGAGTCTAGTTTTGATCTTAGTCTGAATGATAGTTGCCTTTAAATGAAATCATTTACTACTAAAACCACCACTAAAAATCTGCAAAAGTGCTGCTGCTGCTACTACTGCTAGCCTTACTACAGTAACAACTTCTGTTTATTTATAAACTTTGTAAATATGGGTATTAGATTTACACTGGTCCATTGATGTTCACATTCTAGTTGCATGATGAATGGTGTTAGTGCTTGTTTGTGATAAACACATGGATACAGCAGTCAGCACTGATATAGCTCATATACACATAGACCTCTAGTTAGGCTTGAAATACTCCATCAGGCAGTCTGCAATTAACTTGTCGTTTGCCTCCTAAATCGTTATAAAGGAGACAAGAGCAGAAGCACATAGCATTTAAACTGAACACTTTTCAAGTCCAAGCTCTGGGTCACGCCACAATGTGTCCATTCATACATTATCTGTAGTTGGAAAAGACTGATGTCATTCTTGTAATTCTATCTACCATCCTTTGCATAAAACTTCTGCAGCCATAACAGTACAGAGTGTTTGTCTCAGAACAAGTGAAACTAGTGCAAGTCAACCAAAAGAACTAGTACAGTCAGCTAGCTTTACAGGTCAGAGGGTTTATGTGACTGGGGCTGTGCTAGGGGGAGGCTATGGAGTTGTAACTGTAAACAGGTGTCCAAATATATACGCGATAATGTTACTTGTTTCATATAAGATACGACTGATTCAAGAATATTATTGTACGTAACATTTGTTTTTTAATGTATTCCTTTAAATTGTTCTCATATTATTTCAGTGGGTCAGTGATTTAAGGCTTCGAATGTGGACCATATAAAAACCACCTGTTCTTTATGTTTAAAAAAGCATATTTTCAGGGGTTGTCTTCTTGAAGGTTGTATATCACACAAAATCTACTCTTGAGCTTTAAAGCCATGTTATAATGTTGTTACCTCTTCAAAAACAGACCTGAAGTTCCGTTTTATTCCATGTTTGACTTACCCTCACACTTTGTACCCCCTTGTAATAACATGTAGTGGTAGTTTTACCTTTAGTTCAATAGAGACTGGCATCCAGGGCTGAAATCACCCAAATTATTCTTGTGAAGATGTATGGAGTTTGGAAACACAGTGGAGCACTTCCTGTATTACGACATGACATCGTAAGTGTTTTCCATTTGGGAGAAGACCTCAGCCTAAATACGCAGGGTTAACAAAGCTCAAGGTATTTTTTTGATGAGGAAATATTATAACAGACCAGAAAATTGCATAATATCGGCCCTTTTACTAGTCTGAACTTGTCTTAACTAGTTGACCTTGCAAGTAACACAAAGTAATTTCAAAACTAGGCGTGCTTATAAAAACAACGGAAAAGATGTAATGGCTTCTAGTACGCATGACAGAAGTAAAAGTTCTCTTAAATTGTGCCTTCTGTCCCTGCTAACTGTATGTGGGGTGCAATAGCGTGCTCATCCTCTTGCCTTTGTCTGTGTAATGAATGCTCAGATTTAGGGGACCATTACGCCAAATGTTAATAGTAATTGCTTCCAGTAAAAACAAAGTAATATCGCCACAATTTGCTCCTCTATTAACGCATCCATCTGCAGCACGACATGTTTAAAGACGTCAAATTAGGCGCTCTTAGACTTTTACTACAAACATTGTTTTTACTCGGAGATCCAAGCTGCTTTCATGGTACAGCGATAAGTGAGAGATTTAGTGCCTCCTGTGTGGTAGATACACACATTCACTCACAGTATTTTGTCAGTGAAGCGAGGTGAAATGGCGCTGTTGTTGATACTTTGTGATGTATCCAAGACGACTTCTTTTTTGTTTGACAGAGGCAGACAGACACTGGAGCATTAGCGGTAGCATTTGGTGTTATCATAAAAGTCAGGACACTTATCAAGATCTGACTGAAAAAAAAATGTTTAGCATCTTTCTTCTGGAGGAACATTGGAGAGCAAATGAGGCTGTTAAAGGGCCCACGTTCCACTGTTTTCTGATCTATAATATTAAAATATTGTTTTCTCATCAAAAACATCAAACAGAAAACACTCTGTTCCACCTTGTGATGTCATGTGGTAATACAGGAAGTGCTCCACTGTGTTTTTAAACTCCATACACTTTCACTAAAATCATTTGGATAATTTCAGCCCTGGAATTGCCCTCTCTACTGAAAAGGATGGGTGAAATGCAGAGGAGGATTTCCCTAAAGGGATAATAAAAAGTACTAAAAAAACATGACATCACAAGGTCGATCAAAGCATTTTGAGGTTTGGAGATGTAGACAGACAGGTGTGAATGAAACAACTCCAGGTATGTTTTTGATGAGGTAAGAACATTATAACATGACATAAAGCTCAATTTTGTGTTTTTTAAATTGTTAATGATCAGCTAAAAGCATGTAGTCTGAAGCAGATTTTGGATTGGGGAATAAATTGGATTATTTTTGTGATAAATTATACGGATTTTTGATGATGATTTTGTTTATGTGTATGAAATTCAAATTTTAAAGCATTTAATTTGTTTTAATAAGAAACTCTATACAGTTTCTTTTGGCCTATAACAGAACCCTCAAACCAAGGCAGTCACATCAGCCATGAAATATAAACATAAATTATATTATTTGTTGACAATGTTTTAGGTTCTTTATCACATATTTAACTTAACAAGTGGAGTGAGTAACAGAAATGTGGACTATATATGCATTGTAAAATATAAGGAAATATCGATAAAGCGTTACCTGGCAAATGTGTGGGTAGTGGCAGAGCTGTGTGTTGATTTGGGATTCATCACATAGTAAATGTTCAAATATTAAAAACTGAGGATTTTAAAGTGCAAATTCAAATTGAATACTTCCATTCTGGCAGGAACACTAAGTGACTAGAGTGTGAAACTGGCTGACCCTTCTCCTAAGCTCTCCATAAAATAACAGCACAAGGCCAACAAAAGGCTGTTTCAGGCCACACACTCACCTCCAGTGGTTTCTTATTTCAGATCTGTACAAAACTGCGGCCTCACCACCCAGAGACAGCACTTTGCTCTTTTCCATGGGGTAAAAACAAGTGAGTCATATTTCAGTGGTAAATATTAAATCCTCAAATGAAGAAAACAACTTTGAAATCCCAGTGCAGGAATCAGAAACATTTCCAAGCCTTTCCTCTAAGAAGATTGTCAAGCCAACCAAGACAAATCTAACTTAAGCCATGTATTAGATTCTTAATTGTATCGTGTCCACACGTCACAGGCTGGGGGCACTTTGTGAATCATTGCATTTGGAACTTATCAAGTACAATTGTTCTAAAAGACAAGCAGTAACCTTTCTTAACAGTGGGACTGCTCATGAAATGCATTGTGTTCCTACTTCAATAACTGCTGCTTTCCTGCCTCCCAGTGGAAATTAATATAACAAATCATACGACGACTACAGAATGACTTACTCTTTTTAAATTGTAATACATATAATATACCACTAGAGGGCAGCATGGCCAAATGTATGAAAGGGTTCTTTGACTTCACTTGCATACCGCAGAAGGTTCAATAAATCAGCCATATTACTTTTTATGTGGCAGGAATTAAATGCGTACAGTATGCATATTTCTTCCAATACTTTTTGTTCTTTAACAACATTATTCATCACTGCTTGCAGAGTACTGTTTGTTAGCATTGTCCAGTTCTATTCCAACATGTACAGTACAGTCAGTGGGAAAATGATCCTGGTTTGTATAAGCCTTATATTATTAATATGTAGTCAAGGCACAGTTATGGATGAACTTGATGGCTCTCTTCTGGTAACAAGCTCTTGTACTGAGACAGGAGACAACGACTGACTGTCACCCAACTGAACAGTGAATCACTTTAATTGGAGATTGTATTAAAGAGCCAGTGAACAAAACCGGAAGAGCTGTGGGTTAGGAGGGACACATAGCAGAATTTGTTGTGTAGATAAGACATCATTTACCCGTCTGCAAAGCAAATCTGTGAGTGACTTGCATTTCAATAGCCCCGACTATAGAGCAGGTGAAGATCACAGCAGAGATAGACTGTGCGCAAGAAACAAGGCAACAAAGTTGAAAAGAGGAGCTCAGGCGACAAATTCAATTTGGCAAGAGGTATTATGGTCAGGCGCTGCTCTGTTAGGGTGACAGGCCCTCACAGCCAGCGCTGAAAACAGGCCCTAACTAAATGTCGGCACTGATTCAAAGACAGGTAGGGGATCAATATCAATCGCACAGTTCACTTGAGTTCACCTCATACATTCCAGTATAAAATATAATAAATACTATTGCAAAGTTTGTGAATGAGAATTCAGCTTTACCTAGAAGTTCCATAGCATCATCCTCATCCTCCATCTCCTCCTCCACAAGCGAGGGGGCAGGGCTGTTGACGGAGTCAAAGGAGTCCTGGGACAACATGGATGCCAACAGTTTCTTATGATGCTGTTGCTGCTCCTTCAGCCCTTTGCTCTTCCCCTCCATTATCAGGCTAAAAGATAAGACGGAGACACAATTTCACTGAACTGATACAAAACACAATAACAGCCCAGGCCATATTTAAGTGCTGTAATTAGGTCACATATGAATAAACAGTTTCCATTTACTTTTAAGGTTCATTTGTATACTCTTACAATGCACACTGGCAAGGGAAGCAGTGTCAGCATGTTTTGATCCACAGGAACTACACCAAGGAGGCACCAATACTTGTATAAAAAGAACTAAAAAATATAAACAGGTACAATGCAGTTATGTCTCTTTTTCTGTGTTCATTGTTGTCTCCAGAGAGCTTGTCAAAAATAACAGAACTGCACTGTTTATTCCGCAAGTATTAGTATATCAAATAGAGGTGCATTCAAAGAGTTGAGAGCTTTGTGTGTATCTGGAGTGCAAAATAATTAACAAACATGAAATTATTCTGTCATCAGTCTAATGCAGTTTTATACTCATGGGCTAAAAGTGCCTTTGAGAGGAATCCTACAAAAGAAGATGCTCCAATTTATATTTAAGTCAATTTCTCCCTATAATCTGCCAATACTGACTCCTAATGAGATTAACAGAGTGCTTAAAATACCATTTCATAACCAATTGCCTCTAATTAGTTATACTAGTAGTAGCGTGCATGCAATAGAGCAAGACAACAAAATAACACTGGTATTCTTTAACAGTTCACTATATTATGCAGTTATGCAGTTGTCAGTGACTGTCCATTTTTGACATAACAAGCATAAAATGTCTTTGGCCTGGAGCACCTGGAAATGAGGTTAACCTTAATTTAGAACTGAGTTGAAGTGGTATCACGACACACATGTCTGATCGTGCCTTTGAAAGTGGATTATCAGACTAGTTCACATGGGCACTCCTCGAGTACTTCTCCCTCTGCCTTTCCGAAGAGCCTAGCTGTGTCAAACTTTAGTGAACCCTCAGGCACATGCAGACCTGCCAGAGGGACTGCTGTCACTGCTCCAGCACAGTTCAGTTTTGGTCCGTGGGATAGGTGGGTGCAGCATCTCAGCAGCCAGCGGGTCAGGGTCCACCTCTGCCCGGCCCATCCACTCACCAACCACACGGGGGCGCAATAAGGCATTGTAGCCTCCCAAATTCTACAACAGAAACACACAAAAACACAATTTAATGGGAAGAAATACAATTTCATGAACAATTATAAAAATATATATCACTTGTGCCTCATATTAAGACTGAAAGCATGCTGTTTTAAAGACGTTTGAACTAAACCCCATCATTCATTCAAGTTTGAGACTGCCACAATAATATATGGCCATTTATGTAGAATCAAATATAATACATAAAGTCAATTTAAACAACATTTAAGGATTTTAGTCATGGTAAGCCATATTATCACTAGTGCTGTCATGCGATTAAAAAAATTGAGAGATTAATTAATTATGATCTGTAATTACTTAATCTAATTAATCTCATTTTAATCTCACCTAAAAATTGCTGAGAAAAGCCTTCAATTTGAGGTATTTTCATTTAAATTCATTATTACATTATTGTGGCAGATCAAAAGACTGATATAGAACAAAAAAAGTGACTTTATAAAGTCATTTATTGTTTAACAAATCTCTTCAAACTGGCTGTTTAGCCCAAGTCTCCATGAATAAGAAACTGTTTGCTGTAAAGTAGCAAAGACTAGGAAATCTGAACATAATAACTTTTGTCTACTTAAAGACAATAAAAAGCCCAGTCTTTCCTTAACCATATTAAAAATATTATTGATAGAGAAATGCTTTATATATGAGATCACTGGTTTTAGTCCTGGTTTTAGTCCTGGTTTAGACCTACTTTAGTCCTAGTTTAGTCCTGGAATGGGTTAGTCCTGGTTTTAGTTCTGGTTTTAGTTCTGGTTTAGTCCTGGTTTAGTCCTGGACTGGGTTAGTCCCGGTTTTAGTCTTGGTGTTAGTTCTGGTTTAGAGGCGCACAAGAGGAAGCGCGGTTTATGCAGCGTACGCGAGAAAACGTACGCGGTGTACGGGAGCACGTCGGTGTCCGCGCAGTAACTACGGAAGGAAACGTGGTCCGCGTGTTCTCAGGTTAATGACGATGATGAAGGTGTGTGTTTGTTTGTGTTTGTGTGCGTGTCCCCTCATGTGGCAGGTCACTATGGGACAGTAGTGCAGACATCATGAGCCTATGCAGGTTGTTTTCACCAGTGACATTTAAGTTGTAGGCGATTTTATATTTGTTATTTTCTTTTTATATTTCACGTCGGGAGAAGAATTTCTAAGACACAAACGTGTTTTTACCTGTGCACTGTTGACTCTGTTCTACTGGCTCTTCGACCTCGTCCATTGTGCGACTGACGCCGCCAACGTTAACATGACGTTTACATCGCTCTTACTGCGCGCGTTTTGTGTGGGTTTCCGGCAATGAGTGGAATTACCGAAATAAAAAAAATATATAAATGTGTTTTTTTTGTGTGTGTGTGTTGTTGTCCCAACAACACATAAAAACAGGTTTTATAATAAAGCAACTCACATACAGAAACAGTAAAGTTAGAGATTAAAAATGAGATTAACGCGATTAAAAAACATAACGCGCTAAATATGACTGTAATTAATTAATCGCAATTAACGTGATAATTTGACACCCCTAATTATCACAATTTAAAAAAATAAAATATATTTGAATTTAAAAATGAAATGGTGCACCTGGTACAATAAGTCTATAAATAGGCTTGTATAACTTTTGGTGGTGTGAATATAAGACAAGATAGTATTGTCTTCTCCAGTGTCCTTCCACAATGTGAGACAATCTCTGGGCCATAAGCCAAGTGTGATAGAGGTGTGCTGCTGCAGAGAGAGAGAGGAGGAACCCTGCGGAAACATATAGTGTGTGTCATATTCAGACCAATCATGTCCAAATGGCACAGTGTATGGAGTCTGGGCAGCAGCAGGGCTGCTGTACAAAAGAGGAGAATTGGGGCCAGGTAAGGACAGCCTCAAGTATCGAGCGACAATGGAGACACACAGGACATCCTGTATGCTTGCAGGAATATTTATGCAGAATTACTCCTATGAATTTGTTTGTCTGTCAACTCTGGGTTTATTTGGGGACAGAGACCATGAAATAAAGAAAACTATTATTTGATTTTATAATTACTACAAAAAGAGTGGTGTTAAGGTGTTTCACCTGGTCAAGCTCATCTGATATGGCAATACCTGTTAAAGAAAAACAAACAATGTTGAAAAATGTATAGCATAAAAATCTAATGATATTACTATAATGTCAAGCACATTTTCCATTTACTACAAAGTGTTTGATGTAAGCTCTTACTGCGTGAGAGGCTCTCCAGAGCCTTGCCCAACTTTCGGCTCTCATGCAGGATGTGGCTGAGCTCGTCAAAGTCACGACTCTCTCTCCAGTCCCAGGCTGGACATTCGATCGACCGTGGCACTGAGCATGACACAAACACACATAATGAGATCTTACATGTCATATAGAGATTATCAACAGCATTAGTTTCATGAGTGGACATCACAGCTTGCTTTATTTGAAGGGGCATTTGGGATTCACAGGAGGATCAAGTGAAATTAAAATATGTGTGTGAAAAGTCAACCTAGCCCACTGTCCAAGCTCAGAGCAGAGGGGCTCAAACCCTAGGACAGCCTGTGCCATTCTGTTTGATGGACATTCAAAAAACTAAGGGGGAATCAGGAAATGACCCACATACTGCCCTGGCTGCAGCTACATTATGGTTAATTAATAAACTCTTGGTTTATTTATTTCAAAAAGAAGATCAGTATATAGAGCAGGGCCACTGACAGCCCCATCATGCTGAGAAAGACTATTTCAGACTCACAACAATAAATACTCTTTGAAGAATACTTTTCTCCAGACTACATATTGATATATTTTTCTTGCTTTCTTTCTATATATACTTTTTCTACTTATTTTGCACACACACTGCTTACAACATGACCCACAATCTAAACTAATTTCATTTGGAGGAAAAACACTGAATCACTGGACTACCCTACCACACTGTGTGCTATAGTGTAATTTATGTATATTAAACACAACAGTATATGTGTATATGTGTGACGAATACAAATTTTACACAGTATTCTCTGGGGTTTTTTCAGAGAATTAAACATTTTACCTTTGAGCAGAAAAGGTAAGCAGTAGTAGCGCATAAATTAGAAGCTGTCCTGAGTGATGTGTAATAACAGGTGCAAAAATTCTGCGTCACTGTTGTGTTTACAAATGCACAAAGCCAAATGAATGAGCTCTGGAGACTGTGTGACAGCTCTGCCGCTCCGATCTGCTGTCTCCTGCTCTTGTTTACCCTGACTAAGCCGCTTGGCGTTAACAGCAGACACACAGCCAATCGCGGTGCCAAATCCAGACTGGAGACTTTTCATTACTCCAGGCAAAGACAGGCTCTGTCTACCACTGCTGTTCAGAGCTGGGAATGTCTCTGTATCCTACACTAGGGGGTAAAGGTTAAATGTCAACAGGGGGTGTCCTAAAATGTGAGTTAAAATCAAATGATCTGTAGAAGCTGAGCAGGTTTTGAAGTTTCAGTTGACACACTGTAGACACTCAAGGGGAATTTCTTACATTTTAAATCAACACACCTAGACATTCCTCATGTATTTTTAATGAGATTTCATTAAAAGTGAAGGTTGTATAAAAATATGTTTCACAGATGGAAGTATAATATAATAATATAATAATACTAACACCACTAACACTGCTAACCTACCAGCACAAGCAGTAAGCCTACTACCACAACTGTTTCCTTTCTGGTGTGATGATACCAATCCTACATCAAACACTTTACATGAGTAGTAGTCTCTTGGTTTGAGTGACTAGACATATCATCATTGAATAATTGATAATAAATACATATTTACTGAATGCACAGCATGACAGTGAACTCTATAGTAATGTGGATTGCCTCAATAATAATAAGTTGAGGCCAAAGTCTTGACAGCAGTTGGTGGTAGAGACTTTTAATAGGATTTGGCACTTTGTAATGAACTCATTTAGAGTTTGGTGGGAAACTTCTAACGGGGGAGGAAGTTGTTTGGCTATACAGAGTAAATAATTTTAATTACATCTCATTGTATCTCATTACAATGAAAGATTATCCAATGAAATGTGTAATTGGCATACAGCAGATATCTAACCATACGTGCTAAAAGGGACTGTAAACCTCAAATACAAACTTCAAACTCACATGACTTTGACTCTGGAGATGGGGGAGAGATGCTTGACACTGCCAGGTCACTCTTGGATTTCTTGGGCTTCTTTGGATGGATTTGCCATGGCTTTTCATAGTGGCTGTACTCCCGGCGAGTGTGTTTGTATTCTGTTATAGATTAAAAAATACACTTTAGGTTTGGTGCACCAACTTATTAAGTCATGAATAAAATCATGCAAGTTTCCATCCATGCTCCGCTGCCCATGCTACAGAGTAATTGTTGTTTGTGAACCTGCTATTTATCAGACAGCGTCAGGGGTATTGTTAGAAGGAGTGCATGCATAAGGCTTGTGTTGTGAGCTGACCCGGGGAGCTCTGGGCCCACAGTGCAGCAGCCGGACAGGGCGCGGTGCAGTTTGCCGTGGCTGTCTTGTTTGGTCTGCAGGTGATCAATAAGAAAAGGGATTGGATGGTCGGGAGTCTCCGTTATCAATTTGGTCATCAACTCCTGTGTGGGCAAAGAAAATAGTACTGCATTAAGGTCAGTGTCAGTTTCGGTGTGCTATGGTGGCGCTGTGAAAAATATACTCTGATGAGAAAGAGATGTAAAATAATATATAAAAGAGGAGCAAGAAGAGATTAGATTAAACTCAGTTAATGGCAATTTCGCCCCACATTTCCCACAAGACAAGAATGAGACAAGACAAGATATTCACACTCAATTTTTGATTTATCCTATTTTATATTTTGGTGTCATTGCAACCCTTTTCTAACTACAGCTACTCAAAACTTAACTCACTAGAATGAACTATGTTTTTTGTTAAAGCCAAATGCAAACAAAACCCACAAGATGATTTTTACATTTTTTCTTGAGCGCAATAGCTTGCAATCTGGTGCAATTTAGACCAACATGAATTGTCTGTAGTATCAATAAGTTATTTTTTTAAAAGTTATAAGTTATATGTTATAAGTTATATTTGTCTGATTTGTTCAGATTGTTCAAATGACACACTATAAATGAAATTTACAGTAAAATAACCTTGAATTAGATTCCAATAGCAACTGATAAGGAAATAAAAACATGTTTTGATAAATAATAACAATAGTATAATAATGCAAGTCATGAGTTTATTAAATAGGTTTGACTTTGGGTTAGTAGGACATATTGTCGGTGAAGGACTGGATGAAACCCTACAGTGTTTTGTGTTTAGATATTGCAGTACGAGAAGCAGTATATGGTAGTAAACATATGTCCTTGTGGGTATGTGCATGTGTCTTATGTATCTGAAGCTACAGTGATACCAGGCTGCCTCTCAGTGTATATTATTGCAGGCTGGCCTTGGCTGAGCTGCGTGTGCTCGGAAAGCTAATCAGGTAATTGGTCAGAGGGACATTCCTGCCCAGTGCCCAGCCCCACAGACTACAGCAGCAGTCCTGATAGCAAACAGCATGCCTTTTCCTCCAGGCATGGCCCATTACATTTACCACAGCTATAGTGAAGAGTCTACTATTAAAGCTCACTCAAATCCAACAATTATACACCACTGAAGATAAGAAGGTGTAAAAAGCTGTAAAAAAGCTGCAATAAGCACTACTTTGCTCTTACATGTAATTTCACAAACCTGGCAACGAAAGACTACAACTCAAAGCAGCAATTTAGGAGAGTATGCCAGAGTGCTTTTAATTACTGGTATGTTTCCATCCATTTCATTCAAAAATGTTAGAGGATGAGAGTTGCATTTGGAGAGGCATGAGGAAAGTACATTATTTATCATCTAGTTCCTTAAATAAAATACATTTTATAAGCTGTAAGTGCATAATTTGATGATGAGTGGTAAAACTGCTTTTTACAGTATCTAATGAGGACACAGAAATAGCAGAATCTTACACACAACTGTTGTGTTATTCAGTGGATGAAGAGAGAGCATAATATTAAACATGCATGATTATTGATTGGCGGTGCCTGTGGAAACTCAAAATCCATAAGTCCAGATAGATGATGTCTGCACAGACTGTTGAATTACTGCTTTCTGTCCATCACCACCTGCACAATAAGATACCATGAAGACCATTCCATAAATCTATTCATAATTGTTATCTGTTGAGTGCTAAAACACACGTTTCATTATCCATACAGGCCATGAGAGCAAAGTAACTATATCTGACATTTTCACTTTGTATGGTAATCAGAAGTTTGAAATAACACTCCCCTTTGTATAGCTTTTGCAGAGTAATCGAATTCTTTTGACTGGTGCCGCTGTGCTGTGGACTACAGTCTCCAAAATGGGTCAAGATTTCTGTATATGTATGCAGATGTGATGCTATTTTGTTAGAGTGACTTTAGCTTGTTTAGCATATATTCATGATCTGTGTGTACAGAAATGAGGAAGAATGAGGAGAAGAGGGCTTAAAGGTAGTATATGTAACACGCAGTGACACAGGTTTAAAAATACACTACAAGCACAAGTTAGACGAGGATGTCATTAGTTGCCATATTTTCAAGGCACATGCACATGTTTTTTATGTAGAATGCGGCAAAGACTTGTCTGCTTTCTGATGGGGTAATACACTTGAGAATTGAAGTAGTTACTTCAGATTTTTGGACAGAAGTAACATTTATGAAATATTCAATAAAATTCTTGTATACACCACCTTTAAAGGAACTGTATGTAAGATTCTTATTTTAAATGTCATAAACTTGAACTTAAAGAACTTTATTAAGTTTATTATTTATTATTTTTTGTCTATGTTTTGTTATATTTTGTTTTCTGGAAATTATGAAAATAAATGTTTTTTTTGTTACCATTACGGACTAGAAGAAAATAAAGGCATGCACAGTCCTATTAAAAAATAAATAAATAAATAAATAAATAAACTTGAACTGATCTTGATCTGTGTCTTCAGGTATGACATAAACAAATATAGTTTTTACCGATATTTTATTCATCATTGATATTTAATGATAATTTGATGTTTTGGTTCACAAGATGATTATCCAATCAGAAAGCAGAAAGTGTCTTACATGAGTCTCTCATTTAGTTGGTTGGTTTAAACCTCTAAGGACTTTCTCTGATCTGAATTCTCACTAACTAAACCCCAGCACCTGCAGACAATTAATCAGTGCTAATGCTGCCTGGTTTCTGAGCTTTCACATGAGAAAAGCTCTGCAGGTAAAGGCACTGGCAACCCAGGTTCAGCTGTCATGATTATAGTATCTTAAGCATCAGGAAAGCCAACAGGTGAATAGGCAGTGTAGGCCATATCACTACATCTGTTGAGGAGGAGATATGTGAATACCCAGGGCGGTTTTGAGTTTGGGAGCTGTTATCAGTAGCCAAAAGACACCCTTGTCCTTGAAAGCTCTCAAAGATTACCTCTAAGGACGATGGCGGAAGAGGCACTTGCTTCCTTAGACCTTCAAAAACAAACATCTCACTGTCAGAGGGAGGTGCAAAAACACAGGTCAAGAGCGGGACAGGCTTTGTGAAGTCATACCTTGTGAGAAAAGAGAAGGACACTCCACAGCGGAAGAGAGGAGAGGACACTGACGGACTATTGAGGTAAGATTTGTGGAAAAGGTAATGTCTGATGGCAAGATGTAATTAGTGTGCTTTACATTAGAAAGGCAGCATCTGTGTAATCTCCCGTGATGGGAAGAGATGGGAAGAATACTTGTATTTAGTTACAGAATACTGAATATCCACATTAAAATATATCCGTTACATATTCCATATTTTCACACTGGTGCATTTTAACTATAGTGTAAAAACATGACATGTAAATACAGACCATTTTATTTTTGTTGCACTGTTTGTTATGCATTCATCTATATCCAATTATAAAGAAAAATCGTACATGCACTGCAAGGTATGCATTTTCTTTTTTTTTTTTTACTAATACCAACAGTTCAAATCCCTCAAGCACTGCTAAGTATTCTTTTTATTTTATTTAGGAAAGTAACTGTATTCTGAATACCACAAAATGAAAATGTAAGTGTAACAGAATACAGGTACTCAAAATTTGTGGTACATGTATTCAGTTACTTTCCAACACAACACATAGCACAATTCTATTCAAAACTATAATTTAAAGTTTGAATGCACTCTGACCACTTTCTTAAATAAAGGGAAATTGAAGGATGCTACCAAACACATGTATAAAGTGGAATAGCAGAAACCCATGGCGGAGGCATTGACAGTAGAGCAGGGTGCTACATAAGCTCTGTGGTTTAAGCGCCTCTGTGTAAGCCTTACTCTTTTCTTCTGTGTCAGCGTGCAGCCTATTGAATTGTCACCTCCGCTGTAGTAGACTCTGGAGTGACCCGCTGAGCTTTAGAGGACTACAGACCCAGCAATGCAGAGCTCTATACTAACAGCTGACTATATACAGTGTGAGGCCAGAAATATGTTATTATAATGAGGTTTGGTTGACTGATTATTTGCTTAAAGATGAAGTAATAAGTTCAATTTCGATTGTAGACATGAACACATAAATAACAGGGTTTTTTTTTTTTTTTTTTGTTTTTTTTACATCGTGAGACAGAACCAGACATTACAAAATTTGACAAATCAAATATAAAGATGCAGAGGGTAGCCTGGTTAAGCTGTCTAATTTTGCATTGCATTGGCATTAGTACTGATACTGAAAATATAGTTTTAAAACTAGTAACGAGCCACAAGATAGTTGAATAACATAACAGAATGTTGTGTTGAAGTCTATTGTCTAAAAAAGTGAATTTAAAAGTATTGAAATATGTATCAAACATCAAGCAATGAGCCTTTCCCTTGATATCTAAATAAAGTAGAGAATCTTGGTATTGTGACAAAACAGCAAGACAGCATAATCAGAAATGTACTTTCAAATGCTTTTACTTTATTTGCATATATCTCTTATCTAAGTCTAAGCGAGCTTAAATAGCCACAAGCTAAATGCTCCTCACATGTCCTTGCACTAAAAGATTACATAGTGCCAATCTTCTTGCAGGCCTCCCCAGGGAGCAGCTCGTCCCTGCCACACACAGAAGCCACTAGCTGCCATTGATTCACCTGCAGTGGTCAATAAAAGATGAGAACACAAATCTTAGGTTATACAAGGTGAAGGCACAACTAGACAGTGCTGCCTCATCTTCTGTACTATATAGCCCCATGTATACTGTAAAAGCATGGCATTGTTTCAGCTGGAGAAAGATGCCACTGGAAGAGAGCCAGACCTTGAAAGCAATCACATGGAATACACAATGTCATCTGACCAGCCCAGCCATAAATTAAAAACAGACAGTTCTAATGAAAAACAAATGTAGATAATGTTTGACGCTATTATGTGACTTTTGGTTCATAAATGAATGGAGATGTTGAATTGGCAAAGACGCTTAATAACAGCCACAGTGCCATATCTGGTAATGGGCTTATCACTATTTAATATTTCAGAGGAAAAAAGGAAGAATCTATTAACCAAGAGAAAATCAACTGATTCATTATTGATGATAACGATCATTTGCTGGAGCTATGAGAAGGTTCTATATAAATCTGAGTCAAAGCTGTGTCTCTGTGGTCTGAATGGCAGAAAGCACTGAACAGATGAACAGGGAACAAAGGGGAATAAATCACACTGCACCGTATTAGAAACTGCAGTCTATTCTGTAAAAAGAAAGGCAAAGCAGTTAATCTAGTTGTCAACCACTGATCTTTTTCATTATTATGTGCATGGATTTCATACTACAAAAGGTAGAGGAAAGATGAAATTAAACTACGGGAGGGAAGATAACTTGTGCAGTTTTGACTCGGTGCACTGGGAGAAGTAGGTGTAACACATGCTCTAATCTTTCAATGATTATTAATAAAACTCTGCAATAAAGTTTATGTTGTTTATGCGTTTATATGAGTTTTCCTTCTGGAGTTTGATATTGATTAAACCTGATGATAAACACTTTCACAATTATGTATGCTATAGGACAGTTTAGAGGATTGGGAAGCAATTAAATGTGTGATTTATAGTTGAATTCACTGAAGGAGCACAACAATATTTTGCAATTTTCAGATCACTACTTAAAATTCAGGCTGCACACATCACATTTAAATGATTTGTGGAATGGGCAAACGTACTTAAAGTAGTGAGTTTGCACAAAGGATCAGGGTTATATTGTGTCTAGTCTCATTCATATTGTCCATAATAACACACATTTTCACTTTTATGCCACTATATTCATTTAAAATATCTAATATACACTGAAAACTGCAGTTTATTTGTACTGCGTATGTAAAAAAAAACACTACCCAGCCCTATAGTCTATCACATGACTGGCTGATTACATGTACATCAGTGGGCCCTCAGTGCCACAGGCTGTGAGTCGACATGATAATGTTATTAGCATGCTCGACGTTAACTGTGTCTGTGTCCTCATGTCAAAACACAGCCACACTACCAATCTAATTCTTATCTGTCGTCCTCCTATCTGTCGTGTTCTTTCAGATATCCTCCGCCCTGCTCCTCACCTTTACCCATTCTCCCTCTGGACCTGGGCCTCCGGCAGTGCTCAGCAGCCTATCTTGTTGTAATTACTGTAACTGTGCCTGAAGGAGCAGTGGATTAACTCAACCATGACCACAGATCTGCCACACTCACTTGTTCATCAGTGGATACAAGAGTGAAATCTGATATTGTGATAAGACGCTCTGGGAGATGGTTTAAAGAAGTTTGAAGTAGCAATAAAACCTGAAAAGGTAGTATATAATATATTAAGAAAACAGACCATAAATAACCATTACAGCATACATGAATTCATCTTCAGTCTTTTGTCAGCAGTAGTTCTAAGAGATGCAGAGACTATATCAGGCCGATATTTGCACTTTTTAGCAAATGGGCTATTGGCCTTAAATGTCCAGCAGAAGCCGATATTATGTGTTGGCCGACCTGCTGCCTAAAGAGTACACACAAAGCTTTATTTGAACAATAATGCAAATGCAAATAACTGCTCAAAATGTGACTATATAGCCCTCTTGAATGGTGTGTGTTGAATGGTAAAAAGGGACTGTAGATGAGTTTGTTGTAAATTAAAATGACATCATTTGGTGAAAATAATCTAAATCGCAGGACCACAAACCAAGAAAAAAATGATCTAACAAAGGCTTTTTGCTAAAACTTAATCTAAAATAAAATAAAAAAGTTTTGTATATCAGCCATCTGAATGTGCTATGTATTTTTTTCACTTTTAAGTGGTTGCTCCTTGCATTTGCACCTCTACAGGAACTTTGGTGTGCGTTTTCTGTTTCATGTGATATGCCCTTGTAATAACATATGTAATCATATAACAACAAAGATTATGTTCATTTCATATGTCACATCACATGTATCATGGTCACTGTTTACACCCCTACATTTTGAACAGTGTGAGGAATTGACTCTGCCACCCTCATAATAAATACTACTAAAACTACCAATTTCATAACAGTTAAAAAGGTTAATACATATACATGAACACATAAACTACAAATGAATGCTACTTCCAAGCAGTAGCACACTGTAAAATTGGCCAAATCCCATCACACTGCATGCAATAAATGAGCTTTTAAAGTCAGATCAATAGGTCAGAGAGTGCCTGGGCCCTCCGGTCACCTCACAGCTCAATAGACAAGGTTTCCTCATAGATGGATAAAAGTTCCACACAGGAATCTATAAGGACCTCACTGCACATTAAGAAGCTGAATGTAATGTACTAGAGTTAAGGTATTGGAAGAAACTCTGCAATTATCTCACTTTCTTTTTTGCTATTGATTTCAAATTCACTCTCTGCGTGTAAACAACAGAACTATGGTAAGTTATGTTAAATGTCACATTATATTGGATTATGTTTAAGCTGATTTGAATTCAGTTATTTGGAGACATTTGCACAGTTGACTGGTGTATGGTGAAAAAAGACATTTCATTAGAGAGGACAGAGAGGAGAAAATCAATTTTCCTTAGCAAATCATAAGCTGTGTGTGTTCACAGTCAGAGGAGGATCCACTCTGTGACTCTGGAACAGACACTACGGCAGATGGAGCAAATACTTGTTTTACTTTGAGGAAAAATAATTTTGTTAACTTCTGTTTCTTAAATGTTTAAATAAGAAATACTTCTGTATTTATAAAATCTCAAAATGTTTTGTTTTATTTATACTGAAATGATATACACATTCCAACAGTTTTGTATTGGAGATGAAACCAGGCTGACATGTGGATTTAAAAACTGCTCTGAGCCATCATCTCTACAGTAGTGAATACTTAAGTGAGCAATACTGATTCAGTACAAAATGCAATGCTAGTGAAATGTAGATGCTGTAATGTGTCTAATGAGTGTCATAAGGTTTGTTCATAGTGGGGTACTTTAAAATCCCCATAAGTCTTTTGTACTTAACTAAAAGGCTCATGGGCTCAGTTCAGAGTTCTGCCTAATGTGCCTATAAAACATGTACTACTTCTGGTCTACTAGTACTTTGAAAGATCCTTAAACAGTGATTTCATTGATCACCGACCAGTGCATTAGGTGCACCATAAAAGTTACATATAAAAGTTAGACAGTTTAAGGACATAATATAAGACAGTGATGGCACACAGAAGCGTGTCCACACAGAGAATGAAGGTCCAGTGGGTGGAGTGGAGGTGAGGACAGACCAAGAGAAGTGCAAACACTGAGCACTTTCCACTGAAGCTCACTCAGTCTGTCATCTGTACCCTGTGCTTCCGCTGATGGGGAGTCACTGTCCAAGGTACTGAAACAGCCTGTGTCACTTTTACTTCAGCTGTATAAACTATGCATTTTATGTGTACCCTACAGTGGTATGCATACAAAACATGCATCTATGTAGGGCGAACTGTAACATCAGCATTTTACTGGAGAGCTGCATTTGAATATTGCAATAGGAACTCTGCTGTGTAGCTGGCAGGGTCAAAACGATATGGTATATCTGCTGTAACTTGTAGGTTAGTTTTTGTTGTTGTTGTTGTTGTTTTTTCTCTAATTTAAATCTTGATTTTGACTGATGGCCACGTGCACTAGACTGGTAGCAGGTTGTCACAATATTTAAAACTGTAATTTGTGTGACTTTAGTTACTCAACAAAGCCCAAGCATTAAGAACTGGAAATTGCAAGCAGTGCATTGTGAAAATAAAATATTATATAGATTGTGCAAGCCTATTATACAGCATTAAGTAATTGTTTCTGGGACTCTGGATGCACTAGAATAATAGCCTATGATACGGTAATATACGAGATTAGGCACTCAGTTATAGTTTATTTTGCAGCCCTGCACTTCCCATTTGGCACAAACTATAAATTACATTTCATTACGGCTTATTGCGGTCCGGCGCAGTCTAACTGGGCTTCTAACGAGCCTCAACATAACTTATTTCGGTTGTGCATGCACTTACCTCAAACAGGGGTCCGATCTTGTTCTTTTCCAGATACGACTGAATTCTTGACTGTTGCGGAGACGCCATGAAGAAACTGTAAGACTCGTGAGCGCGCCTGTTAGCAGCGGGATGAAATCATGAGGTGAGCCCGGGTGTCATTCGTCCTTCACAAAGGCGTCTGGTCGGCGGGGAAAGCGCGTAAAAGCAGCGGAGGGAGGTGGAGGAGTGGGTCGGCTCATTGTGGACAGCCAGCCCGGGACCCTCCTCAGCCTATCGCCTCTCAGACTGACCCGACAGCGGAATACAAGTCCCCAGTCACGGCCGATGGCACCGCGTCTGTCTCAGTACAAATGTGCCGCTCTCTGGCTCCGGCGCGCACAGCTCCACACAGCCACTCCCATTGAGCGGGCAGCCGAGCCCACTGCTGCTCACGAGACACGCCTCAAATGCGCCCTCCACCTGAACGTGCACCACTTATTAGCATTCAACTTGAGTACACATAGAAAAGAGGCGGTTTTCTGAACATATTTCAAATAAAAAAAGAAATATATCTACGTATAGACTGAGACAGCAAGAGGCTCCCAGCAGATTTAACTGTCACCCCGGTTTGCTTTTTCTCCTCCTTCACGTTTGTTGTCAAAAAAGGACAAAATTCAATAAAAAAAAGAAAAAAGGATAGGCTTACTTTAATCCAAATACAAGAATCAAACTCTGACTCCCAGCACAACTTTGAAAAAGTGTCAACTGGGTTTGTTTTCCTCTGCTTTTTTTTTTTTTTTTATGCATGTTTGTTGTAAATAAAGACAAAACACAATAAAACAAAGTGACAAAAAATAGAAGAGATAGGCTTAGTTTAATCCAAATACAAGAATCAAACTTTTAATAAAGAGTGTTGATGAATAGCCTCATGGAGTTTAACGAAAATATTCACTGCAATGCTCAGTACTACAGTGTATATGCAAATGAACCAACAGCAGGACACAAAGGACTTGAGACACAGCTGCAGCTTATAGCTTTATTATTTGTTGCATAGAGAACTACTCCTCATTCTACAGTGGCATATGTTCATTTACACAGACAAATGTCCTGAGTATTGTGAATATTACATGATATAGATGGCTTGCCTATATGTCCTACCATATACTGTCTGTTAATAATGATAAGCATTATTATTATGTAAGGCATGCATTAAAACTCCCAACGTTACCAAATATTTACAGGAAAAACACAGCACATTAAAGGAATTATAAGAACACATTATTAAAAAATACTGCAGTGAATAGAAGTACTTTAGTCTGGAATAAGACATCTGCAAGGACATCATTCTCCCCAACAACAAGAACTTAAGAACAAAATGCATACTGAGGTCCATGCCTGACAGTGGAATTGTTTAGACATCACTCTAAATATCTTTTCAATGTCACAATGGCTTACAGATGATAGCAAAATAAAAATATGGAAAAATATAATATGTAATAAAATACTATTTACGACATTTCTGTCTATTTACACTTAAGGCAGCGATGTACGAAAGGGTAAGTGTGGTTGTGTTGATCCTTCATTGGCACAGGGGGTTTCAAGGCTTTCAAGTGGAGGGCCATTCAGGGGTCGCCGTCTGGAGGAGGAGGCTGACAAAGCTTGTACAACCTGCCAGAGGAACATACAGCAAACAGACATTTCATCATTGACGTGGAGGTCACACACTCATGCACAAGTAGAGTGGAAATGTATTTAAGAGAGTGTATGGCAATTCTCTAAAGACAGTAACATGAGATTTCTACATGTGTTCTGATGACAGTTTTATTACACATTTGCATCTAACCCATAGACATAATGTTGTATGCTTTTACATCTTGAAAAGTAGTCATTTTAAAGAGACGTTATGTCGTGGCTCAACACAGTCTTCAAATACTGTGAAAGTAATTGCAGCCTTCAAATGCAAATGTCACTAAAATAAGGATGCATGTATAATTTATGAGGAAATATAGTGCAGGAAAACCGGTCCTGTGGTATATTTGGATATCAATCAGAATCTTTGAAATGCTCTTGATTGTTGACAGTTGCAGTTGGGGGTTTACATTGATTTATTTTAAAGTAAAGTAAGTTCTAAAGTAAGGTGTGTTGTACTGTTGTGTTGTATTGTTGTGTTGTACGTGAATTTGCAAAGGATATCATTTCACATCAGCAAGCAAGGTCAGACAGAAGTGGTTCTTGTAGCGTTTGAAATGAAAGTTAGAGAGGTTTACCTTGGGACAGACGAAGGTGTGCGGTCCCTTATTCCCAGATTCTTGGCTGAATTTTGACACCTTGCTCCCTAGAAGACATAAACAATTCATGACTCAAAATAAGATGCAAACACAACAGCACAAAATCAGACAATGGTTGCACATACAAATAAAAGGTCTAAAAACAGAGTATGCATCATGTGCCAATTTTTCATAATTGTACAAATCAAATGTGTGTAAGGGCCGCGATGCAGTTGTAATCCTTTATGTTTAACAGGAGGTGTTTAAAACCCCTAATGTCTAACAACACATCTCATAATGAATTAATGAAGGGATATAAAGCCCAGACCACCTGCTCCAATTTACACTAGCATTTACACTGCAGCTGCTCCTCTGGTCCTAAAAGGGCTGGCTGGCTTTGGCTTTGTATGCAAATCATGTGCAGAAACGTCTTAGCAAGGAAATAAAGTCACGAGTAAGGATTTTGTAAGATGAATGCTGTATGGATGTGGGAATGTGCTTAGTCAGGAGCACAGCTTTCATGACACTTTTAGTTTTGTGCACTGTGATACACAAGGGCCACAAACCATTTGTAAAAGTTTTATTGCTGAACCATACTGTGCAAAATTTTGGTCTGTTTTCTTATGCTAGATCCAGATTACTAATTGAATTTGGAAAGTAAAATAGGTCATTTCTAGGGATGTAACAATAACCAAAATATTGTGATATCGTATCGTCAAAGTTCTCACAATAATATCGTGGACCATCACAATCGAATTACAAGTCTCTTTCCTTGAATTAAGAGTTATGGTGCAGCAAAAGACAGAGGGAACTACATAGACCATGATCCTTTGCTCCATTTCAGTGTAGGCTACATGAAGAAATAACAGTTTTAAGCACTTTTAAGTCTTAGTTCTTTGGATTAAGTCTTGTCAAGACATTTTATGAGGAAAAAGTAACATATAAATGGTTTTGTAAGCCTCCACAAAATATTGCAATAAATATCATTCCGTGAGGTTCATACCGTGACAATATCATATCGTGAGACTTGGATATAGTTACATCCCTAGTTATTTCCCATAATGTTCCCTCACTAAAAGATACAAAACATAATCTTATTGTTTTGGTTGGGAGGTTCACTGGCAAAAGCATATTTCTTGAAGTACTAGACTTTCTAAATATAAAAAAATGCAGAAGGATGAAATAATGATGATGTGACAAAGGAAAATATTAATGTTAATGACATGTAAACTGCACGAGGATACTGCAAACATGTGACTTGATTTGACATTGACTTGACATTGGTGACTTGATTGGGGTGGGGATAGATTATCAAAGAAATGTTTATTTGAATGATCTGTGAAAGGAGCAGGGTTTATAAGATGTATCTTCTACCTGTTCCCTCTGTTTGTGCCAGTAATGACAAGGTACATAATGGTTGGAACATGTAATTAAGTTCATTGTCAGATTTTTGTTCTCTTTAAATGATGGCAATGAAATAAAATGGCATCAGCAATAAATATAATAAATAAAATGAATAAACTGTCTGGACACTGTAACTTAGAACCAATGCCTTGGCAGAGGTCATCCTTTTTGTTGTACATTGCTATACCTCATTTGCTCCTTGCCGTTCCTAAAAGTTTTTTCCACAATAGCCTGTATACAAAATCTAAAAACATGAAATTTAATCATCATCCAGAGAGGTCATCGGTGACTGTCCAATGCATTAGCTGACCCCTTAGTTTCCTCTGTGTCAGTCCACTGTCTGACCTCGGCTCTGTCCACAAATCAGGATAGGATCAGCAATTACACCGTCTATCATGCCCCCCCCATCGTGATGCCCCAGGACAGATATGCCCCCTAATGTCTCCAAATGACACTGCGTCCAGGAGAGATCACCCCGGGACAAGCAGTGTATTCAGAACTCAGCAGGTCGTAAATTTTCATAGGGATTTGTACTGCCCACTGATTTATAAGGTCATAAATACTGTATTCTGTATTGTTTTAATTTTTTATGTGTTCATATTTCTTTCGTGTGTAATTATAAAGCTACCACCAGTACTAAATAATACATGATTCAGCCATTTTTTTAGAGTTTGCCAAGTTTCTTTCAGATTGCAACTGTTGTGTAAGTGTCTCGCTCACAGAGGCATATGAGTCAAACTATGATTTATATCCAAAATGGCACCATATAGAATCAAATGTTAATGAAACTATTACAGTCTCTGACACATAGTTGCAGATTTGTCAACACAGAAGTATAAAATATTACAAAAAAGGCAACAAAATGACCTCAGACTGACCCCTAAAGCATTGATATACAAAACCATATTCTTACACTGTGTGTGGACTGGCAGACATCTTAGTCTACAGCACACTACCAGCATCAAATTGGCCTTTTATATAGACGCACAGATACACATAAAGGTTTTGTGTATCCAATGCACTCTACACTGGTGAGGTGAAAACGCATTTGCCAGCATGGTGGCTGTGTTATGGGCTGTTTGTATCGACAACCTGGTAAGACGAAATGAAGCAGATAGTTGTAATGCTTCTCTATCTATACATCTCATTCTAAGACATACTGCCACATTACAGATAACAGCAGGGTGTTCACAAAGAATATTATACCACAGAAAAAGACAAGCCTTGACTATATCAAAATATATTGTACCACTTTCCCTTAACAAGCTCTGTAATTACAAAATAGATACAATACATTCTAATTATTGACTCTGCACCAACTCTATTTGAGGGGCAAATAAAAGAGAGAATTGATTGTACAGAAATACGCAAGGGGAGAATTGATGAGCATGAAATATGTTGAAAGTTTGAGAACATAACTTTGTTTTGTACTGAGCAGCAGGCTCCCAGAGTGCATCGAGCAGCCTCACATACTTCAATGGGTTTACTTGTATTACACATACAAAAAGAGTATAATCTCATATTCAGACTAGAGGTTTAGAACCACCAATTGGATGCATGCATTTTGTGAGAGGAATATAGTAGGGAACCAACAAAGGTATGCAAAAAGGCAGTCAGAAGACACAACTATTTGATTAGGGACATATGCAAAAAAGAGTTATGAAGGGTTACCTACAGCTCCATGAATCTCAGATGACTGCATGCACGAACTACTATACACCATTTTGCACATTGTGAGTGATGTTACCAATGTCAAAATGTAGACTTCTTTATTCAGTGGTACCTGTTTCCTCATGACATCAGTGGTCTGCATGATGCACCGTGGGGGCAGTCCATGGTTCCTGGCTAAGATGATGGCCTGCTCCAGTGTCACGCTCAATGTGCAGCTGGGTGACAGAGAGAAAATATCACATCAAAAATCACATTTAGTTTCAACAGGCATACCAGACTCCATCAAACCTCATATTATCAAAGCATACAGCGTAATTACCTCTTTAATCTTGAATAACTCCTGCTCCTCCCAGGTTATTTACTTTCTAAACACGCCAATGACAAAACCAGCTTGTTGTTGATTCAAAACCATCTTTGAATCTAGTCCAAAACAGGTTCAAGAATCTAAAGCTGGACAGGTTAAAAAACCTACAGTGTCCATAAATAAACGAGATGAATTTTGAGAGCCGTCTCTTCAAAACCTAGTCATCTCTGTCTCACCTTGGCTCATCTCCGCACTAATTAATCATTTCTCGTGCTGCTCAAATGT
The DNA here is from genome assembly GCF_026225935.1 of Boleophthalmus pectinirostris. NCBI lineage: Eukaryota > Metazoa > Chordata > Actinopteri > Gobiiformes > Gobiidae > Boleophthalmus > Boleophthalmus pectinirostris. The sequence continues at coordinate 20,906,718 of NW_026571070.1, forward strand.
CAGTCAGGGTGAGAAAACACTCAGTAGAATATCACACCTCCTGATCTCGGGCTGAAGGCAGAACATCAAACCTCAATATTGATTTGAGGAAAACAAACCTATTTCCAAAAGGCTGAGGCATTACTCAAAATGTACATTAAATTGAATCAAAGCAATTTTATGCAGTTTATAGTTATAACTAGTATCTGTTTTGTCTGGATAGTGGAGAGATGTTTCTTTGCCAATATAGGGTAAGATTTTATAATTTGTTTCTGACTAATATACCAAATAATCCCCAAAAATTCTTTCTTCACAAATTCTTGTATTGCCTTGTCCCTGCTTTTGCTCATTATTGGGCTATTTCTAATATTTTCTTTTAGTTAGTTTTATGGTCAGAACTCAGATAGTTCGAGGTCACGAGGATCAGGCATAAAAACGTATTCTGTTTGTGACATATTATGTGAACAAGTTACAAGTATTTACATTTTACTTCAGTGTTCAAACTTTTTGGGTATCTAGCTAGCACAACCATTGATTGATAGCTCCCATTGTGAAGGGTCCAAGGACAAGTCAGTGGCCTTCTAGTCAATAGCCTGTCACTGTTATGTCATTATGCTTGATTCATTACAGAAAACTTTGTCCTCAGATACAGATACATAGCTCTCAGTGGCATTAGACCACATAGATCTACTCTGTGTGTGTGTAACTCCTCAGAGAATAGCCAGAAGTGTCAAGCCTGCTCGGTGACCTTTCTATGATAACAAGCAGCACTGCTTTATCGATTGTGGGGCTTTTCACTGCAAATTGAACCGTCCAAACTTCTAACAATGCCCATCTTAATTTCACTGAGTAGCCGACCTGATAGGAAATCTTATCTGTTAGTTTAATATCGCTCACGACGAAGGCTTTTAGTGCAAGTTAAAAAGGGGAAACAGACTCGTGTTGAGGGACAAATTGATGCCAAAATACATTACATTGAATCAATCAGAGGGAGGTTTAAAGGCCCCCCTGAGTTCAAGATGAATACATTTATGAGAGCATAACATGGTGTGATAAAAGTAATGAAGTCTGCAATTAACTACAGTGTGCACAGAGATATCCTTAAACCCCCCACTGGAAAGCACCATGAAGAGAAAAAAAGATAGCCCAAGTTGATTTTTAAATATTGCTTTAGTAGTTGGAATCGGATGAAGCGATTCAGTGTGGGAGTCATTAAAGCAGGGGGAGATAGGATGCACTGATTTATGCCGGTCTGTTTTGGCTTTTGAGCCGAGAGTAATTTCAATTCAAAGTTGTGGTCCAGCAAATTCTGTAATGACGAATGGCCAAAACAGAAATGAATTTAGGAGCAGCGAGATAAGTGGAGGAAAAGGGGAGCGCATTTATATTTCTGACATATTAGATTCAGAGGTGATGTTAAAAAAAAAAGAAAAAAAAGAAAGAAAAATGAGGGTGTGTTGTGTGTAAGAGGTAATGTATGCTCTCAGATAAAAGTGCTTCCATCCAGAAATTAAAGTGAAACTAAACACTAAATCCACTTTTTCCCCACTTAACTTAATGGAGTTTTAATAGCGTTATCTACTGTTCCTAGTCATTTTTGGCAACTTCAGTGCAAACTAGCTAAATTTGCAGCATTATGGGCAAAAATGCATAAGTCTGTGTGCAGAGTTTAAGTGTTTAGTCCCACTTTAAGCCAGACCCTGTAATTACAAGGAATGTACTCTATGCGTTTGAGGTTTTTAAATTCTTTCATGACTGTTTTTAGATAATTACTGTTTAGCTTTTATTTCCATGTGTTTCAGGATTAGGACCATCGCCGTAGTGATTAAAACTTTCAAAGTAATTATTATATATTTCGAATGGGGGAAAAGTGCTCAAACTATTGCATTTAAGAGACTGGTGCCTTATAGTATCTTGCCGTTTTTGCTACTTTTTTGAATTTATTATTGCCATTTATATTTTTGCTTTTTGTTATTATAATACTGTATATTGTGATTTGTGAGCTACTGTGTCCAAATAATTTCCTTTGTAGATCAATAAAGTTTGCCTAAGTCTAACAGGAAACTGAAACTCATAAATAGATTACAGCATAGAAGTATAGTATTTTCAAATGATTCATGTTTTCAGAGGGCATGAAAAAAGACATAATTTGACTGCTGTTTGGGAGACTAGGTTCTTGATGCATTCCCCTGTCTGGATTTGTTATTGTTTTTCTGCCAAACTCTGAGCTCTACGATTGCCTCTGTAATAGATTTTTTGGGCTGTGATGGACATAAGCTAAATCTAGAGAAAGGAGAAGTGCAGCGTATTGCAAACTGCTGATGCCCCCAAAATATAATGCTTTCACTATTATTAAAACTCATCCATCAAGCCAACTAATCCAATCAATAGGGCCCGAGAGGACTGCCATAGTGATAATGCAATTTCCACATTACTAATCTACTGCATCAGATCTATAGATTTGGTTTCCCACAAGAAACTCATGCTACCAATTTGAATATCTGTATTACTCCAAAAGAAACACAAATGAACAAAAATGTATTGCTATTGTGTTGATATTCTGAGTAGAACATACATATACAGTATACATATATATTTTTGCTAATAATAACTTCTATTTTTTATTAGTACATCTAAAGATGGGTCCCGTGCTCCAGACAGGGTGTCCAAGCTGCACTGAAGGATGGGTCAAATGTAAAGGACAAATTTCCCTATGGTGACAATGAACCTTAGTGTTAGTTCAAATTCTTCTAGTTAAATTAGATTAATGTTCTATAGTCTGAGTCACATAGCATATATATGGTTAACAAGTTAAACCCTAAATTCTGTTGTAATGCCATCACATACACTATAAACAAGACCATAACATCAAATCAAAAAGAGCTGGACCATGCCATATCACCAAACACCTTGCTGTCTAAGTGAGTTGTGACCATTGCATGTGATAGCAGGCTGTGGGTTAACAAAGTAGCAGTCGCCCTCGAAAAGACAGAAACTTTCTATTAGGGCTCAGACGGCCAGACGGCTCTCTCCTCTGCACTTCATCAAGTCATCACTCATATCCAGTGGGCTTGTCAATGTTACTGCCGGGCTATGGGTGTGAAATAGAAAAGTTAAATAAAAGATAAAAGATGAAACCTATGTATCTGAGGTGACAAATGATTGGGTTATTTCGGTCCACATGCTCTGATGAATTGTACCCTCTTGGCAGCAGGTGAATTAGGAGGCCATATATAGCATACAGTGGGAATGCAGGTAATTGACCTGTCTTCTTCCTGTACAAAGTGCTCCCTTCTCTCTAAAGTCACCAATCTGCCCAGAGAAACAAAGGGCCCTATTAACTGAAATCTCCAGCAGTAATTAATGCAGACGAATGGGTAATAATAGGGCCTAGTGAGGGCAGTAGGGGAGACAAAGAGCTTACACATGACTTAAATGAATATAGGCAGTATAGGATTATGATGAGAAAAAAACATTAAAAATATAAAGACTTTTTTTTTCTTAATTCTCAATTCTGTCTCCAGCAGAGTACAAGTGAGAGTTGAGTAAGAGGATTTGTCAGGTACAGTAGCACTCACCGATGGACCCCGCTGTTGCACATGACAATGTGAGTGGCCCCCAGACGTGAGCAGAGCTCTGAGGCCACACTGAGCAGCCCTACTCCAGATGCCCTGCAGGCAGTGTACTGACAGGCAGCAGTGCGTCGGCAGCTGATGAAACTCTCCATGAGACGGTAGAGCTCGTCCACAGCGTTCAGAGGCCGCATCAGCTGAGGAGACAGTCACAGGCTAAGACCATGGCCTGCAGCACAAATCTCCATTCACATTTGACTGACATGTACTTATAATGGTACAAGCTTCAATGTGTTGCTATGGTATTTCCACAACTACATAAAAATTCTACACTACGGTTTTGCTAATAGCCCTAGTCAACATCAAACTAGATTTTGTTAAAATATACACACTGTTTCATAGTTTTATTATTGCATTAGCTGACTTGGCCATCCTGAGGGTAAAAACATGATACATGTGCAAACACTTTTCACCACTGCAAGATCTAATCCAGAGCACTGTTTTTTCCATGATGTCATGACAGTGCAGGAGGCTGCTCTTACCTTATCTATGAGAGCAGCTTTTGGGGCAGAGCTGGGCGACATGTTGGACTGGTCCAGATAGAATGCCCTGGAAGAGAAACATATGGGGTTAGACATATGGCTTCAGACAGTCTTTGACCAATCATGATAAATGATTTGTGTGCTTAAGTAGACTGCCTTAGTCTTGTCCCACTCTTGCACCATTAGCCCATTTGAAGTGATTTCTGGAAAAGTAGGCCACCTGTTCATTATGGAGCTCTAGTTTGTAACTATCAATCATGAAAGGAAGTTAGGCCCACCTCAGCAGAAACACAGGCTAAGCAGCTCGTGTCCTGGGCATCGCTCCAAAAGCCATTGCCTTACTCATTCATGCACTGATTTACACTCAGTTCTCTCACTCTCCAGTGGGGGCAGCACTGGACTGGTGTCCTCATGTGCTCAGACCTGAAGGATGAGTTCTGCTGTGCTAACTCAGCGGTCTGGGACTCCATCAAATCTATGGAATCCAGAAGTGGGCTAAAAATAGAAGCACTACACTACATTAGCCTCCAGTAATAAAATCACATATTCCATTACATTGTGCCAAAGCTATAAATGCATGGCACAAAGTCACCCACAGCACATTTTAGAATAATGTCAAGGATTCAAACATTATTTGTGTGAAGATGAATCTGTTTACAGGTTCTGAGAATCAGTGCTCTTTCAGCCACACTGACTTCACTAATAAGTGATTAAAATGAGGCCAAGAAGGCATTCATTAGGTCTACAGTGTTTCTGCCTAACGTCATATTAATGACATTAATTCATCACAGACTTAACACCTTCCTAGTTCAAGATGTTGCAGTAATAACAAAGCTAAAAATGAGACAGATGAGAAGTTGCACATGATGAAGGTTTCGCATGAAGACCTCATGCTAGTAACCCCAACCCCCTCAACTGTTGGCAAGCTTAAATGTTAGATACTCAGAAGGTTTCAGAAACAGATTATCTCTCCATCATGCATCTGTAAGTGTGTGGGCACTGTAGTAGTAAACTGTGGTACATAGACATCAGATAGACGTTCTAATTGGTTTGGAAACAGGAAATAAAAACATGATTTAAATAAGGTTTATATGGTTGATTTGAGCATCAATGTGTGCTCAAGAACAGTGGAGAGTATGTGCTTATGTGTTTGGAGTAGAGGCTTGTCTTATGCCGGTTAGTGATAGATGGTCAGATTGGATAAGACGGAAGTGAAACCCTAACAATAATCCTAACCCTGTTCCTAAACTTCAACAGACTGTCCCTCCAGAACATACTATCCAACACTAACACTTGCCTTTGTGATCCAATTAACACACATGATACTGTAGGTCTCATAGCAGTTTGTTGTCAAAGTGATACAATATTTTTTAAATGTCAGAAGTGTATAAACATTTTTGAAGTATTAAATACTACTTTCTAAGGGCTATGGCTGCTAAGAACTGTGTGGGTGAAAAATGAAATGATTGGGCCACACAGGCTGTACAGATAGACCAGTGTGGGGCTGACAACACACACATTTGTAAGACTAGTGTCTATTACCTCCTCTCCATCTGCAGTGGCTCTCAGGTTTAGCCCCTTTGGTCTCCTACAACCTCAACTCCAGCTGCCTGTTTTTAATGGCCAGAGCCCCCACAGTCTCACCACAGGCACGTTATTATCTTACACTACAGAAAATAACAACTTCTCTTCTTAGTTCAAAGGGGATAGAAATCTGGCCTTAACAAAGCATCTTACCTTTTGGAGTAGTACATGTATCTGTCTGCAAGGGCTAACCACAGGCATACAAAATGTTGAAGCCTTAATGGAGGAATTGGCTGCAGGCCAGAGATAAACCGTCTGTGTTGGACTAGTTGTATTTTTAGCGTGACAATTCTCTTTTGTACCAGTCCTCTTGATGACATTAGCAGTCAGCTACAGCATCAGGACAGATCAGGGGGTCATTGTTTTCAAAGGAGAGAGATAGGAATGCACAAACAAACCTGTGTTGCTACAAACAAATCAAAAAGCCTGGCAAAGACTAGAACTATATCTGTGGATTTCCTTCGATCAATCACAAGGTTCAAGTATGGGATTTATGACATGCTACAAGTATGACCCTGTCACTCCACGTAATGAATGACACTCACTGGTATGAAATCCTCCATAAGACCTTGTGGTCCAGGATCAATCGCCTCAGGGCTAATAAAGGCTTCCAGAAGTGAGGCTAGAGCTATCGCAAGGTAAGGTGAGGACGGGGATACACTTGCAAGATGCTACTGGTCAAATCTAGCGTGAATTTATGGACAAGCCTAAAATTATATTTTGTAAAAAGTCAATGTCACATACAGTAATAGTCACAGTTTGTTTCTTTGGAGACTTACACCTTAAATTGGAAATAACCAGTACGAAAAGCCATTTCACATCTCTGCAGCAGACTTAGTACTCATTATGTTGGACTGAATCTAAACAGATACATGGACACCACAAATTAAAGGCCAACACTGTCATTAGCTAAGTCATTATTATTAAGTAGGAAAATGACACCTGCTGTTTTATAGAATGATGCCTTTGTGCTAATGAGATCATTATGTCAAAGAAGAGGAGGACATATTATCTGAACTATCACGGAGGTCATTGCAGCCATTGGGAAAAACAAAAAACGATCAAATATTTCACTGCATACTTTTGCTCTTGCATATGCATAGCTGCCAACTTTTTGCAGGTAATTTGTTTGATGCTGACTTGTCATTTTTCACATTATCACCCAGAGCTGTCACTATTAAGTATCAAAGGGGGATGATGTATAGTAGTGGTGGTTGCAGGGCTATGGCGGGCTGTGCTTCATAAACCAGGTTCAGAGCGCAGCCGCTGGAGCAGAACAAGCTCCTGTGCTGCTCCGTTGAACCGGGACTCCACAGCACTAACACTGGGCAAGTTTCATCATAACACCAAGAACTGTATGGACAAAAGTGTAAAAGAATATAAGACTTACATGCAACTTAAAGGTAACAATCTGGAAAAAGACGCTGATACTTAAGCAGAGATTACAAAGTATTCTAGTTTGAAAATCTAAAAAGTGTAACAAAAAAAAGATTAGATGAATAGCTACAATAAACCTAGAGCTTTCTGGAGACTAACTTTAGACAAATGAAATATTTAGTTCCTATAACTGTCCTTGCTTTGGGCTACAAGAATAAAATAAAATGTAAAGGCTTGCAGTGTTCTACATAAAGTATTAAAATAGCATTAACAAAGATCATTTGAATAACAATACTCTCCCTCTGCTTGAATACAATATATTTACAAGCAGTAAGGTCAGACCAGTAACAATGATTAAATGCCTTCTCTCTTCCACCAATGGTTCAGGTATAAAAGTTCCAGCTCTTCAGACTAGCAATATCAAAGATTTGAGTTTAATCAAGTCCAACTGCAAGAGGCTCATTAAATATTCTAGTGCCCACATCAGTTGGTGCTCACATCTTCTGTCTTGTGCTGGACAGTTGTTCAGAAATGTTGCATGAGAAGTTGGTGTAGTTGTTGTCTTTTTAGATCAATATACCAAAATGTGACTTTGTGAATACATAACTCATATTATCAAAGGCACCTTGTTTAGTAGCCCTATAAAGTACTTCAACAGCCTTTATTTGTATGCAGTAATATAAATCTCCCTCTGTTTATTAGTAATATGGTTTAACCTTACACACTTTCTTGTATTTGTCTCATGTATTTGTTTTCAGCGATCCTTTGTTCATGCTGGATTCTAAGTCAATATTTGTGTCATCATTGAAAACATTAAGTAATAAGCTTTTGAAATGTTTGTCTTAAAATGATCACTGGTTAAAATGATGCTCTTTAGTGGATCCTGGTATCTAAGCATTTATAATATCTATGCTATAAAAATATTATGTGTGGTCAGCCTCGGCCCTTAGCCCTCAGTACAGTTTTTTTTTTTTTTTTTTTACCCAGCACCTCTGTGGCTGTTGTCCAAGGATAACAAGGTGCCTGAGATCGGAGCACTGCAGAGGGGAGAGAAGGAGTGACATCACAGCCTTCTCTGGCAGAAAAATACAGTTTAAAACCAACTCACAGAAAGAATACATGTCTTTTTATAGAGTTATGAGTGATAAAAACACCTATAATGGAATAAATACATTATATAGTTCAATGTAATAACTCCATGGAGACAAGCAGATTTCGGACTCTCCAACATAAGTTACATGTTGCACAATTTAACATTTTAAACATTTAAGCCCTACCAAGCATCTATAATTTGAACCAAACTGCTTCTTGCTTTGACGAACGTCTTCAGTCAAAAACTTTTGTCTATGTGACAGAATTAAATTTTTCTTTTACTTAGTATAATATATTCACTTTTTAATAAACATCAAATAATGGCCATTTCTATGTGTGCATCGGTGTATGAATGTATGTGTGTGGAAGTAAGAGCAAGGATTGGAGCAGGATTGGAACTACCAGCACCAGCATAAACCTGAAATTGCTTTTTATTTTGGTCATATTAAATAATGCAACTAACTATCAGAACACTAGCCATAGGACTCCCCAGATGCACATAGAAAATGTGATTAGGGTTGTCTCTGGTTCTCCTCCTCCTGTGTTAGAAACCCATTGCCTGCTCATTCTACCCAGACCCCCTGTACCTCCCCCTTTATCAGCCCGACTCGCCTGCTCGCCTGTCAGCACACATCTGCTCTGTGTTACTGCTCCAGCCTTTGCTGTCAATTCAATTACACTGCATTTCCATAGGTGTCAGGGAGCCCAAATGTGAAGCACACGTGAGTACCACATTGATCAGACTACAAAGGACTCCATACTACTACAGCCACTACCAGAGAAAATATTCATGTCAATTACTCTGCATCATCTAGATGTTTCATTTCACTCCCCCACGGTGTCCTAATTAAAGCTAGCAATCATCAAACTATTAGAATAGAGAGTGGAAACTAAACACACAAAATGGTCTATTGTCACAAGGACAGGTTCAAAATAACTATGTTTCACAAAGGACAAATCCAATAAATGAGAACAAATGACCTGCACAATTGGGCTCTGGCTTTGGGACAATGAAATGGAGAGAGAGAGAATGTATTCCACGAGAGAAACAAGGAGCAAATTAAAAAACTCGAGGTGGAAAGCACTTTAGATAAATGGATGTTTTGTTGCCGAGGAGGGCTTGAGGTGGCACATGACAGCGCCACCCAAATTGTAGTTAAATAACAACTGATTTTTGTGTGCTTTGCTTTCTGCTTTATTATCCATGCAATAAACAGCAGATGTTTGGTAATGGGTTGGTATTTTGTTAACAAATAAACACTGGCCAGGCTTCAAGCTGAGTACGAATGATATTTTCTATTAACAAGACGTGATCAATCTGTGTTGTAAAAATGTTGACGTTTTATGAGCCAAAAAGAGGGATTTGATGCATGGTAACAGAGCGACTTAATGTCCGCATAAATCATCTACCAGTCTGTGCCACAGTGTTGGACATTCTGCTAAAGCTGATATTTAATTACGAACATCTCCCTAGTATCTCAGCATAATTCATCTGGTGGATTCACAGCCACTCACTCAAGCGAGCATCTAATCTCAGACTGTTGTTGTTGATATACACTTAATGCACTGGCGCTTCTACAGGAGATTAAATTAAAAACACTACACTTTAGTTTCTTGTTCCCAGAAGTGTCTCTTTCCTTGTATTTGTTTCCACCTCATTAAATAACCAACACAGACCAATCAGAATGCGTCTTGTGTGTGCTGCAGAGCGTCAGGGAGCAAGGTAACTGAGTACAGTGTTGGCACAAAAGCACTACATCAGCAGCGGTGACATCCTGGGACACTCATCCAATCACTCCTGTCCCGCTGCGTGTGTTCCCAACCAATCAAAAAGGCCCTCCTGCTGAGCCACTCTCAGCCAATCACCTCGAGGCCCCGCCGAGTACAGTCACAATTCACTGACAACGTACAGTAAATGCCAAAGCACACATCAAGGCCTAATAGTGCAGTTACATACCTCAATCTCTTGTTGTATTGTTTGACCTTATCCAAAGAGACAGCATTGATTTGAGCCTGGTATTCCTCCACTGACACGTTGTCACGGTAGTAGTATCCTTCCATACTCTCCAGTGCTAGAAAGCAATCGCAAAGACTTGTAAATCTGCATAACTTTCTTGGATATACAGTAGATGTATTTTTCATTCAGTTTTTTTCTTTTACCTTGTGTGAACAAGACTGGATATATTTTAATTGCTACACCGTTTTGGAGCCTTGGAGGAAGCTGAGAGAAGTAAAAACTCTCCAAGTAGAAGCACACCCTTAAGGCCTGTCGAGTACCTTCCACCTGGTACGAGATGGGCATGTCTGCAGGCAAAAGAAAAGGATCAAGAAGAAAGAAACAAGATGTCTAATGGAATAATATTTCTCTTTTTTCGCATTCTCATAGACAGTACATCAGTATACTTACTTGCTACCAGAGGCTCTCCTTCAAATTGCTGGAAATAGAATGTTACTTTTTCCAGGTCAATGAGGGCAACCTGAGTATCCTCCAGCATGGCCTGCTCATCCGTCTGCACAGATAGACATACCAGTCAATATGGGGCTGTAAGTAGTAGTAAAATGCTTGTTAACAGGATTGTAAAGGCCACATAAAGTGTTCTTTGTGGAATGCTGTGTGGAATTATATCTTTGGGACACTGCCTCTGAGTCTGCTCTGCTCCACCACACACAGAGCAAACAGAGCAGCAATGGAAGAGGATTAGCTCCCATTCAACAACACATTTGGGATGGTCTCGTGTGCCCACTACCTCACTATGCCTCACTGTGCCTCACTGTGCCTCACTATGCCTCACTATGCCTGCCTGTGCATGGCCTGGTTTAGCTGAAAGGCTGTAGCGTAAACACATTCAGTATACAGACCATAGACTATACAGTCTAAGATACAGCCTCACAAATCCACTGATTTGCTCTGCTTTTTATGGCCTAAAAACAGGTGTGCTGCGATTAGGCCAGAGTCACCTGCAGGAGCTAAAACCCTCTTTAGTTCCACAGGGACTCCTGAAAAGAAGAGGGAAACACAGGCAGAACCAAATGTACTCTGCTTATCTTGAGCAGAAATGGATGAATTTAATGGATGAAATATGATGTAACCCACTCCATCCTAAACATATAGGGGTGAATTTACAGGTTAAACAAGTATCATAGAAACTTCTGTAATTCTTGATCATCATCTTAATCAAGTCATAAAGTGGAGTGAAAAAAACACTCTAAAGCCTTGGTCCCAAGGTGCATTACCCAATATTTGTCTTGTAGTAAACAAAGTTTTTACCCCCACAAAGAGAAAAGAGGGGAAAGGAAACAACTCATGAAGTGTCTAATCAAATTGCTGATGTTTGCTCACAGGGGTCTTACCAGATTTGGAGAGAGCAGTGACTGGAAGTGTAATAGCAGACCAGCACTAGATATTTGTTCTAACCACCGACGACTGCTTTCCTGGGCCTCCTGCAGGTCCTGTGGGTCCAAACCGTCTGCCTCTGAATCTCTTCCTGAAGTGTGGAACTGCAATGATATGATCCACATGTCAGTTAAATGTATTAGTTAAACCTAAACAAGACTGCTAAATGTACCTGTTTGAGGACAGCCAGTAGATGCTCGGAAAAAGCACACACTGCACCAACTAAAGACTGGCAGAAGACCATGTCCCGCCGCAGCTGGATCTCAGAGTCTGAGGGGGAAGAGAAACTGTATTGAGGCCAGGGTAAAAGCTTAAGGCAAAGGTCATACAGGAAGTGAGAAAAGTGGAGAGGGAAAGATGAAAGCAGTACATATTATGGAACGCCCAGATTAAAACGGGCGGTGTGAGAGGTTAACAGAGGAGTGTGACAGCAGTAAGTGGCAGGAGCTTGTTATGATAATTAAACACACTTTCCAGGTCGGACTGCGGTTTGAAAACTTTCCACAAGGTGACTCAAAGAAGCTGTTTTTAACCCACCCAAGATTAAATGTCATGAGTGAAAAAAATTAAAGCAAGTGACAGGTGTGTCCGGGTGGAAAATAATTGGCTGCCATAATTTCCAAAGACAGAGGCTTTTCTAAGAGCACAAGCACTGAGTTAAAATGTGTGCATGAACTCCTCAGAAATGAAAACTGCATCAAGAAAAAAACAACAACTTTACATTATTAAGGACTTGGGTTTAAATGTTTAAACAGGAAGAATCTAGTAGAAAATCAAAGTCAAACTCATACGGATTTGAGGAGTTTTTTAACAGCGTGGTGCAAGCATGGCTAAATAAACACCGATTTTATTTTAAATATTCAAAGTTGAGCTGGATGTTTTACTTTTTACAAGAGGATTAGTCTGGGGCTGGCTGATATGGCAAAAAAAAAATCTCCTGAAAATTTCCTGAACATTACAACCAGCCATTTACATTTTACACAAAAAATTTTTTCCAAAGCGTGAGCTCAACACACATACTTTTAGAAATGTGATTAAATGCACATCTGTAGATTAGTTTATGGCATTTATAATAATATACAATAATGTGAATGTGGCTCTAAAAAAGTAAAAAGGTGGCAATAGCTGATATGGAGGAAATATAATTAAAAGATAAAACCAAAATGTCAGACAATGCTATAAATTCAACACAGTACATAAAATATGTACATGGATACTGCTTTATGATGATACACTGACCTGTGTACTGCAGTAGGACCAAGAGCAGCCGGGTCTTCACTTCTGAAAGCACATAAAAGTGTTCAATGAGAAACTTACATTAAATCAACTCCTCCTTCCTCTTTAATGCCACAGCCTACTATAAACATGATCCATAAACAGTACCCCGCTGTGTAACTTTGAGCTTCATTTCCCACACCACAGCTGCTTATCTTCTCATATGTGAAAAACCACCACAGGCAAAGATGGCGACACAAATCTGGATTTGTTTATAGTCACATCAGAGCTACGGGGAGCACAGCATGAGGTTTCCTGGATTAGAAAATCTGCAAAAACTTTATAATAACTACACATGAATTAGTTTTAGTAAAGCATAAGATAAGATTCACAATGAACAAATAGTTTATTAAGAATTCAGGCTTAGTAACTACTTCATTAATATCTTTTCACCTAACCCCTTAATTAAGTAGTCATTCAAGTCTTTCTTCTTGCTTTACTAATGTCAATTAAGATGAAGTTATCAAGTCTGAAAATCCAGGTATGTGGGCCAAACTACAGAATCATGAAACCTCATTTGAACATTTGCTATGGTTCTGTTGGAAAGCTCGCTTATCTCATTGACAAGCTTTCAAGAGCTTTGTCCACATGTCAAAAATGCTTTTGTACATATATTTGAATACATTAACTTTAGCAATTATTATGATTTGTGCAAAACAAATTTGAATACATTAATTTTAGCAGCTAAAATGAATTAATATTTTAGTTTGCATGTTTGAATGAATCAATTATTGTGATACAATGTCAGAGAGATAGCTAGGATAATGACTAAACTGAGCATGTATACAGTATTTTGGTACTATGGTGGTACCAACAGTAAGTACACTGCAAATATAGGTTAATACTCCCTTTGGTAAATATTGCAAGATACAGTGGAGATTTAACCAGTGAAATCCCCTGCTATAGTATTCATGGTAAATAACACACTGGCCTCCTCTGTATATGTGCTCACCAGCCACAGGGCAGAGCACAGTATTAGTGGGTGTATTGTGTGTGTTTGAAGCTAAAGCCCTGCACACTGACCTTCTGTAGATTTAGCAATGGTTTGAGTGAGCGCCTGGACGCTGCTGGGGAGGTTCCACGGATCCTGTTTCACATGGAGACGCAGCTTCTTAGAGCAGTTCACCTTTGGGTCCAACTCCTGCAAGAAATCTGACATCGACAAACAAGTCAGAGTGCAGAGTTATAGATTCTGTAGATGAAAAATAGGCTTGTGAAATAACATCAGAAATTACATAGGTTCCATTTTATCATTTATCATTATCCATTTTATTTGCGTCAACGTTTGCACTGACAACCACTCAATTCTATGCAATAAGTAGGCTATAAAAGATCAGACTGCATCACATATCCTTAAGGTTACAACACAGTCCCCAACACATCAATGTACATGTAATTTCCAGATTTCAAATTCTGCAAACTTGTGTGAGATATTTTCACAACATTTTACACTTGGCATGTTGTCTAACAGGCTTTTTGTAAATAGAACAATGATTCATGCACACAAGTGCGCTCAATTAAAATTTTTATGAGTGAAAATGTCCCAACATTGATCAAATACTCTTTCTTTGCAACAGATTATGCACCATGTTTCCCCTCTCAAACTGTGACAAGTGAAAAGAAGAAAGTCTACTTTGAAGATGTGATAGAGGGGTGGCAGGAAAACAGGGGCTTGGAGGAGGTTTGACTGAGTCTCAGAAGACACACGCACGCACACACACGTACGCACGCACACGCACGCACGCACGCACGCACATACACACACACACACACACACAGATATAGGCCAGATGCAGGAATGCTTCACTTGTTAGATAATCCTATTTGCTGTTATCATTCACACACATTAGAGTAGATGGAGCTGCTCTGATCAAGGCCTCCACACTTGGCTCTGGGGCATTTAGACACTCGCGCACATTGAATAAGACCTATTTTCAAACACTGAGTGCTCTATGGGGTTTTGTGTGCCACATCATTTGGGATGTTTACAGACTTTATTTACAGCATAAAGGCAAACATGTCATTGGCGTTCACATAATTAAGGACGAATTAGAGCTGTAACATCACATTTTAAGTCTCAGTTTACATACATTTTATTAGACAGTTACTTATACATTAAACATTATTTGTGTTCATTACCTTATCTTAAAATATTCAGTCAAGGTCTTTTTGTACTATACACTATAATAACAGACATGGTTCTGTGTTCAAAAATCAAGATAGAAAGATGTTTTCTATTCAGCAGTATTTCCTTCTGGGGTTAGAACAGACATCTGTGTGTTTCCACGCATGCAATGATTTGCATATTGATGTGGCAAAAGGTTTATGACAAACGCCCTTCATGGCAAATATCCATTTCTGCAGTACACTGACTTGTATGTTGGCTGAATCATTAAACATTCAAATACAAAAATGGTTGTTCCAACTTTACCTATGTAAGGTGTAGCAAGCATGCACTATGTCAAACATTGCAAAGGAAAGACTATATATACTGTAACGCAACAGGAAGCACAAGAACATCAAATCCTGTCTGAAAATGCAAATCAGTGCACAGGAGGCATTTACTGTGGACACATTGAGGTAAAGGCCAACTAGAATAAACAATAATATTTGTTGTCCATTCTCACAATAAATGATGGTGCTTTGCAGGGTCACTGAAGTCATTAATCTGTATACAGTTTTACCTTGCAGCCCTCTTCCTGGTGTGAAGCACTTGGTTTGCTCAAATGCGCGGGCCACCACAACTCCTCTCAGCAGGCTGGTGATGGAGTCCACCTGAGCAAAGGACAAGGGTCAAAATCATGCATGCATGTTGTTTACCATCTCATTTTTAAATATATGTAAATAAAAAGTGCTGGCCAAACAAAAGTAACACCTGCTCTCCCAGAAGCACATCCCACAGAGCCACAGTGAACACAGCACACAGTGCAGTGTCAACAAAGCCACGGAACCTGCTCTACTATAAAACAAATGGCAGGATGCAGCAAGAAAGTGCAAAGCAGGCCTTTTTCTCACTTGCAGGGTAAAGGCTAGTAACTACTCATTTGAGATGAAGAATTTATATTATTCTTTTTATTAGAACAATTTTGTAATTATGCAGAATCATTTGGGTCGTGCTTTAAATTATGCTTTGGAACAAATATAAAGATAAATATATCTTTATGGGTATAGGAAATGGGTTAATTATTATGTTTAGTAATCTAAGCCACTGTGCAGAAGAGAGCTTTGCTCCAGGTCTTGTTGAGCATATGTTTCCATTGTTTTGAACAATTAGAACAATAATTGTTATCACAATTCAAACATGATTAATAGCCTAGCCCTACATTTAATCATAATTTTTTCTCACTGTACACATATTATTAACAGTATTATTAACAATATACTGAGACATTATTTTAAAAAGCTTTTGATTGATGTCTTACAGTACATAGTTTGATAGCTTGGGTTTGAAATCAAACACTATTCTGACATTCTGAAGCCCAGTGGTTAGTATTGTGGCTGCACAACATGGACACTCTTGGCTTAGGCCATTGGCCCAGTGTGTCCTTTTGTGGATCTTTTCCTCTCCCTGTGCCAGTGTGGTGCTGGCTCAAAATCTTAAGTGAAGTGCAGAGCACCCACCAGAATTCAGCACTACATTTTTTAAATGCTTTAGCTGACGATGTGGCTTTTTTGTAACAGGGAAAACAAAAATGGTTCAACATCCAAACATACCTGACTGAAAAGGTGCTCCAGGAAACTGTGCAGCTTCTTTTGTTTATCATGGGTCAGCCACACACTGGACGGCATCTCATCCCCTGAGGAATGGTAATTGAGGCACAACAGTTAGTTACTGGATGGCATTTATCTACTAAAACCATGAAATCACTCCTAATCTGGCAAATATTCACAAAGCTATGAAATGTACATGTATAACAAATACTTTTACAGAGACAGAGAAAAACATCTGGCCGCACATATAACAGTGTGAGACATTAATAATAAATCCAGAGGAGGCATAAGGCCAATGTCTGTCGTATTCACTTATATTTCATTAATAGGAACCTGTCTCATAGACTGTGAAATCATATACATCATTGCTTCTACATAACCGCTGATGAGTACAACACAAACTGAAGAACAGCTTCAGCAAATGTTTGAAATGACAAAACAGTAATTGAAGATGATGTTTAGCATAATGAACATGAAGAGCTGCATACCTGAGTCCAATTCATCACTGTGGACATAAGAGCTACAGTGACTGCTGCAGATACTCGTAAAGGAAGCTATGGAGTTTCTGTTGCTATTACAGTCACTGTGGAGAAATAAGACAGGATTTAGAGGGAACTATCTTTTTTGGAGAATATAGTGTCTCATACAATATTATTTGTGTTTGTGTAAGTAGTAGATAGTTTTACCTATATGAGTCTCTGTTGCTGATAGTATCATGACCTGAGTCTTCCTGCTCGTCGCCCGCCACATTGAAGCAGACTTTTTTGCCGTTGCGTTCACCCTTCTCGCTCTCACTCTCTGCTGAGATGTAGCTCTCCTGTGTGTGGTTTTCTGAGGCTGCAGGGTTTGTGATGGATGATAACAGACTGTAGAAGAAAGACGTAAAAGCAAAATATAAATGTCCATCTTATCTTAATACAAACAAAGGGCCGTATCATGTGCTATAGCCCGACTGTTTGGACATCAGCAGAAGTGAGTTTGCCAAACATAACCCATCTTATTTGTGTTTAGCTTCCGCCGGTCAGCTTCATAGATCTACATTATATTAATAGGGTCAAACATGTGGCCGCGTGCAGCTGTGTCAACACACGGAGCTCAGCTTTAAATAGGGGCTGCCTGTATCCTTTCACATAGAAATACAGTCTACAGTGTACAGATATAAGGGCCCTGCTCTATTCCACATTATTATCTGTAAGCCGTTTTATTATCTCACATCATGGGGGTCACAGTACGAATGATTCGGTCTCCTGCCTCTTTGTAAAAGTGATATGAATCTTTCTTATTGACATATGTTGCTTAGTCATGTGTAGGGATATTTCAATATTTCATTTTTTACATTTATATAATCATGCCTTATTTGACACAAGTCTACTACTTATTTAGAATTTATTATTACTACTTATATTTTTGCTCTTTGTTATTATAATATATTGTGATGTGTGTAATTTTCATTTTCCTTGTGGATCAATAAAGTATTAATTTGGGACATCACTAGCATTCACATACATTCATTTTTGGCTGCGAGCACAGTGCTGCAACAGCTTTTTTGACAGAAACATTAAGCTGAGTGAACCACCCTTGCACAGCCAAAGTGTCATAGTGACTAACATGGCTCTGTCTAACAAGCTTGCAAAATACAAAATGTTAAATTAGATGAAGACGTCATGCAGTGGTCTGATTTTTGTCACAAACTTCTGCTTTTACAATGTACTTTCTGGGGGGAAAAATAACATTTATGAGGGAAAATTGTAGGGTACTTGAGCTCAAATATGCTGAAGATGAGGTTAAAATTGGCCTGCCAAAATTAGCTATTCCATTGTAAATTTGGTGTACAATAAACATGATCAAAATAACTTAGGTCCAAAATAATATAAAATGGCCTAAACATGCTTTACATCTGACATGTTTACACCATTTAATTTATGTCCAACTTATCTCCCCCTCCTCTTCTAGCCCCTGACCCCCACTTTCCGCCCATTCACATTCTGATGAGCCCAAAGCGATGCCCTCATTATGGTCCACTCCTCGGGTCGCCACAATGTCCCCTCAAAAACAGAGTGGCATTCCATCGCCATGGAGAAGTGATCCAGGCTCCCTGATTGGCTGCTGCTTTAATAAAGAGTGAACACAGTTTGGGGCCTTTAGGGCACAATCTATCAGAGGGAGTGAGGGAGAATAACAATTGCTGGATCAGAGATGGACTTTGAGCTGGGAAAGAAGAAAAATAAACTACATGCCGGCCTCTAGCCAGCAGTATCTGAGCTTTCATTATCGCTAACAGGGAGCTCTTTAGCCTACTTCCACACATCACAACCACTAAACATCAATCAGCATTTACTGCATCAATAGGGGAATCTGCAATGCAAAACTCCACTGTAAGCGTTTTAATGACAGCGAATTTACATAATGCTTTAATATAGATTCAGGTAAATAGGTAGAGGCTGCTATAGTAGCTATCAAAGGGCTGCCAATCCTGATGCTATATAATAGTGTGATCAGAATAACAAAAGGATACAGGCAGAAAGAAGAGAATATAAGACAGGGTCAAAATACTGGCAAGGTTCAAAGGTCATGAGCTCAAAATGGACACCCTGGTCATCTTTGTTAAAGCACACTGCCAAAGACTCTTGACTTCTGTTTCCTAAACAAATAGATAGTTCCTGCACTGAATTAGCAAAAAGAAAACCTGCCTCATCAGTCACGGTCAATAAAAAATAAAATGTCTGAGTGTAGTTGTTGCTTAAAGACTGAATGAGCTGAAAATCAGAGTGGGTAGGACAGGAAGAGGGGCTAAATGAGGACAATGCTAGCAGCCATGAGTTAATACGAAAGCATTACAAATATTTCATTTATTTGTAGAGATTACATCTAGACCTAATTACTTCTATTAAATCAAATTATAATCTAATTTCAACAAGTAAACAAAGAGCATAATATTTGGATCAGTAATTGTGCATGTAAATAAGGCCTTTATCACTGCTCTGACCTTGTCTCAAGCAATTTGCCAAACATGTATCTGCGGTAATTGACTGTGACTAGAGCATGATAACATTAGGCCACTTCCAGGTGCTGAAAAAACAGAATGCAGAATCAGCACTATGGTGGTTAGGTGACAGCATAAGGTTTGCTGGAAATCTTCTATTTTTAAATTTTCTAATAAACCTACTATTTTAAAGAGTTTGAGAGTGTGAAAGTGACTGGCATTGTTACAGGGGCCTGTTTTCTGATCCATGTTATAATGTTGTTTCATCATCACTAACATACTTGGAGTTCCTGCATATTTAGGGTGAGTTCTTCTTTCAAAAAGAAAACACCTGTGATGTCATGTGGCAATACAGAAAGTCTTCCACTGTGTTTTTAAACTCCATCCA
Organism: Boleophthalmus pectinirostris; assembly: GCF_026225935.1. Taxonomy (NCBI): domain Eukaryota; kingdom Metazoa; phylum Chordata; class Actinopteri; order Gobiiformes; family Gobiidae; genus Boleophthalmus; species Boleophthalmus pectinirostris. Next base: position 20,926,615 of record NW_026571070.1, read on the forward strand.
ATTTAAATAGAATCATTTGAATGATTTCAGTCATGGAATTGCCTCCTGAACAAAAAGTAAATGCTAGCTGTTAACTTGAACAAGGTGGAACAGAGCATTTGAGTAATCCTGGTTTATTGGTCTGTCTGTATCTCCAAACAAGTGTGAATGAAACAAAACACAACTCCAAGTTTTTGATGAGGTAACAACATTTTAAAATGACTTGAACCTCAGAAGTGTCAGTTTTGCATAATGTAGGCCCTTTAAGACACTTGTATAACATTACTCCTCAACCACTTTCCACCCGTTGATCCCTTTTGCAACCATTCACTAGTGCGGACCTGGGCATTGTACAGCTCCCGAGCCACATATGGGCCTTTGGTTTGCTCTGACTAGCCAGTTTAAGATAATTTGGAATTACAAAATAAACATATTTTATCATTTTACCTCATGCATGGACTAAAGCTGCACTGCTTTTATTTTAAAGGGTTTTTTTATTAAATTTTTGTAAGGCAACCTCACGTTTTCATTGCTTAGTCATAACATATACTCTTACCAGTCTGACCAGCTGGTCATAACAATGATATTTACAACTTTTTATAAAGAAATACAATTAATATTATGTAGAATTGAGAAAAGCATTTTGGCCTGGGCCTCCACAATATTTTCTGTTTCTCATGTGGCCCCAAGGAAAAAATAATTGCCCACCCCTGCACTAGTGTATTGGAGACAGGGCCTGGCAATATGGTGATTAAAATCAAATTGTCATTTCTGTGTCCCACCTCTAATTGGAGGAAATTTAACAAGTTTCTGCACAGATTCATCATCATTAACCACAGAACATCAGCTTGAGGTTTGTACAAGAAAGCTATTAAAAACAAGCTCCAAATCTGTCTGAAAATAGATGGACATGGGCTCTCATTTGAATAGACTTAACTAGATTGTATTTGTGAATGTCAACATGCATTCCTGTCAACTTGTGTGTGCATTCTGTCACTCACTCATGAATATGTGCACCATGGGTCTCCATCTCCTTGACAACAGTGGTGAGTTTGTACAAAAGTTTTTGGTAAGCGTCCAGTGTGAGCAGGTCCTCTTCTCTGAGCAAAAAGCGAAGGCCATGACCCTCTGTCCGGCCCAGGCTGTGTCCAGATGGGGCTGCCATGCTTGTGATCGTGTGCTGAACGTTCACCATGGGATTTAGTTTACCTGAGCGCACACAGAAAACAATCTGAATTTTCAAGTGGTCAAAACAGTTGCATTATTTAATAGTGCAGGTGTTTACCTACCGTACTCAGCAGTGTGCCGTGCAGCCCTCTCTAAAGTGCTCCTTCGGTTGTCCAATTGCACGCCAAAAGCACTGCCCAAAGAGGTGGTGGTTTTAGGATAGGAGACCTCCATGATGTTGATGTGACAGTTGGTGGGGCAGAAATCGCTACTGTGGAGAGGAGACACCTTGGTCTTGGCTTGTTTAAAGGTTGGCCAGGCTCTGTTCTTCAAGACACGTGAAAACTGAGACAAAAGATAAAGGTGTAATATAGTTAAATATCGGACAGAAAATCTTTCTGACTCATAGTGTATAACGGTTTGCATTATATATATTATTTATACTTTTTTATACCATGTGCCATTCTTGACACCTGATAAATACAAAACAATTTCTTTCTTTATTTAACCAACTGCACTTTATTTGACCCGTTTTGTCCTATGTTGAATGATACATACTACAAGCAGAGATGTCTGGGAACTATTTTTTGCAGTTTTGCCTGTCTAAAAGTATGAGTCCAACAGTGTATATGTTAACTATGAACTTTAAAACAAACAGTGCTTGTCAGTTAGCTCAGATAGTGCAAGTCCAAAGTCACTACAGTTAGGAGGCTGATGGGCTCCAGATGGGACACAGCCTGACCATGAGTCTACAGCCTGCCAGGAGATGTCTTCTATTTTCTAATTGTGTATTCCCTTTTTCTATATTAGATGAGTCCTCTGTCGTTCCAGCTTCTTCCTCTCTCGAGCTTTGAAAAGGAATGTTCCATGTTACACAACAAAGTCATGGCTGTGGCTATTTATATCCGGACAGTAATTAATACAAGCTTCAGTTAAGTGTTGATTTTTCCCTTTTGCGGCTCTCACGCACACTTGGATGCATGCAGATGTTTTTGCCTAGAGACACGTGTTTACTCAAAATATTTGCATGAAACCAATAATGATCTAATTAAAACCTAAATCCAAATACATTCTGATGCACACAATCTTGGACACATTGGGCTCACATGAAAGAAGACATACAGTGCTTTTGTCTGCTATAAAGTTATCATTTATGACACCTGTAAATCATTATGGTATATTTTGAACATTTTAAACGTCAATATTGAGTTAAAATGACTTCATAAAAGAAGCAAGTCCTGTTACTTCTGGGTTGAAACCGCATAGCTGATTTCAGTAGAAGCATGGTTGCCAAATTACATGTGTAATGTATTAATCTTATGTGCTGTAATATGTTTACTGGTGCAGTCTCTCTCTGGATCATCATTCACTTGCTCATAGTGTTGTCGTGATACCAAAACTTCAAACACGATTTCAGTACAAAAGGAACACAACCAACACTCTCTTTTCTTTTGAATGTAAAGTCATAGCTTATTTTCTAACACAACATAGTAGCAGTTTCAATAAACTCAAACAGAGCCTTAAGGTCAACAAACCAACTTCTGCTGGAAGTTCCCAAAGCCAGGCCAAGGGTGATTGGGCTTTCTCTGTCAGTAGCCCCAGGCTTTGGAACAAAGTACCCCCCGACATACACAATATCATGCCTTAAATCCAGGCTCTATTCAGATTGGTTTTATATTCTGGTGTTGATTTTATTGGAAAGTGCACTATAATTGCAACTGTTGTTGTGTCCTTTCAAGATTACCTACCCACATTGCCTAGTTTGAAAGTGTTGTGTGTGTGCGTGAGTGATGGTTGTGGTTGGAGGGGCCCATGGCACATATTGGCAACCTCGTTTCAGTCAGTCTGCCCCAAGGCAGCTGTGGCTACAATACTAGTTTACCACCACTGAATGAATGAATAATGCTCCGTAAAGTGTCTTTGAGTATCCAGAAAAGTGCTATAATTTTTTTTTTTTTTTTTTTTTTTTTTTTTTTTAAACTGACAATGGAAGCACTTTGGCTACCATGAGTATTGTAAAGGGCTCTATAAATAAAGATTAATTGACTGACTGATTTTAGGCATTGGTTTTGATTAGTATCTAGGGATTGTGTTTTTTGATTTTTGACAACCTACTTGCTCATTATGATGCCATCATCACAGAGCAGTTTGTGGCTCCGAGCTGGTGCAGTTACCTTCCTGTAGTTGGTGATGCGGCGGTTGATGTGCTCCACCCTCTCGCTGCACATGGCACTGAAGCGCACGAGCAGCTCCTCTGGGACCACGTCACAGCTGGAGCTCAGCCTGCCACACATCTGCACCAGCATGTCGTCATTACGAGCCAGCGCCTCCAAGATCTGCTCACAGGGATGCCAGTCAGCCACAATGTAAATAAATGCCATGTTTCAGGGTAAATATTTCCATAGGGCTCCTTTATACAGCACAAACAAAACAATGGGTGATATATATGCACTATAAACAAGACAGTGGAAGAGGCACATCTCAAGTCCTCTTAATCAAAATCTCAGTGGAGCCAAAGGAAAAAGCAAGGACAAGATTAAAAAGAAGAATAAAGTGATGCTGAGAAAAACTATATTAAAATTCTAATGCAGATCTCTAAGGACAACATGGGGAGCTCAAGGCAGATGTTTACAATAATACTTCAATTACTTTCACTTTGAGGGGGTCGCTATACTCACAGAGGATGTGTTTTGTTCAATGCGTGTCACTGGGTTTTATTGAGTGATTTTTAGGACGCGAGGCTTGTAAATCTAGATTAGCAACGCAGCTTGTGATCCGGGTTAATTGACTGAGGATGTAAAACGAGTTGTCTATCATAAATTTGGCAATAAGATGATTTAATGTTGGGTTTTCTAGCATGCAAAGCAGAGGCTGTGGGCTCAATTTACACAAAAAGCGATGATGAAGCTGAATGTCTGTAATCTTTTTTTGACTGTTTTGCACTCCAGAGGCAGTCTTGTTTCAGTTTTAAATCAATAATGATGATTCTGAGCATATCAATAAAACACATGCACTTAACACAGCTGGGAACCGCTGTGACTAAAATAAAACTGTCAGTGTCTACTAGCATCTTGACTCTCATTATACTCAAACGCTTACGCCAACTGTCTCTCCAAGTCTTGAATAGCGGCCCTCAGAGACTGTAAAATGGCGTTGAAAAGATGTGTGGAGAGTCACCAATCATCCCTCATTCCTGACAACTTGTACATTTTGGTTTGATCAGAACACAAAAAGGAAAGGCCAATGCATATATTGAGCATGGGAAACCGTTTTCTTACAGGAGTATTAAAATATAATAATGACAAAATTATACTTTCAGATATACAAACTGGAAGTGTTTGACAGTGCTATTTACAATGTACTCGAGGGGTCAAATACATGAGAATTCAGTCCACTCTTCTCTATACAAACATTAGCACCTCTCTATACAAAGTGCACTGTTTCAACATATCAGTTATTATCACAGAAAATATCGTACAGCTCCAGCATTTGTAGCAGTTATATTTGGAACTTATTTGGGATTTTTTGGCTAAAATGTGCAACTTATTTGAACTTGTCCATGAATTAAACGCACAAAGTTGACAAAGCACGTAGGAATTGCAGGCTTATCATAAAGGGAAAACTCATGAAACTTAAGATGCTGATGCAAGTCTACTTTTGATCTGCCCCTTTAGCCTGTGCTCATTTTCCCATGAATCTCATAGTCACATTCCCATGACCACAAATCAGATTACATTAATATGGAATAATTTACAACAAAAGCATGTCTGCATCTAAACAGGGCACTTAATAGTTTAGCATTTACATAAAGGACATAAAACAGTGTTAACCTTTGCAGTGAGGCAGAAGAAGCCCTTGGGCTCCACCATCTTCTCCAGCACGTGGCACTTGATCCCTGCAGTGCTGTCGTACTCATAGACCACTCCATACTCCAGGTGCACATTGTCCACAGTCAAGCTCACATGATCCTTTTTCCCATCAATAATAGCTATGGTGTTGAACTTGTCTATGACCTCTGTTTGAAAAGACACAAAATGGACATTACATTGTATTAAAAAGTCAAACAATACTATTTTTATTAATGATCTCAGTATATGCTAGCTGAAGGTTTGTCCTATAATTAAAGTATTAAAGATGCACTGTGCAACATTTACAAATATGATTGCCAAGACATGCAAATGTACACAGATCTGACCAACAACTTGACCTGACCTGTTACCTGGCCAGCCAGAACCATACGATTTGACAAAACTTTACAAAGACAAGTGGATCTGGAACCATATCATGCCAATTTCAGAGGCCGTGATTGACAGGAGGATTCACCTTTCAGCCCATTTGTGTCACAATCAACAATAATTATTGTAATTATAATTATGTAATTATTAAAGAATTATTTAGTTTGATTCTTACTTATTTTAGGTATAAGAAGTTTTATATTTTGTTCTGAATGTTATGCGAATTTTTTGAGACAAGATGTCTTCTGCATTTGAGAGACACATGCTACAAATTAGAGGTTGTGGTTGGACTTTCTCAAGTTTTGACAGGTTTTTCACGCTCTAAGGTCTGATTCCAGTTCCTTCTGGATTTGAACAGAATGCAGAAGTGACTGGCTGGTCAGGCAACATGACCTAATGACATTACCTGCTTGTCATCATGGATTTAAAGAAGTTTAATGCTATATTGTGCCACATTCCATGAAAAGTAATAACATCTCCATTGAGAGAAGCAGGTAGCAAACCCTTGACCATAAAGGTTACACAATGCACCCTTAACAACTAATGAACTGCTAACCCCATATTATGCTGTTACTTACGAGACATGTATGCAACATTTCCCATGCAGTGTAACATATGAAACAATTCTGTGTGGATTCATATAATGTAACTCTATATTTACAACTGTGTTTTATCACAGTTTAACAGACAAAGTAACTAGACCCACAGGAGGACCACCAGACCACCAAATCTACAGCTCATTCGTGGAGACCCTGCCCTAATGGCTGTCTTCCATCTCACTCCAAAAACCAATGAATATTTCCAAGATTATAGCGTCAGCCCCATGTGAGCTCAGTGACTTAATACATCTATAAATCCTGCTGTTTGAAGCTGTTTACTAAAGTGGAATAGCTTTTCTCTTTGACTCTCATTGGGCTCCATAAATTTGGGGGAAATATCACTTGAGCCAAATTTGAGATTCAGATTTTTCAAATATGGGAATCCATTTTGGTATGAATGTTTGGATGACAGCAAATGACCCTAAATACAGTACTACAAATAACATACTGCAAATCTATACATCATGATTAAAAAACACCCTTTTTCTTGAACGATATGTGAGAGTGGTCACCTTCTACTTGGCATTCGAAGCCATCTCCATTCTCCTCTGCTACTGGTTTTTGGTTGTTGTTGTTTTTCTGATCTTCCTGTGCACTTTCGCTGGAGTTGTAGACCCAGTTTATAGTATCTTGCTGTGAAAAAAAGATCAGAGGCTTCATTACCCTCAAAATAAAATATCTTTTTAAATTCAAGGGTGAAGGCTTTTCCCATTACCCAAAAAGCAGTTATGTCTCACAATGTCAATGCAATAAATGTCACACAGAAAATCCCATTTAAAGGTACAAATGTAAGTTTTTGGTTATGGGGTCCACCATCTGCTTGTTTCTATGGATATGTCATTGCTCTGTCTGGAATGTTCCACAGTAAAAAGCTCTACCTTACATTTATTAAATTACAATTAGTTTTAGAGCTCAAAAATACTCAAAAATACTTAAAACAGGCATTCCGACTGTGAGTAGGTTTCCCTCTCCATAGATATGACCTGTAACTTGGGTCTGATTTGGTTCCATGAAGATAAAAAGATTTAATGCTATACTGTGAAACATCCCAGACAAAGCATCTCTACGGAGAAAAGCATTTGATGGACTCTCCACCAAAAAAAACTACACAATGCACGTTTAAAGAATATTACTGAACGTTGGTAATGTTTTGAATTCTCACCAAAACACACATATTATTTTTGGTCAGTTAATGGATCTGTGTGAATATAATATAATTGTGTGTGTGCGAATATAATATAATTGGTCAGCTATTGCAAATACCATAGAGAATGCTGTTATAAACTGTGAAATCCAAACAACCATAGTTATGCTTACAGTTAAATCATCAACTGTCACAAATAATTTGTACAACTTGAACATTACCAAAAGAAAGTTGTGGTGTGTGTGAGTGTGTCCCCAGCTGGAGTGACGCTGCACACCGCAAAACCCTCCACAACATATGGAAACGTGGAGCTCAGTGAGACCACAAAAGCAAACCAATGCCAATCTCATCAGCCCAGTGTAGCGTGTGTTACTGTACGTGTGTCTGTCTCCACACCCAAGACCACAGCGTCTGTTCTGCCAAGGCTACATGTTGCGCTTGCCTACTGCTCTGTGGTCTAGTTTACAACCAAAATACACAGAGAAAGCAAAGGAGCTGAGACAGAGAAAGTAAGGGTGGTTTTTCCCTCCAGTCTACAACTTGATTTGAACCAGATCTCCTCTAGTGTTTGGGCAGTGCATCGTTAAGTCCCACCGGGATCCAATTATAATGACACCCTACACCGGCATGAACCACCAATACACCCCACAATTTACATTTTGACACTTTCGCCAACAGGTGGACCAAAACCTCCTTCTACAATCACAGCTGCCACCCAGTTGACATGATAAACATCTGCCTCCAAGTCTCAGTTCAACTTGTGTTTTGTTTCTGTATAAAGCATTCATGCTCCAGTCCATAGTCTCCCACTGCAGGGCCACCACTGTGAGGCAGGGGTCAATGCCAGACATTTAAAACTACTATATTTGCTCAGTAATAAACCAAAGACAGAGACAAAAAGAGTGAATGTACAGATCGCTTGAATTATGAGTATGTGTTAAATGGTGTGTGCTGTTTCAAGAGCTCCCACACTCTCCCACACTCTGGCGTTTTCGTTTCCACTTCCATTACAACATAATGACCAGTCAACATACAGTTCACTTCAGCACTGAGGTCATGGGAATTTTAAGCATGGGTACAAGAAAAAAAAATCTAATGTTAAAGCATGGTTAATTCTAAATACACTATGTATTACATGTAAAAAAAAAAAAAAAAAACATTGACTTTGGGGGAACTCTGCTTCAAATAGGGCCTCAGTTCAGTATTGTAGAATACATTTATCGGTTAGAAAGCTGGAGATCTGGAGGTTGGGGTTCTACTCTGGAAATTGAGTAAATACATGTGGGTCTATACAACAATATAAAGGGACACAATATAAAACCCCACAAAAATAAAACATGAATTGCAGTTTAGCTTTACTTTATTTTACTAACAGATAAGATACAACCATCCAAAATCATGCATCTATCATCTAGGAACTCTTATGTACTGAAACATGACATTGGACAGATATCACAGTTGTAACACAATTGGGCCTAGTCAGGTCCATCCCATGCTCTGAAAAACATAGAAAAACTACAGGTGGGAGTGGGGCTGGAGGAGTCAAATATATGCAAATAGAGGGAATATTCTAGAAAATGGTTTTGGTTACTTTGTTTAAGGCAACCTGCAGTAAAAAATACTTGCACCTCAAGTTTTGTGAAATCTCTACGACTAAAACTTGGATGTTTTGATGTGCTCCTTGTGTGTCTCCTCACCTGCGTAGGTCTTCTGTACTTCCTGCAGGCTGTGACGTGGGCGATGACGCTGGCGTGGCTCTCCTTACTCACGTTGATACCGTTCACCTTGATGATACACTGTCCCGGGTGCAGACCGGCGATGGCTGCCACCGTGCCTGGAGAAAGATGCCAACAGATCAAGGACGAGTAAGTACCACACTTCATAATGACACTGCAGGTGCATGCTAAATCAGGACAACACAAGTGTCACATATTCCACATCCTGTATACAAGATTGCCTTCCCTTTTTCCTTTCTTTGTATTTACAAGATTATTTCCTGTTTTGGCAGCTCCGGAGCACCGTGAGAGAGAAACGTGCAGGGAGGAGAGGGGGGTGCAGTTGTTTATCTGGGATAGACATGGGCCTCTCTCAGGGATGTGATTCAGACCATAAGAAAACTTCAAGGTTTACAGCTATCACAAGGAAGCGCAGGGCAGACCAAATACTCCTCGCAGTTGTTTTCATAGCTCCTTCAACACACACCATGCATACCACAGACTGACTGCTGTGAAGCCAACTGTGCACTGTAAACCTTTTCAAAAAAATCAACTTTATGTAACTGAATGTAATACAAAGCAAGTATGAGTTTTTGAAGTGGTGCTGAGGGAAAGCAAAGGATAAATGTTCAAATAATAACTCAATGTACAATGTCCAAGATTAAAGGTTATTGGTCTTTCTATTGAGACAAATTGTATAAAAGTATCTACCATTGTAAACTGTGTATCCTTTTACCTTTCTGGAGACGTTTAATACACCTCACTAAAACAAGCTTAGTCCATTGATAAACAGCAAATACCAGACATTACATTACATTACAACAATGAGAGGATTTTCTCTTCCTCCATCTTAGTCCTTAGAAATATATAATGGACATCCTTACAATGAAAGTCCATAAATGTGTTTATATGTTCCACCTGCACTGGACTACAGTAGACAGAAGCTGTTGAGACAAAGCCAGTGATTACATAACATGTGCTATTTCTTTCTCTTCATATCAGGTCTCTAATTGAAGTCCCTGGTTAGGAAGCAACATCATCATCACAAACCATCTTATTATCACAATGAAATTATTTAAGGAGGAAAAACAAGGACATGAAGTGTTTGTAGATTGGGACCCATTTTATGACCCAAGTGCTGCTGAACATACTATGTTAGATAATGAGACAAACTGAGAATGAGCCTGTTAGCAAAGAAGAATTGGGCTGCTTGGAAAATGTGAATAGTTGGGTCTTGACAGGGTGAAAAGTGGCTCATAACTAGGTAATTTGCACTTTTGCCAGCACCATTAACTGACCAGCTGAGCCCGACAGAGAAAAGGAGGAAGATCGCACTCCTGTGGCCAAGTCATGGTCAGCCCTTAACTGTGACAAGCCAGCTGTTCGCCAGCTGTGCCCCATGCTGCTCAGTGACAGACATACCTCTGCCCACTGCATGGACCACAGACGGACCAAAGCCTCGGATCTGGAACCCTAGGCCATCCGCCGAGTCTGGGATCTTCACTGTTCTAGAGAAACAGCAATGTGTCAACTTGTTAAACTGTCTGATAACAGAACAATTGTACTATACACATGCCCTGAAAAATATTTAGAAAGAAACTCATGACTAATGAGGGAGAAAGAAGTTTTAAACATCTCAAGTACTATTATGCATTTATATAAAGTTAAAATACAAAATGCATTTATATACATGACATTAATATATTTTGGCATCCCTCTGTAAGATAAACAACTTTTAATAAATTTCCGTACAAACAGAGCTACGACTCATTATATTTGTAAATTCAGCATTTACCACGAATATGAATAAATTTATAGCAATAACAGCTAGTATTTGAATTGAGATTTTTTTTTTTTTACATTTTGAACATTCAGTAATCACATAGCTTTGAAATTAATGTTGTAGATAAATAACTAATAGAAGTTGTTTTTGATGCAGACTCACTCTCTTGGCTTGGTGCTGACCAGAACACTGATGGGTCCTTTACTGTTGAAACATTCCTGAAGAAGAACCTCCACTTCTGAGAAAGGTCTGAGAAACACCAGGTCTCCATTTATGGCAAAAAGCTTCCTCCCCACTTCCAGGCCTGCCATCTAAATACAGATTAGATTGAGACAAAACATCAAATAACATATCAAACCAAGGTAATGTTTTTTTAGTACTAAATGTTACTCTGTTCCCACACCTCTGCTGCCGAGCCCCTCTCCACAGATTTGATGATGGGCACTCTGTTTCTCTCCTCTAGAGTAAACCCATATCCTTCTTCACTTGGTCTTATCTGAAAGAAAACCTCTTTTTAATCAACTAAATCCCAAAAGCAGCGGACCAAGATGTTCTCACACACCACGAACACCAACAAAACCACCAGATATTGCTTCAGACAGATAGAGGGTACAAAAGAGTGGGCTCAACCATAGACTTTATATATCTACAGTCTCTGGGCTCATCTCACTCCACGGAATTCTAAAAATCGAAGTTCAAAGTTGTTTCTTTAGTTTGCTTTTTGAGATTTGGAGCAAAGTATTGGTTAAGTATAAAAAGAAATTGAGAATATATAGTAATAAGGAAATAGTTGTTCACCAGGAGGGACTTTGCAATGACATTCTCAAGGATTTTCAGGTCATGTTTCATTGGTTTGTGTTTGGTGTTGGAGCCCTCCATCTCCTCATCAGCGAAGAAACGAAACAACAGGGGCTCATCCTTGAAGTCGCTTTTCTCCAGCACTAATGAGAAGAGGAAAGATTTGAGATTACATATGTTGCAGTAAACACATCCAAAGAACAGTTTTGTATATGACATATGAATGTCATGTCAATGGGAATATGAAAATACTCCTTGTTATAAAAATAATATGTATATGCAGGGGGGATACACACAGCAAACAGTTGATATATGACACGTCACCACCAAACCAGTAACAGGTCTAAAGATGGCTTACAGCTGGCAGCCAAAACATGTCAACAAGGTAAATGCATCTCCTGCTGTACTGTGTATGAAAAACTGTTGTTAATGTTAAAAATAATATTTATTTTATTAAAGTTTTTGGATTATACAAAACAGTAACTCAGGGCTCAATAATATTTACTAGTTTTTTATTTTAATTAAGTATTTTGCATTTCGTAAAGTATTTCGGGATTTTTTGGGAAGAGTGCTTTTGGGTTTACATCAGTATATTTGGCTTGGATGTTGCTATATTTGTCCATAGTGGAAGTTTGGTAAACACTTGCCTTCTCCATCACAGCCACCAACCTTCTGGAACTCACTGTAATCCCAATCTCAAAAAGTCAATTCTGTTTGCAAAACAATGTGATAATATAGAAAAAGAAAAATGATATAAAATGAATTTGTTTAATGCTTGTATTCTTATCACATGTTAGATATACAGATATTACTGAGGCAAAACGACTACTAACTGGCTTGTCATTTTAAATTATCCCAGAGAAAGTGTATAGGAGAGAATGAAGGAAGCAGCTGTTCTATCCATGGGAGCCAGTGGTAATTTGTGTGAGGCTGTGATGAGGTTGAACTGTGGGCCTTTTAAGATTGTTATAACATGTTCACAGTGAGTCATACTGTACTAGGCATGATGTGGACTTTGGCATGGACACATAAGGCGCCAGTAAACAAGCTGTAACTATGGCGACTGCCCACTAGCAATGACAAACATTAGTAAAGTCTGAAAGTAAATGAGTCTTGAATTGTACTAAAGACCTGCAGAGTAGAAGGACTGCTAGGGATGGGGGTGGTAGTGGTTTTCTATTATTAGTAGGGCTGGGTAATTAATGGAATTTTTATTGAGATTTAAATTCAATAATTTGTGTACAAGAAATTAATATAAGAAAATAATAATAATACATATTTTTTGTCATATCGCTCAGCCCTAACTTGATGGGTAAATGTATGCTTCATTTTAAATAAGGACATGGCCTCTGTTCAGACTGCATACACAGAAATGCATTCATATAAACAGAAAATGGTTCAATTCTTGTCTCAAAGGAAACCAAATTTCCAGTGGAAAAAGCACAAGAAGTCTCTGTGCTAAAAATGATGCTAAATACCAGGCGATCTCTACTGAAATCTCTCTTCTATATTCATGTATAAGTGAAATTGCACAGCTCAAAAGATGTTTCACGTTGTATTGATCAGTTGAATTTCTCAGTCTGTACCGTGATGCATGAATCCATTGTCACACAGCTCCACTCCTAAGATCAATGCCTCTTCCCTGGTTTTGCAGTCACCCTGGAACACAAGATAGCAAAAAAAGAAAAAAAATGTAGGAGGAATTTAGCGAGTGACAGGCTAAATCAAGGCTGAGACAGAACAGAAAGACGATGAAAGACAATGGAGACGGAACAAAAGACAGTGTGGTTAGAGAGCAGTCAAAATGTCACACTCACACCCCCTTTGTTCTTGCCTCCAAAGGCCTGAGGCATGCACCGCTCACATCAGCTTAAAAACAACCAGAACCATGTCTAGACTGAGCTCCACAAGGGCCCATCAAGTCCCCTAAAAGAACCCGGCATTTCCATCACTTTAAATCACATTCAAATGGACTGATATTCTGGGAGACTCATTCTAACACTGTTATAGGATATGTCCATATTTTTTAATACTTTTTACGTGGAATAGAGTGCACCAATAAATCAGGAGTTTTCCTCTAGTGAGTGAAGGACATATTTGTGAGTATGTGTCAGCTTTACTACTAGAGTCGATCCCTCTAAGGTTTATGGTTACTGGGATAGGTCAAAGCGACATGCAAATAGGCACCTAAAATGAGTAACCCAGACTTCAGGCAATCATGTTTCTTCTACAGGGTAAATATGTGATCATGTAATGGAGGTAAAATCACAAACCTTAATCATATCATATTACCTGAGCTAAGAGCCAGTCTATGAGTTTGTTGGCCATCACCACAGATTTATACGTTCGGAGATGGTAGTCTTTATCTCTAAAAGGGGCACAAGAATAAGAAATTTTACATTATGATAGTTACAGTAAAATACATTGACTGTATGGATGCAATCTGGTCTCACGAAGTGCTTATGATGCAGTTTTTATTGTAGTCAACTGTGGTGACATGAAGAAGTTTTTTCCATAAGTCCCTATGGGTTTGTAGCAGCCAACAGCAGAGCACACAGGAACCTCAAGCAACAACTCCAGCTGTGCCTGGCCCCTGGGTGCCCCCTCCTTTTCTACGTCAGTCTCACATTTACCCACACAAGACCGGGAATAATGCATCGAGGAATGAAGCCACAACTTTCCCATGAACACAGAGGCCTCCCCATGGGACTGCAGCCTGGGGGAAACTCCAGAGCAGAGCTGCTGCACCACTTCTCCTCCACACATTCGCAGACACGCACAGTCTTTAGACAAGTCAAACATGACATATGAGACCAGTTAAGGGTCCAATCTCAGCTGTCTGGACCTCTTCAGAGCACCAGGCGTGAGAGGTTGAACGCTGCTTTCACTATGGAACTTTCAGTTGTGTAACTTTATTTGACAGTTGGGGGGATGGCAGGACTAGAAAACGTGATGTTGGCTTGCCATGTACATGTGTATAATACAAATATATTGATAAATCAAAACTTTGTTTTTGATGCTAAGTGGCCCTATCAAGATAGTAAAAGCTGGAAGATTTTTTTTGGATTCTCCATAGTTATTATTTTTTTGATGTTTCTTTTCATTAGTGGGAAACATTTTGATGGTTCATTAACATTTAAGCTGTAGGAGGCTCAAATACTTAATATGTAAGGCTCATTAATGATGCTAACTAGCTAACTACTTACCTTCTGTTTCATTCTGTTTTTTTATTTATTGCATATTGGTCATGTTATTGTGTCATTAGTGCCATAAAGCACTTTCAATATTATCGTCTATTGTGACATTTTTTGTAACAATATATCACATTTCAAAATGAGTTAATGTGACAATCACAGTTTTTTCTATGACTAAGTGGTTGTATCTTAAATTAGGTTGTAGACCTGTCTCCTTAATAATTTAGCATCATAAACCTATTTAGTTTATGTTTTGATCTGTGAGATAAATGTTTTTATTCATTAAACGTGATTTGAAGCAAGCTGTCCAGTTTTGAATGTTGCTTCATAAACTTTATGATACTTAAATGGTTCCAAATATGGCTTTTTTCATCATGTCATTTTGTACACATTAACTGATCATATTGTTTTGCTGCTCTGCACTGGGATGGCATGTGTTCCCCTAATACTAACTCCATGAGAGTTGTTGGGCTCCAGTGGCTGGATCGCACTGCTGCTGTCAAGAGTGAAAAATGGGTGTAAACAGCAGGCCAATGGGCAGCCATATGTCCAGCATAAGGATACCACAGTCTGAGCTGCAGCACAGAGAAAGGTCACAACTGCACTTTAACTTGTTTGTCAAATAGGAAAACTTTGGCCTGGCATTTAGTTAGTATACATAATTGACAGGCAGAAAAAGTTGCATTTTTAAGCAAAGTTTTTGCAATATTACACACATATCTGAGATGACAGTGTTCATAAAATAAAACATGCAAATATATCAAGTAGAGTTATTTATTTATTATTAAATGTGCTGTTTTGCATAGTGACCTAAAATATGAGATTTTATCCTTATTTATTGAGATAATAAGCACCTGTATATACCTGTATAATGCTAATATCTGACATTTACTGGATAAACATGGATAAATATGTTTAATATTAATGTCACTGAATACTAAACATGTGTACAAGGTGCAATTCCTGTGAGGGACAGAAGCTGCTTGGGAACACACTTTGGCCCCATCTCATTCACGCTGCCAGGAAATTCCACCTAATTAGGCCGGGACTGGTCGCTCCAATTAAACTGTAGCGTTCCCAAGCTCTGTGATGTATTGTGTAGAGTGCTCAGTGGTAGATACAGCAGCCAACAGCCCACAACTCTAGTCTGCAAGAGTTTTACACTGAAAAGGTCCTGCTTCAAATCAAATGCCAGCAGCCCTGAATAGTGAAGCAACACACACAACAACCTTTAGGCATTTTAATGCTAAGATCAAACAATTGCATTAATACATAGCATTAGTGTCCCCCCGCAGCTGTGATAGACTTTTATCTGTGTGAAATTAAAGCCTTTCCTCTGGCTAATGCTACACAAACAGCTAGCCTTGATGTTCCTCTTCAAATGTTATTATGAAGAACAACACAGGAGGCAAAACAGGCCCTCAGTTTGCGCCAATAAAACGTGATTGCTCCATTTGTAACTGCGTGAGGGACGTGAATGGTCCGTATCCTGTGCCAAACGAGCTGAAACACACCTGTTTTGTGTTGTGGTTTGAAGGTCTGTTTCACATGGAGATTGGTTGACTTTGCCTTATTTACACTAATTACAAGCTGAGTTGAACTTGAACACACTGACAAATCTGCACTATAGAGTATACAGGAATTTTAACAGTTTAAAATATAATCAATTCACTTTTGCGGTTCTCACACAGTTAATCTATGCAAAAGACTCACCACATCACATCTGTGTTTTTAGAGCAGGAGAACAGATCAGACCCTGCACTTCATCACCAGCACCACCATTTTATCTTTTACAATTTCTTTACATTTTGCAAAAACATCTTATATATTTTATTGAAAAAGAAACATCTTCTGATTGTTAATCATAAAAGCCATTGTGATGATTGTCTACATCAAACCAAGATAGACAATAGACAATAGACAATAAAGCATGTGAATGAAATGAATATTGATCATGCTCACCTGATGACAGGAGTGAAGAGGCTGTGAAGGCGGCAGAACAGACGGACTCCCTTGAGAAACAACGGAGATTAGCCATAGAGATTAACCGCAGATATATGTGTATGTAAATATAAAAGCCCTACCTTTGAGATGACATCGTGCATGTCACTTCTGGGATGGTACGTCCCGTCGTCATAGCGAAAACGATACAGAACAGGCTCAGGCTTGAACTGATGCTTGTCTGTGACTGAACACAATTAAAAACCATATAACTAAACATGGACAGAGAAAAGAGCACAAAAGGTTCTCATGCTCCATAAACATGCTATGCTTCTCGGATATTGCATTTTATCTTATGAGAGACCTCAGTGAAGTTTCTGAATAGCAGTAGGCTCCTGGCTGCAGCTGTGTGCTTCCATTAAAGTGCCCTATGAAAAGATTTTCTATCACCTCACACTGGGACGTTTAGCTTGACTGTATGAGCTCAGAGGGGCTTCACATTATTCCTCTTTGTCAGAAAAAGCCCCAAACTGCAATCTCCTTTTCCCGTGAGGAAGCAATAAAGCCCCCGGAGCGATTTAAGATACATTTTGGCTCAGGGCCTCTGCTTTTGAGAGAAAAATACTTTCTATATGCACCATTTGGAATGAAAGGGAAGCATTAGTCTAGTTAAGCCTCTGAACCAAACATACTTATTACCAGAACCACTGAACAAATATAACACAAACATGACTAAACAGGGATTAATATGTATAATCCTCACCTAAACACTATGTCAGGGGGCTGTTTACAGACTACACCTGCTAAAACTAATTACACAGCTGCATACATAGTGAAGGCTGTGGGACCAAAGAAAAAGTTTTATAACTAGTACCCATTCCTAAATGATAAACTGAACTGATGCATATTATTTTCCTATGTCTTTATACATTTATTTCTAAGAGCTGTCTCAATTCTTTTTGTAAGATTTTGTTATAGCTTGTTTTTTGTTTTGTTTTTTTTGTCGATTTACTTCTATTTAGTTGCAGCTTTAGAGTGAACAATGTAGTTTTGGAGCAGAGCCAAGTTGTTCATGGCATACATTTAGATCTGACACTTTCAGAATAATTTGACAAAAAAAAAGGCAAAAATGTAAAGATGCAATATGTAACTTTTTCTTGTGGAGTGTTTGCCACCTGCTTGTCTCCATTGATATGTAATTGCTTTGCCTGGAATACTCCAAAGTACTTGCATTATTTTCATTAAGATACCCTTAAGATACCCTCTTAAAGCTCAGAAATCATAAAAATGCATTCTTACTGTGAACGGGATGCCTCTCCACAGATCTGACCTGTAACTTTGCCTAATAAAGCCACCTGCTTTTCTCCATGAAGATAGATAAATTGAATGCCATACTACGAGCATCTCAGTGGAAAAAAGCAGCACCACAAAAGTTGCATAGTGCACCTTTGATAGAGACTGTGGTCCTATATGCTCAGGAGTCTTTTTATTGTCTGTATTTGATTTCATTTGTGTGTATTTGGCAGTAAGTCTACAGTGTAAAAGATCAGAGTAACAGACCGTGGTGGATGATGCCGTTCTCCAGCAGGGCCTGCCCCAGGTGCACTCCCTCCTCTGGGTTACCCGTCTCTCCGATCTCCATCAGCCATGACACAAACTCACTGGGGACACAACAGGACAGTGGCATAAAAACATACTCTGCTCCCATACACTAAAAGCTCCATCAAAATAGCATGTTTTCCACTTGCGGAGGGGACAGAGACTTTCCTTGACTGTGTAGCCTCTGCCCTTCCTTCAGTGGGTTTTCGCCATCTACTTTTCTCCAAATTGATGTAACTATGGCAACAAACCCAACACCAGCTAAATGAAGTGATTTATTTACTCTTAAGGGACATTTCTGTTTACAGGCTTCCCGTCTCATCCTCTTTAACTTTATTTATTTAAGACATGGCACCAAACTATCAAATAACACTGCGTTTAATTGGGTCTTGGGGCAATGAGAAATGGTGCATAGTCACAACAGTGAAGAGGAAACAAGCCAACGTCCGGAAAGACAAACACAATATGCAGACTGGGACAGCCCACAGGAGCTGAACGGGATAATTGTCCGTAATTTAGCAACAGCTTGAGATAGTGAGAGCTAATGTGGTGAAGGCAGGAGCGTGTCTGATTACCTCCCTCCCATCTCCTCTCCCCACAAAACTAAACAAACACGGTTCCATCGGAATTCTGTGGACTCGGAAAGCGCCGCAAGCAATTACTAAAACTTTTGTGTAAATAATCCAAACATCTCCTGCATTTCGACGTCTTTCGCACCTTAGCGTACTCAAAATCCGCTCAACAGTTACTTCAAAATAGATAGCAATGTAGTAGTAATGATCGTGCATTATAAGTACATACGTAATATATTTGCATTATTTATTTTAAGATTATTCTTAATAGAAAGCTGCAGGCCTGTTAAATACATTTGATAAATTACGCTGTCAGAAGAATTCAACCACAAATACGATTATGCCGGTTAATGGGAGTCCTAAAATAGCTCTTGGGCCTAAAAAAAAATCTAAAGTAAAATAAAGAATGAAAAACAGCATGTGGCAAAGAGGCGTGGAGAGGGAACAAAGCGGTTCCCAATGGTAGGAGTGGGCCCAGTTAAAAGCTATTGGCAATGTGGCTTTTATCAAGAAAGAGACCACAATCTGCCCACAGTACGAATTTAAAACCATTGGGGTAGAAAGAGGTAGATAGGCCGTACAATGTTTTGGTACGAGAAGAACACAAACTTTGAACTCAAGTAGTTGTAATAACCACATCTCAGAAGACATACTGCGTTTGAGCCTGCTATCCAGTTATGATCTATGACACTGGTTTATTATTATGTTAAAATCTGCACTATTCATCTAAAAAGACTTATTAAAAGAAACAAGTCAGCTGAGATGCCCAATGGGAGCATAGATTGCAGCAAAGAGCCGTAAAGTTATGGATGTATAGCTGCAAATCACGCTAGTGAGCAGCAGATTTTTTTATTTTCATTTGGAACAAAATTAACGTGACAATGCCGTATCATGGATTAAGAAATTAACGGCAAACGAAGTATGATGTACAGACCAGTGGGCAAATGGCGTCTTGAATATGAGCGACTAAACATGCAAGAATCACTCAAAATACAACTCTGAGAAAGTAAATAAGGAGAAACAACCAGAACATGGGTAAAAGCTTTGAGAAGTTTTAATACCTATGCAAAGAAGCTCTTATTTTGTATTTAAGGTCACTAATTTACCTTATCGAAGCTACACAAGTAAAAGTATCTAGTTACTTACAAACACAGGATACATTTCCACATAAAACACTGACAGCCTGCTCCAAACCACAATTGACTGTAATGTTGTCTGAGAGGGAGAAAGTAAGTGCTCGTGTGCAACCACCGTACAAGCCACAACTATGTCCCAATTGGAGTTTTTCTCTTATTTCTTTGCTTTTAAAAAATAACAAGGACTTTAAAACTGCTTTCATTGTCTATAACAGCAGTCTAAACATCTATGTAAAGAATGGAAAACAAATGGAAATTGTGGGAGCGTTTACAAGGCAAATTTGTTATGAGAATCACAAGTCAAGATATCAGCACAGTTTATATAACATCTCCTCCAGTGAAAATGGTCCTTTTGATTTCGTGAGCATTTAAAACCTCACTGTGTCACCACGCCGTAAAAAGACTTCTAGCCATCACATGTAATTTTCATTCTCCACATGAGGAACTACAGCCATGTGTTCTGAATTTTAAAGTTTTATTATCTGAATCCAGCCCTGTCACCCTTTTACTCCTACAATGCATGGCCAGATGTCTACAGCTCATGTCAGCGGGAGAAGGAAGTTAACTCCTATGGCGGTGAGAAATGGATAAATGAATTGAAGTTACAGCTTTGACAGAATTGGAGGTTAAGAGGTGTGAGATCCCTTCAATATTTTCTCTTTTAAGGTTTAAGGGTGAAAGATAGTCTAAGTAAGTACCAAGTATAAGGAGCATGTGTTTCCAGTTATCAATGTATAGGGTCTAGTGATTCAGACACAAAAATATACTGCCTGATTGTAGAGCCTAAAAGGAAAAAAACTGTGATAAAATGCTGTATAAAAAGTTCATATTGTGCCCTACCATGTCACCGATGTATTATTAACATGCAAAAGAGCCACAGGAAGTCACAAACTAATGCGATAAATGGAAGTTATTATGTCAGAAATGCATACAAATATGTCAGTAGATATAATTACTGTAATTAGCACTTATGCTTAAAACTCTAAAGTTTTTTTTACTATTTATTCAACTTCTAAATACCATTAAAATCTGTATTGGCTTTTAGACCAAAAAAAAAAAATTTGAAATTGTGTATCATGTAAGTAAAGTCTAATCTGTGTTTCGTTAGTCTTGTCAGTGCTAGAGACACTATTGACTTTATTTAAGGCTAAAACAGTTTAACACCAACTATTTACAAACCCATAACATTATACCATTAAACCTAAAGTGTAAATGGTCTAGGAGGGAACTGTGTGGAGCCTTACCTTCCTAAGAAGCACTTGGGGAATGTTGAGAGCTTGCGTTTTCTGTCTTTGATTAAGTTTCCTTTGGTCATGAGTTGGTAGAGCTTCTCTCCTTTCTCTGACACCATCACCCAAGTGTCCTGCTCCATGCCCAGCCTCAGACCTGTGCAGCAGACAGAGGGAAAGCATCATTACCACTGCATTTGAGACAGTTAACTGCTACAGAGAGATGTGACATGTGTAATTAAGCAAGAAAGGTTAATGTGTGTGTATGCCACGACATAATAAGTACAGACCACAGACTAATGCAGTGTTAATGACTAGCATTAGATGAATATTGTCAGGTTCACTGGGTCAAAGAGGACAAAACTGTGAATAAAACATTTTGAAATCTTAGAGGTCCTATATTACGCAAAATTGACTCTTGTGAGCTTTCAATGTTGTTACCACAGTGAAACATACCTAGAGCTGCGTTTTGTGTAGTTCACACATGTTTGAGAAATCCTTTATTATTAGTCTGTCTACATCTCCAAAGCTCAAAATGCTCTGTTCCACCTTGTGATGCCACGAAGCAGTGGTTTTGAAGTTAACAGTTTAACTTTTGTTCAGTAGAGTTTGGTAATTCCAGGTCAGAAATTATCCAAATGATTATAGTGAAGGTGTATGCAGTTTAAAATACAGTGGATCACTATGTATTACCACAGTCTTCTCTCAAATGTTAATGTGCCAAGAGTTGTTTAAAATGTACACTCTGGGCAGAAACCATCCTACTTTTTAAACATAAATTGCTAGTCATAATCTGAAAAAAATATCTATTCAATTTCTTTCCAAACTCATGCAGCCATATTTGTATTTACTTAGCTGGTGGAATAGGCTATTTTTACATAGTAGTATTATATTCATGTTGTCCGATTTTAAAATTCTTCTCCCCAAAAAAGTCCTTGCAAATCCCCTGTACTTGTCCCAGGACTCTCTTGTTGCACTGATAGCTGTCAATCACATTTCCAGGCCCCACTTCCTTCCCAGTCCTTTTTAACTCCCCTCTGACTGTCCTGTACGTGATCTCACTTTCCTACCATTTTTCAAACTTTGGCAATGGACAGAAACAGTTCATAGCTAGGGGCTGAGTTACTATTTTTGATTCCCAAAATGAATCTGCCCTGGGATCGGTCTCCATTTAATAATTTAGTTTCCAATTTGCCCAAACTTCACATATCCTCAGCTGTCAATCTCTGTCTTTATACCCTGGCCAGAGAACAGAAATATTTAGTTCTGGTTGTGCATACTTTTCCTGCGTTCTCTCTCCTTCATAATAGCCTCCAGCCACTCCTGCTTTTCCTCGGGAGTCTTGGCCATGCAGACAAACCACTTGTTCTTGGCTGTGTTGTGAATCTTCCAGCCGTTGTTCACGATATTGCCGCTGCTGTGGTAATCAGCTGTAGAGAACAATGGAGAGCAGTTTTAGGTTAAATTATGTTTGTATAATCAGCAGTCATCATAAAGATCTGATCTGAATGTGTGTTTACAAGTTAGGATCAAAGGTAATGGAAAAGAAACACAGAATGACTTTGAACAATAGATCTCTGGACTGCTAGGAAGCAATACAGTATGACAGAGGAAGTGATGTTTATTTATAATGAGCACAATAAAATGAAAGAGTCAAGAACAGCCTGGCAAATATTTGTCCGAATTATATGCTTCATAATACTGAATGTCCCCTCTGGATTTTCTAGGGCACAGTGGATCTCACTAGGACTATATAAGCTGGTGAAAGTAAGTCTTCATGTTAAAGCTCCCTCTCTTCTCATTTGTCCCCAGCCTCTCCATTGATTATAGCTCCTCTGCTTTAACGAGATAAATGAGTGGACGCACAAGAACAAGAAGTACCATCCATCAGTATCATCTACAGACACCTCTTCACTGAAGACCCACCGTGGTGTTTTGAATGCTCCATCCTCCATATACAGACATAAAGCATATTGAAAGCTAGATAAAGTAAATATAAAAAAAACAAGTACATAAATCAGGCAACATTATGATCAACAACAGGTCAAGTAGATAATAACTTTATGGTGGAACAGGATTTATCATAAGTACACCATTAAAAGCTACAGTAGCCCAAGTTGTTGAAAAGGGGAAAACTGGTTCTGATAGAAGTACAGAGAATGATGCATATTGGATTGTAATTGGACAAGTTAGTTGTGTACCTAACATTAGATTTTGTGTAATCAACTACAGTATGGTCCCTGTGGTCTAACCCTGTCTAAAGAATGAAACCAATTCAACAGTATCAGTTCTAGCCACCAGCTTTGTCCTTTGTATGCTTGTGTCCCTATGACATTTCAACTGTAGAAAACAAGTGTGTGCCTGGGAAAATGCGGTGTGGGTTTAATTTAGTAGATGCTAAAATGGTCCCAGTGCGACAGGTCATCTGTGGTGCGGAACACCCATGAGCGACTAGACCAGAGCCCATCCATCTCCCATCACCAAACCCTGCCCATATGACTGACCGTCACTGCTCCAACAGGGAAATCATGCCTTTGCAAATAGAAATTATAATAAGTGGCTACGTTAAGCCAAGACACACATGGGATTGAATTCACCACCAAGAAATGTAACTATAGACGAAGAAAAATGTGTATAGGTAATTCCAAGTACAAATCTGAAGCCAAGAAGCATGTAGTCAACTTAACTACAGCGGCCAGGAGTACAGAAATGAATTATGAGCTGAAATTACTCCAAAAAATATGAATTGTTCCAAGATAAATGTGTGAGCTCACCAGTGCCATCGTCCACGTTTTCCACCTCCATCACTTCAGTGTTGATCCTTCCCCTGAACAGGTATCTGGGACCCTCTGTTGCCGTTTTGCTGTTTTTCAAACGTCTTAAAATTGACAAAATAAAGTTTATTACATTTGCAGTTTCATGCGTCTCACTTAGAGTTGAGAGCATTTATTACATTCATCTTGGTTGGCTAACTCAATTTCCTCAGGCAAAATGTGTCCAATGGAGATGATAAAGGGAAAGTGAGGCAATGTTATTTTTACCCTTTCAATGTGAGTAAATGGATACCTGTGGACAGCACTGTTCACAGTGCATAAAAGCAAAGCATAGCAGGTGGCGGCTTGGCTAGAACGGGTCCATAAGAAAAGCTGCCAGAACTACACAAAATGAACCTAACAGAATCCAAACCTCAACATAATGCATTTAGCGAAAGTTTTCACCCAAAAGTTTGCATATCTTTGGAATTGTTTCAAAATGTCATCAGTTTACAACTTGCACATTACAATAAAATGTGTCCCTTTTGTGTACTGGTCTTTCATGTTTAAGAACAGAATTCTGGCACAGGGAAGTCATAATGAAGCTCCAGCATAATGCTCTAAGGACCTATGGATAAAAGAGTTGAGTTTTGTTCCAACGTCAGCTTTTAATCTGGCCATTTTAAGACTGTGCCCTGCTCAAATCCCATAGCTTGCAAAACATTAATATTTCACATGGGACCCAGAAGTGTATTACACTGAGCAAAAGTGGTCATGATCAAACCAAACCAAACCACTCAGACCAATCAAAACATTTCCAGGTTTAGAGTTGTATATGTAAATGTATGTTATAGCCACCTGCTCTTTTTCTTGCAGTAGACCAGGAGCTTGTCAAACAGGAAGAAGATCCTCTCTTGAATATTTCCAGCCGATATCTTCAGTAGCACTCCTTGCATGAGCATCTCAGTACATGTGTCTGTGATATTGGACCCCTGTAAGCACATAAAATGCACATATAAAAGGCACATCCATAAAAACCTACTGGGGGGGGGCTTTTTGAATGAATCCCACTTCACGTTGAGGGTCTAAACATGTGGGGGGATTACACAGCCCAGCCTTTTCCTGTTCTCTTTCTCTGGGGTCTGTCCAAACACTCCCTGCTTCCTCACTTGCAGATTGCTATGGGACCCTAAACTGCAGAGCCAGTTAATAGCCTCTATACAATAACATCCTGTCCGCTGGAAGAGTGGGGTGCTGCATTGTGGAACTGGCCACAGCCACATATGTGTCACTGTTGTGAGTGATAAAATGTCCAGTCTATACCTTTCTGTCTGCTGGGAGTTTATGTAGTTCGATTAGACCAAAGCAGCTAAAAATAACTCCCCCGTGTACTGAACCGAAAAATGTGCTAAGCATTTCCTCCCAGAGCAGACACACCACATTTTCCTTTCATCCTCGTCCTCTGGTCCGCATCTTAGACTTTCTCTCTTGTCCCCTGTCTATTCTGCTATCTGGTCCACTCCTTCCTCGCCAAACACACTTCCTCTCTCTCTGCTGCTCAGGACCTTTTGAGTCCGTCCAGGCTACAACCAGATGTTTAACTCATTTGCAGCTTCAATGTGCACACCAGACACACAAAAGATCCACATTACAGTTTTTTTTCCCCCCCATAACTATCAACACTTCCTGTTCTTGTAACAGTTTACATTTTTGTCAATCCAAGTTCGACAGCACAGAAAAGTATTTCATTTTTCTTATGGCTGGCACATCTTGATACTGGCATTGATTTCAATCGTTTACATCCAATGAACTTTTTAACACAACCTAACCATTACCCAGGCTTGGGGCCAGCACTAAGAGTATATTGGTTCCTCAACCTTGTTATTTTTCATAAATCACGCAGAGCATAAATTTTAACATGACAAAATTAAAAATGCTCTTAATCGAAGAAAGAGAAGACGTTATCAAAAACATTGTGGCCAAAGCCATAAACACATATTATGAGTAATTAGTAAGAGCTCATGTGGTGGTGAAGTCTAAAATTTTGTATAAACTTTCACTGTCCCGGGAGAGAAGACCTTTCCAGGTTGAGACAGCTCCAGAGCAGGTCAGCGGAATAAGTAATCACTCTGCAAGAACAGCAATCAATCAGAGCACCCACGCCCAATTCATTTTTTCCATTTTATGCTTTTTGAATGATTTTACTTAGTGGTTATATTTCATTTAAAGTTTGGAGTTCTGTCAAAGTTCAGAAGTGTGAAGCTACATTTCTCTGCTTCTTTGACTGTAACAAAGGGGAAAAGGCATTGCTGTGTTTGGGTCATTTTAGTTTGAGTAAGTATCAGAAAGGACAAAAAATATACAACTATTTGATAATGCCAAAGGATAACCTCATGCTCAAAAGGTCAGTAAATAAACAAATAATTACTTTGGTCTGGTCTGGAGGTGGAACTGTATGGTGGTTTATAACTGTAGAAGGAGAGAGTAAGAGAAAGTACTGGTAGTAAGGTTTTCTGAAAGAAGGATTTTGAATAAAGTATAATATATGACCTAAGGTAAGTAAAAAATGTTAAACTTGACTTAACTGTGAACAAAATTAAATTCCACTGACTTAGTAAAGCCATCCTAGAACTCTTTTCTTTGGTTTCTACCTTGTGACGATGATTGGATCAGTCATCCAAATGCATGGAGGCTTTAGTTACAACTTCAGCCTGGCAGAAAGAATGGCCGTAGTGAATACAAATCATTGTTCGAGGGGAGAACAAGAAAAAGCTTAAAGAGGCTACAAAAGTCATGCCACTTGGAATTCCTGTTGAAGTGGTAGCTGAATCGAGGCTGAGTGGATTTAAGTAAGTCATGACTTTAAGCTTTGGTCAAAGGAAGTCTGTGAAGGTATAGGATGAAAACTACATGGTAACAGGTATTGCAGTACCTCCCAGCCTTCGATGTGGGATTGCCATTCTTCTAAAATCTCCAGCTTTTCCATTTGCCTTTTGGCTTCATTGATGTTGGAGCACACAGACTTCATCACCTGCAGAGACTCCTGGACTGGACTGTAGTCATTGTGCTTTCTAGGTGTTCTCTTCAACAGCTCCTAGAAAAACACATAAAAGTGATGAGGTACAAGATTTGAAATGGGAAAAATAAACATCACAAAATCACTTTGAACTAGGAGATAGAAGCAAGTCATCAAGATCAGAGTATCTCCCAATATTCAAATGAACATTATCCAAAAATAATAATAGTGAATGGAAAATTCACGTGGACTGCAACTGTAGTTACGGCTGGGAGGGTTGGTGGGCCAAATCACAAATACTGCCATTGTGTCCATAGGCAAGACACCTCAGCTTTGAATCATACTGTTACTGTTGATGTGGTACCATATATTTATGTGGTACCATTAGCAGGGTATAACCTATATCAATTTAAATAAACTCCAGATTCCAACTGGTCCCTAATGCAAGACCAGTGTTTGTATTCATGAGATCTGCTATCATATTCATTCACCGGGTAGTTGATGAGTTTGCCCTTGCCGATGTCTATCAGTGCTGTTTTTGGGAGCAGGAGGCCTCAGCAGCTGGAGGACTTCAAATGGCACAGCATCAGATTACCCCCTATTATTACATCTCTGGGTCCGTGCTAGTGGCTGTTTAGAGAAGGCCTGGGTGAATTAATAGATCATAACAGGATAAATGAGACGAGACAGAGCAGATCACTTACTCAAACGAGTCTTTGAAAGTGGGTAGCATTTCACGAAAGGAAATGGAAATTTAAAAACTAAAAACAGAGAAGGTTTTTGCATGAATGAGTGTAGTCAAAGTGTCCTGAGTGTGCCGTGGGGTGATGATAGCTTCTGGTGTTTTTTTCTACATTGTGGTTGTAAAGTAGAGGTGTGCTGGAGCAGCATTTCATTAGCAGGGGAGAGGTTGATGTGACGGCTGGACAGTGGGGAGTAATGACTAGGCGGGGTTGGGTAGATGGAGGAGGAGAGGGAGCGCCTGCAGAGGTGTGGTGGGCCCATAATACACGGTTTGCATGGACAAGGTTATACTCACTTTAAGCAGAAGTGGGTATTTGCAGATTCTCTGAATGGGAGCCACCAGGTAGCCTTCAAGGGGGACCTCTGTGTTGGTCCTGCCACCCAGCAACATGCAATTCTACAAAAGCACAGGCAAAAACTGTTAAAAATCTACCTAATTTAATTTAACCACAAGCCTTCACTCTCACATTCATTCACTATGGATTACTATAATTCACAAATAAATGTGTAGGACCCAGGACAATGAGAGGAAGTAGGAGAGAACCCACTTTATCATAGGGAGGAAATGCTGTCTCAGCAGCATAGAGAGCGTGCAAAGAGGGCAAGAGATTGAACCAACAACCACAGTTCTATGTTGTGAGGCTAGAGACTGAACCACACTCCAGTTAAATATGACGCATAACAATTTGAAAGCAGTGCATAGAAAACTTCAGCTTGAAATTTTTATTCTTATTTCTTAATAGGTAAAAGAACAAAGGGTCGGTAGCAAAGTAATTTAAACCAATACTCTGATTTCAAGAGTTGCATGGTAGAATGATTAGTTAAAGGTGCACAATGTAACTTTTTGGTTGGAGATCCATCACCTGCACCTGTCATTGCTCTGCCTGAAATTTTTCAATTCCATACAGTATGGCATTTATTAAAGTACAGGTGGTTTTATAGCCCACGAATACCTAGAAAAACAAAAATTCCAACAGTGAATGAAGTTGCCTTTCCACAGATCTGACCTGTAACTTGGCCTGGTTTGGGCTCCATGATGAAATAGAAAGGTTTAATACCATACTGTGAGACAAAGCAATAACATCTCCACGGAGAAACGAATTTGACTGCCCCTCCATCAGAAGAGTTGCACAATGCACCTTTAAATGACAAAAATTAGAGAGTCCAAAATGTAATCTTGTGACAGAAGGAAACAACAACCTACAGGTCATTCAATACCCATTGTGAAAGTTACTTTGTCATTGGTGGATCAAAGTGAACAGCATGCGGTGAGCTGAGGGTGATAAGGTCGCACACTTCTGTAAACAATAAAGCATGGTTTAAAGGCGAGGAAAGGGTTTAGCAGGGGTCAGAAGATCTCCCTGGTCACTGCCCTGACCAGTCGAAAGCCTAGAGAATGACCCTTTACCCTGTATGCTCAGTTTGGGTGTAAGATGAGATGCACATAGGTCAGTTCTTCATAGACCCTGGTAAATCAAAGTCAATTAATAGTATTTGTGACTTCTTTGGCTTCTTAGATTAAAAGAACCAGCAGACCACAAATTATACTCTGGGCTGGTGTGCATGTGCGTCCTTTATTTCTCACTCCATTAACCACACTGTAAGAAGCGACCACATGCTTTGACTAGAGAGGAGGATAATAGAGGAAAAAGCCACAAAATGCAAACTATAAAACTGTCTAAATAGGCCCGTCTGGGTGTGTTCTCTGCTGTAGAGCTGATTTTAAAGGGCACACTTTGGTTTGGGGTTAGCCTTGGTTTCAGCTTTTCTATTTTTCTCCACAAGTTTTATGATTTATAACACAGGACAACAAGCAGAATGACATGGGGGTGAAGAGGGGGATCTGTCTCACAACGCTAAGGCCAGAACAGAACCTTGCATATGTGCTCTTGCCAAACCCTTTGGCATCCTTTCAGTTAAAGTGACACTGCATAACTTTCTGGTGGTGGCGATGTTCCATGGAAAGTTGAAAAAAGAAAGTTTAAAAATGTATGCAGTGGGGCTTTAAGTTGAGTTGTATTCATACATTTGCCTAGTATAGTGCTTGCCAGGTCTTAGTTTTGTCTTTAAGTTGTGCTGGAGTGTGTTCTTCCCTGTAGACCTTGATATTTAAGTGCAGCCTTCTTTTTTATGGAACTCTAAAACACTGGGGGTGATGCAGGGCAGACATTGTGAAGGCTAAGCAGTATTTTTGGCCTGAAACACATCGTAAGCTGTCATAGCCTTGAAGCCAAAGTGGAGGGAACAGGCAGCGGGACAAAAGACTGTAAAAGCCACAGGGGCACAGAGGTGTGACAGTTTTGGGAGGCGGGGGGAACAGATATGGTAGTCTTTTGTTCTAGCACAACACACAAGCCTCCCCGGAAAAAGTGAAAGTGTCTTCAATAGTGTTAGGACAGGAAGAGGGAGCCCGTCTACACAGAGGGCCCATCAGCTGTCAGACCTGGGAACACAAAGTACAGGCCCGTACACTGTCCAGCTGCCTGTGTGGGTGACTGCATGTTAGGATATCTACAGTAAGGGTGTGTGCTCTTGTCCAAACTCATGATTAGGCCACTTTTGTAAGCCCAGATAATTTTTAGTTTAGCAAACAGGCCTAGATTAGATTACATTTGTATTTTTATGGACCGCTGGGGGCATGCAGGCCACTTTTGGGAATATGAAAGGTACTTTCGGGTTAGTCCTTGTTTCCAACTATTTAAGTCACAGAGCAATTCTATTTTAGACTCTTAACTGTTGCATTCTAGTTTGTTTGGAAATTTGTGATTTAACTTTTTAAACACATCTGGATTCTGTGTTGATGTAAGAATGATACTCGATACTGTGGAATATTCTAGACAAAGAAATAATATTTCCATGGAGACAAACAGGTGGCAAACCCTCCACTAGAAACATTAAGCAGTGGACCTTTAACATGGATCATGCTTATTCTCAATTGCAACTCATGCATTGCAACATGTGTGAATGCCTTTGCTGTAGCCTGTTCCTTTCTTTTAGCTTTGTGTAAGTTTCCTGGCTGTCATTGTAAAACCTAAGGAAAGTCAGCATTTGGTCAAAGAACTTGAAAACCTTGAAAGAAAAATAAGCTCCTTGCATCACAAATCAGATTTGTATTGACTGCATATTCTTACCAATATACATGTCCGAACACTCCTGATCTTATTGAGCTCCAGCAGCAGTCTCTGCGCCTTCTCGTGATTCCCGCAGTATTCATCATAAATCTGGAATCGAGTCCTCTGCAAAACCCACCAAAAATAAGAATGGTGTCAGAATATGCAACAGCGAATAATACATTACATAGAATTATAATGCAACACAAGGACTAGTACTATAGATAATGCAGCAGTGACATATGGTGCAGTCCATTAGAAAGATAAATTATAGGCCCCACGGTGAAAAGTACAGTGGATCCAGTGTAGAAATAAAACATAATGTAAGTAGAGTGTGTGGGAGGTTATCATCTCGTCATCTGCCTCACAGCAATATGACGGACAACCTTCCACCAAAGCACACATTAATACTGTATCGTCATGGGAAACCACAGTGGGACCAGCCTGCAAGCTGCACTTACTGAAGAAATATCAAAACACATGAAAGCCAGTGAGGTGCAGAGAAAGGGCTGCCATAAGAACAGATGCAGTAACAGAACCTCATTGTAGGCACGGATCTCATCTTCTGAAATTATGTTTTCTCAGAAGCCAGGGCATGAACTCACACAAAGATTAGTTTTAAGTAGAGTGAAATGTTTAGAATGGAAAGGGACAGTATGAACTAATTCTCTGGACTCGGCCATAAAAAGGATATTAAAGGGATATTGAATTTGAGAAGTAGGATATCCAGCTGGGTTAATTTTATTTGTTTTATATTATTTAACATAATGAGAACCCATTGCTATATCAGAGTTAAGTCTGAGTGTGTGTGACAATACTACTGCTAAAAATACAGTAGCGCTAGCATGGTAATACAGGTACTATAGTTTAGTGTTTTTATGTCACCAACTAAAGAAGGGCTTGATTTTCAATACCATATTCATGGATAAAAACACATTTTTTATACAATGGAAGACCAAAATGTAGCTACCATGCCGATTTACACTAGTTCTGATAGACATACTCAATATCCTTGTAAAACTGTTCAGATAATGTCCATCTTTGTCCTAATTATATATTTTTTTCTCTGTGGATAACTGTTTACATAAGTATCCATTTTTGATACAAGTTTTACTACTGATTAAAATACTATATGCTATTATTACCTATAATATACACCAACTAATATTTTTTAGATTATAAAATGCATTGCTTACTGCAATATTCACTAAAGTAAACTGGTGCATAACTGTTCCTTTCCACCTCTGGATCCCATATGACATCTGGCCACACGATTTCCACTAAGCCGTTGAAATGGTCACCTCATCTCCACATTCTTTTAACCAACCGCAATGAGATTTATGTATTTCTGCTGCTCTAAATCTGCATGGTAAAGATGGTCAGATTTATTAACTCTTTTAAAACCATGAAACGCTGTGCACTTCAAGGCAACAAAGAAAAGTGATCTATGGCACCAATAAGCAGAATATTACCAAGAGATCGTAAATACAGCACACATGCAGCCTCCTTCGCACACTGTTAGCATGTGGCGCAGTCTAAAATACAGCTTAAATGTCATGACCAATTTAGTGAAGGAAAATGTCAGTAGTAGTCAAAGCAATGATAAAATGCTCATAATGGAGGAAAAGGAAATTGTAGATGGAGGGTAAAGTGCTCACAAAGTGCAAGAAGCAGCGTCCGATCTCGTGATGGGCGTGAGGGTCAGGGTGAAGCAACTCCTCCACCATGGACAGGAAGTCTTTGTGCACAGCCAGGATCTCTTCAATGTTAGAGAACAGAATCTATAACAGAGTAAAGAAGACACTGTGTTAGACTGGGAAATGACTGTTGCTTTAAGCCATGTTATAATACTGTTACCTCATCAAAACATAACCACAGCTCAATCCTGCATTTCTGGGCAGTTTATATCTCCAAGACTCAAAAAGCTCTGTTCCACCTTGTGATTTCATTCAGTGGTAGTCAACAGCTATTTGTACACTAAAATAACCATAAATGATTGCAGTTTCTAAAAATCTATTGTTCAGTTGAGATTGGTACAGAAAATCTACAATATCTCCTGCTATACTGAGAAGGGAAAACATTTCAACAAACTGTAGCTTCAAAGTTAGGCAATTCCAGGACTGGAATTATCATAATGATTCCCTTTTTGTATTACCATTTGATGATATCATCTGGTGTTTCCAGTTTGAAAAGACGAACACAGACTAAACGTGCAGGATTTGTGCACACGTGTGAATGAAACAAAACTCAACTCCAGGTATGTTTTTGATGAGGACACAAAAAAAACTTGTAACAAAACCTTAATATAGGCCTTTTTAAACTAGGACTGAGTATTACTGTTGTCTCTACTTTCTCCAATGCATTCATCAGGGCTGAACAGATAAAATTCTAGCTGGAGTTTTTTATACTTCCTCCCTGAAGGTCAATTTAAAGGTTTCGCGTGTGGACCACTTTTATGCGCCTCATTATTTTATTGTGATTATAAAAGCACTTTGAGTGCCTTAAAATTGGAAAAGCGGTACATGAAAATATGAACAATTACCAATGCTTTGTATTGTTTTCATGTTCGTGTTAGTTCATGTTAGTAATGGTCTCCCTTTGCTCTCCACCCTAAGTCACTCCGCTTTTAGAGCACTATCACAACACAGTAGCATGCGTCCCACTACTGAAACTACTGCATTGATGACGTGGGTTTGTGGGCTGAACATTGGATAGAATTTTACAACTAACCAGAAGAAGGGTTCGAATAGGGCCTTGGAGAGATCGCTAAATCACACCAACACAAAAGGATGACATGTAAACCCTCCTCAGGCATGTTTTGATCAGGGAATAATGTGGTGGAAAGTATTTTAAAAATCAATTTTACCTAATTTTTAAGAATTATGAGTTTGTGATAAAATTCTATGATTTTCTGGTGTCATTCCTGCTACTTGCCCCACATCACACCCCTGTGATCAGGATTCTCTGAGCACGCCATGTTCCCAAATAAAGCTCTATTGGCTAAACAGGCTCAGCCACTAATATGCACAGAATGCATGTTTACCTTTGAGTGTAAGCAAACTCTGAGATGTCTGTGCCTCTCCCACTGTGAGCGCACATCCTTTATTATGTCCCATCAGGATAATTTATAAATAGATTAGATTTACAGCTGCTTCCTGGACTTCCCACATCTTCTCTTCGAAAATCAACTATTTTAGGTTCAACCACATGAAATCCACTTAATTTTAGGTGTGTATTTTTCCAGCCTTTTAAAAGTTCATGTTACACAAAATTGGGGGCTTACATAATCATCAGGCATTACATTATGACCATTGACAGGTTAGGTAAAAGTAATATCTTGTCATGTAGGCCTAACTAACACCTGTTAAATGTAGTGAGAGAGAACTTCTTATCCTTTGGTGCATAGAATCAATACAAATACATGACTATACTTAGTGAAAATAATGTATTTGTTTCACAGATGTATGTAATTTTGAAGATGGTCATGTGATTGGGGGGCTGATTAAGGGGCCGTGTAGCCATTTTTCTTCATGTAATAAAGTCAGATCTGTGTTTTTGGCCATGAACCAGGATTTAAAGCTGCTGTCCTGTTAGTTGTTGTTAGCGTTACCATGACAGTAAAACTTTCTGACCTCTGAGGAACAGTTCTGGATGATTGCACAGATGAACTAGTTCTGTTTTTCACATTTTAAGAAAACTCAGATACAGCAACTTACAAAACTCAGCCAATTGAGCATTACCTTAAGGTCTCCTCTGTGATGTTCTTGTCAACTTTAGTGGCTGCATACTGATTGAGACGATGCAGAAACACCTATGAACAGAGAAAGGAAACAGTTAGCACTTTTCAGTCCTTGCGTGGATAGAGTGACATGATGGCGTCTGACCCCTCACACTATGCTCACACTAAAAAGACGACAGGATTCAGGCTTTGTGTCCTGCGGAAACACTTGGCTGGAAGAGCAAATTATCACAATGGACACTTGATACACAGGAAACCTAAGATGTGATGGAAAAGCTTAATTGCAGTCAATGGAGATTTAAAGGCAATGTTTAACAGCCAGGGATCAGACTTGTCCATGGTGTGTGAACTGAGTGGGTTGGGAGTGTGTTTTCTACCACTCCCACAGGAAAAAAATTGTTCCCAGAAAACATTTAATGCTCCAGGACACTTTCTTGCAAATGAGAAGTGGAGCTAAAATGTAGCTAAGGAGCAATTAGTCACTTCAAACCTGAGGGACAGCTTTTAGAGAATACATCCATCAGCGTGTACCAGGAATATGATCACGCACAAAATAATACACTTAAAATATGTCTTCAGCTAAAAGCTTTGGTGAAAACAAAGAGTGTGATAAAATGATTGAAACTGGTGCATTTTAAAGGCCCTATATTAAACAGGCTATAAAAAGGACTCTTGTGAGCTTTAAGCCATGTTATAATGCCGTTTCCTCCTCAAAAACAAACCTGGAGTATTGTTTTGTTTCATTCACATGTTCAAGTAACCCTGCATTATTAGTCTGTCTACATCACCAAAGCTCAAAATGCTCTTTTCCACCTTGTGATGTCATAAAGAGGTAGTTTTCAAGTTAACAACTACCTTTTAGCTTCAGTTCAGTAGAGTTTGGCAATCCCAGGGCTGAAATCATCCAAATGATTCTAGTAAAGATATATGGAGTTTAAAAGCATGATTGAGCAATTCTTGTATTACCACATTACATCACAAGGTGGAAAAGAGTGTTTTAGTGTTTGAGAGAACAACACAGCCTAAATATGCAGGGTTTGTGTGTTAAACATGTGTGAATGAAACAAAACACAACTTCAGGTTGTGGGAGGAAACACAATTATAACAAAGATCAGAAAATAGTGTAATATGGGCCCTTTAAACTGGAAGACGTTTGACTCTATACAAAAAAAATTAATATTTACAACATTTTCATATAAATTACTCATAGCTTTAAATGTGTTTGGAAAAAGAGCGTTTGAGTACCATTTTGATGATGAGAGTAAATCGAGTATGTGATAAAATGTAATTGGAAAGCACAAACACAACGCACTGCTGATTTGTTTTCATTAAAAAATTGCGATTTAAGTAAAAAATGAAGAATTGATGAGGTTGTGGTTCTGTATAAGAAAAACAGTGTACAGCTGTTTTAATGGAAATCAATCAACCACTTTTAAAACAATGTCTAAGCTAATGCTCTGTGTTTTATATTAGAATAAATCAATGTAACATTTAAACATAACAAAACCAAGTTAAATGACATTTTTGAGAAACTTTACAGTGTTTAATTTTTAATTAATACAACAGCTTGGCAGATAAACAACAAAACCTCACAAGCAGTAAACTCATTCCACTGAATAAAT
This sequence comes from Boleophthalmus pectinirostris, assembly GCF_026225935.1. Taxonomy (NCBI): domain Eukaryota; kingdom Metazoa; phylum Chordata; class Actinopteri; order Gobiiformes; family Gobiidae; genus Boleophthalmus; species Boleophthalmus pectinirostris. The sequence continues at coordinate 20,962,690 of NW_026571070.1, forward strand.
GACTGCATCAGAAATGGTACATTCAAGGGCACGGCAAGTTTATTTGTATAGCACAATTCCTACACAAAGTAATTCAAAGTGCTTTACAGAATAAGAAAGACATTAAAATCACAATGCAAAAGATCTAAATATAAATAATCATCATATAATTAAACATTAAAAAGAAGAGTGCAGACAGATCCATAGCTGCTGAGCCTGGATCACCCTTGGACCAAATCCAAATGAATGTTGTTTGCTGGGTTTGCTGTGGAGTGAAAATTATAAAATAAGACTAAATGAACTGTAAATGTATATAATGTACTATCACCATGACGATGCAGTTGTCTCTGGTTTCATACTGAGAGATAAAATGAAAGTTGTGAGATCAGCCTCTCTCTCCTAGTGCCATCTGTCACCTGCCGGAGCTCCAGAGGGTTCCCTGACCTCACTGTGCCTCGTAACACATCCATAATGCATGGAAATGACTGTAGTAAAGACAAGTGCCTACTACTATTAAGTATTATATATACACTCAATGGAAATAAAAAGATTTGGTGGCATAATAATTTTAAGTTAAACAATTTTATCTCTTTCAATTTGTGGATTATAAATGTGTCACTTACAGCCTATTTAATCTTTAGTCAGACATTTTTGACCAGTCCAGTCTCTTTTATGAGTTTATGAAAATACAATGAGCAACAATTTAGTTATGCCTTATATAGCCCAAGTTGTTTTTAGACTATGGGGGGCCACCGTAGTGTCCTGTATTAATGGGAAACACTGTGCAATCATTACATTGCAGTAAAAAGTATGTCCTGAAACTACTCAAAAAAATTCTCAAGACAGATGTATTCACTTTGTCTGTATGAAATTTAAGATAATTTACTCGACACACTTCTAGTTTTCTAGCAGTAAGATACATACTTTAATGAAATAATGTGTTATCAAGAAGAGAAAAGTACTGACTTACTTTTAACCTGTGTTTTTGATACAAGCAAATAGCTATGCCTGATTTAATGTTTAAATCGTGAAGCACAAACCTAAATAATGAGTTTCTTTGTTGCAGTGTATACCAGACAGTGATTACCATTCTGTTTCTGCTTTCTCTTGTAGCAGTGCCACTCACAAGCATTAGCATCTGATTAGCAAGTCTAATATGGACCAAACCGGAGCAGACTTTTACTGGGGCCTCTTTCCGACCTGACAACTCCAACTGTATAGGCCCGGACCAAGTTAAAGAGCTATATTAACATCCAAACAATGGAGTACAGTGTGCATGTATGGGGTCATGTCCCTGTAGTCCATGTCCAGAGAGGAAGGCCTGCAATATCTCCAATTATATACAGCTATGCGAGGACAGGAGACGTCTTGTCACCAACTGATATGAGTAAGACTTCAGCACACTTGAGTTTCTTGAGATGCAGTTAAAAATACAACTTGCAAAAAATGTCAAATAAGATTTTCCGTAGATAAATGACAATACTGGAATTAGGGATGCACCAATAAGTTATCTGATTTCGGATGTCAGTTCAGTCAATATCCAATTTTGATCTATAAACTGGTGCAATAAGACAGTTTACTGGACAAAACACCTCATAATATTGAACTTGTGTTTTTTTCAAAGCTAGTCTGTACCTGATATAATAAATAACAGTTACAAGACACATCTGGATCATTGTTTTTGTGTTTAAATGAAATCATATTTTCAGTCTCTGCCATGGTATCAGTTGGTATTAGATATTGGCAGATATTTAAAAGTCATAGTATCAACATGGGTATCGGAACAGAAAAAGCGAATTGGTGCATCTCTAACCGGAATAGCTCTTATGAATTGGAGATGTGAGTTGCAGATCTAAATACACCTTAAGGATGGACACTTCAAATTCTTATGTTGCCAGATGCCCTCCCTGATGTTTCTGTATCTTGATTTGGCACTGGAACAAAACAAGGAAAACATCCATCTGGTTAAAACATACTGCATTCATCACAGCTTCCAAAGCCTTCCTTTATGAAAATGTAAGCACGAAATTAAGCAAAAAAACAAATTCCACTGAAAAGCAAAAAGGTTCATGGATGCACATAAATATTTTAGAGCCTTTGCTGGCAGGTTTCTTGCTGGCTGGTGCCTCTGTCCTCACTAAATTTCAACAGGGCGTCTGGTTTCCAAGGAAAAGATGTGCTTGCCATTAACAATCCACATCATGTCTGAGCACCAAAGCTGACTGAATCACAATTAAAGCTCAAAAGGGCTTCATTCAACAGGCCTTTTTGTGCTCGGTGGCCCATTTATGTGTGAAAAGGTCGATTATTTTCCTAAAATAATATGACTGACAGAAGACAATGACAAGAAACTCCATAACCTAGGTGGATAACACTATGATCTATAGCAAACCGAGAGCAAGTGGAAGTGTGGTTTGAAAAAATAAATCAATGTTAGCAGAAGCAAGACAGAATACATGTGTTTGAATGAGTGTTTTCCGAGTGGTGTGCAGCATTTTAAGTATCAACAATCCAGAGCAATGGGACTTGAAGTAAGCCTTAAGTGTACAAACCAGACATGGAATACAACATGAATCTAACAGGGAAATAAACTCAAGTAAGTAAAAAAGTGACTTGGTTCCACAGAGGGCAGATCTTGTCTCTTGTACATGTCTAATATTAAAGGGGACACACCACATTAAAAAGTCATTACAGCTCATCATTACTGTATAAGGCAGATGGGGTAAGGGATGGATGGGTCTATCGCAGTGTGTGGCTGTAGTTAAACACACTGTGACTAAAGCTAATAAAAATGTGTTTTCATGATGTGACCTTTAGAGAATATGAGCTGAAATGTTTATGTGTACACAATTCCATTTTATTTCAAAATTGAACTTTTCTAATAATCATAGTTGAAGGAATAAAGATCTACAGTTTAATTATTGGTCAGGGGTAGAAAGTACAGTTAGTTTGGTGTTACTTTTGTGTAGTTTACATCTACAGAATATGAAAAGTAAAGAATAGTGGACAGTGGAGTGTGAAAGATTAAATACACACATAATTGATAATTGGTAATAGCCTAGTAGTATAGCTTATAGGCCTGTTACGATAATTACTATGTGGACTTATAATTCAATATATGAAAGCTGAAATTACATATTTTGGAGCTCAATATTTATTGCGTGTCAATTTCTTTGCATTAGTGGCGAGATTTTTGCCAACTGTTGTAAATTTATGTAATAAGATAAGACTGTGGAGGGAGGAATGAATAACTTATAGGGCTAATTATTGGTTCATTCTGATATTTTTTGTTGCAGTTCATTTCTTCTAATGAAGAAGTATATTTATAATCTGATTTACCGAGATTAGAATAATTTTTGTCAGTGTCATAACAATATTTCTCTGTAGCAATATATTGTGCTTCAAAATGGGTTATCATGACAGACCTAACTTTATCTTCCTCTGCTTTGGGTTGTGTCACACAATATAGGGCAGAGGGCTGTTACCATGGCGTCATGTGTAAAATGCCATCATAATCAAGGCATCCGCTACCTAACAACACATTATGCAACTTAGCATTGTACAATCAGCGGATGCCAGAGCCGCCCCAGTGTTTAGGTTTAGGTCAGTTATGATTTGGACACTACTGGACATTTTTGCTGATCGAAATAAACCATTTGCAGAAACAGATTCAAAAGGGCATGACCTAACAACAAATTGCCTCCATAACTGAAACCAAAAAGCCAGCTAGCTTCCTCCTCGCCTCAGATCGGAGTCTGTGAATCAAAGCAAGCCTCAAACATCTGTTTATCCATTCAGGCTAAAACCATCGTGGAGGGAACACCGCTTGATGTATCACATGCAAAACAACCACTCACTTCTCTGTGCATCGATTGGTTTTGTAAGCAATCACAATCTGCCAGGAATTAAAAGGGCTGGAATGGCTCTGCCCCTTTTAAAAATATATAATGTCATTATTGGGTTTTGTAATACATAATCTATCCTCAAAATATATGATCACTATTGAAAAAAGACAGAAGATCAATGCCATTGGTCACTATAAAGAATGAATGTGTCTTCTGTGAGCACATTGGGTAAGCTGTCTTTTCTGTTTATAAGTGATTCACTGATTTGCTCTTTTGCTTTGACTGGCAATTAAGCAACAGTTTTACACAAAACATCCTGTAGGCCTATGCAGTGCAAAATGAATGAAAAGACATTTGTGTTAAAAAAAACAACAACTTTGTTCTCATTTGGACCAATAAATGTCACTAACCCAATGGGCCTTTAAAGGGTACCCAATTTTTTCACGTAATAAAGTGAAATGTGTTTTGCCCCAGTACAGATAAATTGTAAAAACCGCTCTTAGGGTCAAATGGACCCGCTGTGTGCTGCTGCATTTAATTATGAGGCAGTTTAACTTCCGTGAACCAGGAACTTGCTTTTAACATTAGTGTGATGGCAAAACTCTACCCTGGCCCCTGCAAACCGTTTAAAATGAACTAGTGCTGTTTTCCACATTTTAAAACTCCCAAAGGCTGACAGATGATTTGAGTGTGTCCAGGGAGTCTTATCATGACAGAGAAAGACAGAGTAATCACTTGTCTAGAAGCTTGTTAGGACTTCGTGACATGACATCCCAGTGAGGATGACATGGTTTTGTGCAAAGGAAGTTCCTATTAAACAGCAAGTCACTACTCTTCATAGCTCCCCTGATAACACACGTCCAACCTCTGTATCACTCCCAACCCAGCCCCTGTCCCACACTGGAATGTAAGCGTATCTTAGGCTCAAGTACTTTATTTATTCCAACAAGTACATTTAGTTTGGCAGTGAGTCATTCATTCACACACGTATACATCTGTATCTGAAAAAGTGACAACACTGCATAGCAGGTCAAAAGAACCAAAAACCCCTTTAAACCCATACTTTAAAAATGTTTAAAAGAACTTTGGATGTTTATAATGACTATAGGGATTTTTATAAACAACTGTACATAATATTCTAATGCATAAAAACATCCTAAAAGTGTCAGTGTTACTCTTGTATAGTGATCCACTATTCATATACAGTAAGATAAAGACTTTGTTTAATTTCAGCCATTCCATTTGGTCACTTTGACTTGAAAGCAAATTTTAAATGAGTGGTACTGAATATGCGCTGGTCCAGTTAACATCTATGGCAATTCCAAAGGCTCTGTGGTGCACCACCCTGTTCTCCTTTGCTTCACCTGACCACTTGGCCTTTCAGGTAATGTAGCAGTATACAGTAATCAAGATGTCTATTTCGTATCTCAAATGTCACATAATGATCGTTGCCATGCTTATCTGACAGGTTGCAGCTCCTGTTTAATTTCACCCATCACAGCACGATAAACGACAGGCATCTTGGTCATATTATAAAACTCTTTTGACTTGTGAAATTGGATATTAAGTAGTGAGAGCCTCTGCAGCAGATGAGGGTCGGCCTGTAGGGACCGCAGTGCTCTCCAACAATGCATCCTCAATTTCCATGTGCATTCGAGTGCAGCCTCATCCACCACTGGCCGGGCCATTCCTAAGAGCCTGTCGGGAAATATAGCGCAGAGGCATCAATCTACAAAATGACTAGGCACAAATCTTTCTCTCGTCTTGTGTTTGAGACTGCCAACCATGACCGTAACACACCGACAAATACTACGTGATTAGTATTTCACTCACAGCCGCCTCATGCACCAAGTCCCAGCAGGGAGGACATACACTCGAAACCTGCAGCGTCAGCCAGTGTCCAACACGACAGCACCGGATGTAGTAAAATGCAGAGTGGAAGTAACCAGTCTGCCAGATTGTTGTCCAACTTCTTCCCCAGACTTGTTCAGAGCGTGCCCACCCAAACAGCCCCTCCTGCCAGGGTTCTGCTCATCACAGGCTTTCTGTGCATGAATGGTGAATGGACAGGGCAAAGTGCCAAGTTCCCAAACAAGAGTTGATGAAAAAGCACTAATTTATGTTCGTTCATGTTTGATGTAGGGTGTATCAATCAAGTTTCAGAACATTTTGGTCTTTGTAGAATTAGATGTAACTTGTGTTAATAATTGACAAATACATTCACTTATAACTTTTTCTATTTTGGTTTGTTGGTTAGAAAGAAATAAAGATTAAATTGATATACTTACAAGATATAATACAGTCTACAGCTTGGGCTCAGTTTTACAGAGCATTTGCCTTGAACACGATGGTCAGTTTGGGATTGATACTCGATCATGAACACTGCAAGATGACCAAAGTCTGCACTCTCCATTAGCGTCTGGTCTAATAATAGAGGCTCTATTAACCGGCAACACATGCTAATGTAATAAGTCTGTCAATCACTCAGATCCTGGGGTTAAGGAGCTGTGGGAAAATACAATAGACAAATTAACCAAAGGGTGAGGAATAAAACTGTCTGCACAGCAAGTGTCCTCACACACAGACCGCCACTTGTCTAATGCTCGGAGCTACAGCAGCTCATCCCTGTCAGGAGCTTAATTAAATCATTCTGACTGAAGTGAAATTTCCCATCATGTCTGGCTACGGTGGCTTTGGCTGTTTACAGGATATGAGCCTAGAAATGCAGCATGAAGCAAATCAGAAAGTGAGGAAGAAACACTTTATGAACTAAAGAGCAGGCTTCAGAGGCTCTGAGACTGACTAAGGGCATACTGATCATGTCCCCTGCAGTGGAGAGGGCCATCCAAAACACTAGGCCCCTTGTGATGATGACCTCTTTACTGGTGTCTATACGGACCCCTGGATCTTCTGAATTTCCTCACGTAAGCGCCCCGTGACTGGACAGCTGGCATATCAAAGACTGCCTTCTCCCTGCGGTCAGTGGATCAGCACCACCTCTGCTCCACACTCATCTCCCTGCAGTGGCTCTATAGGCAGTGGCTGGACTCTGGCCCTGGCTCGGGGACTGTGGGGGAAGTGTGCAAGCTGAAGCAGGAAATGGGCAGCACAATGTAAAGAGAGGGAGGGCCAGGAAGGAAGGAAATCCTGCTTGAAAAAATGGAGACAAAAGCAGAGTAACTTTATCCAACATTAAGATCCCAAAAGGTTTAGAGTGCCCCTAAAGTGGTTAAACAGAAAGTAAATTAACTATTCAAAAAGTTAAGCTATGGGAGTCACAAGATATTCTGTGGCAGTCAAAAATCTACACTACCACCAGCTGTGATGAACTCAAGTAAAAATGTTATAGCTATTTTCACAACAACAAACTAAAATGTTTAAGTAGTAAGCGTGTCAACTCAATACAAAACACAACATTATAACCAGTCACCTATATAGCTTTGTAACAAACTGGGCCTGTTTGATGGTTTAATATCTTCTTACGTAGCAGATGTTGTGTCCTTGAGTAAAACACTTAACCTACTTTGCCTCCACTGTGTGTGTACATCAGTGAATGTGTGTATAATGTGCGAATGGTTCCTTGAGGTAATTTGTTAAAGTAGAAGGCTATATCTAATTGAAATTTCAAACACAAGCTGAAAAAAAAAAGTTATCTAAATCTGCAGTCTCTGTGGGGCTAAAAGATGATGCCAGCTCAGGTTTTTAATTGAAATTGGACCTTGGGTTAAAATGTAAAAAATAAAAACTCTGCTGACTAATAGCTAATCCCCTCTACATAAACAATTATTTTAGGCTGTGACGCATATAGTGTTACAAAATCATAGCTCAAAACAAAAAGCCTGCTGGGGAAACAATCATCTTATAGTTCATGTTTCTTATATAAATCAGAGGTAATGTGGAACGAACATTTTTATCCATGGAGACAGAGCATAAAGTCAGCTCCTGCAGATGTGGTGGGGGTGTGAAATTAAAATGTAAGCAAGACACTGCAGAGAGCTCCAGGGACAGTCAGACAAGAGGAATCTCTCATTCCCAAGATGTCAAACACAGAAGACAACCAATTACAAAGAGTCAACAAATACAACTTACTTTTATATTTTCTGACTTCTTTCTTCTTTATTTATTTATGTCCGAATGTTAATAAAATGTAAAAGGGGTATGGGCAACACTGAACCTATAGGAATATAATATCCATTCACAGTAAGTCAATGTATAAACAAGCGTTTTGAAAAACAGCAGCAAGTGTATGCTCAAAATGTATTAACACAGTAATTACAAATAAAAACAGGACTGTTACGGCCCTGAAATTCTGCTTTATTTTATGATAATATGATGAAACCCCCAAACCTGAACCAAATATTAAATCTGTAAATAACATGATTAGAATTTTAAACTAAAATGGAATCAGGCTAAAAAATATTTATCCCTTCTTATCCCACTTGCCAATTATGCTAATAAATAACCATACTATTACTGGACGGTTATTGCAGAAGTGAATCAGTAACTAATCTTGATATGGTGACAAACTATGGCAAATTAGAGACATATTAAAAAGTTAAGATAATAATCATGTAATATACACAAAATGAGCGTCCCTGTAGCAACCTGTACTTACTGCACAGCACCACAGGACTGAATCTGCTTCTCAGAACCTGTTAATGGCCATTTCCACATCTGTTTTCTCTATTAGGCTCAACTTCCTGTAGCCAGTTTACTGAAACAACAGCTTTAAAAATGACCACCAGCATTCATATTATTTCTGTCGAATAGTAAAACAATCCAATGATGCATCATGATTCGTGAGCGACATATAGATTCTACTTTAAACATATGGATCCAATTATGTTGAATTGTCTCAGCAGTTAAAAGTTGCATGTTTGACTTACAATGCCTTACACTGTGGTTGCTTCATAGTTCAACAGGCTTTTGTCTGGCAGAGGAAGTCAGCAGCTCGGGGACCACTTAATACACTGCTAAGCTCTTTGGAATATATTAAGTTAACTTGTGGCTCAGATCTCCCTTTAGAATCAGTGCATCAAAGATTTCCTGCTTTGTGCCGCCTTCTATTCTTTCTTATCCGAATGGCATTTTCAATCATTTTAAATCAACAGCAAACAATGGCAAAGTATTTCAGTAGACCAAATTGTGCAGAATTTCAGGAGCCATATAAAGCACTGTTTACTTAACTCATTGAGATACTTCTAAGGATAACTGTCAGTCCATTGCCTTATTGCTGTCCAAAATAAACATCAGTGTCCACCGCCGCCCACTATATTCAGCTATAATTGTTCATTACGTAAGATGGGGCAGATAGAGCAGACAGTTCCCCAAGGGCCTCTCCATCACTGCCAGACTGCTATATAAGCTGTGAATTAAGCCATGTACAGGAAGGGTAAGAGGTGAAGCATGGGGTATTCAGACTGAAAAAGTAAATACAAGTCAATTACGTCCTTGTTTACATCTCATAGAAAGCGTAAAGTGCACTGCATCTTAATAATGTATGCACAGTTCAACTCAGGCTACCAAACTCCCCCTATTGTTCTTAATCTCAAAGGAATTTCAGCATCAGGAAATATCCTTATACACATCATATACAGCACCAAGCCCAAGTACTTCAGACCTGCCTCACTAAAACACTATGACAGTGTAAAGAACACTTCAGTGGGTAACAAGGGTGGAAGTAAATTGTGTACGTTTTCTGGATGCATTGCCAATTCCAAGTGGATGCATATTCAAGTCAGTGGTATTTGTGAATAACTGTTGGTCCAGCACTATCAGTTTCAGTATACCAAGGTTATTTTTAGGCTAATTACAGTCATTCAAATTAATCTGAAACACCTCAACATATTGGCATAAATAGTTGCTTCCAGTAAAGCCCAAGCGCATCCCCCATGTTTGTACGAAAGACAGGCCTCTCCTGATGTGGAACTGATAGAGCAGAGACCAAGTGTCATCCATTGAAAACATCTGGCCCGTGGGTGGGGGTGTGGGCCTGGGGCATTCATATAGTAGGCCTACATGTGGTTTTGGAGAGAGCCCTCTCAATGACACGCAACATACAATGCAAACACAATACACTCAAAACCCTACAGGCACTCACAGTATCCATTCATGGTTTTACAACTAGTCTAGGCTTCTGCGACTGAATAGGCTGAATATATTGCCAAGTTTGCCAACTACAAACTACAACAACCAAAGCAAATTCCAAGCTGCTTTGCCATGTAGTATAGGAAGTGATCAGTTCTTACTCAACACTATTGCTTATTGATGAAAAACAAAACAAAACAAAAAAAAAAAAAAAAAAAAAAACAGAAACTACTTTGACTATATTGCTTTTAAATCTTGTTGTTTGTTCGCATGATCATTATCAAAAAAATAAACGATCATATAGCCTTACAACCGGGATAACTACTCGTGTTTTGTAGGATACTTTGGTAAAAGCGATGGCGTTACCATGAAAGAGAGTGAGTTAGATGGGATGCCCCATGCATATTAAAGACCCTTTTATGCGTGTGTTTACTATGGAGTTAGCACTTGTTGGGTAATTCTCACATGTAGAGACTGTTGTTAAAAGTTGCCAAAACTCACCGAGAGAAACTCTAGTGTCCCGACATAGTCCCGCTCGGTCTTTAAAAGCTCGTTCAAGACGCACACGCGTAAACGGAGCTGCTTCTCCAAATCCTTCCCGCTTTCAGCCCGGTGCTCACTCCTGTTTTCCTCGGTCATTGTTGGGTCAGTAAATGCAGCAACTCGGTGAGGTTTTACATCACAAACTGGGAATCAAAGCACAAAGTTTTCAGCGTGGAGAGTGAGCGTGCAACCGGTGTTTTCATGTGCTACGTCCGCAAGGAAACAGCCTATAGAAAAAAGCAGCAGATAAAAGCAAAGTTTCTCAAAGTGATGAGACACGGCTGCAGCGTGACTGAGGAGTACCGCACCAGCCGGACTCCAGTGGGAAAGTTGTCTCCATGTGACTTTCCTCATCCCTGATCCTGCCTTCCTCCGACATGGACCAATTAAGTCAATTACACACGCAGTAGTCAAACTATATCCAGCTGCGCTCTTCAAAATAAAACCAAAAAAAACAACTTTGAAGGGTATAAGTTTTAGTTTGAAAGTTGAAATTCGTGCAATATTGTTTAATACATTTTTTTTTAAAGTGCTCTATGTAACTTTTCAGATAAATGACCCGCCACCTGCTTGTCACCATGAAGATGTTGTTGCTTGAAATGTTGCACAGTATGGCATTACACTTAACTGCCTTTTCTTTTTTTTTCAATATACAGCTTCTTTTATAGACTACATATGACTTTTATAGCACATTGAAAACTTAAATTCCAACGAACTCAGTGCTTTGTTCTTTAACTTTACAGGCAAGTTTTAAATTATTAACTTGATTTTAATATAAAATGAAACTAATGCAGAAGGGGAGAATAATACAATCTATTCTCTTCAAACATGAAGGGTGTTTCTTGTTTTATTACAGTCCCCATCCCAAAGTGCCACTGCAGCAGTCTGAGTAACCATGTCTTATTACTTTAACAGCTCCTCTTAGTAACCACCCCTCACTTTCCACTTTTAAAAACTGCAGTGGCTGCCTAATGAAGCTGATGAATTTCTGCCATAAAGCCTCAGCCCATGCAGCAGTAAGCAGCAAATGGTTTTATGACAAGTATCGGTGCCCAGGAAGCTTACACCCACCAAACGCAGACAGATGCGTAAAGAGCCGCGCCTCATGCCAGTGGTACATGGTCAGACTTAAAGGGGAAATATTATGTAAAATCTACATTTATGAGCTTTCAACCATGTTATAACAAAGTTCACTCATAATTAACTTTCTCAACGTGGAATTTTGATTGATTCACGCATGTTAGTTTAATCCTGTCCTGCATGCCCAGAGCATCTTTCCAGAACATCTCCCTGGAACACCACTTGGGGGCATCACAGAGACATCACAAACAGAAGCCCAAGTGACCGCAGCTGTTTTTTATTGATGTTGAGGTGCAGCAGCTCTACTCTGAGCTCTTCCATCCACTTACCAGAATAAACAACAATTATAAACACAATAACATGTATGAATTCATTGAGAAGAGAAAATACATATAAGGTGGTTCAATCTGTAAAACCAGTGAAGAAATTACAACAAGACCTATTTGCAAATAAATGAATCGAATAAAATAAGTGCATGTTCAATGACAAATGCTTTCATAAGGCAATATGCTGGCAATAAAATGTATTTAATCAACAAATAGATTCCAGTACATTTAAATATAATACAATATAATTCCATTAATCAAAAGAACTACTAATTATAGCGAAGACCAGTCAGAGAATGGTCTTGATTTGTGTACAAGTGCGTTCAACATTGATTTGTTGGTGGATTTTATTGCTAACAGGATTGTATGGGGTGACATGAGGCCATCAAGGCAAGACCAAATTTGGACACGTGCTGGTCCCTGCTGGTCATAGCTGGTATTGCAACTTATAATATACTGCAATGTCTTCATCTTTCCTTTAGAGGGTACTGTTGTTGCATGGATAAGAAGACCGAAAAAAGTTGACTATTGTTTGACGTTTACTGTGTAGCAGCATATTTTGTCCTGTGTCTTAAAACGTCTGAACTGTATTAGTGGTTAACTCTCTCTTTGTGGTTTTAAATTAGGCATTGTGGGGCAGGTAAATCCCCACAGTGCATTTTTATTGCCCACGGTTCTGTCTGTGGAATTAAGTTAATTATTTGTGGTTTAGTGGCTTGCTGTGCTCTGCTGGGAAGCCTTGATCCTATTGGACAAAGCGTTTTAAGTCAAGCTTCCATTGTACAAGCCAAAAACAAAAGTGATTTTTTAAATAATAACAGCAATGGATTACATCTTTACCAGACATACTCCAATTTACTCATGTTTATTTGAATAAGAACAAAAGTAGTCATTAGATGAATTTGAGCACAGAACACTCTTAGAGAGGATATACCCAGGTATGCAGAGGAGTTGAGGTGCTTGGATTTTGTAGTATATATTTTACATTTTGCCTTGGGCCCTGCTAAAGAAAAATGCCTATTACAAATTTCGCAGACATAATGCCGACACAGACTAAGGACTAGTACTTATACGTGTACAAGGAAGTTGAAATAAATAGTAAGTAATGGGTAAGGAGGATGCATTGTGCTGTCAGCAACATAGTGTCATGGCAACTGCTTGTAAAGTGAGCAAACATAGACAATGCCAATGACATATCAGTGCAATGAACGAATGATATGACTCAAGCTAAATGCACACAAATAAAAGAGGCTAAAAGTTGTAATTTTAAAATATTTATGATCCTCTTCAATTATAGCATTGCCAGTTCTGCACTGCATTCAGATGCCAAATTCCTGTGTTAGAGATTTAACCTAAAACATTGTGAATTCTGTTGCTATGTAATTGAGTACTTGTATTCTATTTTGTGGCCCGCAGGTGTATATAACAGTAACAGATTTTATTTTATCCACATTCTTGTTTTATGGCTTGTCACTTTTAAATCCCTCTTAAATCCTTATAGGCTGCTATGTGCTACAAGTGTGAAAGTTTCCCTAAATGCCAAAAGGCTACATTGTCTTCTAAATGACCGGCCATCTTTAACCTCTCACCCCTCAGCATTAGTTCTCCCCTACAGGTTCAAGGGTCAACTATGGGCACTCTCTGCTTGATTTTGGAGTGGTTTGGACAACTCTACACTTTAGAATTTAGAATCAAAATCGAGTCAATGCCCTATCTCAATGCCCTAGTGTCCAAATTCATAAATAAACAAAGTTTGTTTTCCAGTGGAGACAAAGTACCATTTTGTGAAGAAAATTAAATAGAAAAATGTATCTTATAATCTAACCACAAATGGCCAGTGTACTTGATGCACTGGTTCCAAGCTGGCTTCCTTAACTTAAATACAGGACTACATTCATACCATATGCTATACAAGTGTACAACAACTCACCTTTATGTAATAACCTCTGCTATGTCAATCTAAAATCTAAGTCTAAATGAGAGAGGGAAATGTGAAATGTGGCCTAATATACACTATACAGGGTCTTGTTCACCCATTGAACCAACTACTATCTATAAAACAAATCATAGGGGGTCTTTCATTGGACATTCAGTAAAGCAAATGTCTTTTTGAGCTATATGCAAAATTCATCAGCAATAGCGAGGGGATTAAAACTAGTCCTTTTCCTATCTTCTCAAAGGGTTCATTCACGCCACTCAGGCCTCAGAAATAAGATGATTTAGTGGAGCATGGTGCTGCCCTGAGATCCTGCAGACTTTGGCTCTTTTGTGACAAGCACAGCCCCAAAAGTAGTGACGACCCAACCCACCAGCACCACACACACACGCACACACACGCACACACATATACACACACGCACACACACACACACACACACACACACACAGCCCGGGCCTCCTCTGCATTAAAACAACACGGGACCACCGCACTGTGTATCCAATGCCAGCTCTCAAGTCTACAAATCCCAGCACACGATATACATAGAACGCAAAGGCAGCATTTTTACATGAATATGCTTCTGTACGCTGAGGTTAAAAACACAGTGGTTTATGTTATGCTCTTGAGAAAAAACGCTGCCAGTAATTCCACTTCATTTAACATTGCAGTGTTCAATTTAGATTTGACGGCATTTTCCACTAAAAAAGGTGGATTATGAAATGACTACTGAACAAAGATGTAGTGAGGCTTTGAATTAACCTGACAAGCTGAAAAGTGCTACTTACAGCTGGAGTGGATGAGAAATGACTCCCTGACACATTCTGTTGTTTTATATGATGTGAGTTGAGATTTCCGCAAAAAACATAACAGCTCAGGAAAGACAAGAGATGGTAAGTAAATGAAATTGTTTAAGTACACTTTGGACTTAAATTACAGTACTTATTAAATAGCTGATAATAATATGCATATGTGCTGCAATTTTTTAGAAACAAGGACAGTATTGGCTGAACTGTTTGTATTTTATAAGGTAGCATTTTTAAATGCTCAGTATTTATCGTAGTATTTTTTCTTTGTACTAGCAAGGACATTTGGGGTATTTTTCTATTATATGATAAGATTTGAGCTGTAGAGGGTTGAATAAATAACTTCTATGACACACTGTACATACAATCTATCTACTAAAGTGATTAATTCTGTTATTTATTTATGGGTTGTAACTGTATGCATTTTAGTAGTCATTATAAATAGGCTAGTATTTAATGCTAAACACTTATTTAGAAATTTAGGCCTACTTTTAAATCTATTTCAGTTTAGTACTAATTGATTGTTTACAGTTGGGAAATAGCCCATATGTTAAACCAAAAAAGCACTGTGGCTCAGAACATGAAATCTCCATTGACTCATCATGTCATGTGTGCACTGTCCACACAGAATGAGCTCAGAGTTAGTTGTTCTATATAAGTGCTGGGCATAAAACAGGTGGTGAGGCGTTGACACTGGGGAGAAGCATGTGAAAAATGTGCTGTTGCCAAGCGATCACAAAAGCAAGAGGGCTGCCAGTTGACTTAGACATCTAATCACAGAGTTGAGCGATAAGTAAAGGATCAAACCCCGGCACGAAAGGGTGAGGAATAATAGCGACAATTATCTAATGCTTTATATAGGGATTCCTCAAGCAGACCAAGCAGATACATAATCGCATGACTCTGACATTTTTACTTATGAATGTGGTGAAAGCCTTGAGTGATTTTCAGTTTGGATCTGGGGCCCATTGACTGAGATGAAAGGGCAAAGTCACACTAAGGTGAGGCAGGATCTTTTTCTTTAAACTCTTGAAAAGGCTTCCTCTTCCTCATTGATGCAGCACAATTGAATACAAAAGTGCACAAAGTGGAGCCAGTGCGCGCCCTGACTTATGCCTTTATGCTACAAGAAATTTAAAAAGTATATGTATTATAGTATAGGTAATGGCCCTTATAGGAGAGATAGTAGATTATGTAGTCAGGAAGGTGGTAGCAGGTGTGAATCACAAGTCTCATAACCTGATGATTCAAATCCAGCTGTAGCCTACCTGGCTGATGTCACTGTTGGTGTACAGTTGTTGGAGGTTGGAGAGGTATTTGGCACCCACACCTCTGTTCAGTCAGCCCCAGGGCAGATGTGGCTGCAGAGGTAGCTTAACACCAGGGAGAAAATGAATAACAGTTTACAAGCTTGTAAATTTTAAGCCACCACAGAATTAGTATTGAGGAAAACAGTTTTGTCTGTCAAATGTAGCCTAATTATTCGTCTAGCTTTAACATTATACATGAGGAAAGTACTCTAAACAGATTTTGGATTACCAGTGTCTAATTTCAACCAATTCAGCCTACGTCAGCCTACGTCAGTGCATAGTCCCATCAGTATTGTCTATTACATGATTTAATGTAATAATATGTCAATCCAAAACAAGCTTTGGGGTTAAAGTATATTGAAAGCAAACACTTGGATGAACTGGCCCATTCATAAAATGTGCTGGAGGTAAGTTACTTGATCTCTGTCAACATGGGCGTGACATTACAATTAGTGAGGTCACTCTGAGATACAGCACAGCGGTAATATCTAGTGCTTATGTGCACTGTAGATAGACATACAAACCAGACTGGATGTGCTACCTGCAGGCAGGCTGGATGTGAGCGCGCAGAGGTCCTTACCAACTTCATCGACGCTGATGAACCACGTGATCTGACCCGGGTCCTCCTCGCCTTTTAAAACGAGCTGCCCTAAACTCCCCTCCAAGGCTTCAAAGGGGCTGTAAACGCTTCCCCCATTGGTACAGACGGGGGTTCGCACCTTTTGCACCGTGAAAAACCGGAGATAGACACGCTGAATAAAAAAGAAGCGAACTTTTGCTACTTTTTCTGCAGCTCGGGTCTTATCCAACTATTCGCGCTCGCATCCTTCAAAGTGCCCTGGGAAGACTTTGATGCGCCGGTCAAGCATGGCGCGGATGGACCAAAGGAGCGTTTTTCGCGCCTGGGTTTTACTGACATGTGCGATAATCTGCAGTCATGTGCTATGTCCCGTCAGTGGATATCTCTACAATAACCGCTACGCAGGGTAAGTAACAGTAACGAGGCTGGGGCTATTGTGCAGAGGAGAGTTCATTCATGTTGAGAGGAGACGCTGGATGTCTGCACCGTTGTGTGTCAATGGTCAAAACTGACCTGATTATTAGAGACATTATGCATTACGCTTTTCCACTTTACAAATGTCGAGAGTATCGAGTTGATTAGTTTGCAATTGTACCCTATATTTCTATGCTAATCTTCTGTAGGCTATAAAGATAAGAATATAACATAAGAATAGCCTAACTGACCAAACTGCACCAACCTTGTGGAAGTCATTTTAGTTCAAATAGCTAATAAGCTTGTAATGGCAACATTTATTTATTTCAATTATCAATCAGTTACTATCAGTTATTTTCATCAGTGTTTTATTTTTAACTATTCAATATAGTCACACATTTTGTACCCTGACCCCTGTAGAAAACCATATTGGACATGCTTTTATGCACAAAAATATTCAGTAGTTAATGAACTGCAGTAGCAAGACAGGTACTATAAATGTTTATGTGTATATTTAATACACATATTTATTTTTTCTACATGCCATAGCATTACTTTTGTTGGGACACATGTTTGGATGAACAGTAAAGCCTATATAATTGCACTAGGTTGGCCTATAGGCTCCACTGTGTTGTTGTTATTATATATTGAGACAGAAGCAGTGAGCACAGGGCATTGGGAAACTAGCCTTTCATCAGCCCCAATTACATGTGTCCGAAAAGGGGAACATGCATACTACATGTTTAGGTAATTACAGACAGGACATCCATGACAAGAGCGCAATCTATGTCTAAAGGCACTGAGAGCAGGGCACACCCAGAGACATGTGGAAGAGACTTATTCATAAGCATATAATTTGGATACTTAGAAATAATTAGGTAAAATATGTACTTACCACTAAGCTCATGTTTAGAACGTTTGAACCTCTGCGCCCAAGTTTAGGCAATAATATTTCTACTGTGGCATCCAGAACAATGTCTTATGGTCTTATGTAGATAATAACAACACGAAGATCTCTATATATGTCTGATGTATCATTATTATTATTATTAAAATGGCCACGCACCTGTTCAAAATATTGCACTATTGGATTTAGAATAATATTGATTCAGAGACGTTCACTTTCAGAGATATGTTTATTTTAAGAGGACACTCAAAACTGCTATAAGCCATAGGCTGTGCTAAGCTGAAGGGACTGGCACTGAGACTAACAAAGAGCTTTTGTGTGCTTGAAACTGATTTTAAGATAAAAAAAAAAAAAAAAAGAGACGGGAATCATAAAAACATATCTTGTTTTGTCTCTTATATCAGTGATATGTGTTTAAATGTTTTGCATTTTATTTCATTTTATTTTATGAAAAGCTGCTTTGAAATTCACCTTGTGTCTTGTTGTGACTTCCATAGTCCAAGTCTTCTGAGATGTGTGCTCAAACCTTTTATCTATAATATTCACTGAACTTTTTCTGAGAGGCTTGTCAGATGCAAGGAATTGTTTTCATATATTTAGTTTCTGGCAATATGGATACTCCAGCCATCCATTTTCTTCTGCTTATCTGGCAGCAGTCAAAGCAGGGACTCCCAGACTTCCTTCACCCTGGACACTTCCTCCAGCTCCTCCGGTCCCTGCAGCATGTCCTGGGGAGGCGTCCAGGAGGTATCTGAAACAGATGCCCGAGCCACCACCAGATGCTGCCCCTGTGTCCTCTCCACTCCACCTGCAGCTCATGGAAATGCAATGCCATAATAGTGTGTGTCAGATTGTTCGACTGTGGTTTGACCTTTTATCTGACTGTCATGGAGAAGAGGAGCCACCCATGTCATTATCACACATCTGCTATTGTGAATGCCACCTTCAATTAGGATATAGAATCTGGAGTTACTTGTGGCCCAGATGTTTTCCTCATTTGAGAAAAGCTATGCTGTACAACAAGCTTTCTTTAGCAAATTCTTATACCTGATGCAACCAAACACTAACAGGAAATGTGTTTTTGCAGTGATCAGGTCTTCAGGATACACCCCAATACTGAGGAAGAAGTTGGAAGAGTCAAGAGTATCCTGGGACACATAAAGGTGGGGTCGGACAAATATTTTCATTTAGCAATTTCCGGCATATTTCAAAAGGTGGCCATGATAATTTACAGAAATAGAAGTTTTGTGCAATATTTTCAAAACTAAAGCAAATTAAGTAACATCTTTTTCATTTCATTTCATATGTGATATGCAAATTAATAGTTTGAGTGAAATGTATTACTTTATTGAAAGAGGGCTTATGCTTCAAGAGAGGAACCACGTTTTATAGACAACATAAGTATAAAGAGACAAAATTGTCTTGTGGCAATTCTGGTCATTGGAAACCTATATGCTACTCTATCTCTTCTCTTTATGTTACATTGCGACCACACCTTCAAATTCTCTCAGACCTGTCACCTGCACAGACAGAGAGTGAGGTATACCTCTGCTATGTGCTATGACTTTATAAAGAGAGGTCTTCAAACTTCAAATAAACCACAGAAACTCATTTGTGGCTGCACTACTCAGTTACATGTGTTTCTGGGATTCTGCAATTAGGGGAAACCCAGGAAGACACGATCACTTAATGTTTTACATTTGGGAGCATTTAGCCATTAGCTTATGAAGTAAGGCCTAGTCTTTCTATGCACATGTATTTTTTTATCAATAACGTACTGATATAGACCATTCTCAGAAAGTTTGAAAAAAGTATATTTGAGGAGGCATTATGCTTATGAAATATCAAAGCATATTTGTGGCAAGATAATGACGCCGTAATAGCTAAAAGAACAAAGTTAGTCAGAACACATTTAGCTGTGTCTAGTCTTGAAGTGGCCAGTGCCTAAACTAAAGTCATTTCTAAACATAGAGAGTAAAACTGTAGCTAAAAGACCACTATGTAAATGTTTGTGATTGGAAGTGGACAGGCCAAGTTGCTGGTCAGTGTCTAGCCAGAGTTTTCATGCATGGACGAGCAGTGGACACAGGGCTGCGTGGTCAACCATAGGCATTAGCAGCTACTGTTTTGACAGCTGCGGGCAAGTGTTTGGAGTCTCCCAGATCTGTACCCAGTGCCAGAATCAACCAGCGAATAGAAATAGGACACAAATATGACGTGCCAATATATAAATCCTGGATAGTCTCTCCTATACAGAAAGCCTGGAAGCGCAGTTTGATAGGCAGGTGTATTCCCAGTCGCACAGTGGTAGAATACTATACTAGGAAAAGGAAGTACTTTTTTCCTCAAATATGCATATAAGACCAGTCATTCAATCCACTTCTGCCATTTTCAGTCATCGTCACTATATAGCCTGTACACACTGCATATGCAAGTGGTTGAAATGGTCACAGTTCAGTGGTAGAAGTCAGCAGCGTGTTTCAAGACTTTTCCCTTCTTGAGTTCAACACTGCAGTTTGTCATTCTCAAAGCTTGCCATGATTACATCGACTTGGCTTAAGTTATAAAGTGTCAGATGCTCTTCAAGACAAAACTCTTTTTATCAATGTAAATGATTGCCAGATGAGGTCTTTGGGATCAGATATTTACACAATAATGTATTTTAAACGTTATTATCAGTCAAAACTAAAAAATAGCAGTTACAAGTAGACATCGACCAATATCTTTTTTTCATAGCCAAGGCTTGTTGAGACCCCAAAGAAACCGATGGACTATAAGGTCTGCCGATACCTTTTGGTTGATATATAATGCAAATTTTGATTTTACCCAAAACAAGACATAATTTTAATTGATTACAAACTCATCTACCACCCTGTTCTACCACGAACTGGAAAAAAGAGCAGTGTAGTCCCATTTAGTGTAGTGTTCTCTATGTGTTCAAATGAAGTTTTCTACACATTTTTTAGGTAGTTGTTAAGCCCAAACAAAATTTTGGTCTGTGTTGGCTGACAGCTTATATGCTAAACAGTGCAAATATCAGCCCAATACATCGGCCAACTGAGTTAAAAGTATCAACATACAAGGATAAATTAAGTGTTTAAACAACAGATGAAGATTGTCTAATCCTGCTATAAACTTTACCTTCAAAGAGCTGTTTGTCTAACCTGATATTTAAGAGGAAATTTAAGTGTGCTTTCTGTTTTGGATTTGTTTGTGTTTGAACATTTACGGTATTTAACCATTTGGAAACACCATAAACCAGTTTGGAGATGGTAGACCTTTCTATTGACCTCTATGACCTGTAAGTAATGTTAAATAATTAGGTGTGCTTTCTGTAAACTATTAAAAGGTACTGACACATTAAGAAGCACGTGTGCCAGCCTGCTTGCCCAAACCATGCCAAATCAAAGCCAGGTGGGACATGGCAGCAACACTGCAATAGTAGGTCCACATTCTTCTCTCATTGTCTTTTCAGCCCAAGTTTATGTGTGGTGCTTGGAGTCTGAATGTCGTTGGCTGATAACTAAATGAGTGGATTTAACCTCCCATATACGGTCAAAGTGAGCTGTTAACTGTGGGTTGTTAAGAGAACACTTCACAGAGTGGTTTGACCCTTTAACACTGCACTAGTTATTATCAACATTCAGACCCACCAGACTCACAAAACCATTTGGTAATTATCACAAAATGTTTGAGAAGTTTTAAGCACTCTGGCAACAGTTAATGCTTCATCTGGAAATGCTCACTCCTATTATGCAACCATTATTTTGATTGACTGAATTTGTAATGAGTTTTTACTTTAATCATACCAAAAAATGTAAGAAAAGTAATTTCAACTCAATCGGTTTGAACAGAATAGATAGAAGCCATTTTGAGGACTTTTCACAGATTTTTGATAGATACAATATTCCGCTTTGAATTATTAATTGCTAAAGCAACTGTCTCAATTTGGCACTATCAAATCCATGGATGGTAGTCTAGACGGGGAAGGCGGTATGTACATGTACATTGAGAGACACTGGCAATGATAAGGTTAGTATTTGAGATTTAACTTTATTATGTGGTGTTTATTATGTAGTTGTGTGGACTTGTTTGTTCAGGTGGTTCAGTACAAGGGCAAGTCATTCTGAACAAAGTGTGCGAGACAGATGGGACTTCCATTTAGAGGTGGCATTTAACATCCCCTGATCTTGCGTGTGCCTCTTGGTTGACATTCCACCATTGATGACTGTGTAAGCCACTATAAAGGGTTTGCAGAGTGCAGACCATCTACTTCAGTCCACAATTTACCCTTGCTTGCATGGAACAGCTGGGATATAGAGAAAGGCAGAATACAGTTGAATGCCACTTGTAATTGAACTGTTTTGTAATGACTATTTTACCTTTAAATGTATGTTTGGCTTATTTTAAGGTGGATCTCTGGCAGCCCAACAGCCTTTCTATGATCACCCACAATGCCACAGTGGATGTGCATGTGAAACACAATGATGTACTCAGGCTTCATACATGTTTGAAGCAGGAGCACATCAGTTATGAGTAAGTAACAGATGACACATACACTAAACATATGTAGCCAAAAACAGCCTGTACTTCTGATCAAATTTTATATATATATGTGTGTGTGTGTGTGTGTGTGTATATATATATATATATATATATATATATATATATATATATATATATATATATATATATATATATATATATATATATATATATATATATATATATATATACATATACCACAGAAATTTCCCATCTTTAAACTTTAGTAATGTATGATTCCCACATGCAGAGCAGGAAATAGTTTTATATAAAAGTCCTTTAAAGTTATGAAACAGCTGCAGTGCATCAGAGCTCTTCTCCGATCTGCTCCAGAGAACAGGCTTTCATGTCCCTGTCTCGTCCCAGCCCAGCCTTCATCAAAATTATCACTGAAATGATGGAAGTTTATCAAAGCAGCCGCAGGACTAGCTTGAAAGAGTCTCGTTGTCATCTTTGTCCTGAGGGAGGAACTGCAGCTTTAAAAAGAAAGTATTTTTGTTTTTGTGTTGAGTGAGGCTTTTGCATTTAGGTTACAGATCCATTTGTAGGCATTGTATATGAATGATGACAAGCTGAAACCGAAAACATTCCCAGAAATAGAAAGATTCATATTCACTCGTCTTCAGTCTTAGCCCTTGCTGTAATTTCCCCAGCCACTTACAAAATCAAAATGTGGTAAGCCCATATGTCATAAAAATTGTTTGTCTAGTGATATATTGTTTTAGAAAATGTGAATGAATTTTAGACAAAAACGTAAATATATATATATATATATATATATATATAAAGGCTATAATTCAACTTCTGTAGATTTGTATAATTATGTTATTTAACAGGTTTATATTCTAATATATAACTCTATATATCTGCAGAGTGTTTATCACAAACTTGCAAAAGGAAATAGAAAAGCAGACTGGGTACCGCTCGTCCCGTAGGCGGAGGTCAGCTTCTCAATACGACTATGAGGTTTACCACTCACTGGAAGAGGTACAGTACCACTCTGTATTTTAGCTCTCTGTATGCAAACAGAGAACTCTAAATGCTCCAAAACTTCCAATTACCAGGTTCAGTCTCACTCCAAACACTCTGATAACGTTCATTCGCCAACACTTCTCACTGTTTATTTTTCCATGTTGATTATACCACATGAACTTGTCACTGTGTTTTGACACTGCACAGCTTGTGCACATTTTTAACTTAGCAATTACTCTTACTACCAACATTGACACATGTTGACGGATTTCAGTTTCCTGTTTATTGCTAGATAAAACAAAATGCACAAATTTTTCATCATTCTGAAAGCCATATATATGCAAGATACATGTAAATTCGGGCTGGACAACATGGCCATACAAATCGAATTGTGATCTTGTCCCTGTGACCATCTGCTATTTGCTAAATAACGGTCATGATATCCTGTATTTTTGTTCAATGCAGCTCTATGGCCAAAAGCATACTTTACACCACCCGCTCTTCCTATTGTTCACCCTCCATCATTCTCTGTAATTCTTTCATAAAATAGATAAACAGCAGATAGCTTTAGTTTGTTATATTTTTGTCTTAGTCCTCAACTAATATAAATTATGTCATTTTTAAATATTGTGAATATTTGGTGATTGTATTATTTACTAATGTATTACTCTCTTCCCCTAAAGATCCAAAGCTGGATGTTTGAGATGAACCGAACTAACCCAGACCTTGTCGACATGTTTTCTGTGGGAAAATCATATGAAGGAAGGCCTCTTTATGTCCTCCAGGTAGTACTAATATTTGTTAGATATAAATTACAGCTCAGCACAAATAAACTACAAAACATTGTGTGTATGCTGTCAGCTAGGAAAGAGAAGTCGGCCTCAGAAGAAAGCCGTGTGGATTGACTGTGGTGTCCATGCACGGGAATGGATCGGACCTGCTTTCTGTCAGTGGTTTGTGAAGGAGGTCTGTACTTTTCAAGACAATCTATTGAACACATTTCTCAAACTCTTATGTACTTTACAGTCAGCTTAATGTAGTCTGTGGGCTGTAAACTTGCCTAATCTCCGGACATCTGTTCCTTGTGCTCATATAACAAAAGGAAAAGTCATTACTTCAGAAAACTATAAAAAATATAACACGTAATATTTTTTGCAGGTCGTGTCGGTGTTCTTTTACGAGATCAGTGTCACATGTCTAATCTAATGTGAAAACCTGTGATCAATTATTCAGTTGAAAATGTCAAGAGGACTTTCAGTGCAACAGACAACATTATTATTGTTATATAATGTGTTTATAACTTACTATTGTTGCCTTTATTTGCTTTTATGTTTTTATATTACACTTGACTTTAAGTTTAGTACAAAAGACTTGTTCTCAACACCGGATGTGCTGTGTAGTAACTAAAGTTGGCCACTGGAGGTCAGGATCCAATTTTACTTAAGCATTTGGTGAATACTAGTACAGTATAGATCCCAGCTAAATCTGATTGAGCAGGTACACACAGTGACCGCTTTTCTGTCCAGTCCTTATTATTATTAACTGATTGTAGTTGTACTCTTAAAAAAAAATTGTCTTGATTGAATAGACTAGAATATTAAAATAGTGTTATGTAAATGCAGGCCCTGTCCTCATATAAACATGACTCTGTGATGAGGAGGCTGCTCAACCAACTCAACTTCTACATTATGCCAGTTTTTAATGTGGATGGATACCACTTCAGCTGGACCACAGTAAGGACATTTAAATCTTAATCACAGTAAAAAAAAATACTGGTGTGTGGTACAGTAATGTATATACTTTTGTGTAGGATCGATTCTGGAGAAAAACACGCTCCAAGAATCGCAAGTTTCACTGCAGGGGAGTGGATGCAAACAGGAACTGGAAAGTAAAATGGTGTGGTGAGTTTAAGGGCAGATTTAAACTCAACATACACTAGAATTATTTACTTCCTGTTCTTTAATTGCTATGAAAACATGTTTGTGTGTAGTTTCATGTGTAGCCATCATTATCGACAATATTTTGAGAGTGACAATTTCAGAGACGTATAATTAAATGGAAGTTTCTGAAATGATATGTTAATTATGCATATTATGAAACAATGAGACTTGCAGATGATAGCTGCTTTCTGTTTTCATTTATATTTTTCTCACTATCCTATTTGGTTTGTACCGGTAATTGAAATGTAAGCACTTTTCTTTCTGTAGTTCAGAGTATAATATTACCTTCTCTATTCAAATATATGTTCCAGTCTTCTTTTAGCTGTTGACTGCTTTCATGGCCATTGCAAAAGGATTGCATACAAACCATAAATAATTCAGACTGCAGTGGCGTGATCCTTTGATATTTACTTGTGATCTAAATGGTGTATAACCAAATTTTGCTTGGAGGAACAGACTGTCATTGCCTTATGTTCTATCACTTCTTTATAGTTTTCCCATCTTTTTCTTTCAGAGGAAGGCGCCTCCTCCCATCCCTGTGATGATACTTACTGTGGCCCTTATCCCGAGTCTGAACCTGAGGTAAAAGCTGTTGCCAAGTTTCTGCGCAAACACAAGAAACGTGTGAAAGCCTATATCTCCATCCACGCCTACGCCCAAATGCTGCTGTACCCCTATTCATACAAGTATGCCACCATCCCAAACTTCAACTGTGTGGTAAGTACTGAAGCACATCTGTATGTGACCTCTGCTAATTTGTATTGTAATAACACAAATGTTGTCATTTGTCAATAAGCCTAAGTATGTGAAATTTTTATTTTCAGGAGTCAGCAGCTCAGACTGCAGTGTCAGCTCTGTACTCTGCATATGGAGTAAAATACAGATATGGACCAGCATCCACCACTCTGTGTAAGTAACTCATCAAGCAAAAATACCTATAAGTGCTCCACTAGTTCAGCCTCAAACCTCTTAGAACACAATAGTAAAGAATAAACAAAAACAATCACATTTTTGTTTAGTGGCTAGTGAATTTCACTTTGTCTTTATTAACTGAATTATTAAGTTAGACAAGTAACAATGTGACAGATGTGTAATGTATTTCTGTATTTCAGATGTTACATCAGGCAGCTCCATAGACTGGGCCTACAGGAATGGGATCCCTTACACATTTGCATTTGAACTCAGAGACACGGGGTACTTTGGGTTTCTTCTGCCTGAATCTCTCATCAACCCGACCTGCACTGAAACCATGAGAGCTGTGAAGACCATTGCTACAGGACTGCTCAAGAAGTGTGAGATAGATAGTAACACATTTCCATATATATGAAGACCACATCACATCACATCTGTTCATCTCCTGTTTGATTATACTCTAGTTCTTATCAGGTAAACAAAGGAAGTATGACGAGCTAGTGTTTTTTTCTTGTTTCTATTTTGATTTTATTATTTGATAGGACTCTAAGTCAATAATGCTAATACAACCAAGAGTTCACAAACATCTATCATGCAGTGTCAAAGGTCACTGCCTAATCATAAGACCTTCATAACATTGTAATAAAGACTAGAGCAGCAATAATAATGTTTTTATATTGATTTTATTATCTGATAGGATTGGAAGTCAATAATGCTAAAACCACCAGGACTTCACAAACATCTCACATGCAGTGTCAAAGGTCATTGCCTAAACATTCGAGGGTCATGACATCTTCAGCACGTGCATATTCAGTGTACCAAGTTTAATATGACCTAAGACCTTCGTAGCATTGTAATAACTAGACAGCAATAAGGCAAGTATCAACCATAAGTGCATGGTGGTTATATGAGCACTTGTTATAGCACTTTTAGAGACATGAACTATTTTACTGAAGCATGATATTGGATACTTGGTGGATTTTCTTTCCTGTTAAATGAAATCAACATTGTGCCTTCATAACTGCAACACTCTTGTTGGTATATTTTGAAAGATATGAAAATTAATAGTGGTCATTAGTTCTCAGGTATAAATCAAAGGCAGCAGAGTCAAATGTAGCCTATATTAATTTGTACTGTACTGACATATTCATAGTAGTATATTTCTGAGCAGGTGTTTTTGAAACTGACTAGTATTCTAATTCACTAGTACAATATTGTTTATTACATTCAGAGCTTGCCATCTGTCTATAGCCTACGGTATTTAATAATTATTATAATAATAATAAAGTGCCTGTAAGATAACATATGTTTGTCATTCCTTTACATTACTTTGAACTTATTGAAAAAAAGACTTCTGCAACTGTGAAACGCCATCTTTGCGTTTTGTAAATATTTTGGTTTTATTTTTTACACATTTTTAGTAAGCAATATTTCTTAATAAACATTTTGTAAACTGCTTCTGTGTCATTCCTGTATGTCCTCTTGCTAAGATCTGGCAATTGACTCCTAATACCTTTCCAAATCCCATCTTATTTATGGATTCAGAAATGTTGGATACATAAACGGCCCAAATTGAACTGTGCTGCCTGCTGCTGCCAAAACAGTGCTGTCAGATTGCCAGGTTATCTCTGGGTGTTTGCTCCCAAACTTTGCAAAACATTGCTCAAAGCTGCAGCACTCTGTGGCAATGCTAAACATGCAGGTGTTGTACTGTAGCATCAAACAATAGTGGCAAAATATTGATGAATGATGACTTCAGAGAAAAGAAAAATACAGATCATGCCCTTCGTCAATACTTTTAATAGCTTACTTAATTGTAAGCTATTAATATATTTTTATTAATTTCTTGATTGAAGATTCATAATAATGAGCCATTATATACCTATGCAGTGGCCTTATTCAGCATATACTATACTTATATTTAAATATACTTATATTTAAATATCATTATATAGCAAATAATTAGACCTCTATGGCTAATAACACTTCATAAAGGTATTTAGTTATTAATTCATATTTATTAAGGTAAATTACTTTCACATACACAAACACCACACAAGATAAAATCCAAATAGATTATGATACAAAAGTGAGTTAGTCAATGCATTGTTTTGCTGCTTGTGTCTGCACACTCAGCTCTGTCTGGGAGGAGGCTCAGCTGGCTCCCTCTCCGTGCTGCCTCACTGCGGCCGATCTTAAAACGTACGTGACGTCGTTTCCTCTCTCCAACATGGCGCAGGAGTCAGGTTGTTAATGGAAATCTGAGGGATTTACCCCACCTTCTGTGTTTATTTATGTTTGTGTGTTAGGGGCTGTGTGGCTGACATTTGAAAAGGAATACATTTCGGATCGAGGCGGCCGCAGCCCCCTTTGGGACCAGGTACTCCTCGCCCCAAATTCCTGTGCGACATGTATGAGGGCAAAAAGACGAAAAACATGTTTCTAACCAGAGCTTTGGAAAAGATCTTGGCCGACAAAGAGGTGAAAAAGGCTCACCATTCTCAGCTGCGTAAAGCCTGCGAGGTGGCATTAGGTAAGTTGTGTTGTTTTGCATCATGTTTCATGCTATCTTTCACTCATTGATTTAGACACGTCATGCACCCCCTTTACTTATTAACCCGGCTGTATCTCCTCCCGGAACAATGTCGCAGACCGTAACAGCACAGGTTTTACTATAACAACATTATTTACACCCAATAATGGGTCTCTTAGTGTTGCATTGGGCACACATTTATATTTAATTGACGTGGCACGTATAAAACACGGAAATGGTGCAGGAGGGGTGGGTGTTTCTGTTTGCTACGTGAAGGCGATGCTGAAGCCAAGTAACGATACAAGAACAGGCCGATCCTTGAACACAGCGCAAAAGTGTCAAGACATCAGCTTGGCATATGTTTAAGTCACTTACCGAACACGTAAATACAGTGTGGTATGAGAGAGCAAAGTGTTTTTGTTTGTTACACATCAGGAAGGTGCGATGCATGAGTCTCTTCCTGGTGATGTAGCCGTGGTGTAGTAGCCTCTTTGGAAAACTATTTGGAGCATCGTAGACTGTTTATTTATTGTCTTTCTATTATCTAAGTGCAGTTGAATCACCGTGTATTGTGTAACTTAATAGGAAAAAGTGGAATACCAAAAGCACAAGGTGACAGCTGTGAGACAGTAGCACTTCTCTGACAAGTTAAGCAGTATCACTAAGACCCACTTCCGGTCAATACCAAAATAGTGTTATTCCAGAGCTATAAATAAGCCTGTATTCGAAAACTAAAGAAGGCATCGCAGCCAAATGGCAAATTACTGAAATAAGTGTGCGGTTATAAAAAGTTCAAATATAACATTTCTAAGAAGTTTATACCATTTAGTGTATATAGGCTTTTATTATGATGGGCATTTCTTGTTTGTATGCTCACGTGTGGTAGCTTTATATAGCTGTTTGCTAGCAGGTGTCTCTTGCAGAAGGGTGGAAGTTGTTTTTATTATTTTCTAATAACAATTGTATTATTGTCTTTAAGGTTAACCCCCTGATACAGTATGATGCACTTTGGGGATTCTCTGAATATAATATAGATATCTATTTAAACAAATATGACAATGAAAAAAACAAAAGAAACCACCACAGCAGGCATTAATAAACTAGTGTAAGTTTCAACCTAGTGCCCATAAATGCTGTCACATCTGCTTTGGAGTAACATGACCCTACCAATCAACAATGGTCCCATGTAAATGGTAGGTCAATATCCTACCTCTGTTTGTACTACAGCAGCTCAAATAGAGACATTCAACTATGAGATTTTTGCATCATGGCACTGTAGGCAAAATGAGTCTAGACTTGCCTGTTTTGTATGACTGTAAGAGTAAGAGCCAAGAAACTTGAACAAAGAATAAAAAGGTTACTAGACTTTTGAGGAAGCCTCTATGTTGTGGTTATTTGAGGCTTTTGTGGTGATGTATATCAATTATCATTTAGAATGGCAAAGAAAAACTGGTGGTAAACAGTTGCACCCCTGAAAAACATACTATTAATACACTGGTCTAATGTTCACAGACTGTGTATAGTGGGTTTCTTTATAGTTATAGTCTGTGTGCTGTTGACCTGCTGGAGGGGTTTGAAGTGAAGAAATGCAGTGGAAGCCTCTGCTGTGGCCTTTGACAATGCACTGTCCTGGTGCTCCTCCTGACCTTTCTCTTGGATTATCAAAATGTCAGTCCTCTGTTTCCCCCAAAGAACATTGTCTCGTACAATCTGAAGTGCGTGAGACTCCGAGTAGATCCTGTTATGTGCTGGTTGTTGAACAGAGTCATGAATGAGTTTCTTGAGTAAAGTTTGGAGCATATTCTGTATACTGGTACTTAAATCTCTTGCTATAGTTGGTAACTTCACACAAAGCTGACAATGGATCTAATTGTCAGAATAATTGAAACCTGTCCTTAACACAAATCATTTGAACGCACATGCATAGTGGTCATTGAAGCTAACCTGCTGAAGAGGTGTATTCAGGGGGAGCCTGTTTCCTGGCTGGAGGCCTGCTGTGCACATGGCTCATTATCCTGTTCCTTGGGGTGTGGAGACACAGGGTCAGATGAGAGGTCCCAACCACCTGCAAACATGGGGCTGTTAGTGTGATGTTTTGGTGTTAACAGGTGTGATTGTATCTCATGAGCTTTTTGTTTCAAATGTGTTATTTTCCAAAGTGGGCCCTCTTCACCAGAGCTTATTTATGAAAAAGTAATGATGGATTTTGCATGTAGTTAACATAGCAGTGACTCAGAATAAATCATAACCATTTTGCCAACCAGCATTCAGCAGATGTAGACTAACTAAAACGGGCAGACGTCTTCTTTAATCCTTCCGTATTTCCGCTCCAGTTGACTGTGGTGGCATTGATACCAGTGGGATGTCTGATAATGAAGGATTGTGTACACATCTTAGAAGCTGCCACATGCGCTCCCATGATAAGCAGTGAGGTATAAATGATCATTCTTGTTAATTAGCTTTATGCTATGTCTATCTGAAGACCCATCAACTAAGCCCCTTCGGTATAAAAAGTACTCCCTCAGTCGACCAATAGTCCACCCTAGCTGTCTCCTAGTGTAACTGACTGCCCCTTTACCAACAGCTATCAGGATTTTGACAGAAAAATATCAAACTAGAAGTGGAAGTGTGTGGTTTTGGCTCAGAGGGCATTCCAGGTAGCTACAGATCACAACTTCAGACTTAACAGGGATTCCAGAGTACAAATGATTGATTGAGGAATATAAAGTCTCATAACTTTATTTTAGTGCCCAGGGAGATTCTTAATATGTTATCAAAAGGCTTTCATGGTCTCTGACTTGAATGAAATGCATATTTATGTGCTGCTTGGTTCATTTCCATATCTTAAAATGGCCCGAAAGCAGATAGGGAAAATAACAAGTGTAGATTTTGGGGTGAAAGCACTAAAAGCAGATATGAAAGGAGGATACTTCATACCTTTCATACCTCATCTTGTTGTACATGAACGAAAACACGTTTTACACGCAGGGTCATTTTGGCATTTTATGGAAGACCTGTATCCTCCCTAAACATCTGCTATAAAATATCTATACAATGCATACATTTCCTACTTAATTGTTGTTAAATGGTTTCATTAATATATATATATATATTAATTGAATCCCTGCTTCATTTAGTGGTAAATTTTCTGTTAAAATGTGTGAATAAGAAATGTAATTTCCCTAAATGGCCTGGGAAAAAAATAATTAACAAATATTTTCAATCTGTCCCGTCTCTATTATGGCATCACCCAATATATTTAAAATGCAGAATACATCCATCTTTCTCAGTATTGTAAGTTTCAAACGGTTGACTTGAATATTTAGGGCAGGGTTTTTGATGAGGCTGCTATTGGCTAACAATACGAGTAGGCTAAGCTCTTGGTACTTGCCCCAAAGGGTGACTGATATTGAGGTAATGAGCGGCAGAGCAGTGGACGTGGCAGGACCAGGCCTCTCTGGGTAAGCATAAATAATCCTTTTATCCAGGCTGAGGAGGAGGTTTACTCTCCACTGTGATGAGTGAGCACTGCACCTCCAATCTTAAACCATTGTTTGTCTCCATTGTCTGTTGTTTGTTGTGGGAAAACGTATCCATTAATTATCACCAAAACAGATAAGGCTTTCTTTTCCTCCACGGGATGGCTGTAACTTATCGTTGTATAAGGTATTTTTTGTCAATGTTATACTGAGGCAGACACTATAGGAAGTTTTGTTCTCAAAGGGCAACAAACAACCTTGAAAAGCAGCCAACTATGTGTTCTGTCTACTTCGTTTATAAAACGGTCTTCTCTGCAATCTCTGGGCTTGAACCAAATACCTTACAGTTCAGGAGTAAATGCTTTTTTTAATATCTGTAGATCCCCCACAGTAAGTCGATATAAAAAGATGTAGTTAATTGCACTTTTTTATATTAAAATCTATAAGGGATAGCATAACTTTTAAATAGTGCTAACCAGTTGCTAGATGATGGAGCAGTTTAGCATATAAATATAACATTTAGCACGCTAGCACTTTTAAGTTCTGTTAACTTCTTTTTTCTCCATTCAGTACTTAAGAATCATTGTATTCCACCAACCAAAATGATCACATCCAATCACATTTTAATCCACATTCAAAACATATTAAAGAATCCCCATAGTAGTTCCACAAAGGCAGAGTTAACACCTGATATTATAAGTAGCATTAGACTTGTTAGGCCTCATCCACACAAACATAAGTGTGGTATCCCGGACAACCTCCTCAGATGTAATTACTGCTGGGCAACCTTTCCTTTCAGTGCAGACAATAGAAATGTCAGGGGGCTGATTCTTCTCATGCTCTTGGCGGTGGTCTCAGCTGTTTATCTGTATCGAGTTTGGAGGTGGGTACCTGCTCACGATTTATCCCAAGATTAACCACAGAGCAACTTTACTGCGACAGTCTTTTTATCCGCTCTCAGTGCTGTAGCTTGATTAACGAATACACCAGAGAGGTAATGAGTATTCTTGCTCCATATAATAGGGTCAGTGTTGGGCTCTGAAGGCAAATAAAACTTTACCTTTTACATCTTGTGTTGTTACCAAGTCATTTCGGCACGTGAGTGAGGCATGTATCAGCTCCACACTCACCCCTCGGCTGTTTCTATGGCCACCAGAGCATCATGGGGAAACCAAAGGATGGAGATGGAGAGGCTGGTGCCAGTCGTCAGATCTGGACTAGACACAGATGGGTCTTTGAAATGCTAATTCAGTGGGAGGGTCTTTCTGATGTCCAGCTTCCTGCTCAGGTGATGGCTACTGACCTATTATTAAGCCTTTTAGTGTTTGTAAACAACAGAACTGGTAACTGATGCCATATATTAGCCAGACATTACATCAAATTTTGGACAGTCATGATGGGATTGTAAACATAAAAGCAATTGATCACAAATAATAAAATGACAAGTTGATTGTACCTTATCAATAATGTCCATTAACAGTTAAAAATCACAACATAAGTCAGGCTCTATCTTGCAGCAACCAACAATATAGACCAGAAATAAGCTTGTTAGCTGACTGCTGTATTTGTAACAAGGAATGTCATTAGACATAAAAAGCTATAGGTTCTATTCTGAACAGTCCTCCCCACTTGTGCGTTTTGTTGATGTGGCTCGTATGACGTAGCAGAGACTCACCAGAGATCACCTCCCACCAGACCCATCTTTCCTGTCCTCACTCACTAAAGTAATATTAATAATAGTATGTTGCCACTTGTGGCTGTTTGATTTTGCATAGGGTTGCCAATCTCACCAAATGAATTATATACAGAATATAAAGCTGTTTTCAACTTACCCAGAGACCGGCTGCATTGTTGATGTGTTTCTGCATATTGAATCAACATTAAACATTTTACACAAATCAACTTGCTGTTAAAAAATATGACAAAAAGTAAGAGTTTTTTACCTTATCTACATTAACTGGAATTTCTGCTTAACTAGTAGAGCCACTGGTTGAGCAGAAAGTTAGATGAGAAATCACTTTGTGTCACATGATCATAGATTCTGTCTGAACCCAAGATGTCTGGAGGAGAGGTGGGGCAGTGTACAGTCTGGCTCGTGCTCTCCCTGTAGTGGACCCTCCCTCCTCGGGCTGCTGGACTGGGCTGCTGCCTCAGGAATGCTTGGTCACGGTGCTGTAGAGGAGAGGCCTGTGTCTCTGTAGTGGTTTGTCTGTCAGCAGTGACAGGGCCAGAGGGCTGTTTGTCACGCCAGCCCGAGGAGAGTGTGGACTTTGGTGTGATCCAGAATAAAACAGATTGTCTTTGCGATGTGCAGGCTGGGATTTGTAAAAATGCACCATCATGATCTGCACCCAGCACAGTTCAGCTCCTGTGTATAGTGTTTATTTATTCAGTGATGACAGCTCAATGAATATGCATGCAGGTCCTTTAGTAGAGCTATTTACTGCAAGTCTTGTATAAGTTCATTGGAAACAGACTACAGGGAAAACAATTGTGTGACATAAAGGTTATGTCTCAGAAAAAATGTAAACATCAAAAAGAGTTATTGTAGAAAGTAAGCAAGACACAAGCTACTAACCTTGAAAAAATAGAGAGGATTATACTTAGACAGGGATTTTAAACTTTCTGAATCTGGGAACAGCTTTTTAGTGTCATTATTTCTATTTAAACCTTGAAACATTAGGATTGTATATACTAACAAACTGAAGAATGTAATTGTCACAGTTTTTAAAATGGTCAGGAGTCAGATCACGCACAACCTACAAGTCTCATCACAAGACCACAGGACCCCAGTTTGATAATGGTGGTACCTAACTAATCAAACACTAGAGTAGACTGATTGATTGCAGAGGTGGGTGGTTGGTCTTTGTGCTAGTCCCTATAACGGCAATAAGAAGGACAAACTGCTATGATATTACTGTGTTTGTACGATTTGGTGCAAAGCAAAGCAGTGTTTAATTTGAATATTAAGCCAGTAACTGAATCCTTCTATTATCTCATTTGTGTATTGTAAACCCACATTACTTTGGCCTTGCATAACTTTCAAAAACATAAACCTTCTTGCAAAACAATGAGTAACAGATGCGGAGAATGAGTACAGCTTAACCTGCTAAACGTTTAGGTGGGCACAGTGTATTTAAAAGAGCTGTGAGCAATTCCCCATTTTAAACCATGACTGACTGACTCATCCTCCTCATATTATAGTGGCACTTTAAGACTCTCTTGTTGTCTAAGTCGGGATCAGTTTGACTTGCATCTCCTGTGATAGAAGGATCCTGTATAAACCCCTATTCAAACATGTGTTGTATAAGGTGTGCTGTAGCTGCCTCTACTCCGCCTCCAGGGATCCAGTGTCTGAGTGGAGTTCATTCTTCTGTTTTCAGACTCAAGTCACTTGATGTAGAAAGGTTAACAGAAAGATTTGTTATTTGAGCTTTTTAAAGTGCTTTAGATTTAGTCATTGAAATGTGTTTATCTGAAATGCCAGTAGTAGAAGGTGCAAGGCCTCCATCTGCTGATGCACTGAAGAGGGAAGCAGTTGGTTTCAAATTAAAATCACCTGGGTAATAGGTCTGTAGTCGACTAAAGATATCCTGCCGATTTATTAGTTGAAAAAGGGGAAGACTAGTTAAAAAGGGAAGATACATAAAACTATTGCCTATCTCTATATATATGACCCAAACTGAGCTCACAGAACTACACCTGCACGGGAGTTTGTGCAAAAACAACCATTTATGCAGAGCAAAGTATTAAGAAGCAATGTATTATGTAAATGTATTATATAAAAAAAAATTAATGTATCATGAGCTTAATCTGTCTTTTACATATAAATACCAAAACAGCTAATTCAATCACTAACCTCTCCATTCTGCTGTTGTCCCATGAATTCTTTTAATCCAAACTAAACAGCTAGTCGACTAATCCAAATTGTGGAAGACTAAGACACCATCATCTAGCAATCTACCAAGTGACAAAAGGCCTACAACACTACTGGGCCAAAAAAAATATACCATAGTCTCACTTTCACATATTGATTGTGTTTTTTGCGTTATATGTGTGTGTGTATATATATATATATATATATATATATATATATATATATAAATAAAATGTGTGTATAATTTTTATTTATTTTTTTGGCAATTAGCTTTCAGTAATTATTTCCTGCTAATAAATGATGCAAACTGTCAAAAAAAAAAAAAAAAAAAGTCAAATTTACTCCTCCATAACAAAGTGCTTTTACTGAGATGATTAAAAAGACCCAGGGCAGGCATATCACTGACAATTAGAGATGACTGAATCTCTATCAAAATGATTAGTTACACTGCCTCACAGTCAAAGCTACATGACAATGTGAGCTTGGACGTAATGAAAATAAAGAAGATGGACTTCAAAAACACGGAGGAGCTTCATAGATTATAAGGGTGTACCACGACAGAAAGAAGAAAACATGGCGTGAGTTAGCTGGAGTTAGGGAGTATTAGCTGGAGTAGCTGGACTGTTTAGTCTGCTGTTCCACTTATGAAGATGCTGTACTTCTCTTGTACAAGTGTTTAATAATTTTGAGAGCTTTTGCCAGTTCTGTGCCATGCTGCACCCCTTTTAGTCAATTAATTTATTGTCTAAATAAATTAATTCATTGTACTACAGCCCTATAAATGGCACAGAACTCCATACGTTTTTGACAAAAGAGACATTATAACATGTTTTAGTAACTTCAAAAAAGTCAAATTTGCAAAACGATCCCTTTTTTTCCTACAGCGTTGAGGGACTTGTAGGTTGTGCGTGATCTGACTCCTGGCCGGGGCACATTGGCTCTCTAGTGTCGTCAGCGCCTCATGTATTTTTCACCGTGGCTGTGTTCACTCGGTGTTGTGTATCGGAGTCTGTGGTCACCAAAGGCTATTATGTTTCTATAATACGGCTGGCATTATGGCGAGCATATATTTTCAGATGCACAATATGATGAGTTTTAGACCTGAAAAATTAAAGTTAATTTGTAGCTATACTTTTGACAATGTTTACTTTCCTATGTGCTTCTTGAATTTGAGTTTGAGGACAGGTATAACCAAGGTTGTAGGCTAAAGTACTTGTGCTCTAGCATAGTAGTACCTGCAGCAGTAGAAGTAATAGGAGTACTATGCTGGAAACATGACATTGGCCTGCTTAATTTAACTAGATTTTTTGATACCTCCCATAGTACTTATTTTGATGTAACTGTTCCTTGTACACTTTGATTGATTACATTCTTCTGTACTTGCTGTGGGCCTGACTGGCTCAGTTTGTATTTCCTGATGACAACAAAGGCAACTAATACTCATAGCTAGGCTATATTGCAGAACTAACTGGAGTAGTTGTCTGCTGGCGTTGTTGTTTGTTTCATTCATGCAGAGTGCTTCTAACAACTGCCTACCACAACATAAACTAGCTTCTCACTAGCCCCTTTTTACTTTATTGACCCTTTGAAATACAACCTTTTATAGTAACTTAAGATGATGATATCAGTAGTAAAGAGACTAGAGCGGTTTGTGCAGTTTCTTATGTAACATACAGAGAAATGGGACAGTTGTATGACCCACTTGTTTCTTGATGAGGGAGCAATGGTGGGTGAGATAATTAAGACATCAGTGTCAGTTTAATAGTATTCCACATTATATATCCTCTTCATGGAAGAGAAGCAATCTAAAAAGTTCTTGTGGTCATTCAATGAGGTTCATTTGGTCTTCCAAGATTTTGTTATTAGGTTCTTTTTTCAGACCAAGAGTTTGTTTTCATACCTGACATTTTCGACTCAATAGTGGTCTTCATCAGAGTGATCACATGATGTTGCTGTTATGTGTTTGGTCAGCTGATTTATACAAGTTTTGGCGCTGTTTTCCTACCGGTGGAGGCAGGATGACAGTGCCATCTGCAGTCCAACTTCCTATGGACAGTATCCCAGGTGTGTGTTCTTGTTGTATTTTGTAATGATTTGACCGAAAGTCTACACTCATGAGTTGTCTTATGTTAAAGACCGGTATTTTACTTGTATGGGGCATTAACTGCTAAGGCATAACATATTTAGATCACCGTGTTACCTTTTATTGTTTTGAAAATGATATATTTGCTGAAAGCAACGTGTTATAATTTTAGCAAGTTTTACAAGATTCACTTTTGTTTTTGAAGCTCTATGTCTGCCTTTACTCTCCGTGCTAAGTCACACCACCTTCAGAAAACTATCACAACACAGTCTCTCTGATGAAATTACTACTATCGCATCAGGTTTGCCAAGTTGTTGTGTACTCTTTTGCATCATGCTTTTGTATGTTTATGGATAATTGCCACATGGAAGCATGTAACATAGGCTTGTGGGCTGAGTATTGCACAGAATCTTACAGTTTATCATAAGGAGGTTTCAAATAGGGCCCAGGAGAGATCACTAAATTGCAAAATTGTATGGATGATGTCTAAAACCTCTTCAGACACGTTTTTTGTTGAGGGAACAAGTGTATAACTTGGTAGAAAGATGATTTTGCATAATATCCCTTCTTTAAGGAACTTGACTAAGAAAGTTGCGTACTTTTAAAGATTTGGCGGTCACTCTGCTCTTAGGCATTCTGTAGCTTTTTGTGGCTGTGTGAGGCCCGATGGTTCAGGAAGTCTCTAATGTGTTTTAATGCTCATGATACTTTACTGGTGAGCAGGAATACTATACTGTGCTTTAGCCTGGGCTGCTTAGACAGTGTCATATTTCTATTTGAATTACAAAACAATCTCAACCAGGCACAAAGTGATATGAATTTGTAGCATCACTATCACATACAGTTCAAGCCAAGGTCACATTCATAGCTTATTACGTCCCATTACTGTCTCTAGTACAATGTCACACTATGTAAGTTACTTTGTGCTCAGATTTCTCAGTATGGGGTACACAGGGCTCTGGTGGGCCCCTAGTCCTTTCAGTCTCTACATTAAAGTGCGGGGGCCTCTCTGTGGGACTCTCTCTCAGTCCCATAGAGCTACAGTGAGTTCTCTGGTGAGTTCTGTGTTCGGTGCAATTCAAGGACAGAGCACAAAACAGTCAGCAGTGTTTTCTGTGACATTCAGATAGTGTGGAGGAGAGCAGGTTAATGTGTAACTGTAGATTGTACTGAGGAGACCCAAGGGTTTCACAAAAGCAGTTTGCAGAGGTGGTACATATTAATACTGTAAATCTCCAATATGGTTTGAAACGCATACAAGTATACCATACGGACCCCAACGGTGATGGTTTTTACTGTACAACAAATGAACATGTCTGAACTTAAACGGTTACAGTTACCGTGGGTTTATTTATTATTTCATCTATTCATTTTACAAAAAACAGAAATTTATATTGCAAATTATCCTTTTGAATAAACTGGAGTGAAATATCCGATATTTGCACTATATATCAATCTGAGATCTGTTTCATTTCTCACTATTTCATCTTTGCACAGTTTTGCCTTATAGCAGCTTGTATATAGCTGAGATATATTTATATTACTAATAGAGCCCGACCGATATATAGGCTGGCCGATATTATCGGCCAATATGGGCACCTGCTTGCTGATATGGGCCGATATTTCACGTGGGCATGTTATACCTCGTTATAAAGCTTAGACTCTCTACATTATGTTCATTTAATCCAATTTACAGACAGATAAATGTCCTAATATGTGGCTCCGCATCAGTATTTATCTGCTGTGTAATTTGTCTGTGTCCGTACTGTCCCTAAACACACCACCAGAGTGACGTCACTTCACTCGCGTGTGTTTGTTTACACCCGCAGACGTGCGCAACATTGAGAAAAAAAAGGACATTTATTAGTGCAGACTTGTGATGTGAGGAGGAGCCTGTGTGAGCGGTGAGTGTTGGAAATACATCGACTTTGAAGCTAGTTTAGGTTTTGTTAGCGGTTAGCTGCTGTAGCTCCCGCACATAAACAGGCTGTTTTCTATTGGTCTATTGTAAAGTGACTATATTGGCCGTATATTTGTTACTGGACCTGCATTGATATGTAAATGAGCTGTGAATAGACGTGTGAATGATCCACATTTATGCATATAATTAACTACCGCGGTGCGCAGCATTTACGGCTAAAGGCTAATAGCGATAGTTTACTAGCTAGGAGTTATGGGTCGGTCGCGATCGAAGCAACGGGAGCGTGCTTCTTATTGGGAGCCGTGTTTTCTCTTTTTCTCACTTTTTCTCTTCATGCCGCATGTAGACCCGTAGTTTGACAGCAGCAAAACGAAACTTTCAGAAATCTGCGTGTGCATAGGATACAAAAAAAGTGCATATTTGGCTGCAGTTCAGCATAAAATGAATAAACCAGGACTAATCTTGGGCTCGAGTGCAGGAGAGAGATAGAAACCGAGTCCCGACACTCAGTCCTGGTTAAGTTCTGGTTTAGTCCTGCTTACAACAAAACAATCTCAAGAGTCGCTTGGGAGCCGAAAGAGCCAGCTGCTTTAGTGAGCCGAGCCAAAAGAGCCGGTTCTCCAAAAAAAAAAAAAACCTGAAATACCCATCACTAGTAGCTAGAATGTGATGCAAAAATGCCATTAGGCCAATCTACTGTATGTAAATATGATGTAAAGAGTCAAAATAACAATAAATGTTGCCTAAATAAACCCAATTTAGAATCCACTAGAGCCAAACCTAAGTTTTTTAATCAATTCAAGATTTACAGTGAATTTTTACATCACTAAATATATCGGTGATTGTATCGCTATCGGCAGCGCCAACTCCCATTATATTGGTTTCATATCGGCCACAACAAAATCCATATCGGTCGGGCTCTAATTACTATCTATAATTTTTACCTGTACATACATTTATGTAATTATGCCTTATTTGAAACCAGTTTCTTATTATTTGTGCTACTTATTTTGAATTTATTATTGCCATTTATATTTTTGCTCTTTCTTATTATAATAAGAAATATTGTGATGTGTGAGCTACTCCAAATAATTTCCCTTGTGTAAAGTTTCTCTTTGTCTAAGTCTTAGTCCAAGTCAGATCTAGTAACATATAGCCTGTCCCACCAGTGTACCCTTCAAACCCTTATCCACCACTGTGAATGTCTGTTGCTATGGTTTCTTAGTTCAAATCCTGCGTGACTCTTCTTCATCAACACCCCTGACACACCGGGATAATTATGTGACACCCCATCTCTATCCCGCCTGTCGTCTCCTAGCATTAGCATTAGCATACACATATTAGCTACAGCACTGTCAGAGATGGCGATACGTGAGGCTAATGTTAAGAGGGACAGGGCCTGGGGTCACGGCTGGTTTGTAATTTCACACATCTTTGAAAGAAAGTGTTCAGAATCTGCTTGTCCGTTCTGGACTGGCGCACTGGGCAGAGCTGGGGGCAGATTGGAAAGTTATGTATGGCCCTTGGAGAAAGTGCCTTTCAAGACTTTGAAAACCAAGAACAAATCAATACAAAATGATCTAGACAGTAGGTTTTGGAATCAAACTCTGAAATTTAAATGTTTTTTTTGTTTTTTTAATACAGATTAATACAATATAGGCCGGGAGCCAGGTCCACCCCTCAGGATGTTTTTTGCTACCTTTTTTTCACTATTATTTCCTGTTATATTATATCTTGGGCCATATAGTATAATATATAATATAATATATAATACACATTTGAAGAATTAAGTAGATATTGAGTGTAGTACATGGGACTTCTGCGTTATAGAATTGTCATTGTTTTGTTTTGACTGGTAGCCCATTACTCTACATATATCTTGATATTGTTTATTGCACAAACTATTTTATCTTCATGGCATCTATTGTGATAAGAAGAAACTTGATTAATTTATGTGTAGTATTTTGCTATTTCAGTTAATGATACAGAACAAAGTAAACAGTCCCAAATTGAAAAACTGCGTGTTCACTTCTCCCATTTTCTCCAAAAGCCCAGACATCTTGTGCTGTAAAGAGGAAAGACATAATTGTTTTTATTCAATATTGGCATCTGGCCTCCTCCATCACATGCTTTATCTGCCTCTGTGTTCTGTCCCTATGTTTCTCCTCTTCTTTCTCTTTTTCTTTCTTTTTCTCTTTCCGTTGTGCTTGATGTGCTCTCTGATTGCATCACACTGCCACTTCTATTCATTCCTCTTGAATCCTGGCCTGGTTCCTGCCGCAGCCACCAAAAGTGCATTTCAGTTCAACATCACACGCTGGAGATGGATCAGACCAGACTCTTTCCTGTGCCATTTGGCATTCTGCAAGGTCTTACAACCTAGTGATTTATTAGGAAAAAATATAACATCATAGCCATATTTTATGCACAATATTGGAAAATATTGTGATATACAGTATATACATTTAAATAGAACTATAGAAAATCATAAATATGTATTGTTTTCATAAAGTTGTAGTATCTACCACATTAGCCAGCATTGCAGTGTCAATACTTATATTGGCCATGTTTAGCCATATATTAATGTGTGGTGACTGAAACTTATGTTTTTCTTGAGAAATGCAAATGGTTTTATACTGTGATACTTTGTGATTTTATATTGATTGTGATGGCTGCTACCTTGGCCAGGTCTGTCTTGAAAAATAGATTCTGAATCTCAATGGGACCTCCTTGTTAAATAAAGGTAAAATAAAAAATTTAATTAAAAAATTAAAAAAAATATTGTGCAGCCCTAATAGCATACAAATTGTCTACCTATAATGAAACAAAAAGGATTTTCTGTTTTTACCATAGTCTTAGCCATTACGCATTTGTACTGACTCAGACTTAATATAACATCATATTATACATATTTTCATTTCTTTGTCTCCTAAATAAACATATTGAAATTGGTACCCACAATTGCTTATTGTAGGGAAATCTGTCCTTTGTATTTGCCTCCTC
The DNA here is from genome assembly GCF_026225935.1 of Boleophthalmus pectinirostris. Lineage (NCBI taxonomy): Eukaryota > Metazoa > Chordata > Actinopteri > Gobiiformes > Gobiidae > Boleophthalmus > Boleophthalmus pectinirostris. The sequence goes on from NW_026571070.1 coordinate 21,005,768, forward strand.
CCTCAGCTGGAGTTTAGGATTGATGGAGGAACTTATTACAACTTATCAAACGTCGGGAGAACATGCAAATGAAAATCAAACCCACAACCCCTGTGGCTCAAATGCTCCATTAGGCTATCATGTCATCAGCAGTTAGCATAACCAGCATAACCAGTTAGCATAACTGTAACTACAATTTTTTGTCCTTCCTTGTTTTTTGAACTTTATGCAGTTCACCAAAAAGACTCAGACTTAGCTACAGTTAAATGTGTCCGGTACTGCCTGGTTTACATAAATAAAATAGTCCTAAACCAGTCCTGTAATACCTCCACTGAGTATAAAGTGTTAAATATTCTCTCTGAGTGCATTACTTTGAGCCTTCCAGTGGTGAAATAATTGAGCTGTCATTGCTTTTAGTGGGTTTTCCCCAACTATAGCAGTCAGCTCTCTCACTCAAGACTGCTTTTAAACGCCTAGTACAAATTCTGCTCTCTCTCCCTCCCTCTCGCCTTCTCCTTGCTCTATTTCTGTCTCTCTTTCTGTCATCCCTCCTTCTGAGTCTGTCACACTCTCTTCCTCTCTCAACTGTGCCAGCTCTCAGCAAGTTCATACAACTGCTTTCATGCCCGGAGATCTGTGAAATAAACAGGGAATATTAGCCTGCAGTGAATGATGGTTCTCTGGATGGAAGTTAAGGCGATACAGTGGTGAAGTCCCTATAGGATATAAGTACGAAAATGACCACTCAGAACTGACCATTTTTCATAAACATCACCAAACTGTGTTCTCACATATGAAGTCATAATTTTGAAATGATTTGACTGATGACAATGTTAGTGTTTTTATTTCACATAATTTACAAAAACATTTTCCTTGATACAAATGTACTTCACTTTGGGTTGCCAGGTCTAAAGCAACTTAGCAATAAAGGATGCCACAATATTTATTTTAGTGTATGATTAGTGTGAATGTGAGAAGAAACATATATTTTTCTCAAAGCATGATCAAACAGCTATATTATACAAAATTAACTCTCCTCAGAAACATGCCCGGAGTTATGTTTTGTTTATGTTATGTATGTTTCAGTCACCCTTTATTATTATTCTGTCAAATTCTCCAAAACTCAAAATGCTCTGTCCCACCTTGTGATGTCATGAAGTGGTTGTTTTCAAGTTAACAGCTTCCTTTTACTTTTAGTTGTATAAAGATCGCAATTCCAGGGCTGAAATTATTCTAGTGAAAGTGTATGGAGTTTAAAAACACAGTGGAGCACTTCCTGTGTTACCACATGACATCACCAGGTGCACAGTGTGTTTTCTGTCTGAGAGAAGAACAAAGCCTAAATATGCAGGTTGTGTGTGTTTAAAATTGTGTGAATGAAACAAACACAACTCCAGGTATTTTTGTGATGAGGAAAAGTAGAGTAATATGGGCCCTTTTCAAATAAAACTTTCATAAACCACCAAAAAGCACATTTAATTTTCATTTAATTTTTATATAATTAGTTCTCAAAATGATATTTCAACCTGAACATTCATGTACTGATTAAATGATTTATCTTGGCATCCCCATTTGCAATATACCTGAAAGGGCCCTCTGTGATGTGTGTCCACTGACAGCTAAGTGCAGTTGTGTTTTTTTTAAACCAGCAGGAGCATATGTTATTACCTTAAACATGGATTCTCCTTCCATTTCAATCTTCTTGTGTAATAATATACCCATTGTTTTAGATGTATAGAGGCCGGTTCTCATCGCAGCTGCAGAGCCTTTTAATGTGACAGATAAAACGTTTTGCTCGTGGGCCATTTCCTGAGAAAAATGTCCTTCATAAAAGTGTCATAATCCTCTGTGTTGGCTTATAAATCTGGCGTCAGTCCCTGCGGTGTCATTAGCAGAATAAAATACAGCATATTCAACATTCTCAAGACTCATCGCAATACTAATTAAATGTAATCTCTCCCTTCTTTTTTGTTTCAGAGGAAATCAAAGAGGAATCCGAAAAATTGAGGTAAGAACGATATGATTATTTAAAACTATGAGAGTGTGTGTATTTTACTACTGTTACTTTATTTTTCTGTTTTTTGTGTCACAAAGTACTGTTTAATGCTCTGCCTGAAATTGCTGTTGCTAATGTATTTGCTGCTAAGAAACTCCAGGCTCACAGTAATACGTGCTTTGAGTGCACTGCTTCCTCATCTTCTTCCTGCTGTCTCATTTTAACTTTTAAGCTAGCAAACAAAGCTATTATTTCTTTTTCTACCTTGCCGAATTTCTCTCCAAATTAGCTTGACCCGTTTCACACTCAAAAGCTGGAAACTTTTAGATCAAAGATTGTTAGGGACTAAAAAGTATTTTGAACCCCAGCTGAAGATTTTACATTCAACTTGAGTACTGCTAGAAATAACGAGGTTTTGTCTAGGCAATAGTAATAATAAAACACCTTATGCATTTTAATATAGAATTGGCCATAAAATGTAATTTACTCTACAGCATTCTTATTATGAGTAGAAAGGGGATGTCAAAATAGAACATTTTAGTGTGGCAATTATGTGGCATTTTATGATCACTGATAGTGTGGAAATGCTAACTGTAGGCTCTGCTCTGTCTGAAGCTCTGTCACTCAAGTTAGATTTTAATCTGAGCTTTGTGTTGGCACACTCTGTCCAGAAAGAACTGATTTAGCTGAAACTAGAGCAGGTGATCTGATTTGTGCTGTAAAACAAGTCCCTCTCAAATAACATTACTGTAACAAGCTAGCTAGCATTAACTTATCATTTTTTAGTTAGTCATTCTCACTTTTTTTTAAAATAAAACATCTAAATGGGACCATGGATGCTCGTTTTGATCAGAAGCTCCTGAAAATCTGTTGTTTAAATCCATTTTGTATTTGTCAGACTATTTTAAAACTTTTGGCTAGTGTTTTAGTAAGAAGCTAACTGCTGAACATTGCGCCATAGACATGTGTAGATCCCCCCAGCATGAGGCAAAGTATCTATTTACGATTAGAGTTGTCATGACCAAACAACAGTGAATTTCTTTACTTCTCTACATTGTCCTATTCAATGTCTTTTTTTATTCTTCTAGTATGGGAACAACTTTATAAAAACAAACTTTCTGAATAATAAAGTAAAGTTAATGTGGTACAAAAATAATGACAAACCAAATAATCTTGACATTCTGACATTATATATTACGCACCTTTTACAGTATCTTTGGAAGCATTTTAAAAGAAAATTAAAATGATGTACTTCTAGTAAGAAATATTTGGAACTGTGCACTGCCTCTGAATCGCAGCTGTTAACACAAGGGACAATGAAACAGGAAATTCTTGAGAGCTTCCATCTTTTCTTTATAGACAAATCCGTTGTGCTTTGTTAAATGTTAAATGGCACATGTACACACGTACATTTACAATTACAAACAGGAAAAGGCATAATTCTATAATACACCAGTACATAGCCATTGTCCTTGTTGTGTTTCTGTATATATTTTTTATTATTTAAAAATTAACTACCCCCAAATCTTGTTTTAATTGCCAGCCTCCATTAAAATTGTGCTGATGTCATTATTAATTTACTACATTTGAGACCTCATGTAAGTGAATCTGCATATCATGATAATAAGCTGCTTAAACAGTGAGTGGAGGATGGGCCGATCAGTGCTCCCTGTAGACTTTTAACACAATGGACACGACCACTGTACAAGAATACAGATCAGCTCAATCACGACACAAATCTTGTCATCTTAAATACAATAAATGTATCTTGTATCATCATTCCTCCCTAGTGTATTTTCATCTTTTCATGTTCAAACGATTGCATGGCATGCTTCCATCTTGGCTCCCATTTTCTCATACATAGCTGCCTTATGCTGTGTTTATCTGGCATTGAGGTCGTCCCCTTGAAAAAGCTGAAGTCATGCCTTTCTATTGCCAAGACATAAACAATGAAACCTCTCCCTTTCTGTGTGAGAGCGTGTGTCCCTCCCTTCTTCTCCTCCCCCCTCCCCCCTCCACGCTCCCATCTCTGTCTCATCCCAGCGCAGTTTGGGTGTGGTTAGGGATGCTGCTACATGTCTACTAAAATCAATGGTCCACCTCTGCTCTGACTGTAAGCTTAAAACGGCTTAATATGAGTTTGTTTTTATGATTTGTTGAAGAGGCTTTGTCAGCGGGGATGCATCAAGTCTGGGTTTTAAATAGCACATTTCTGGGATTACTAAGCCTCCAAGGACAGATCAAATACAACTTTTGAAGTGTCCAGGCAATATGTTTAATCCAGTGTCATAAAATGTGGTGTTATTTGCCTTTAGAAACATGGCTAGAGAAAATCTCATTTTAAACGAAGCCTTCAGCAAAATGTTGTTGTGTGTGTTGGTGTAATATGTAGCTCTGAGCACAAGCTATTCATGTGTTAGTCATACTTCTTCTGTATTAAAAGCAGAGTGAGTACTTAGGGCTGAAATTATTAATTGGGACATTTTTGAATGATCAACTACTGAAAATAACTGTTAACTATTTTAATAATCATCTTGAGTATAAACAGACTCTACATGTACCATTTCGCTGCTATATTAAATTGGGTGAAGATGTATTTACTCACTTGGCTTGTAAATATTTTTCATGAAGAAGCCCACATGTACCTTATTTTTCAAAAAAAAAATATATATATATAATTGACTAGTCGACCTATTTAAAATAATAGTGTGTTAGCCCAACTCTAAACTATGCGTCTCCTATTTTCAGTCCCCTGTTTTGGGGTTTGTTTGGGGTTGCCATTCATAACTCTGTATTTCTTCCCTAGTCCGCCCAGTGGAGACAACAAATCAGGCTCCAGCACTTTACCCCCGATCAAATCCAAGACCAACTTCATCGAGGCCGACAAGTACTTCTTGCCGTTCGAGCTGGCATGTCAGTCCAAATGTCCCCGCATTGTCATCACCTCGCTAGACTGTTTACAGGTCAGTGCAGAGTCGTACTACACACCCTCCAGTGTTTTAGTCAGTGGGTCAAAAGGTCACTGGGCAAAGATGTCACAACATGGCTATATTATAATACGACTTTTGCTTCTGCTCTGTTTTGTTTTGCTTGTGTAGAAGCTGATCGCATACGGCCACCTGACTGGCAATGCCCCCGACAGCACCGCCCCGGGCAAGAAGCTCATCGACCGCATCATCGAAACCATCTGCGCCTGCTTCCAGGGCCCTCAGACCGATGAAGGGGTGCAACTCCAGATCATCAAGGTGAGGCTTGTATTTATATCAGATGCAATCTTTACTCACAATTGTTTTTATAATAATAATTATATATTTTTCTTGAAAGGATTGGGTTCGGTTCCATCATAACAATTGTAATAAATGGCCAAATGTCTGTTTTTTATGGTTATTGTGAAGAAAAGAAAGACAATGTAGAATATTAATATTATTATTGTATTTAAGTATATATAGTGGCTCAGTCTCAAGTTGTGGGTCTTGTGTCCAGGCCTTGTTGACAGCGGTCACCTCTCAGCACATAGAGATCCATGAGGGGACTGTCCTGCAGGCTGTGCGGACCTGCTACAACATCTACCTGGCCAGCAAAAACCTCATCAACCAGACCACCGCCAAGGCCACGCTCACACAAATGCTCAACGTCATCTTTGCACGAATGGAAAACCAAGCAGTATGTTCAACACAATCACATATTTACTTTACACATGCAGAAGAAGAGTCAACAGCAGATCCTCAGAACCACTGTCAGGGGCCTATCGTTAAGCCTTTCTGAAGTCAGTCAGTTTTTCATGTTAAATGTTTGTGCCAAATATCTGTTGCAAATGCAATAGATATACTGCATATTCTGTATGTGTACTGTACCTTTCAGTCAAATTTATGTTTGTTTTTGTATTTTGTGAGGGACAATTAGAAGATGATTTGACCCAACAAAACCTGCTCTAATGTCCTTTTTTTCTTTTTGAATGACACTTTTCCCCCTTACCTGCCTCCCTCCCTTTCTTTGGACACATAGCTTACAAATCACAAGATATCTTGGTCTCTGGCCTCCCGAAAGCGTGACCGCCAGGTAAAGCTTGCAGGACTGCTGTGATTTGCCTGATTGGACTGAACACTGTGTCTGTGTTTGCATCACGCTTCTGTCATCCTGCACTCATTTCTCTGGCTCCTGCGCGCTCCGGAGCAGGTGCTTCTATGTACTTTTCATCCATTGTGTGCTTGCTGTAGCTTGTTGACATGTCTTCAAATCATCTTGCTCTCCCACACCTTGGCACATTGTAGTTCACGTGAACTCTTGGGGATTGCTAAATGTTATGGCAAAGATGACTCCAGCTGACTCGTTGTTGATAGTTTTGTGCTGTTTTCTGATACAGTTATTTCATATTTTTGCCTGAATGTAAACACTGACATGGGACAGAAAAGTAGAAACATGGCAGACTCAGATATTTAAAGGTGGTATTATGATCACACACATGCATCTTAAGAGCCTGTCTCAGGTTCTAACACTCGGCTCAGCCTTCCCTATCCCACTGAGGTGGCATTTAAATAATGAGCTTAGTTTGTTTGCTCTGCCTGGGCTGCTTCTCCTTAAGCTCTGCTTGTCTACCCTTGTTACCATCGCTTGTATTCAATACTAATTGTTTCCTTTTAAGAATGCTGTCTCATTGAATGTGACATATTATGTGACATGCAGCACAGAAAACCTCATTAACAAAAAAGGCTTTGAGAGACCTTAGTTTTTGATCTGTGTGTGGTCTCAGTGGTTAGGGTTACAGCGTACACATATGCTGGGCAACTTGCTCCAATCAGCCTCATTTTCTTCAGTCCTGACCTGTGGATAAAAAGGCAACAAGTTAATTTATTAATTTGTTCTTTGTTTTTTGTTCACTCATTATAGATAATTATTATTAGCATCTTAAATGAACAGTATATTATGTGCCCAATGACTTAATTCTTCCTTATCAAATACAAAGCTAATTACAGTGTTTATTGAAACACTTCTCCGGGGGGGGGTCACCATGTATCAGCATTATTTTCTACACCTGTCACTGATGTTATTTACCATTTAGTACCTCTGTTTCTATCTAGTCAGTAACCATGCTTTGTCTTCACTTTTAGGAAATTATTTTTGACATTACAAACACATCCTACATTCTTGTAATTCCACTTGAGTAAAAAAAAAACTAAAAAATCACTGTACAGTTTTCCACATCAGCATCCTGCACATAGACCACTGCATCTTATTTCTTTCAGAAATTATCTGTGAGTGTTTCTCTACAAATACTTTTGACTGTGAATAATACCATGATCAGGCTTCAGCACTATGCTAATGTTTTCTGACCCACTTTTACCTCATGACCTACCTTCACCAAAGTACAGTCACACTCAGATCCCATATCAGGGGAAGTGGTTACTTATATCAATCGTGACGCACCAGCCAAGCATTTATTTTCCAGAGGAAATGCTGCCTGCAATCACTGGACTAAAACTTTGTATATATAAGCATGAAACATTTTTACTTTTATCATTTCATTACTACAGACTTCATAGTTCATTCAGCAACTTGCACTGATCAGGTATAACATTATGTCCAGTGGTCTCTGATTATTATGACCTTATGTAAAATTAAACTAGGACAAACAAGTTGGTGGCAATAGTGTTATGCCTGATTTGTATATTTAATTTTTTTTGTATGTTGACAATTTGGAAACTCCTCTTATACCTACCCTGGGGGTAGAGACACTGTTACTGCTTTATATTCATTGAGTCCATGTTACGTTTGTGGCTTGCAGCTGCAGGAGGCAAAGCAGCAAGAGAGAGAGCGACATCGACAGCATTCCCCGGTCACACCTCAGAATGAGTCCAAGGGGCCGATCCAAGAGGCCAACGGTCCCACCACGCCCTCCACCCCGACCATCAACATCCCCTCTGCCCCCTCCACGCCTTCCACAGCCCCCTCCACCCCCGCCCCCGAGGGGAACAGCCGGTCTGTGTCAGAGCAGGGGCCTGCCTACGAGAATCCAGACCCGGAGAATGGTACTGAATTTTGTGAGGCAGAAAATGAACAGACAGAGGCTGACCAGGCAACAGCAGCGGCACAGAGTAAGCAATAACTCTGGATTTAACATAGGCATAGAAACATATAGGAATGCATTTGATTATTACAGATTTTATTCATTACAAGGCTCTATGTGAATGCATCTATTTATTCATTCATTTACTTTAGATGCAGAAGTTCAAGAGCATACGGAGGCCAATGAGGAAGGAGATGCTCCCAACTATGAGGAGAAAGCCCAGGAAATTGTCCAGAGTATACTTCAAGAAGTAGTCAATACTGTAGCTGGAGGTAAGAGCAGCATTACTTTGATTAATTGCAAAATTCACTTACTGATAAACTGGAAAATGTTAGATGTTTATGTTGATTTTGCATATTATTGTCTCCTTTAATCAGTTGTTCTATACTCACAGGGCACTGTCTAGACCCTGCAAACCTGTGCTCTGAGGCAAAGGATTCAGGTGAGCCAGCTGAGTCTGAGCCTGCTGAGGCCGTCACCGAGGGCAACCAGAGCTCTCTGGAGGATGAGGGGACCGCAGGCAGTGACACTGAGCACGTCCACGCCAACGGCATCCCGGGAACCCCTATCTCTGCCACCTTCACCCCCTCTCTTCCCGATGACCGGTTGTCTGTCTCATCCACTGACACTCAGGTAAAGCACACACATTTCGTATGAACACATGTTGCATGTTTGTTGTGTGTGTGTCTGTGTTGTGTGAATTAATGATTTTACTAAGTATTAAATTAATCATTAATCTGGCAGGAATCTGGTGCAGCTCCGGGACAGCCTCCAGGAGCTAAATTTTCCCACATCCTACAGAAAGACGCCTTCCTCGTCTTTCGATCGCTTTGTAAACTGTCAATGAAGCCGCTGTCTGATGGACCACCGGATCCCAAGTGAGTCTTTCTGTGGCTTGGTTTCCTTACATCTTACACCCTACATGAGATGTGCCTGTTTTAGTTGGCTCAAGAATAACACTTATTTCTTTCATTATAAAATTATTACTATTAGAAATTTGCTTGCAGTGGCATTTGCTTAGTTTGAAACTGCATTTCCATCTCTTTCTGTGTGTAGGAAAATATTTGAGTCATGTTTCTAAATGAGATTGGTCCAATAATAATTTGAGAACTCTGATAAACTATGAGGCATCACTCCACTTTTAGGTTTCACAGAATAAAGATACTTGTTCCAAGAATTTTGAATACCTATTTTGATGAATTTCAAACAAAAGAGACATATTTTGTTTTTCCCACAAATGTCCTCTGCTCTTTGGAGATAAAAGGAATCGCTGAATAGGAGCCAGTAACAGCATATAAAGTAGGGTAGTATGAGTTAGCTGAAAAAAACACTTCTCTGATTATTTGTTTGATACATTAATTTGTATTTTAGTGTCAGAGTTGTCCTTATTTTAACACAGGAAATAAAAACCCTACTTAATTCAACATCCTCTGTATTTTGTCTTCTTTAGGTCTCATGAGTTGCGGTCAAAGGTCTTGTCTCTGCAGCTGCTGCTGTCTATTCTGCAGAACGCTGGGCCCATTTTTAAAACCAATGAAATGTTCATAAACGCCATCAAGCAGTACCTGTGTGTGGCTCTGTCTAAGAACGGGGTCTCCTCTGTGCCCGAGGTCTTTGAACTCTCTCTGTCCATTTTCCTCACTCTGCTGTCACACTTCAAGACTCATCTCAAGATGCAAATCGAGGTAATATGCACTGTGCTGAAGGCATGCTCTCCATCCTTTCACTTTAATCCACAGAACCAGCTACAATGTTTGGTAAATGGAATGTTGTATATTTTTGAATGTCAGTGTGACTGAATAATAAAATTTCTGGGATACCCAGAACCAAAATTTTTTCATCCAGCGAACATTGTCTTTATGAAAAAGTGTCCTGGTTTCAGACTATATTTCAAGGAAATGCTAGAAAATGGATTTGCCGAAATACAGTGTTCTGCAGATTTTATTTTCAGTGTGTGAAGCCTGTGGTGTTTTCACTTTTGTTATTCACATATGGTCATGTCTCTTTTTCAGGTCTTCTTCAAAGAGATTTTTCTCTACATCCTGGAGACCTCAACAAGCTCCTATGACCATAAGTGGATGGTGATCCAGACTCTGACCAGAATATGTGCAGGTCTGTTGGGCTCTGTATGACAGTTAAAACTGCCACTGAACACAGTGCTGAACATAATGTGCTTTTGCAGATGCCCAGAGTGTGGTGGACATCTATGTCAATTATGATTGTGACTTGAATGCTGCCAATATTTTTGAACGCTTGGTCAATGACCTGTCAAAAATTGCACAGGGCCGTGGTGGCCACGAGCTCGGCACAACACCACTACAGGTACAACTTTTATATGGTTTAAATAATTGTAAATACTTGACAGAGTGAGTGACCTATAATATTCTTCCTATAGGAGCTGACTCTAAGGAAGAAGGGCCTTGAATGTCTAGTGTCCATTTTGAAGTGTATGGTAGAATGGAGTAAAGACCAGTATGTGAACCCCAACTCCCAAACCAGCCTTGGTAAGACCTGTCTACATGTTTATCTAAATGGTAAATTTTTGTGTTTTAAATTATAATTGTTATACAAAATACAGTACAATGCTTTGGGCCAAGCCAGCATCAAATACCTTTATAGGACATGCAAAACATTACTCAAGGGAAAAAAACAGCTACTGGCTCTCTTCTTACAGGAGTCTTTTAGCCAAAGGAACAGCTCAAGGTGCAGAGAAAGTGCAACTTTAGGAATTGGCCATGAAATCAATCCCACAGGCCATTGACGCGGTACAACGGCAGCCCTTAGGCTAAGCTGTCATAACTATCCCGCTCAGACAGACGTGTTAGCCACAGATAATCTGATCTGAAGGCTAAGTTAGTGTTTTCACATTCTGGTGCAATTTAATTTGTCTTATGAATTAAACACAATGCATTCAATTGTCTCCTTTCCAAATATGTTTCATTATGTTGGAAAAACTCCAAAGCACGAGCAGGTAACTGTCCTTTTGTCTGCAGTGGTTGCTAGAACTGTGTTGCTGTGAGAAAGTTGTTCTAACTTTAGATCTTGTTCCAACAGACTTCCTTGTGTTGTGTATTTTTACTGATCCTTTACAGCTTAATATTACTAAATCCTCCCCCATATTAACTATTTCTGCTCTGTTTAACTGATAAAGTGCCCAGTTTGTCCCTTTCCCTGTAACAATAGACACACAGAAGACACGCAACCAACTTAAATAGCTCCTCCACTGTCTTAAATGTTTTAGAGAGTTTCCAATGAGTAATAAGACCCTGGGTTGGTAGCACTGGCCACACTCCAGCAGGCATCATTCTTGTGGGGCTTAAAAAGCAGCCTTTTCCAGCCCCTAGTTCTAACTGCACCTCCTGAAGCTTTTAGATAATCCACCTCTTACAATGCCCCCTGCCTCTCTCTCTCCGTGCTCTGCTTGCACCTGCTCTTTGTAAATAAACATGGGCCATTGCTGTTTTAGTGAGAGCAAACAGCAGTGCGCGTATCCTTTCTGTCTGCAATAATTCTTAAACCAGCCCCAGGGTCATTTTGCCCCCTTTTTGTTGCAGTTTCTCATTTCATTTGCTGCGTTCGTTCTTGCTTGTGTCAGTCCATTTTCAAAACCTCTTCGTTGAGCTTCTGCGATACTGAGAAAAGACTCCTTCCTACCTTTGTGATTTTAATAGAATATGGATGTAAATGCCTGGAGCTTAAATAGCTTTCTCTCCTTCCTTTTTTACTATTACTTAAAATCAGACGATATGCCAAAAAATAGTTTTTTCTTTAGTCTTGCTCAGTTTACCACATGGTTTTAAGATGTTACCAAAGTTTGCTATTGGCTTATTCTAAAAAAAAAAAGGCACAATTCACTCTGATGGTTATATTGCCGATCACTTCCTCAGATGGAGGCAGATCAGTATACGAAGTGGGTAAGGGCAGTAAAATTTAATCATGATTCAATTTTACTCTTAATAGCCATATCATACATCCTCTACTGGTGATATTACTCCAAAAATAGGGTAGTTATGATTTTAGACAACATAATGACAAAGTAATAGTAGTTTCTTTTCATATTTACATGTGATGCATCAAGATCATTCCAAAATTATTTAGGAAAGTCTGAATTTTGTCCTGTTTGTGCGTTTCAGTATCAATACTTCAAATCTGTGTCTAGTTTTGATATTAGATTTAGTATTGATTAGTATCTGGGTATTGCTACTTTTGATTGTATAATTTGGCATGTGCTTTCCCATAGGTCAAGAGAAACCATCAGAGCAGGACAACACAGAGACGAAGGCCCCGGACACTATAAACCGCTACGGGAGCATTAACTCTCTAGACTCCACAGCATCCTCCGGCATTGGGAGCTACAGCACGCAAATGTCCGGCACTGACAACCCGGAGCAGTTTGAGGTCTTGAAACAGCAGAAGGAAATTATCGAGCAAGGCATAGACCTGTATGTTTGCACCACACACACTTCAATTATTCATCATGTTGTTGCTGTAATGGGGTTTGCTATACTAACACTATTGTTCTGTGTCATGTGTAGATTTAACAAGAAGCCAAAGAGAGGAATCCAGTACCTACAGGAGCAAGGCATGCTGGGAACCACACCGGAGGACCTTGCACAGTTTTTGCATCAAGAAGAAAGACTTGATTCAGTAAATTATTTTGCTAGTTTGTTGTTTAGCATGAACAAAACAAGTATTCAACCAAATTATTCTTTAACTGCCTTTAGCTCATAACCCAAACATCTTAGAAAACAGCGCTATAAAAATCACTAAAACCACTGATGAAATTTACTGTCTTTTCACCTTGAATAGACTTTTTGAAATGATTAATTTTTTTATGTAGTGGGACATGGGATTATTAAAAGTTGCTTTAATACAGAGGTTGTATAAATATAATCATTGTAATAGAATAAATCATTATATTTGATTAGATGAATGCTGTGCTTTATTAGTGTCCTCAGACTTCTCAACAAATTTTGCTCTTGTCCAATTATTTATTAGTCATCATCAGTCACAATCTGTTATGATTTGCTACTTTGGAAACCGCAGATGCACTGGAGAGCATTTATGGAGATGTGTTCTGAGACTTAATGACCTAATCAGTTATCACATTTGTTTTTATATTAACTCATTCAGTCTTTTTATTGCTTTGTCAGACTCAGGTTGGAGAGTTCTTAGGGGACAATGACCGGTTCAATAAAGAAGTGATGTATGCCTACGTGGATCAGATGGACTTCCAAGGAAAAGATTTTGTGTCAGCACTGAGGATGTTCTTGGAGGGCTTTCGACTCCCGGGAGAGGCCCAGAAGATTGACCGACTCATGGAGAAATTTGCAGCAAGATATCTTGAATGCAATCAGGGGTAAGAATGTAGACGTAATGCTAACTCACTAAGTGCTAATCTGGTATATGAATTGTCTAATGTAGAGTGTCCACGACATACTTCAACTTATTTATCTTCCATTCATTTTACTATGATTGTTTCTTGGTATGCATGTTCTTTGAGTAATAGAGTTGTTGTTTCCAAGGAGATGGTTAAGTTTAATACTATACTGTGGAACATTACAAGCAAAGCAATTACTACATTGTGAAGACAAAAATATAGGTAGACCCTCCACCAGAAAAGTTCCACAGTGCTCCTTTAACTTTATTGTCAATTTTTAGGCAAACACTCTTCGCCAGTGCTGACACGGCGTACGTCCTGGCCTATTCCATCATTATGTTGACAACAGACCTCCACAGTCCACAGGTGAGCACTGCAGTAGTCATTCTGTGGCAAGTGTTTTTGATCGCATCTTAACACAAATCGCTGAAAACGCACAGATAGCTTTTGACTCATTCGGTTGTTTTTGTCTCTCAAGGTGAAGAATAAAATGTCCAAAGAGCAATACATCAAGATGAACCGGGGGATTAATGACAGCAAAGACCTGCCGGAGGAGTATCTGTCCGCCATCTACGATGAGATCGCAGGGAAGAAGATCGCCATGAAGGAGACCAAGGAGCTCACCATGAAATCTAACAAACAGAGTAAGTGCATTGCTCTCTGTTGTTTTGGATTACAGCCTTTTGTTCAGGCCTAAACCTTTTTGTTGATAATATCACTTGATAAATAACCCACTGTTTGGGGCTTTTAAATTGATTTGTGGACCTTTTTAGTTGCACATGCATTGCTGACTGTGGCTATAGTACACAAATATCTGTAATGCTAATTAATAATATTACAATGTTTACAGTCGGCAGAGAAGGATATTGAACTTGTGTCATATCGTATTATCATAGCCAAAATAATAACAATTACTAATTATTCTACAAGAACCATTAAAATGTACAGTTTAAAATATGTATAAATACAAATATTTTATAATTTTAAGATTATGAATGAGTTCCATGTTTAAACTACCGTGTTTTCCGGGCTATTAGACTTAAGCCTCTAACCCCATCAAAAAGCCAGAGCGCCCTATACATGAATCCACTTGGGCGTCCCAGCACAACTTCAGTAAATTACAAAGCCGCACCACCCGCAGCGCACGCAAACACGCACGGAACAGACAGTGACTGCGCAACGAAACACACCTGCAGCTACACTCATTATTCCACGCTGACGAGGAATGGAATGGAGAAACGAACCAAAAAAGCTGCGAATACGCCAACAATCCAGTGGTCCCAGACAGCATCCTCCCTACGCGCCACAATTGAACAAAGCCCAGAGTCACCGTGAAAGTGCCAAACAAAGTCCGACTGACCCATCGAACTGTTGTGTTTCGTTTAAAGTCTGGTGCGGTTTATTTGTGAAAAAAGTTCAAAAATAGACCATTTAATGACAGTACGTTTTTTTAATCCAGACCGCCAGTAAAATACTGTATTATAGAATTATATTTCTGCTTATAAGTGAAAACAGAAACTCTCTAGAAGAGAACATCACAGACAAGTATTTTTTTCTGCCCAATCTGATGGTATGTATAATGGTGATTATCTTGTTTGGTGATTGGCACAATGATACACTAACGATTACTGTCTGCTCTTTTTATTGCTTTAAATTTATAATTGATTACCATCCCATCCCTAGTTGAGTACCGTTAAGTGCCGTTCTGTACAGTTTTTTTATTGTGACTTTACACTCTTGTCCTTAAAGATTCTTTGTTAAATGTGTGTTTTAGACTTTACTGTTTTAGATAAAACACTTTTGTTATAGCTTTCATCGTGGACCACAAAGGAATCCATTCTTGATATCACCAGTTGCCTTATTGTGTATACTACAATAACCTCACTGCGTCTTGAACAATGTGCGTGTTTGATGTTTAATCCCTCAGGTGTAGCCAGTGAGAAGCAGCGGCGCCTGTTGTACAATGTGGAAATGGAGCAAATGGCAAAAACGGCCAAAGCTTTGATGGAGGCTGTGAGCCACGTCCAGGCCCCTTTCACCAGCGCCACACATCTGGAGCACGTTAGACCCATGTTCAAGGTAACACGCCCTCACCCCTCATTCGCACCTCTTGCACAGCTCATCCACACACAGGAAAGAGTGTACCGGACACAGGGGACTAACAGTTTGGACTTTTCCAGCTGGCGTGGACTCCCTTCCTGGCTGCATTCAGTGTGGGTCTGCAGGACTGTGATGACACTGAGGTGGCCTCTCTTTGTCTAGAAGGCATTCGCTGTGCCATTCGGATAGCATGTATCTTCTCAATACAAGTATGGCTCCCTAACAGCGGTCTAAATGACCTTGAATTGAACTGTGTAATAAGTGTTTCTCTCTGTAACAGTTGGAGCGCGATGCCTATGTTCAGGCTCTGGCAAGGTTCACATTGTTGACGGCGAGTTCTGGCATCTCTGAAATGAAGCAGAAAAACATCGACACTATCAAGACCCTCATCACTGTGGCTCACACTGACGGAAACTACCTGGGCAACTCCTGGCACGAGGTCAGTCCTGCAACAGTACTCCGGTGATATTTATTGTAGCCTGCTATTTTGGTGTGTCACTCCCACTCTTAAGATCTTTGCAAAAATGCTAATCATAAAGCAGTAAAAGCTCAGTATTTGCTGTGACGAATGCAGAAGCAACAACTTAAAAAATATGAACTTTTAAGGAGAAACTTACAGCATAAACCAATATTAAATAGCATAACATATTTTTGCCTGCAGCTGTAGCTTTCTGAAAAGTATCACTTACATTATACATCTTTGCAATATGAATGAGCTTTTCAGTGCTTTCTATGCAATGAATGTATGAATGAAGTGAATATAGAAGCCTTTGTTTTCTGATTTCCCCTGTTGCTCAGACTGTGCTGCTCTTGTATTATTCTTCAGATCCTGAAGTGCATCAGTCAGCTGGAGTTGGCTCAGCTCATCGGTACAGGGGTGAAAGCCCGCTACATCTCAGGGACAGTACGCGGCAAAGAGGGCTTCATCACAAGCACCAAGGAACAGACAAATGATGAGTATCTTGGACTAGGTGAAGGCCTTTTGAACTGTATACAAATATGAACATATATGCTTATACTATGCACCTTTTTAAAATAACTTCAAATTCTGCAGTTGGTGGGACAGTGGATCGAAAACAGATTGCTAGCATCCAGGAGTCAATTGGAGAGACCAGTTCCCAGAGTGTGGTGGTGGCTGTAGACAGGTAATTTTCACTAGATCACACTTTTACTTCATAATTTCCAAGTTTAAAAAAGGTTTTCTGTCTTGTGTACTGCAGGATATTCACAGGCTCCACCAGACTGGATGGTAACGCAATAGGTGAGTCGAGATAATTCAGACATCTTTTCTCTCAAGGACGAGCTTTTTCTGGCTTGATTAAGATGACTCAGTCCACTCCGAGGCACAAAGGAACCATTTATTCTCTCGTCTTGTGTTTTTGTCAGTGGATTTCGTGCGCTGGCTGTGCGCTGTGTCCATGGATGAGCTGGCCTCGCCCACACACCCGCGAATGTTCAGCCTGCAGAAAATAGTGGAGATCTCCTACTACAACATGGGCCGCATCAGGCTTCAGTGGTCCAGGATATGGGAGGTCATTGGAGATCATTTTAACAAGGTAAAACTCAACAACGGAGGGACTCAAAAAGGACAAGTAGCTCTGAACTGAGGTCCTTCATCCTTGAAATTTGATTGAAATTGGAAAAATAAAAAGGCTGCTACTGTGAAGTATGGCTCATTTATTTGTAATAGCTTTTCATTGATATCTTGATAATTCACTACGGCTATGTCCACTCCACATACATACAACATCAAAATAGGGACTAAACCTAATTAACCTTGTGTAGAAAAGTAAAAAAAACAGGATTAGAACTGAACCAATTATGAACACAGCCAATGTATAAACAGTTCTTAAAATAAAAGTGATTTTATTTTACAGGTCGGCTGTAGCACCAATGAAGATGTTGCGATCTTTGCAGTGGATTCTCTTCGGCAGCTGTCAATGAAGTTTTTGGAGAAGGGCGAGTTGGCTAACTTCAGATTCCAGAAAGATTTCCTTCGGCCTTTTGAGCACATCATGAAAAAGAACAGGTAAAGGGACTCAAGTTTCAGGGAAAGCACAAAGCCTGTATTGTGTGGTGACTGGTTAATATTTCTGCTCTGGCTGCAGAGAATCTGTGATTCAGCGCAGCAGTGACTCTGGCCTCCTCGGCCTCTGTCTCCTTCTGTTTATCTCACTGTTTGGCTGTTCTTTCCCTCTGCTCCTTTGAGAATCTGTGCTGCTCACTTGTTTACTGCACATCAACGTTGAAACTGACTAAATAGACCTTTTGACTGTTATTCCTGTAGCTTTCCTGTCCTATTTCATTTAAAAGTGCTCTCTGCAACTTTTCCTGGAATGCTGCACAATATGGCATTAAACATGTTTATCTCACATTTGTGACGTCATCAGCTTGTCTCCATGGAGATAGTCAAGTTTAATGCCATACTGTAGCACAATGTTTCTCAAACTGTGGTATGTGTACTTCTGATGGTAGGCAGGTTGCTTCCTATGCAGGGCCCTCTGCAGTTTGAGTATTTCTTTAATTACTAGATTATATTCATCTTTTTTGTTGTTCTTTGTTATTCATTATATTAGAACTAACTTATGCATGGTTTAGACTCATTTTTATCTTGTTCACCTCAAATTTAGATCTGATATCTGAGTTTAGATCTGGTGGTACTTTGAAAGCCAAAAATTGTCTTAGGTAGTACTTTGTGTGAAAAGTTTGAGAACCACTGTTGTAGAACATCCTGCTGTTAGTATTATCACAAAGCATGTTTGACAGCACTTTTCACTGACATGAATGAGGGCAGCAGCATGGGAGTCCACCCACTGAGCAGACTGAGGAGGAGATGGCAAAGGGCCACGTTACAACCCCTGCAGCTCCGGCCCATTAGACTAACTCTGCCCTCCTCCGGGTGGATGAGCAGCTGTCTGTGTGTGTGTGTGTCTTTGTGTGTGTGTGTCCTTGTGTGTGTGTGTGTGTGTTCTTCCTCATTCATAACTACAGAGCCATTATGGGAGCTCTTTGCTATGGCAACTGTTGCAGTAAAACCCACTTCGCCAAGACGACTGAAATAATGCTTATCCTTCCACTGAGAATGTTATCAGAAGCTTTTAAAGTTAATTGACACAGCTTCCTTCAATAAATGAACATTTCTTTTTCTACTTAAGCCTCATATTTTTGTGCTACCTACCTTTAGTCAGAGGTGGGAAGGGTAGCTGTTATTTGTACTGGAGCAAGTGTAACTTCACTTTAAAATAGTATTACTCAAGTTGAAGTAAAAGGTAGAGTAAAAATGTTTTTGAGGATGTTTTGGGAGTTATCATGAAATGAATCAAAACAACTGGACTTTTGGCTCCAAAAGTTTAGTTTCTGTGGCTCCCACTAGATGTAGCATTGGGGCTTTTTAATTAACAAAATTAATCAAAACAACTCAACTAAAATGTTTAGTAAGTCCAGTTGTTTTGATTAATTTGGTGATAATATCTTATTCCTGGGCCAGTCAAGAATTGCTTCAATTAATTTTAGTGAAACTACTTCTTGAGAACAGTTTGGATGTAAAATGTATTTAAAGTAAATTGTAACTGAGTCTGGTAGTTCTAAAAAATCCAATAAATTTGAAGGTAGGGTATAAGGATGTTCGAAGAATATTCATCGAATTTTGCTCACGTACAGCTTTTGTCACTTGTAGACTTACTCCCATCTGTATTGTATTACATTACAGTCCTATGTCAAAACAGATTCAATAAGTTTGCAGGTTTAATTTGAAAATTTTTGCTCACGTTATTTGTTACTTCAAACTTAACATTTCTTAAGCAGTGTTAAGGTATGATATCAGTTAATTTTGCTTGAGTAACTTTTTGAAGTAATTTGAGTAAATGAAAGTCAATGAGTACTACCCATCTCTCCTTTTAGCTTTTCTTTATTTAAATTTCAAACTTTCAGCTTGTCTGCATTCCTCTCGTCACAGGTCCCCCACTATCAGAGACATGGTCGTGCGCTGTATAGCTCAGATGGTGAACTCACAGGCAGCAAACATCCGCTCTGGTTGGAAGAATATCTTTTCAGTCTTCCATTTGGCCGCTTCTGACCAGGACGAAAGCATTGTGGAGTTGGCCTTCCAAACCACGGGCCATATTGTCAGTAAGTGAAACAAGTACTCTCTAATTTGTGGCTTTAGAGTTCACTTGAGACATGTTTAGTAAAATTTGAAATTTTTTTTTGTTTCAGCGAATGTATTTGAGAAGCACTTTGCAGCCACCATAGACTCCTTCCAAGATGCTGTCAAGTGTCTGTCTGAGTTTGCCTGCAATGCCTCGTTCCCAGACACCAGCATGGAGGCCATCCGGCTCATCCGACACTGCGCCAAATATGTGTCTGAAAGACCACAGGTTAGTACCACACCAACACTTACTTTTGTACAACAATATGTCTTAACTTGTGAAGGTTTACATGCAGCAAATTAGTTAGATTAGTAGATCATTTATTCCATATTAGAGCTGAAGAGTTATACAAGTTGAAACTTTAAGTTGAGTGGTCACAATTGGCAAATCATTATGCACTATGTAACTCTATGTAGCAATTATTATCTCTGTGAGCTCTCGAATGTGCAATCTGACTTTAAACAGTAAATTAAATTGCAATGGCAAATTATGCTTGTTAGCTATTAGATATTCTACTCAAATTGTTTTTTTTTTGTTTGTTTGTTTAGTTTTTTTTTGCACAAAACACTGGTGAAAATGTGGAGTCCAGTGCCTCTTGTGGGTGGGTGCCTTCAGGGAACCATCCAAGTCCTTATACTATTGCTCGCTCAGATGCACGTGCAAAATGTGTTGAAAAACGTGTATTGTGTGGGAGGAATAATTGTCTACATTGAGCTGTGCAGTGAAAATGTCCTTCTTTTCTTCCAGGCCTTCAAAGACTATACCAGTGATGACATGAATGTAGCACCAGAGGACCGCGTGTGGGTGCGTGGCTGGTTCCCCATTCTCTTCGAGCTCTCGTGCATCATCAACAGGTGTAAACTGGATGTGAGGACCAGGTAGGCGGAGGTCAACTGTAGCTTTCTATTACCGAGCCACACAGACAATGCATTCATATTGTTTTACTCTGATAATTGTTAGGCATTTTTACATATTTAGTCCAAGCTCAAATGAACTGATTTGAACTTAAAAATGGAAATTAATAAAAAGTTTGTTTTCCCAGGGGGCTAACAGTAATGTTTGAAGTGATGAAGACGTACGGCCACACCTTCGAAAAACACTGGTGGCAAGATTTGTTCAGAATTGTGTTTAGGATCTTTGACAATATGAAGTTGCCAGAGCAGCAGACCGAGGTACATACAATTTAAAATAAGATACTTTTTGTATACTTGGTAGTTGTGGATGAAGTACTAAGTTTTGTTACTTAAGTAAAAGTACAGACACAGGGGCAAAAGATTACTCAAGTAAAAGTACCACATGAAATAATCTAAAAAGTACCTGTTTAAAATTGTACTTTAAGTGTAGCTTTTTTTTTTTTTTTTTTTTACAGTTAAAACATCAAATGTATTGATTTTGAGTAATTTTCCTGATTTTAAGTGATTACATTGATTTCTTAATTTTTCAGCTGTTTTTATGTATGTTGATAAGTTTGTAAGTAATTTTGTACATTTACTCAAATTAAATGTATTGTATGTATTAAAAACAAGTCTCAACCCTTTCAGCAGGTCTCAAATCATAAAGTAAAGTACTTTATGTATTTTAGTCCAGGACTAAAATGTAGCGGACTAGAACGTACAGATACCTGCCCTCAAATAAATAAATAAATAATAATAAATAAAAAATTTACTCAAGTATTGTACTTTTACTTTTGTACATTGCTGCCTTCCACCACTGGTAGCTCGTACTGTTAATAATTGTTATTGTATTGCTTGTGTTTGACAGAAAGCAGAGTGGATGACAACCACCTGTAACCATGCACTTTATGCCATTTGTGATGTTTTCACCCAATACTTCGAGTCCCTTAACGATGTGCTATTGGATGACATTCTGGCTCAGCTGTACTGGTGTGTGCAGCAGGGTAAGTATAGAGCAAACACGCGTTGTTTTCAGCAGGTTGTAGACTTCTTCTTCTTGACCCTATTTGTTTTCCTGTAAACAGATAATGAGCAGCTGGCCCGCTCAGGCACCAACTGTTTAGAGAATGTAGTTATTTTGAATGGAGAGAAGTTCTCCCTGGAGACCTGGGACAAGACGTGTAACTGCATGTTGGACATCTTCAAGACAACCATCCCTCATGCGTAAGAATATTTATCAAAACAGCAAAACAGATTGGATATTAATCTCAGAAGGCTGTTTTATTCTAATGCAGTGTTTCTCAAACTGTGGTACTTGTGCTTTTTGTTGTTATGCAAGCTGCCTCTGGTGGATCGCAGGGCTCCATGCAGCATTTCTTTAGTTTTTGTTTAATTTTGGGTTAGTTATTATTAGAAGCACTTTATCCATGGTTTAGTTTTAGGCTTGATATAGTCAGATTTTCATACTCAGAAAGCGAATAATTATTTTTGGTGGCACTTTCGTGTGAACTGCTGTTTTATAATAACAATAGTAATAATAATAATAATAAATTCTTTCTATTCTAATATATACAATGGCTATTTGTGTTCTCAGCTTGTTAACATGGAGACCAGCAGGAGCAGAAGGAGAGCCGTTTGCTGCACTGAGTCTGTCTGAAAAACAACTGGTGAGAGAATTGCACAGATCATCAAACAAAATCATCTTTGTACAAACATCTTAAATCTGAGTGCATTTATCTTCATCCACTTTCATTATTTTATTGAGTTTTGGCAACTTTGTCAATTTGCTTTCAGGACACTGTTTCCCAGAAGTCCGTGGATATTCAGTCGCGCTCCGATGACCAGCTCTCCCTCAGCAGTGCGGACCGCATTGCCATGGAGACCCGTCGTCAGAGCCAGTACAGTTCAGGTGTGGCAGAGACCAGGAACTCGACCAGTAAGTCCTAACTTCACTTGGAGCCCCTCACTCTTGTTTTTTATATCATGTGTGTATTTACAAATGTATTCTGCAGAAGCCCAGGAGCAGCGGCTTTTCTCGGCTCTGCTCATTAAGTGCGTGGTGCAGTTGGAGCTCATCCAGACCATCGACAACATCGTGTTCTTTCCAGCCACCAGTAAGAAGGAGGATGCTGAGAACCTTGCAGCTGCTCAGGTACAATGAAATTAAATGTTCTTTATAATAAGAAAACAGATTTGCTCACAATACAAGGCCTGGTTTAGTTTGAATCTTAAAAGGCCTGTACGTGATTTCAAACTAAGAGTTAGGAACATGTTTTAATTTGAATTTTTAGCCATGCCCACTTAGAAAAAAATAATTCTTACATTTATCATGATCATACTGATATTGCAACATTCAACATAGTAATTGAATCATTTTGTGATGTTGTACAGCCCTAGCAGGAAGTGCATTAATTCTGTGACATCTAAAAACCATAGAGTACTTATTGCTCTGGGTTGTATGTGCAGAGGGATGCGTTGTATGCAGCAGATGTCCCTGTGGAGACCCAGGACCAGGGCATGTACCGGTACCTGACTTCACAGCAGCTCTTTAAGCTCCTGGACTGTCTCCTTGAGTCGCACCATTTTGCTAAGGCCTTCAACTCCAACAACGAGCAGAGGACTCTACTCTGGAAAGCTGGTGAGACTAAATGAAAATGTGTTCATCATTTGTAATAAAGGTGGATGACCTGAAAATACCTCTAAAATATGAGATTTCAGATAAGATAAGATTTGATATTACTTTTGTGCGTTTCTGTTTATTTGAGGTGTATGCTCAAACACATACTAGTTTTCCCCACTCATTTCTCCTCTCTTCCAGCCATGTCTTCGCTCTGAGGGAATGAATGACAGACAGATTTAACCAATCACTGTGAGGAATGAACTTTCAGATGATGATTAGATGAGGTTTAGATTATATCTTAATTTAATTCTAAGATAGTCTGTGTACCTGTGTAAGAGCATTTTGTGCATTAGTGTCTACATATGACTGTGATTGTGTTATGAAGGCTTTAAGGGGAAGTCCAAGCCAAACCTGTTGAAGCAGGAGACCAGCAGTCTGGCGTGTGGCCTGAGGATTCTCTTTCGGATGTACACTGACGAGACCCGACAGGACGCCTGGGAGGAAGTGCAGAGGCGACTGCTCAAGTGAGGACAACACCAGCACAATGGCACTATACATATATACACACGTACACACACATACACACATAAACACACACAAATTCAATCACCTAAATCTGTAGACTTGCCTGTGTGTTTCTATTGACTCTTATATAGGCTAGATAACGCCGTGTATTATTTATTTTATAAGGGGTGCTTGACCCTGTTTGTTGATGCACCGATCCAGCTTTTTCAGTCCCAATACTTCCCAAACTATATCTTTTAAGTATCTGACGATAACAGATATAAACCAATACCAATGCAAAGAATGAAAACTGAATTTATTTCCTTAAAACAAAACTGATCTAGATTATGTAGTTGTTATTTATCCATCAAGTAACTGCTGAACAACTTTTGTGTAGATAAAAGTTCAAATATTGGGAGATTTTCTGAGCCCACTATGACCAGTAAACAGTCTTATTACATCATTGTATATGTCCATTTAGGATATAAGATGAACCGATATTTGGAAGCTGATATCTGATCCAACTATTATTTTCAGTATCCAATACCAGTATCATATTGGTATTTTATATTAACTAAGCCTATACTGCTGTTGGTGTGTGGCATTGGCACACTCTGACCACTTACATCGTCTCTCATCCAGTAATGATGATGGTTGCACTTCCTGACAAAACCTGTCATTTTCAGAGTTAAACACTGCGATGACACACGTGTTTGTTAGACTGGAACAATCCATTTAAGTGGATTCTGGAAAATGCGTTCTAAATTAGAGAGTATTGAAAAGGTAATGGTTGTTGAAGTCCTGTGTAGGTTGTAATTGGAAGGTAATGGATACATTTAAAAAGGTCTTTCCGCAGTGTTCCATCAATGCCGTTGTTTGGAGAGAAGTGAATATGCATTATTTATCTGTTGAATGATTTGGAGTGTTAGCTTTTCTAACCCACAATAGATCCACTCACTTTTTCAAGTAAATTATAGGAGTAGAATTAAGGATACACTATGTAATGTTTCTGTTACAGGCTCAACTACCTGCTTGTCATGGAAATGTTATTGCATGGCTTTAAACTAGCCTATGTTGCATCCATAGATGTCTTCATTCTCTGGATCTGGATCTGCATCTGTTCAATTTACAAATGTTTTTACTGCTACAAAATTTTGGAAAGCATCTTATACAGGCTTACAGTCAGTGGAGTCCCCTCTTCACAGATCTGACCTTTAACCTTACTTGCTTTCAAAATAAGCTTGCCTCCATTCCAGAACATTCCAGGCAAAGCTATACCATTTTCAAGGCGACAAGCAGGCTGACCACCAGAAAAGTTACATTGTGCATCTTTAAATTAAACATGGCAATGCTGTGTTAGTGTAAAATAGTTGATTATGGTGAAAGTAGGGATTAGGAACAGGAATTCCTTTTTCCTCCATTGGATTGTTACTACTTCAGCAAATGTCTATGGTAAATCTATCCACACAGGCATGATCTGTTTTGATTGTAGAGTAGATTTCAGACAGCACAAAGAGCTGCAGCGCTCTGATAGTTCTGTAAGCAAAAGTATGTATGCTGTCAAAGGACTTTGCTTTTGATTGTTCAGTCAGCTTCACTGTCATGTCTGTGTCAGTCTATCAACAGCTGCCACGCTCCTCTTTGCCTCTCCTGCATTCTTCAACCGAGCACAAGAGTAGAGTGATCACTGTTCACTGTATTTTTATTGTTTTCACTAGTATAAAGGCTTGAATGCTTTAATATAATAGTAAACTGTGGGCATACTTAACAATGAGAGCAACAGAAAATCAATGCCTTTTTTGTGTATAATGAGCTATTTTTCCTTTGTTACATAAGCAAACTGTGTGTCTTGTCTTGCAGTGTGTGTAGCGAGGCTGTAGCGTACTTCTTGGCTTTGACCTCCGAGAGTCACAGAGAGGCTTGGACAAACCTTCTGCTGCTCTTCCTCACTAAAGTGCTAAAAATCAGTGATGAAAGGGTATGTAACTTTAACACACCTTGTCCTAGCATCTCGAGGTGGGCAATACTAAAACACTGCTATCTCATATTAAAAGTTTTTGTTTCTCTGAACTGGCTGGGTCACGATCACAATATCAGATTTTAGTGTTACAAATACGATTATTGTGATTACGATTTAAGGATTATTCATGGCTAACAAATGAAAATGTAATTGAAACATACACTCAAAATAGATTTAAACATTCTCTGGACCTTTTGATGAATATGAGAGTTCATGGTCCTGTGTAGGTTTTTGATTTTCAACAAAAAGGTGAGAGTGACTAAATGAAATGCTAGGCTAATGCTGGCTGGCTTGTGATTGTAATGTTATTAGAGAAGGACTGTTTGACAGTTCAAATTAGATCAGCTGTTGTAATTCCAGCTAAGTCAGTTCTTTATGATCAAATTGTGTTAAAATAAAGCTGAGATTAAAGTCTAATTTGAGTAACAGAGCTTCAGACAGACCGGTGTCTACAGTTAGCATCAGTCTTCCAGGGAATGTTGATGATATCAGCTACAAAGTATCAGTATCACCCATTTCTATCAATAACACTGCATTATGTGTAGACTTTCACCCTGACCTGTTGTCTCTCTCCGCCTTCAGTTCAAAGCCCATGCATCCAGATACTACCCCCTACTGTGCGAGATCATGCAGTTCGACCTGATCCCAGAGCTACGTGCTGTACTGAGGAAGTTTTACCTCCGCATCGGTTTGGTTTTCCACATCGCGCAGCTGCCAGAGCCTGAGCCCTCACCGGACGCCCAACCAGCCCAGGAGACAGACACTGAGTTGGCGGAGGAGGCGGGGGAGGAGGCCCAGTGATGTTCCCAAAAACACTAGTACCTCCATGTTTTATGCTGATCACACTTGACTACCACCCACCCTCTCAACTCCTGTCACCACTCACCCATATGTCTTTCGAAAAGGAGTCCGCGGTGAAATCTTGTGTAGCGCTGCCTCTGGAGAAACTACTGATTCACAAAATAGACAGTAATCCATATCTTTTGAATTGAAGGAAAATATAATCCAAAACGTGTGCTTCTTACTGTATCTTTAACATGTAACAAATGAGTGGTTTCAACAACATGCAAAAATCTGGATGAAGTGTGGCTTTAAGTCACACAGCTGATGCTAACATTAGTAATGGACATTTTGAGTGAAACTAGTTGTACAGATCTGCCGCTGTAATGTAATATAAAGTTATAATAACACTAGATTTCATTTATTTTTGTTTATCGTTTGTCTGGATTTGCTGCACTTGATCTCTTTTTGAATGCACTGGAGATTTTACTTTTGTGATAATTTATTTGACCTCACCATTTCTTGCCGATTGAAGATGATCATGGAAAGTGAAGGGTTAAATTATTCCATTTTTTATTTGTTCTTAGTTTTTTAACACAACACTTCTAAAACTGGAAGATGTTTAAGATGAACTGATGCTAGCTGCTTTTCAATCACCAATAGGTTTTCATGTTTGACTTTAGTTTTCACACTTGTGTACAAAATCAAAAGTTAATAATATATTTAATGTTTTTCCTTTGGTTTGGGGGAAAGATGTATAGAGAACATTAAATAGTTAGCTGTGCTTTAAGTATGACTGGGATGCATTCCTGCTCATGGATGTAGAAAACAAAATGTATATGATACAGCAATGTAAAGTTTTCTATGTGGCAAAAGACTATGTACAACTTTCTGTACTATACATCATCTGGCATTCTAATCAGGTTCTAGGTCAATAAAGTTTTTGAACTTGGTTGATTTTAAAGATTTTATACCCTTATTTTTTTCTTACATTAGGTCCACAACTTTGCACTTAAAGATTCAATTTATTAGAACATAAAATATGAAACAATAATAGCTTATAGCAGATATATATACATTAATTACAAAGGTATAAAGAAAATGGTAAATAGGTCCCAATGAAAAACAAAGCGCTGATTATCTTGTGGTAAAGTGCTAAAGGTGGGTATTGTATAAGTCAGATGTACGCCCGCGGCCTCCTGCCTGGTTTCCTATAGCCCGAGTGTTCTGGTTCTGATATTGTTCGCAGCCAGGGCTCCGTGGCAACAGTCCCCACGGAGACGGGTCTCTCCCAGGCAGAGCAGGAGGAATGCATAGATAAGAGGTCCTCTTCATCACCACACTGATGTTCTGAGGAGCACACATGTTTATAGCATCACAGTTTAAATTTGTATTTTTAACTTTGTCCCACCTGATGGAGGCTTGAGTCTGCGCCTCTGCTTAACTTGGTTTACACTTGTGTCTGAGGATCGCGGTGGGGCATCTTGCTTAAAGTGATCCATTTGATCCACATGAATGGCCTTGTTCTGTGCAAATGGAAAAAAACTTGAGCTCAGGTACTTCAGTAGTTGAGATCACTTTGAGATGAGGCTAAAAATGACTTAACGGTGCAGTACATCATAGTCGTGTCTCCGGGGGGGTGTGGCGCTCTGGAGGGAACCCGCTGAAGAGAGATGAGGGAGGTCTTCTTCACAACTATAAACATCTGGAGAAGAGAAGCAAACATGTGTCATTCCAATGTCCCTACCCAACAAATTACAGCGGTGTTTGTGAAAAGGGGAGGAGTTTGGTAGGGTTACCTAGGAACACTGTGTCAGCTGGCAATGACTTCACACGCTCGCTGCTTAGATTCCTCTGAGATAATAAAAAAACAACTATTAGTTTCCTTGTATTTAGAGGGACATTACCTGTTTATCCCACTCACATTAGATGGGAAATCCTCTTGTTGATCCAAAAAGTCTGGAGACAGGAAATTAGAAACATTCTACATTTATTTTAATAAATATTCACGGTTTCAGCTTTCTGTTCTATGCAACATTTGGAGGGCTTTTCCCATTCAAAGGATATATTTTGTTGAATTGTTAATTGCTATGGCACTGGTAACAGTATAAATTTTTCCGTGCTTCTGAAACCCATTGATACATAATGATATGACACATAATGCTGTAATGCTATACCCATATAGTTCTGCTCCATGTCCCTCCTCTTCATGCGCCCCAGTCTGCACTGTTGTTCACGGAGCAGAGCCTGTTGTTGGATGTCCAGGCTTGGTCCATCAGTGGGAGGATCAGGATAGTTGTGAAGGAGCTCCTTGCGGGATGATGTGTCTGTGGGTGCGCACAGATTGTAGTTTTTATTTTATAAAAACACAACTCAAGTACTTTAAACAAGTATTTTATCATTCACACCGTTCATGTCCCTCCCATCAACTTTCCCATTTCTACTATTCTAAATAAACCATATATTTACCGCTCGCTGTGCATAATTTATATATGAAGCTTGATTAGAGTCTCTCAGCATTTTCACCCAAATTTCTTGTCGTTTCTCTGGTTTTACAGGCTGTGGCTGTTTTTCCAAACCCTGCATTAATTCTGTCTGGGAACACATCCAAAACCATTTCCTCTGTGCATTACAATTACTTACAGTGCCAGCCTTTCTATCACTGATGGACAACTCCTGTGACTTCACCATATTAAAGTTTCAGTATTGTGTGTCAGCAAGACCAGGTCAACAGTTATCATGGTCCAAACCACCAATTCAGTGATACCTACAGGTTCACATATAGTTTTATCCTCCAAGGAATGAATGATACTGATATGAGCTGGCTTAATGGATGATAAAATGGAGATGCAATATTTTACTCATTACCTCTGTATTTAAGTTGATTGAACTCTCTGATGTTTTGCGAGGAGTGAAGATTTCCCATTGGAAATTGTACATTTTCCCTGTGTGCCCGTTCCACAGCATCCCCTCTGGTTTGTCTCACTTGTCTTTGGTGCCTGGAAAAAATTAGGAGAAGGCTTTTATAAATCTACCAATAATTAGAGGCAGTTGCTCCATTGAATAAATTACACCAAAACTCTCCTTTCCAGATGTGGAGGATATTGTATTTATGTAAAATTGATGAAGGGACAGAAACATTAGAAAAATATACATAAAGCTATTTACTCTAGGACTGCACACACAAAAAAATGTAATATTATACAGTATTATTTACCTAAAAAATATGCATTATATTTTATCGTAAATACTAAATACCTTTATTCAAATCTTACTTACAAACACGAACATGAATTAACCATTCTTCAATATTTATAACAGAGGAGAAATTAATTGAACCTCTCTCTACTGTGCAGTTCATCTTTTAACCAAAAATGAACGCATTCTTCAAGGCGACAGTGTGTGTGGTGAGGTAAGTGAGCAGACCACATGCACCTCTAATGTGTCCCTCCATTCTATAACAAACCTGACTTATTAGGCGAGATAAGGCCATAAAATGAGATTAGAGCCTTTAGGGAATGCTCTGTTATAATAATGCAATATCGTGTCCCCGAAACCAATCAGATAGGAGATAGCCAGCTCGACCTGGGTCATTTTCATTAGCTCAGAGCACTGCAAGAATAAAACTGCAAAATGACAAACGGAAAGGACAGCAATTCAACTTTGCCTCAAAGTTAAAGTCAAAATGTGCAGTGGATTAAATTAAATCTGGTCATTTATTTGTCATATTTAACAAAGCACATGGAGTAACTAATTATAATACCTGGTGAAAGGTTCATTCAAGGGATCTGTATGCATTAGTTTTGTTTCAAGGTCTTTCTTCTTTTCTTCAAGGATCCTGCGCATAGTTCTCAATTCTGTGAGGACGTTCTGTTGATTATCTGGAGAAACTACATTGAAGTAGCAACAAGTATTGAGAAAGCTATATGAAATTAACATTAACAAGTTACACATCAAGTACTAACAAAGTTATCATTGTATCTTTATAATGCTATAGTAATGCAGCACATGATACGCTGACCTGGCAGCTGCTGTATCTTCATCAGGACCTGCTCCGGGTGTTTATGTGGTGCTGCCTCCAAGTGGTCCTTTTAAAAAAGTGCAATTCCATAAGTGTATAAATATATTATGGATGCATTAGCATCAGCTAAAGTATGGTGACTTACAGTCTTGGAGGAAAGCTGACGTTGCAAAGGAGTAATCGGGGGTAAGGTTCCATTTCCTGTTATGTTCTTTTCCTGATCACCAACTCTGCCATCATATGTCTGCTGTTTGTAATCGTGTTTATTCTGTAAATAGGGATACATTTAAGTTTACTGAATACAGTAATGCATAAATTATTATCATTTTACCTGCATCTTCCCCCTGTTCCTCTGCTCCTCTTCCTCATACTCCTTTTGGATACTAGTTCTCTGCTCCACCAGCCTCTTCTCCTTCTCTTCAAGTATTTTTTGTCGTTCTTTCTCTTCAGTCTGCTTTCGCCAATTTTCCTCCACCTGCAAAAAAATAGCACAAAATATTTTGAATGTTAAATGTATTTCTGATTTGAAACTGCTTTATCTGCTCCTTAAGTAACTCCTCGTAATGGGTCTTGATTTGGTCCATTGTGCCCTAAAAGTACATAGAGTTATAACACTGCTTATGAACTGACATAACAATAAATAAAAACGTTCAAATACAGTTTTAGACATTACCTCTGTGTGTTTGTTGCGATCCTCTCTGAGAATGTATAATTAGAATCTCTATTGCAGACGCATAATAATGAACCCGTCACACCAAATTGTATCTCACCTGTGTTGTTCTGGCTGTTCCTTCCCTTGTTGGTGGTCTATCCTCTGTTTTACTCTCCCGGCTATGTTTACAGTTGTCATGTTTATCTGTGACGCTCTTTCCCTGAGAATAGTCTTTGTTGTCAGCCCATAGTTCTCTCTTTTTCTGAATAAAGGTGCAAAGGAGTAAAGCTTATTCTACTGTATGTTAGAAAACAGCAATGGATAGATTATCATTATCTTTTTACCTGCATCTTCCTCTTGTTCTTCTCTTCCTCTTCTTCATACTCCTTTCGGAATACGAGCTCTCTCCTCCGCTAGCCTCTTCTCCTCCTTCTCTTCAAGAATTTTTTGTCGTTCTTTCTCTTCAGTCCGCTTTCGCCTGTTTTCCTCTATCTGGAAAGCATTAAATCAAAGATGTTAAATGTTGAATGAATTTCTTGATTTTTTTAATGACTTTTCAGGATTTTTCACTGACTGCTGACCTGCTGCTTAAGCGACTCTTTGTAACGGTCCTGCTGCTGTAAATGCTCTGGTTCTTTGTTACCTATAAGGACATAAAGTTAGGCACAGGCTACTCTCACTCATAAACAGTCATTATTACCTAATTGTTCCAGTCCAGGGAGAGGCTTGTCTTGAGGAGAACCTGCCCTACTCAACCTAAAGATATTATTCAGATTACAGTTCCTATAGATCTGTTTGTTGAGCTTGTGCATCTCATTCAGTTGAGCTACAATAGATGAGATTCACTTTTGTTAATAAGGCATAAAAATAATAACATACTGCATAATTTAACTTTAGGGAACTCATTAGGACAAGATTCAAAGCCAGCTTACTAATAAGGTTTCCAGTTTGGTCTATAAGAGGCGCTCCTCCTCCAGCTCTGCCCCAGGGGTTATAAGCCATCATCTCAGACACCTTTTTGGCCTCATACAACTCCCGCTCCTTCTTTTCTCTTCTTCTGTCCTCTGCTTTGTCTTTGATCTGGACACAAGTGTATACAGTTCAACACCCAGTTACTGATTGGGGACAGTATTAACAAAAAACAAGTTGCCCCAGCAGCATTGAAATCAAATGCAGAGGACAAATTTTCTTATGAGGAAAATTAAGTGTACCTTAACCTTAAAAATAAAGATGAGTGATTGGTGATGTACCTGCTGTCTGAGTGCTTCCTGATAGTTTTCTTTTCTCTGTCTTTCACTTTCTATGGATGGATCTCTGAGAGGAGTTACTGTTATTTTCTGTCCAAAATCAGGTCTGGACAATGTCAAACCAAGAATTAAAAAAAAAAAAAAAAAAAAGAGGGTTAAATTGTGTGAACATTTATTGGTCAAGGGAACCCTCTTCTGGAGGAGAGGAAACATTCAGAATAAAGATTGTGTCTAGTAAATTATGCGCACTGACTGAGTAGGCTGTCTGGGTCGATGCTTTGTTTGCCTCTGCTGAGGAGGAGTACTTCCCTCAAACTCCTGAGGCCCTTCGGGTTTATCTAATGTAAGGAAAAATTTGAAAGGTGAGGAAAAGGAAATTGGTTTATACTAGAATATGTTGAGCATATAACAGTTACCACATTAAATACAAAAATATATTTACATATGTCTTCACTTGTTATATTATTTTGATTGTAGGAAGGAACTGGTTCTAATGGATGTCTGCTTCCATAGTAGTTATAGGCTTCATCATGTGGAGTTCTGAAGGTATGGTCTACTCTGGGAGGTAATGGTGGAAGAACAGCAGAAACCCTGAAGAAATCACAGAACAGAAAATCATCTGTAGTTATTGCCCTGTGGCAGGTAGATGATAAAGGACAAAGTAAACCAACATTTTAGCAGTCACATCGCCAATCATCTGTGAGAAGCTCTTGTATTCTTCAACTGATGTATCAGGTGAATAACTCCTATGGCCTGCACCACTCTTTGTAGAGCAGTGATCATCCCGAGTTGGAGAAGAAAAGGCTATATTTGGTCTTCCTGGGGGCTCTCTCTGTTCCTTTCGAACGTTTGAGTCAGGAAAATGCTTTAGTTCTGGATTATCTTTGGCTGCAATGGCTCCAGTTTCAGATTTAGAGGAAACCCCTTTCTTCCACTTCTCATATGTGCGATGTTCAGGACCAAACTGTTTAAACATGTCAGACTGATGGAAAGAATATAGTAAAACATTGTCAAAGTGAAATTTCAGAATAAATTTTCCTACTCTGTGTGGGTCTTTAACTCCAGTGGCAGCAACCTGTAGTTCAAAAATTTTCTCTCTAAAAATAATAACAACCATATTTTGTCATATCAAAATACAATTACAAAATAAACTGTTTTTTACTCACTTCCTTTTGTTTTCACGTTGTTCTGCAATTTGACTTAGTAATGCTTGCTTATATTGTTCTTTCTTTTTCTGCAAGATATCTTGTTCTTCTGAATGCCCTATGTAAAAACAGAAACATGTAATGGCAGCACTTTTAATACATAAATGTACAAAGACAGATAATTACCAATCAACAGTCCTGTTGCAAAACCTCTAGCAGCAGCAGCAGCAGTGGAATTAGGTATGGGTCTTTCTGCCATTGCTTGTTTGTCTGTTATGTGTGGAGTTCTAAAACAAATACAAATAAGTCAATAACCAGGTAAAGATGTTATTCACAACAGTATAGCTACATCCAGCTGAAGCTGGAAATCTCTAATACAAATGTGGCATTTCTAATTGAACTAAAGTAAAACTGATAAATTTTATTTGAACAATATCAATGTAATATTCAAACAGATAATTAAAGCAGTTTGATCGATAACAAAAGTTATTTATCTTACACTGATTTCCAGTTTTGGTCATTGTTGTTCTCATCAATAAAGACTTCATCGTATTTCATATTAACGGGAACCCTGTCACAAAAATCTTAGATAACTGACACTACATTAATATAATGTATCATTATTAATTATTGCCAAGACAACACCTTTTTGTCCTACGACCCTCCTTCATGTACTTGGACATGTGAATCTGTCCATTTGGTTTCTTCCTGTGACTAAACTCAATCTCTTCTTCACTGTCCTTGTAAAACTTCTCATCAGAGCTGCTGTCTTGTCTTGACAGGAACGCTCTTCGATGGCTTAAGTCCCACGTCCTCCCGCTGTTTTTTCTTCTAATAATGTCTGTAAGCGTTGCAGCATCTTTCCGGGATGTTGAGGGCTCTGCAATCTTATAGCTTTCAGTTGAAGAATGTTTTGTATATTTGTGCACTTTGTCAAAATCATAGGGTCCCTCATCCTAAAAATAGTAATAGATAATATGGTAAATGTGTAATAAGTAAATGTAAATTATACATTTAAATAATACACACACACACACATACACACTCCCACACATGTTGGGTTTTTATGCTACATTCATTTTATTCTATTTTAACCCATATCTGAACTTTAAACCATGTTGCTGATCATGGGTACCTGATAAAATCCTCATGATGTGAGTGTGATTAAAGATTTTAGTCCCCTACTCCCAACAATGTGATAAATAACGAACCATGCACACATACACAGCAAGATACATACAAAAAAAGTCTTTCTTTTCACCTTAGAGGGCACATCTAACTGTCCCCGCCTTCTAGTTTTAGCTTGCTCCTTAAGAAAGAGGTTGTATTCTCTCTTTCTTTCTTCTCTTAATTTTTCCTGTAAAAGAGTGGTTCATTGTTCACATTTACTCTGCTGAGGATACAAAAATAGTAGTCAAAAAATGAAGAAAAGAAATCAAAAGTATAAAACACTTGAATGGTTAAGAAAGAACCTGAACTCTTTTCAACTGGTACATCTGACACCTTCTTATATTATTAATGAGTACAACCAAAACCGTTTCCAAGATTTAAGAAAGTACAAATGCATTAAATTATGGATGTTTTGCAGATTTGTGGTAGGCCATAATCATTACCAGACCAGGTATGGAGATAACAAAAATGCTCACCTTTTCTGACGTCCTCTCAGATATGGGCAAAGACAGTTCTTGGTATTGTGATTTGTGGTAAACTCCAGCTTTCGGATCTCTTTTCTGTGTATAGAAATAATTTCATTATCAGTGCTTTCTATGTAAAATGTTGTTCTATCACCTGATTAATGTAACGTTTGTAATCCATCTGTAGCTCCTCGTGAAGCTGCTGTTTTTTTTTCTCATATTCGGTTCCAAGCAAAAAATTTAACTCGGTACCTGTAAAAGTAGCAATAACTATCGCGTTAAGACTAATATGAATTGCTGTTTAAACATGTATTCTTTGGATTTTCGTACCTTACCTTTGTGGTTAGACATTGTACAGCTTGCAAAGCAGAGTCTGGAGGAGACAGATCTACAAAACTACTTTCCAGGGATCGAAAATTACCTTCTCTAAGAATCGGATATTGACAAAGACCATTCCTTAACGCTACTAAAATGAGCACTGTGACAAGGGTGGTGTCTCCCACATTCGTTTATCAAATTTAGCAAGTTAATTTCAGGAACATTTTTGCATAAAACACAACGTTTGCTATCCTTAATACCCTTAATGATGCAAATGAATAGATCAATACAATACTTTTGTCGTTAATTTAAAATAATAATACAAAGCCCATATAGACCAACTCCCTCAAAGCCTGTTGTTTAGGTTGCTACCTTCAATGAGCAAAGCATCATTCCGTTGCTATTAACAACCACACCGAATTCCCTCGTGGTATGCAATGAATTCGTGTTTAGCTAACTAAACTAATGCTAGTATGAGCGTTTTCGGCAACATAAAAATCTGTGTTATTAATAATGGGATCAACTACTTGCGCACTAAATATGCTCCATGAATAAGTTTTTAACGCCAATATTTCTATGTTGCAAAAGCGACACTAGATGGCAGTGTGTTCCAAGGTTCCCGTTCGCAAGGATGGTCTGAACCAATCTCTCTTCAGAAGAGGGGAAATTAGATAACAATGTACAGAAATATCCTATTATCTACAGTAGCAACAACGTAAAAATATGTTAGTTTGTCACCAAACAAGCTTTGTTACTTGCTGTTAACAAATACAAAACGCTAACAACGTTTATATTACTGAGAACCACCCATGGATCTATTATATAACAACTTCACATGCAGAGATGGCATAGTCCACTGTCATGGCAGCGGTTTCCCGATAGAGTGTACGACTACGGCTGCAAAATATTTTACGAATTAAATATATTGTTCATACTGATACTCCAGCTGTTTAAGATCTATTTTAGGGGCTTAGTTTGGTAATGGCTGGGAGCAGCACGGCACAGAAAACATGGGAGCTATCAAATAGCATGCAGGAAGTTCAAAGTATAGACGAAATCTACAAATACGACAAAAAACAACAACAAGAAATCCTCGCAGCAAAGCCATGGACAAAGGAGTGAGTATCAAACATGTCTTGTTATGTTCCAAACTACTAATATAGTATAATTTATGAGGAGAAAAAAACAAAACATTACAGTTAACTAGTTGACGTTAGCTGTGTGACAGCAGTGAGTTTGACAACCTAAAAGTGATGCTATAGCTAACATAAAGTAACTAGCTTTAATGAATATATTATTATTATTGCAATTATGATTATGATTATTATTATTACGTAGAACGAGAGGGAGCATATGACACGACTTATTTTTCGATTCTTTTTCTTTATCCAAAGATTCGACCTCTTTTTATTTAACTATCTAAAGATTCTCTTATTTACTAATGAACTATATTAATTTATGAATATGTATCTAAATATGCATCTTTAAAATTGTGTTGGTAGTATATTTTACTCTGTTGCAGCTTTTGAATAACTATTGAATTTCCTCAGTTATCTTCTCCTCGTCCTAATAATTTCTTATTTCTTATCACTTTTTGATGTCTAGCCACCACTATTTCAAATACTGCAAGATCTCTGCATTGGCCCTATTGAAGATGGTAATGCATGCACGGTCTGGAGGAAACCTAGAGGTGATGGGTCTCATGTTGGGAAAAGTCGACGGAGAAACCATGATCATAATGGACAGCTTTGCCTTACCCGTGGAGGGCACAGAGACCAGGGTGAACGCACAGGCCGCTGCTTACGAGTACATGGCAGCCTACATTGAGAATGCTAAACAGGTAGATACAAAAAAAAATCCATCTGAATTGTTACAGATTTTTTGTGAGTGTGTCCCAGTAGATTTTTATAATTTGGTCTGTCATGTGTTTCAAAATTACAAAGAAACTAAACTGCACATTTTTAGGAATTTTTGTGTATAGAGAGACTATTTAAATGTTTATTGATTCACCATTCTGTGAGTGTGGTGAGTGATAAGTAATTGGTCACTATTTAACATATTGCAAATTATGTTGTAATACTATTACTAAATTTGGGGCTGAGGTATGTAAGAAAGTAGTTTGTGTTGCATACTGTATTCAGTGGTTCCACTGATAAAGAGATTATTTTCCTATGAGATAAATACATAAATAAATAATATAATAAGGGATATTAAATCAGTTACTTTGTTGAATTGTAAATGTATTATAAAAAAAAAATCAACTGTCTTTGTCGTGTAGGTTGGCCGATTGGAGAATGCTATCGGCTGGTACCACAGTCACCCTGGCTACGGCTGCTGGCTCTCAGGCATCGATGTCAGCACTCAGATGCTCAACCAACAGTTTCAGGAGCCTTTCGTGGCTGTTGTGGTAAGATTTGTAGTATTATCTTAATATTCTACTTTTTTTTTTTCTTTGTCAATAGTCACTTTTTTTTTAAATCGAGTCGAGTAGCAGAGCAATTCTCAATTAAAAAAACATTTTTTCTATAATACTGCAGGTTTTCTAGAATACCTACTAATAATACACACTTTAATATATTTAAACAAAATGTTTAGTTGATCGAATTTTACTTCTGTTTTTTAAGGTGTGTATGTTCACTTATTTGTAGTGCGCTATGGGTTGTATTATAGTTGATTGCATATTTTAAAGACATTGACAGCTGTAGAAAAAGACTCCTGGTGGCCTGCCCTGATTTGTCTCTGGAGATTTGTTTGACCTCTGACTTTGTTTTCCTGTTCTACTGTATCATGCGTCCTACAGATCGACCCTACTCGAACTATTTCAGCGGGAAAAGTCAACCTTGGTGCCTTCAGAACTTACCCAAAGGTACAGCAGTCTTTGGTCATGTTTCAGCCATTATAACCTGTGTAAATGTACACTATTGTTCAAGTTCTGTTTTGTGCATGTAGGGTTATAAACCTCCAGATGAGGGGCCCTCTGAATATCAGACAATTCCCCTGAACAAGATTGAAGACTTTGGAGTACACTGTAAACAGTAAGTATTTATCTTAGATGCACACATCATCTATCATATTATATTGTGAAATTAACTGTGTGACACAACTATTTTAACACACCTTTCTTCTTTAGGTATTATGCCTTGGAGGTAACTTACTTTAAGTCCTCCCTTGATAGAAAGTTGCTGGAGCTGCTTTGGAATAAATACTGGGTCAATACTTTAAGCTCCTCAAGTCTTCTTACGGTATGTAGAAAAGTTCAAAATTCAGAATTGTTCCCTAATTGTTTGACATTTTGATTTATGGTTAATTATTACATAATAAGTCATTGAGACATATGGTCACCAGCGTGAGATGTTGTGATTTATTGCTGCATATTAGCAGGGAAAGTCTGTTTATTGATATAAGTAATATGCCTAATTGTAACTTTGCAACAAGGGAGATACATAGTAAACTTGGCCCAGGTTGCAGTGGTACTGACATTGCCATGTTTATGCTACGGATCGTCTCCCCCGCCCCTTGGTTCATTTTAAAGGTTGAAAGCACCTTATGTGAATTCCCATTGTGGACACAGTCATTCTGCCCTGGGCTTCACTAAACAGTCTAAATAGGCATCAGGCTTATCCAAACAGTTAGCTCTTTGGCATTTCAGAGGAAGATGAATTGACTACATGTCAGGGGAGAGCTGCTGCTTGGGTGACAGTCTTTGTCAGTTGTTACACTGTCACTCCAGTCTGGGGCCCCTGTGTCATTGTGTTTTAATTACCTGTTCCACTAAAACATGGCCTCACCTTAAGTAAACTTTTCTCCTGACTTCTTTTCATTCAGACAAAGCAAAGTCTTTTAACAGCTTGTCCAGTGGATTACATTGTCAAAATCCAAGCTCTTTGTTAATCATGTTTTTTACCTTTTGTCAGGAAATTGTGCATGAATTGATTTGTTTGTGTTGTTTGGTCAGAACTCTGACTACACCACAGGCCAGGTGTTTGACCTGTCAGAGAAGCTGGAGCAGTCTGAGGCTCAGCTGGGCAGAGGCAGCTTCATGCTGGGCTTAGACACGCATGACAGAAAGTCAGAGGACAAACTGGCTAAAGCTACACGAGATAGGTAAGGTTAAATGCAGAAAGAATGCTTATGTACATGTAATGTTGTACTTGTCTATTATGTTTTCTCTGAGGGAATGCAACTCTTTATGCTTACATTTTCTTTTTGCATTTTAGCTGCAAGACGACCATAGAGGCTATTCATGGTCTCATGTCTCAAGTCATTAAGGACAAGCTTTTCAATCAAATCAACACGTCCAACTAAATTTGAACCATTTAGCAGTTTTTACCTCAACATGTCTTGTGGTGCATGTACTTACTCACATTAAACCAGTATGGCATATATTGTGTCTCTTTTTTATTCTGTTCAAGAGTTGCCAACAACAAAAATAAATGCAAAAAAAAAAAAAAAAAGATGTTAAAAAAAAATTAATAAGTGACGTTATAAATAAAGTTTGCTACTTCATCTTCAGGGCATAGAGTTTTTCACAAATAAACCTTACAGCTAAGTAAGACATTATTTTGAGACCCTAGTATGTGGCTAGTGCATGTGTCACATTGTGTATCAGTCATTCCCTTAGACCTTAGTATCTTTACATTGGGAGTTGGGAAACAACAAATCTAAGCATCTGCACAAGGTAATGACAGTCTCAAATGTCAGGCATAGTGTGTCTGCAGAGCAGTGGGCCATACAGTCGTCTGAGTCGTCTGTGGTTTACTCGTCATGTTCTGGTGTCGCAGTGACGCAGCGCAGAAGCTGCACACACTGGAGTCCATTCACACAACATGTCTGCTCTTTATCCAAAGACACTGGGCCTGTCTGCTTTTCCTTATGGACAGCTCTGGCACCACTTTGTGTCATTCCGCTTTATGATTTTGTAATGGATAAATGTATATTTTAGATGTCATATACTGCAAAGGAGAGAATTCCCTTAGGGAAATGACTGTACCTGCTTTTTCTCATGGTCATGACTTGTCGTACAACTTCGTGTAATGATTTTATTTTTGACCCTTATTGTAAATAGAGGTTGTTAGTAGCAAATTCACATGATTAAATATTTCAATCGATCATAAATAATTGTTACCAGATTTAAAACTGTATCTACCATATGCACCTGAAATGGTTTCTGCCACTTTGATTTGTCTTATGTGGTGATTTAAAAATTTGTTAAACATACTGAACTCATTGGCCATGTAAATATTTTGATTATCACCAGATGGACATTTGTATGCATGACTTAGTTGAATAAGAACATTTATGTAAATTCAAATCCAGTTAAATTGTGGGCAGCCAAGAAAAACTTAAAGCAATTTTAATCTTTAAAAGTTTTGGTAGCGTGTCAAATGCTTCCATATTTTACGTCTTACCTAAAAGTGTGTTTTAGAAGTATTCCCTTGAAAGAAAGAAAATATCTAATTTCACAATAACAGTGGTTTGCCTTTCTTTGTTTATTGTAATTTCTGGTGGTGTGTATGCAGTTAGTGAATTAGTTATTTAAATAGTTAAAGTCGGGTATGCAGCACACTGTGAAACATCCAAGAAGACTGTTCCGCTTCGATGGGTTGCACGCTCCAGGTCGTTCCTATGGAAACCGTATATGGCGGTCCTAAACAAAAACACTTGCTCTCATAGGCCACGTAACATTAGTTACTTTGGTTTAAAGAGTAGCCGATACGTCTTTTAAGGTAAAGTTTCCGAGTTCTGTTTTGCATTACTGTACAATTTTCTTATGATACATTTGTAGGAAAACCTAGGCGCTCACCGGCGTTCTTCCGCGAAGGTGGGCAAGTAATAGCTAGTTAGCTAAGTTAACTAATTTGTGACTTTGAGTTATTATTAACATCAACACAACAGTAACACTAGCCCATGAGTAGCATACTGTGCATTGAGATGAAGATGTTCTTTATGACTTGACAATGATAAACTACTTCTCTTTTCTCCCGGGAGAGGGTAAACCTGGGGGACTAAATGTTCATATAGTTAACCTCACACAGCTCACAGTTAAGATCTAATCTATTGATTGGTGCCATGTCTTCGCTAACCTTGTATTGACATCCCAATATTGTCTGGCCTTTTACTGTCAATTTAACAACTACTACTTTCATCCAGATAACTTACCCAATTGCCACTGGCAAAAAAACACTTTCATTTATTTAACTTTAAACAGTTGCCAAAAAGCTGAGTTTTTTCTATGTGCATTTCTTGTCTTTTTTCATTCTTCCCAGACAGCTCCAGTAATGCTATGAGCTGCTGAACGCTTGACTGAAGTTGCAAAGTCTCCTCCATCAGGTGGCATCCATGATAAGGAGACACCATGGTGCGTTTGACGGTAGATCTGATTGGTAAATCTCACAACCACTTCAAAAAGAAAAGAGGCCTCGCTTTTCCAGAGTACCTGAAAACACTGACCCATCTCCACTTCTCAAATAAAAACATTGAGGACATAGTAAGTAGGCAAATTCTGCAATTTCTCTATTTCTGTATGTATTTATTATTGCCTTTTATTCTGCAGGGTGATCTCTCGCTGTGCAGGAACCTGACTGTGCTTTACCTGTATGATAATCAAATCTCAGATATCTACAACCTCAGTTTTGCTTACAACCTGACACATCTCTATATGCAAAACAACAGTCTTACTAGAATAGATAATTTATCCAACCTGAAGAAACTCACCAAACTGTAAGTGTTCTTGTTTTAAGTTTAGTCTGTTTTATATAGTATATTTTTGTTTTTACTTATCCAAATGTCTTATTGCCTGATAGGTATCTGGGTGGGAACAAGATTGCAGTGGTAGAGGGCCTGAATGAGCTCACTGAGCTCAAAGAACTTCATCTGGAGAATCAGAGGCTGGCACCAGGGGAAAAGTTGCTCTTTGACCCCATGACGCTCCATGCTCTGGCAGTATGACCCATTTTCTCTTTGTTCTGTACCGACACACACAGACAAAAATGCTTCCCTCTGCTGTTTTGGGAGGACTGAAATCAAGTACATTTGAGGTCACAAATAAGACTGTCACTTTGCGCTGTCACTTTCACAGAAACCACTGTTTCAGTGGATTCCTCAACTGTTCAGTCTGGCCTGATTTGTCGACAATTACTCTGATAACGTGTAAATGTAAAAAAAAAAAAGTCTTGGTTGTCGCCTTGTCAATTGTTTTGAGAATGTCTCCCCTTTTTTTCAGATGTCTCTCTGTGTCTTGAATATTAATAACAACAACATTGATGATCTGAGGGACCTGACGGCTCTGACTGAGCTACAGCATTTTTCTGCCACTGATAATAGGCTGGACAACATTGTGGTAAGCCACTCATTTATTTAGATACATTTAGATGTCCTCTAAATTAGACATTTATGAAGAAAAAAATTTCCCTGACTTTTGACTTGTGAGTGAAATTATAAGAACACAGTCAAAGAAATAAACACATTTTGCAATTGGCTCCATGTCTGCACAGCTCACACAGGGTCAGAATTATTCAACAAATCAGTGGGCTACTCTCTAGAGACAGTTCATGCTGACAGCTTTAAACAAGCACAAGTTAACCAACTCTCCTTTCAGGAGACACTGTTTTCCTGTTTAAATACTCTAAAACCCAAACTTAAGACTTAGAAATGCCTAAACATGTATTTTATGGGAAAAAAAAAAACACTGACGATTAGTCACTAAAACTCTTAACAGGACATAATCCTTCTTCCTCATGAAGTCAATAGATTAGTCTGTGATGGCCTGTTTATGAGAGACACTGATTAAGGTATATTTCTGTACATGTGTCATTTTTAACTGATCTCTGCTGTAATTTATACAGCCCAGTGTCTGCCAGCATCGATCTTGCAAAAGATCAATGCTTTTTCTGTGCCTTTTGGTCCAAATGTAGAGAAAACATTATGGATTTTTAAAATAGATTATGACAAGCAGTCTGCCTGGCTGACAAATGGGAAGCAACTTCAGGGGCCGTTAGCGGTGCGCAGGGCAGAGAGGACAGGAGAATCGAAGGCCTGGTCAAATACAGGTTCATAACTGGCCCATCATTAGCCAAGGCGCGGGAGGCGGCCCGTCTCAGTGAGTACAGCCTCTGCTGATCTCCTCGCCCCCGTG
Organism: Boleophthalmus pectinirostris; assembly: GCF_026225935.1. Classification (NCBI taxonomy): domain Eukaryota; kingdom Metazoa; phylum Chordata; class Actinopteri; order Gobiiformes; family Gobiidae; genus Boleophthalmus; species Boleophthalmus pectinirostris. The sequence goes on from NW_026571070.1 coordinate 21,049,403, forward strand.
TGGGGGGCAAATTGGCGCAGGGCTGCTCTTCTGTGAGGGCCTTCTGAGTGACGGCCCTGACACGATCATTTATCAAAGCTTGGGAGCGCGCGGTGCTCAGGGGTCCCCTCTGAACTGATTGCAGCGCGGGCTGGAAAAGTGGAAGCGCTTTGGCCAAGACAGGAAGGCAATGAACAATCAGAGCGTGTCCGGAGAGTATTCATATTTCCAGGCTTGGATTAATGTGCTGTTAGATAAACATACAACTGCAGGCAAGCCGCTGGAGGAGCCAGCCCCACACTGCCCCAGGAGAACGGCTGCAGTTACATGACACCGGCGACACTGTTTTTTAAAGCAGACTGATGTGTTGTTTATGCAGCCTTACCGCCCTTGTGCTCACAATTACACTGAACACATACTAACCAATACTACTGTACCCCAAGTGTAACTTGTGTCACAACTTGTTTCAGGACTTAGAGGATGTGCTGAGCAACTGGCCTAACTTGGTTCAAATGGATTTAAGTGGGAACCCTATGTGTAAAAAGCATAAGTACAGAGACCGACTCATAATTGTATGCAAAAAACTTGGTAAGGATTCGTTTGGTATTGTAACAAGGGAAACTGTCAATAATATATTTAAATATAATGTCATATTTTACCAGTGATTCTTGATGGAAAAGAAATAAAAGAGATGACACGACAATTTCTTATAAATTGGAAGGCATCCAAAGAGGCAAAGAAAAATAATAATAAACACATGCTGATCCCAGACCCCATAAGTAAGTCATGCAGCTTAAACGGTTTGTCTTGTTGTGTGTGTCATTTAATAATGGGTTTGAACAAAGAAGACATTTTTTACCTGCTACCTGCTTTTATAGATGATTATGGCAATACTTACGTCTACAACTGGATGCCACAAGTCACCCTAAAGTAAGTAGCAATATTGAACATTTAACAATGAGAAAACTTAAATTCAGTGAGCTGACACAAAAGGTTTGTTATTCTTATTCAGGACACAAAGACTGATGCTTCCATGAGTGAGCTTTGCAGTGATTTCACTCTCCATTTCAAGTCACAACGGGGCAGCACCCTGACCCCTCCACCCACTCAACACAGATCATTTGGAGCTACCTTTGTTTTAGTCATAAGTCAAACAATTATACTGTTTTTATTTCTACACAATGCTAGACCTGGCTTAGTTGTTTCACCCATAAGAAAAATCATTATTTGACACCACAAATGTAAAAATACAGTAATAAATGATCTGCCCTTTTGTTGGCATCTGGTTTCTTTCTAAGCCTGATTTAAAGGTTTTAGGCACATAATCCATCTAACAAAACCATCATTTATAAACAATCCTGCACTTTTTATGTGAACTGTTAATTCTTCATCCTCTTTTCCTGTGGATTAAGAACTAAATGATCCTGAGTGGCATAATTGATGATCCTTAAGTCTTATTTCAACAAGGCTTTACTTTATCTGAAGTTAACAAAATATATTGAAACTCGCTCAACTGTGACAATAGTTAAAGGGTCCTTTTATAATAGTATTCGGATGTATTCTAATTACCATGGTATGTTTGAATGAGTTTGGGGAGCCGCATGGTTGCATAACCCCTGAAAGATATAGGGTAATTAGGGAAACAAGCTTATTTAACCCTATTCTGCAGCCTTGCCTTATAATTAGTGGCCGGGAGCAATAGTGTTACCCCATCCTTACACAAACAACATTTAATAAGAACAGTCTGAGGATATACATATTCTGAATAATCCCATTCATTAATTTGCCGACATCTCCGTTTGGTGCCATGAAAATCAGAGTGATTAATTTATGAGGCTCACAAGAATTTCCTCAATGGCTGCCTGTTGATTGCAAATCTGGACTTTATTTATTAGCTGTTCCAAAGACCTTGCAATTCAAGACACCTTGGCAATTAGTCAAATGTTTTGCATATCGCTTTACGCATGTCAGTTTGTCTTCATGGTCAGTTGCAAATAGCATTTTGATTTAGATAGATGTGACGAACACATTTACGGGCAAGTTTAGACCAAATCCCCCCTTTATTGCTACTCTTTGATAGGCCGGTGCAAATGAATTGTCATGTTTGCAACCAATTAGAGTGGGCCGCCCAATCACTGTGCGTAAAGTCCTGCCTCTGGCTTTAGAAATGACTCTCTGCTGCCATCGCACCGAGAGAAGTTGCGTAGTGTCTTTAGTGCAAGTGTAGAGTAGACATAACGTGATTTATTACGTCGAACTAAAACGCTTATACATCGCTCCGTGTAACCAATAAATTAAAGGCTCTCGAGACGTGAGCTCACAGGTGAACAGTTGGATACTCGAACTGGAACTTGGGAACATCTCTTCTGGAGACGCAACACTTTATTCGGCTCCAGTGGAACCGTGACAACTATTTTTCAACAAAAAAGACAAATTAATTGTTTTTAGGAAAGAATTAACAGCTTTCATGTTGTTTGTAAGGACAGAACAAACTGTTACAGGTAAGAGTATTTTACGGTAAAATAGTAGTTCCTGAAGAAAATGTATTGTATGTAACTTACTGATAACTTTTTATAAACATCAAATTACAAAATAAATAGATATGATCAAATAAAATAATGCATATGTCCTAAATTATTTTAGATTTATTTCAAAGGTACGCCAAGTTAAAAATCCGTAAAACTCATGTGGTGTGTGTGCTTTACTGGTTCAGGTCAGTAGGCGATGGTTGGCAGACAGACCATCCAGATGGACAGCGGTACTTGCTCCGGGGTAGTGGTTGATGACAGCCCATCGTCCAGTCCGAGCTCCAGCCCCAGTCCAGACGGCCGCCGCCGCGAGTTGCAGCGGGCCAGGGCGCTACAGTCCGGGCCACTGAGTGGACGGGGGCGGCCTGCGGCAGCGAACGCGGCGCGTGAACGAAGCCGAGTGCAGACTTTGAGAAATGCATTTCTGGAACTACAAAGGACGTTGCCGTCTGTGCCACCCGACACCAAGTTGTCAAAATTGGATGTACTGATTCTAGCCACCACATACATTGCCCATTTGACGCGGACACTCCAAGAGGAAGGCGCTGAGGAGGGAGACAGCACAAAACAAACAGAAGCATTACAGTCTTTGAAAGGTGAAGGCTATCTGCACCCTGTCAAGGTCAGTTTTAATACAGGAATGCATTTTAAGAGGAAAAGCTGGGCAATATATATTTGAGCGTTATTATATACAGCTTATCTCAAAGACATATATAATTTAATATTATTCTCTTTGATCTTTTCAGAAATGGCCAATGAGGTCCCGGCTGTATGTTGGAGCATCGGGACAATTTCTAAACACTAAAAACCCATCAGAATCGGAAAATCAAGGCCCATCGTCGTCAACCTCCCAATAACATTCTCGGCTTATTTAATTAAATAACTGCATGATTTCATGCTGAGAACTGTGACAGCAACATGTGTTTGAGGGACATCAATTCTAAACTTAATAGCATCCGCTGATAATATGCCTTTATTGTAAATTATTATATTAAGTGAATGCTGGTTGAAACATTTGATGCTTGTGTTTTTCGTTGAACTTTTTGCGTTGCGTTGTGCAGTTCCCTACATGTTCCAGGTGTGATATTTGTAGAAATTCCATGGGCTAATGAGCCCGTCATGGTTGAGGTGTGCACTTTCAGTTGAAACATTTGCACTAAATGTATGTATGAATAACCTAACATCTGTCATGTGAAGTGGTCTGTCAGAGAGCCAACAATGAGGGCTCTTCATCTCATGTTCCCCTGAATTTTTACACGCATTGTTGTAAATGTGTTGAATAAATGTGATTAAACTAACTGTTTACCACAACGTACAGTTTCCATAAATACAATACACAGAATGCAGTACTTATACATAATGTCTGAAAAAAAGAAGAAGTTATTATTATTATTATTATTATTATTATTATTATTATTATTATTATTATTATTATATTAAGTATTATGCAAGATTCCGGAAAAATATAGGCCTAAATATAACTCAATTGAGAAATAATAAACATTCCAAGATTAAAATGAGAAAACAAACAAACAAACATGATAAACTGAGTTTAGTTCCAGCTGTGCACAGAGATCGCGCGCAGCTTTAACGCGCAGCCGGAAGAGCGCTCTCTCTTCGCGGACGGAGCAGAAAGAGTATGGTGTGCGCCGCAGGAGCAGCTTTCTGTTCTGTTAAAATCTACAGAATGATGACTGTTCTCTGTACAAACAAACCGATATGTGGTAAGGAAATTTGTATTTTTAGAGTTAATGTGGTCGATATTTTAGTTTGCAATTGCAAATTCGAATTGGATGTCGTAAATAAGCGTGGGGGCTAGAAGCTAGCCGCTGACCACGTGTGTAACCTGAGTGATTGAGCAGGGTTGAGATGCATACAGAATAAACTTTTCTGTTAAACTTCTAACGATGACAAACATCGTGCAATAAGATAATGGTTATCTGCCGGATTACTTTCTGATATAATATCAGTTTTGGAGGTTCAATAACGCAACAGATGCGCAGGGGATTGGGTGGGCTTAACTGTAATAAATCATTTCTGGACAGGATGAAATGACGCCCTTTATGCCACTGTCCATACCTGTTTTTGTCCAGAGGTCAGCTGATGAGCTGGTCAGGGAATTGTTCAATTCTTTAGGCGCATAAAGCAACGCGCTCCTCTTGTGGGACGTGGCAGAGGTCGTGACCTGCTGTTGAACCCGTCCTTAGACCTGCGGTGTTCGCGGAGCTACCAGGCGGTGTTACTGTACTCTTTGACCTTTAGGTGATCACTCATCTGTGATCACCATATTGACTATCCTTTCAGTACATCTTATTCGAGTAGTAAGAATTATAATCAATAAGTCTCTCAAGATGTAAGTTATTGAATTCTATTAAAGCGTATTAATTTCATTTTTAGATTTGTCCTCGATGCTTCAGATGAAGTTGGATACCGGATAATAAGGTAAATTGACTGTACCTTTTAACCTCAGTCAAATGTTTTGGTAGTTGCCTATATTTAAATGATTTTCCTCTTGTCCTAGAGATCATTGCCTGATGGAGTGGTAAGTTACCAGTTCTCTACATGTGTACATTTTGGATGCCAAGATGGTGATGAGTTCACATTTTTGCCGTTTACCCATCAGACACAAAATGGTGAAACTGTCATATCTGAAATAAGTTTATATAAAATTAGGTCTTCTCTATACTGTATTGTGAGATGTATTGATTTCATGCATTGTCAATACAGATGGGATCCTGAAGCAGCGGCACTGTAAAGCCAACAAAGTCTGGGCATATTCAACAGTGAGTGACTTCATCCTTGCATTGTATAAAGTTGATGAGCTTGTGATGAGCTCACATTTTTGCCGTTTACCCATCAGACAAATGTGTGGTGATACTGTGACTACTGAAAGCTGACTGCTGACTTGATCTAATAATGAAGCATTTATTTTTATTAATTGTGTAAAATCTTTCAGATACCAGAGGCAGTGGCAAGGATGTTATCAGTTCACAAGTAAGTTTAACCTAATATTTAAAAAAAATATCCGTGCTCTAAATGTATCATCTCTATAAAATGCAATGTAACTGCATATGAGCTGCTGAGATTATGATGAGTTCACATTTTTGCCGTTTACCCGTCAGACAATATATAATGGTGATGTTGTGACGACTGACTTGGCAGCTAATGGATAATTTCATAACTATTCATCCTTTGTAAAGGAAACTTAAATGTACATTCACATTTGCATTATTTACTACAGGGGGGTCCTAAACATAGTGTGGAGTGAATCGATTCATGGTCCCTGTGCTGCCCACCTGCATTATTCTTCTGTGATGTACGAGTCTGCCCCCGGAGCGTAAGCATAGATGAACCGCAGTATGTTCTGGTGCAGCTCATCCAGCATCAAGTCTCTCCGGTGCAAACTGTCACAATCAGTCACGTCACAGGGAAACAGTGCATCCGGGAGGAGAACCAGTGGAGATGTTCCTGCAGTGTAAAATGTCTTGAAATTGTCATTTTAATAAATCTATGAAAGTGGAGTATACTTCTACCATGTTTCAGAGTGACTGAGTTTTCACACAGGAGCACAGCGATGATGGCGTCTTCCTCCAGTACTTGAGTTCTGAGGGACAGCTTGCAGTGGGCCTCTGCTAAGGAGATCCTAGTTTTTTCAAATTCCAAAATAAACTAATGTTTTAATTAAAACCGTTGTGGTGCATTGTTACTTACAGTAGTCTGATGGAGGCCACAGACATTTTGACACCTTGAGTTTGTGTCCGTACTCTGCGACTTGCCATGTAATATCCATGAATAATCTTTTCTGCTCTAGGGCTGAGCTCAACTTGTAACATTCGAGCCTGAGCAACAAGCTAAAGAAGAAACAATTATTCTTTATTCTTGGATTGTAACATCCTTAAAAGGATGTACATTACAAATATGTGTGCACTATACACATTGTGTACATTTGAGATTCAAAGTATTTTTAATTAATAAACCTCTTGGTAGTCCTGTGTGGAAAAAGTCATGCAGGAGGTATAAAGGCACGCTCCTAGTTGTACAGCATGCTGAAGGGCGTGAGCAGTGTGACAAAGCAGGCCCTGCTCTCCAACATCTCTGCACTGAATGACCAGGCCAAATGCATCTGCTAGTTTCATTTGTACTGGCTCTAGATCCTGTACAAGTTCAAATGTGGGAATTTTCCACAATTCAAGTGAAAATGTCTTCATTGTGACTGGACTTACTGCTGTTCCAAGCAGAGCACACTCTGTCCTGTTTGATCGGCGAGAAGCATCTGCAGTGTCAATCAGAGCCCAAAAGCTGCACCGTAGAGGAAAGGAAAGCTGTTGGTCTGCATCCTCTCCATACTTCTTACCAGGTATAAATACAGACACTGTCCGGCCCTCCAAGACTGATAACAAATGTGCTAAATTATTCCCATTTGTTACAATTATTAACTGAACATGAACGTTAAAAATAAATGAGTCACCTGTCTGAATGGCCTCAAGTTTGTCCTTTTTGTAGCAGCCTAGTTCTCCTAACATGCAGATGCCCCCTGTGGCAAGCAGAGCAGAGCCGGCGTGGATGTCAGCTGTGCCTGCTCCGTGTTCATCTCGGGATAAAGACGCAAACATTTCTCCTGAAGACTGATGTCTGACCCCTCTCTTAGCCAAGCCCAGACTGTACGTCATGAGTCTACCAAAAACAGTATTTCGGTTAATACATACAAAGCAGAATTACCCTTAGGTACAGAGTAGCTGTGTTAGTACCGATCTAATATCAGAGAGTCATTGGTGCACACAAGGATGTCCAGGTTGTGGAACATTTCCTTTGAATCAGATGTAGTTTGCACTAAGCTGAGCAACAGACAGAGTTTTAAGGAGTTGTACAGGCCTGGTGGAGTTATGTCTGACCCAAAGCAGTGAGCTGCAATGGCAGAAAATCTCCAAGGTGAGCAGGCCGTGGTCTTCTGTAGCTCCAGGAACTTAGCACTCACTTTAGATGAACCTGCAAATGAGTATCAGCATGAGCTGAGATAAGTCGGTGTACTTTTCTCTATTTTCATGTTAGTGGTTTACACTCAGGCTCCCATAGCTGGATGTTGTTTGCCTCGATGCTCCAGGTGATGTGAGGCCACTGATGCACATGCGCAGGAATGCCTAGCACTGTGTATGTTTGACCAATTCCCATTGAGTTACACAGCTCATCTATATGAATACAAAATAATATATTACTCCAAGGAGTAGTTCCTTCGTTCATGGTGATTGTTGAAGAAACATACATGCCAACTGCATGCCATTGCCAAGAAAAACAGAGTGAGCATGTGTGAACAAAGATTTCTCTGTGTTTGAGTGGCAGATTTAACTAATGAGTGTTTCTTGCACTTATTAACATATATATTTAGTAACAAAAACCCACAGTATCGAATTCCGCTACAGGACTAGGTCAACAGAATGTTAATCCGGTGCTGAGATATGCCAGGATCTCATGGGTCTCGACCCAACAATGTTTTGAGAGAAACAGAAATACTAGTGTATGGCTACAAACAGTACAGTAACTTACAAATCTGTTATAAAACATTAGAAAATTGTTTACATTATGAACATTATGTATGCGTGACCACAGTTTAATTACTGTTAAAACCATTTAGTCTTGATAACAATTCAAATATTGTAAGACCAAGATTGACAAATTAATAAAATTAGTGAAAGGTATAGCCAACAGACAAAATAAATAAATTTAAAAAAAAATTTATAGAGTGACTGAACAAATTATTAATTCATATTAATAATTTGTGTATACTGTACCTCACCTCTGAGAAAAAGGGTGACTGACTGGTATCTCAGTGAGGTTTGCTGAGGTCCCCTGAGGAGATCAAGTGCTTTATAAGGAACCAGCTTCACCAACTGTTTGTCTGTCCTCAAAAGAAATACAGAAAAATGTAGCACAAATGTAGCAACATATTTGTCTTATAAATTACACGTTCCACTAACTCACACCTCCCAACACCCGGAATTTCATGTCCTCTTTCAGTTGGGAATTGCAGACCTTGCAACTGAAATCTTTCCTAACCGTGGCCGACTCTGTAGCCCCAGGAGCATGAACTCTTATGTGGCGGTATCCTAAAGGTATCAAGGGAAGAAATTCAGGGTTAAAACATGATGTTTGGTGAGGAAGTGAAGTAGATGGTTTAAAAGACCAAATGACCAGAGGAGCAGGTGCAGTCATCATTCATGCAGAGGAAGCGGGCCCCTTGGGTATACTTGGTGACCCTGGTTAAAGCAATGACAAGTCCTTCTACAAAAACTGGCTTTAAAAGAACATTTCCACGAGGAAAGGTACAAAGATCCAATGTGTACTCAGGAAAGGGAGGTAAATGAGTAAACCTGAGAATGGTATTTATCTGAAAAGAAACATACCTAGATATTAGCATGAGAGTCTATTATTATTATTATTATTTATTTATAGGTGACAAGATTTATGTCCTACAGGCTACCTGGTTTTCGGTGTGTATTTTGTCCAGTAATGTTAGTGTCTTTATTGCAAGGTAGCAAACCTAAACAACATGGATGCAAGTTACTTTAAAGTCAAAACAGATTAAAGGACTGTGATCACTTACAGACTGAAATAGTTTAGTAGCTTTTAAAGGATCATGCAGGACAAAGTCACCCAGCTCTGGATCCACCTCAATTACGTCAGAAGGATTTACACAAATACAGAATCTGTACACTGCCACATCTTGTTGCTGGTCTGAAAATGTTTTAGAAAACATCAAGTAGCATTAGCACAGTCAGAAAAACATGACGTTAGTAAGCTAACACAACACATCATTTACCGTTATATTGTTTACAGTCTTCGGAGAGTTTCTCAAGACCACCACTTCTGTCTAAATACACTAAAACAGACTCTCTCAGGGAAAATATATCCAACTCCGACATTTTAATGCACTGAACTGTAAAATAGTGCTCAAAGAGTTGCGTCTAGCCTTTCCTCGCGCGCGTGCCCTGCCAGAACCGCGCGCTTTTGGACTCTTCCTCGCGACGATGACCACCCGATCTGATCCATGGACCAGACCCATGGATCAGATCACTTCAAACTGTAGAAAATGTGTTAAATATGACATGGACAAGATTAGAACACATCAAGTTACCTTACGTACACATTCATATTAGTGAAATGTCTAAATTTAAAACGAGAAAACAACCCTCATTTACTTATAGAAGAGAGGAGAATATCAGATTTTTTAATGTGATTTATTTTTGTCCAACAACATACAATAAAAGTGTATTTGTTATTTTTCTATTTGTAATAAATGCACTGAGGCAACAAATATCAAGATTATTCTACATAAATGACCTATGAAACATTGTGCTCAAACCAGACGCATCTGAAGTAGGCCCAGTATCCCAGTTTTTACAGTATTAGCATGGATATAACTCCACATAATAGGAATGTTCACTTTCAAGTTTACCAGAAATAGTTAGGCTATTTATAAGGCCTAAATAAAAATAAATGTTTTAATAGCGGGTGACAATAATGGTTATAAGATTTTTTTTTGTTTATACATGTATCTATAAATATAAATTGATAAAACCTCTCTGATACAGTTTGTCTCAACCAATCATTTGGCTGGAAGCTTTGGTTTCACAGAGGAAAAACTGTCCATAGTTTAAAATGTTCCCTTTAGTTATGAGAGTTGGATAGAGTTTTGTCTCATAAGAAAGAGTCATCAGATGGAGGGGCGTATGAGAATCCCACAAAGGCATCGTCTGCTTCCATAACACTGGCATTCACTTTGGAATGATCTTGGGACCAGCAAATGGAGTTAGGCACCATTTCATCCGTGAATTCTGTGTCAAAGTTTGAGATGTCGCCAGGGCAACTCTGTGACGACAAACAGGTACATTGTGATTATGTGAAGGGGAAACATTTGAAATACATTGCACAATGCACACCAATGACAGAAGACAAAAATATTTACCACTTTAGGTGTAAATGGAGGAGGAATCTTCTTTTGTTCAAGCTCATCCCAGTTTATACTAATGAAAAAGTCGTGCTCCTTAATTTCATTCTAAAAAAAACACACACAAATGTTCTGAGTAATAAGAAAAAAAAACACTACACGATTTGTCCACAAGGGGGCACCAAATTACAACATTGCACCACTTACAAAATCATCCTTGCATCCTAGTCTGAGTGTATTGTCTTTTTCCAACAAGCCCTGCAGTAGAGTCCAGGCCGAGTGGGAGGCACCTGAACGCATCACCAACGGTTTGTGCAGGATGTTGTCATACATTTCATGTGTGTCCCTGCTGTAGAATGGAGGCTGTGCAGAAACACACCACATTAGAAAAGAACAAAAAACATTTTACAACAAAAATGTACATTTGTCAGACTCACCAGGCCATAAAGCATCTCATACAGTACTGACCCCAGACACCACCAGTCTACTGTATTATCATATGCCTGTTTCCTCAAGACCTCTGGAGCCAAGTACTGCAGATAGAAACTTACTTATAACAATTGCATAACTACCATTTATTAGTATTAGACAGCAGACAGCACCCATAACCAAAAATCATTGCTACACTGCATTACCTCAGGTGTTCCACAAAATGTCGTAGTGGTATCAGTTTGAGAAATGCCCTCTTTGCACAGTCCAAAGTCTGTCAAAACTATATGTCCCTGAAGAGAGAGGAAAAAGAGATTTTTTTAAGTCAGCATATGCCACACAAGCAGCCCATTATGCCCAGGCAGTGAGGTTGTATTGTTGCCCAGGAATGTTGGCTACAGCACAGTCCAGCTAGCCCCGTTCACTAATGCCTCACAAGCACAGGCAAGTAAATCGTTAGCAAAAAACAACTTAATTAGCAGCACGTTGTGTCTAATTGCTAAACTAAGAGAGGGTAAATGAAATTAAATGTTGACTTGAGGCACTGATTCATGGTTCAGATTAATTGACATAAACAGATTGTACACAGAAGTAATTGTGCAGTAAGTGAATGACAACATCTATCACTTGTGTTAATTTGGCATAAAAACAGTGCTTACTTCATGGTCTAGAAGAATGTTTTCTGGCTTCAAGTCTCTGTAAAGAAAACAATTCAATAACATAAGCAAGAGAAAATGAAAGACATTCTTATCATAGACAGTGAATAAGTAAATGTGGATTCATGTGTACAGTGAGATGTAGAAGACTGAACTATGAACAAAAATTACACAAACTAATTATTTAAGCATTGCATTCTGCTATTTATTTGTACAGGTCAACAATATTTAACACTATTTTACATTTAGAAGGCTTTTTGTGGATAATTATGCTTTTTGGTTTGGTTTGAATTTTATCATTTATCGTCTAAATTTACTTTAGCAATATATCGCACTTCCATTGTTTTTATCGTGACAGGGCTAAATATTGACATACCTGTATACAATATTTACAGAGTGCAGATATCCCAGAGCACTTGCCATCTCTGCAATGTAAAATCTTGCCCTGGGTTCTGGGAAGGTCCTCTCTTTTTGTAGATGGAAGAACAGCTGTAGTGAAAAATTATGTTGCAGATTAGTTTTTGTCCATCTAAAACTGTGCGTGACGATAATATTTTTGGATGAGTCAAATGACATTTCAGCTAAGTTTGTCACTTTCACAGTTGCACACACTGACATTCAAAGCCACAGATAATTCATTTAGACATGACTCAGAGTTTGATCAATGTTATCATTTTTTGATAAACACAAATCTGGGAAGAGCTCATCTTAACCTTGTGATTTAATGCAACACGAGTAGCTTATTTATCAAACTGGGAGTACTCACTTCTCCTCCATTGATAAAATCCAACACAAAGTATAACTTGTCTGTGGTCTGAAAGGAATAATGGAGCCCCACCAGAAAGGGGTGTTTGACATTCTTCAGCAGTACGTTGCGCTCTGCCATGATATGTTTTTGCTGATTTGAAAAAACAGAAGACAAATCAGAATTATATAGGTTTTATAATTATAATGAGAAATATAAGACAATGATTAAAAATCAGACTAACTTCTTTTCGGTTAAGTATTACTTTTTTCTGTAACACTTTAACTGCATAATACTTTTCATCATGCTTCCTTTTTGCAAGGAAAACCTGTACAGGAGAGAAAATTGGCCAATGTAAATAAAACAACCCTGGTAAAGCTTGTTATTTTTTTTCAAGTCTCAGTCTAAACAATGAAATTGCTCTAAGATACATCCATTATCATCTAACAGCTGTAAGAAGATGAACATAACTTTTACATACCTTTCCAAAACTCCCTTTACCTATGACTTTTAAAAAGTCAAAGTCTGTCGGTTTCGCTCTGAAATTAAAAATAAAACACTTTAAGATGGACCCCAAAAGGTCAGGAAATACTTAACTACAGTCGGACATACTGTGGATTTCCAGATGGTCCCAGGTTAATGTTTCTAGAGGTAGAATTGTTCTGTAGAAGAGACATTGTTGTGATGAGTCATTCAGAGTTCAAAGAGTTCACAAAGAAAATACTTAAATGCTATTACCTTATCGTCTTCATCCTCTGAGCCATAAGAAAAACGCTTTAATCTGTCCATCAAAAGGAAGCTCTTTACGTCTGGACTGCAAAGTTCACAAGAAACACAAATTCACTAAAGAGTCAGCTATTCAGCTTACCATACATTTGCGCTAGACAACATCACAATTATCGAATTGTATAGTATCCTTTCCAAAGCACTAAGTATGCTATGTACCTGTAGTTTACATCTTTCCAAACTTATTCTGAAATTCATTGAATTCTTGTACTTGTTGATCTACTTTCTCTCAAATGTTAATGTGGAAAGTTATTTAAAATGTGCACCTTGATTAAAAAAAAAAATTATAATAATACATATATAGCAAATCTAAAAACATACATATTTTCCAAGCAGCCCTACCATAGCTGAGAAAACAGTACATGTGATGCAAATCTTACTGGTCACAAAGCTTGGGATGTGAAACAATTTTCTTGATGAACTCGTGCAATCCAGCTCTTCTTTGTCTGATGAATTCTGATATTTGAGTACAGATCATGTAAGTTACTTGTCAGCATATGTAAAAGAAACATTAATAAATTTGTATATGACCATTACCTGGGTCAAAATTGTCCCCAAATATTCTTTTTGCAGGTATCTTTAAGTTCACTGTCGGGAACTGTCTTCGTAACTGTTCAGGTACAAATTCAATATAAATAAGACAAAATCAACAATGAAATGTTAAAAAAATAAATTACAACTTACTATATTGTAGAGTTTATCAAATTCTGCATACCGCCTGAAAACAAACCACTCATGCTGTCCAACATTAACTATCACTTTGTAAACCTGAAATGGACAAAAAAAAAGTTATATTAATTACATAATCCTTACTGATTACTAAAACCTATAGTTGAAACTTTAACATACAGTGTAACGTTTTTTCTTGTCCCTCTGCTCATCGTGACAGGGAATGCTGACACTGGGCAAGCTGGACGGCTCCTCCATCTTTTGGGGACAAGAGCTGAACTACAGACAGCAGGGTTCTTAATTCAGGTTCACAAAGGGCCTGCGCATTCTGCAGACAGATGCTGGACATACAAAAAGAGAACAATGCAGAGAATTAAGGAAGTGAAAATTAACTGATGGTGTATAAATAAGGGCGTATAATCTTCAACTGAATGACATTTTTCCAGTGGTGTGGGTTTTTGCGGTCATCGAAAGTAGTAGTACAAAATCTTAAGACCAACACACTCCAATTTCCCTCAACTAGTTTCTAAATGAGCCAACCAAAAATTCCTAAAAATAAAATATTATTATTATTATTATTATTATATTTTGCTTGATAGATTGTGACTTTTATAATAATAAATTATTCTTATTATTATTATTCTTATTATTCTTATTATTATTTTGCTTGATAGCTTGTGATTTTGCTTCCTGCACTACCACAATATAAAAGTAACTAAGCTGTTCCAAAAAACCTTCAAACTCAGATTGACTTAATATACTCTTTGCCTTGAGTAAAATGTACTAAAGGATTAATAAAAAAATAGTGGTGCATCAATCAGCACCAATTCAGTTCATGTTTTAACTAAAATTACATAACATCCATATCCACAGCCATGTTATTTCGACAGAGATAACTGACATCCGACATGTAGCAGCCACTAATACAAACCTACACAGAGTTCATTTGATTTCCTGTAGATTTTCTATCAGAGTCAACCCTCCAAAAACCCTTCAGTACTCAAGCCCACATTCTTTCACACACAGTGACTGTACAAGGACACATGCAGCGTGCGTGACATTTACACTTCTTACTGTCAGAGTATTTTTAAGTCGCCTCTTTGAAGCTGGACCCACACAATAGGTAGAGAGGATATGTCCTGGAGATGGACTGCACGTCCCAAAAAATAAATATATAAAAGAATAAGATAAATAAAGAAGTATGAAAGTGTTTTAAATTATAGAAAATGAAAGGTTTTGTCTTGAACTGGGCATGTTCAGTTACTTTTTAAAGATGAGTAAACTGCACAACACAGGCAGGGTCATGTCATGTTTGGTACAGCGTGGCCCTATTTGCTGCATTGTCTTTTGTCCGTTGTTTGAGCTGAGGTCATTTCTGTTGACCAGGAAGCTGTTGTACTCAGAGCCATTCATTTGTTACTTTCACTTTTTCTCACTGAAGTCATTACTTTAGACCAGGGGAGGGCAATAATTTTTTTCCATGGGGCCACATGAGACACAGAAAATATTGTGAAGGGTCGAGCAAGAATGCTTAATTCAACTCTGCATAATATTAATTATATTTCTTCAGAAAAAGTAGTAAATAGCATTTTTATGTCAAGCTGGTCAGACTGGTAGGAGTATATGTTATGACTAAGCAATGAAAACGTGAGGTTGCCTTACAAACAATTTCATTAAAAAACACCTCTAAAATAAAAGCAATGCAGCTTTAGTCCATGCATGAGGTAAAATGATAAAATATGTTTATTTTGTAATTCCAGATTATCTTAAATGGGCCGGTTAGAGTCAACCGAGGGGTATATGTGGCTCGAGAGCTGTACAATGCCCAGGTCTGAAGGAGATACGTCACACTCCAAATTAACTGACTGTCTATTGGCCACATCCCAATAACATTATTTAGCTCAGTCATACCAAAGACTGCAAAAAGGCATTGCTTTTAAAAACTGTGTACAGCTACAACTACAACTGTTTATTACATGTGACAAGTATCTTGGTCTTAATCTTCTATGACTGGCACTATGTATATGCTACTATAAAAGGAGCAGTCAGTGATATCCTTTTGTTTTGATAAAGAAGTCGGATATGTTCATTGATGCCCACTTTTTAAAGCAGCAGTTTTTAAGGCTAAAGGATTGCACATGTTGCTGCACAGGACTTGCTCTATAACATTCCTGACATATTTCTGTCCAAGTTAGGAAATAACCTATAACTGTCTTGTACAACTTCAGATTTTGAGCTGGCATGCTACTCCTTCATTTGGAATGCAGCAGGACACCACACCCAATAACAGACAATACCAAACTGGCGAACATGTTAATAATAATATAGATAATACAAATAGGAACCATAATGGCAGTTCCAGTACTAAAGATGCAACATGAAAAAAGATAAGCTAACACATACCTCCACACCAAACTTAGTTCAAATCATTGCTTGAAGGCAGCTATGTACTCACTGTGTGGGCAATGGCCATATGTATGATCATGTCAAGACATCTGAGTGTAGGGATGTCGACAGTTTCAACTGTGGTCATCTGGACATCTACAGACTTTAAACAGGGAAACTGCTAAAACTGTAATGCAAATACGTATAATGTGGTAAAACACCAGGAAGACAAACGATGGAAAAACTCATCTTTAGTGCCATGTCAGCTGCAGACAGGCCGAGTGTGCAAAATGCAGATACTACTTCCCTATAGAAACATGCCAGATGTAAGAGGGACAGGGATCACATAGAGCCATCATGCCAAATCAAATATAGTTTGTTTTAAGAGGGACTATTATTAAAAGAAAAGGTCTCTCTAGTCATTTGTAACATCAAGCCCAAGCGAGATTTTATGACAAACAACAAACACCATTATAAATGTGGTTCAAATAAACCTGAAAGCCTACACAAAACCTAAATGGTTAAATTTAAGTTAGAAGAGTGCAACAACAAAAAAGGTTTTTATCTTGTTTTGATGAGTAATAACTCAGTTTATCTTGATCTTCAGGATGTTGTACTTGATCACGTTGTTTACCTTGATTGACAGGATTTAAAATTTTGAAGAGAGGTCACGTGGTTGCGTTTACTGGAAACCTTTAACCAAGGAGAAGAAAAATATTTCCCAAGCCAGAGGAGGGACGACTTATAGGGCCTAATAATATCTGGACCTACACATTTAAACACGGAGGTTTACCAAGCCCTGCCCAACCCATATAATCCCTCTGTGTAAACTACAAAGCTACGAGAAAACTATGACATACAGAAAACAACATGATCATCCATTGTAAATTTGTAGATTACGCGTTATCTGAGACGATAGGTGAAAATATATAAGAGATGAAGTGAAGCCACTTGTTGCTCTCCCATTCTCCAACAGCATCTGTTTTGTCAATTTTGGTTGAATATTTATTGAGTGGTTTCATTAGTGATCTACTGACACTGAGCCAGAGTTACAATCGTAAAAACGTGGACATGAACATCACGTACCTTTTTGTATTCTAATCGGTGTTCAACAATCTTTCTCCATCTCTACGCCGTAGACTCTTCGTTGTAGACAGCCAAAATACTTAGTTTATTCCGTTGAAATTGACACGTCAAATACAGATGGATATTTTGCTAGTATTTCACCGCTGTCCATAAGCGCTTACGAAGTGGAAGAAACAGGAAACATCAGTCTTTCTCGCTGTAAAAAGAAAGTTCCCATGAATTTTGTCACGGGACTTGAAGTGACTGTTGCAGTGTCAGTCAAAGTACACGACTGCGCCCATGCATTTCCGGAAGATAATTTCACAATAAAAGGTCAGCACGTTTTAGCGTAGTCGTTTTTTAAAAACAGTATAATGTACTTTTGTTGGTACAGTATAATCTTGAGTTCAAATAAAATACAACAACAAATACCAAATTATGAGTATGCTATGTATGATAACAATTTAAGGATTATTCTACGATTTGTTTTATTGTTACGTCTTTCTCTCGACATCAGGCTAACTCAGTCTAACTTTATAAAAGACCCATAACACGACACAACTAGAACAACGACGACACCTGCCGGGTAAACTGGTAAAGAAGTAATTAATTGATCTTACATTGTATGATGTGCTTCTCTTGAGGGGAAAAAACACTTAATGCCATAAATAGTCAACTCTTACAAGGTACAACCACATTCAGTTCATCATATTGCCTATATTTACAAACCCAGAAAAGAGCTTCAAACGAAAATTTATTAAAATATCGACCTCAACCATGAAAGAGACATCACGATTAAAAAAAAATATTTAGTAAAAATGTCTGTCCACTAGGTGTCACCAAAACCCAAGTATAGTGTTAGAGCACCAGGCTTACGCAAACTAATTATAGAATAATTATATAGATATATATTTTCTATATTATATTATTTTATTTTATATATTCTGAATGCCATTTGGTTTGTTTTTTTATGTTTGGTTGTCTTTTATATGTACTGTGGTCTAATAACTTTTGGAGTTTTATCTAAATACATTTTCAAAAAAGATACTGATACACTCAATAAAATACCGCATAGAATATAAACATGAGGCCATTAAAATATAAATTAAACTGTATATAAATAAATTGTTGCTTTGAGAGGCTTTGAAGGATAGACATCACGTGACAAGTGAATGAAGTCCCACCCCTTTCAGGAAGTGACCAATCAAACTAAACTTGCGCCCTCCTGCTGACGTGCGCTCTGAACCAATCAGAGCCGAGGCCGCCTGCGCACAGAATCGGCGGGATGGACGAAATTTATCTGCTGCTGCTGAGGGACAAACGCAAAGTCCCGGGACCATAAGCTCTGTGCAGCGAGCAGTGACAAGAATGTGCTTTCGATTTTAAATATAAGTCTTCAGCTGCACCGTTTGCTACAAGATTTTGTGTTTTACTTTTCAAAAAGGAGCGAGAAAAGGGACAGTGCTCTTTGATAAGAGGATACGGCGTTTTGCTGCTAATGAAGATTGACGATCAGAATACAGTAAGCTGCAGATGGAGACGGGCTAAAACATGCAGCTAGCCTGGATTGCAGTGTTTCTGGAAAATTAAGCGAAGATTGCCAGCAGTTTCTATGGATAAAGACATTTACAAGGACTTTGAAGAGCTGCCAAACACAGGATCGACGTTCAAAAAGGCCAAATCATCTACACAAATA
The DNA here is from genome assembly GCF_026225935.1 of Boleophthalmus pectinirostris. Classification (NCBI taxonomy): domain Eukaryota; kingdom Metazoa; phylum Chordata; class Actinopteri; order Gobiiformes; family Gobiidae; genus Boleophthalmus; species Boleophthalmus pectinirostris. The sequence continues at coordinate 21,068,283 of NW_026571070.1, forward strand.
ACATGGACCACCTAAAGTCGCGCAGGTGGGTTTCTAATATTGACGAAATTCTATTTCTATTACTGTATTCTGTTTGTATTTTATATTCAGAAGCATTAAAAAAAATGCAGCATACAGAGATAAGTCCGAGTAATCTACTTAATAAATAATATTATGAACATTTTGTGTCCCTGTGCACCTGTCACGGCTTCAGAGAATCAAAGAACATGTTTTTGATCATCCACTACATGACAGAACAAATGGATGTTCATTATCACGTAATAATTCAGGTATATGACCGTCCTCATAATTTGGTAATTGTCTTTTACGCATTGGATAGATTATAAGCGAAGGTGTGTGAACAATGTTCTGGCAGTGGGAGCGCGTAGTCCATTGTCAAAGTACATGTTATGTAATAACTGAAAGACACACTCTTGTGGATATAGGATTTAATATAACACAATGCAAAAGTCCAAAAATGTATGCTTTCACTGTAAAATACCTAATGTGACATTTATTTTGGTATATTTAGGGCAGTGATTATTGAAATGCAACATATCAAATGGTAGTGTCCATGGATCTTTTTTCTGTATTCATATGGTGGATAATATTTATTATGGCCACTGTGAAATTGTATCATTCAATATAACAATCTCACAGTAAATGCTCTTGTGTTTTCACAGGAGCATCATGACTCATATGCACTGTGCAGATTACAGTTTTGTTCATTTTGATTGGGTGTTCTGACAAAATGATGTTTTTTGAATGTGGTCCGTTAGTACTTTGCACTTCTCCTGACCACACCCTAGCCTCTTACCAAAATACTCCCTCACAACTATACCTCTGTATGTGAAAGAACCTCTTTACAGAAGCGGCCTCTTTTCCAGCAAAATGTCGCCCCTCCCTCCTGTGCACCATGGACCACTGCAGCAAATGAGGCATGAGCAGAGTTAATTTGATACTTACAGTCTTAAACCCTGTATTTGTATTTATTTTAGTAGTGACGAGGATGAAGAGCTGCACTCCACAGATCCAGAGAGTAAAGAAAAGAACAAAGATAAAAAGGTCCTGTGCAAAGTGAAGTGGTCTCGTGATGAGGTAAGGTTTTATTCAGGCCTGTGACCAACTGTAAAAGGAGGGAACATATGAACACAGATAACAGTGCACTCATATTTGGTTCCAGGATGAAAAGCTGAAGAAACTTGTCGAGCAGCATGGAACGGACTCATGGAAATTAATAGCAAACATCTTTTCTGTAAGTGCCCCATGAAACAAACAGGTATTGTAGCTTCACCTACCTGAGGTCATGGCAATAGTTGTAATGTGAAGTTGGGCCCAGTGCCAGATTTTGTATATGTAGTCAGAGCAGTCCAAACTGTCATGCTGTGGTGTGGGCTCCTCATGTGTGTGACTCTGTCACAGGGGAGGACAGATGGCCAGTGTCAGCACCGCTGGCAGAAGGTGCTCAACCCAGAGCTGGTGAAAGGACCCTGGACAAAAGAGGAGGATCAAAAGGTAAGATGAGACAGGAGTTCCAGTTCTACACTGCTACATGATAGGGGCTTTGCAAGCTTTATGCTCTATTTGATGTAAATACTTGAAAATAGAATAATGGTTATAATGTTAAGGAAATCTCCAGAATATATAGAGAGATATATATTCTGTCCTAAACCCTTCTCTAATGCATCTGAAGGTAATTGACCTGGTTCACAAGTATGGCCCCAAACGCTGGTCTGTGATTGCAAAGCATCTCCAGGGAAGGATTGGAAAGCAGTGTCGCGAGCGATGGCACAACCATCTGAATCCAGAGGTGAAGAAGTCCTCATGGACCCAAGAAGAGGATCGCATTATCTATGAGGCCCACAAACGATTAGGGAACCGCTGGGCTGAAATATCTAAACTCCTGCCTGGAAGGTAATTTCTTTTCATTTTAATGCTATCATGTAAAAAAACTATAAAGCTAATGAAAAAACAAAACAAACAGGACAGACAACTCAATCAAGAACCACTGGAACTCCACCATGAGGAGGAAGGTAGAGCATGAGGGCTACCTGCAGGAGGGATCCAAGAGCTTAAGCTCTAGTCAGACTGGAAGGAGGCGCCAAAGACAGTGTCCTTCTACACTCACAGAGCCTCCGAGCAGTGACACCAGCCCCCTCCCTGTACAACAGAACCAGGTCAGAGCATAGACACAACCTCCTTTGATGGAAAACTCAACTTAGTAATAATGAAATGTTTTATTTCAGACTGGTGCTTACCCCTTTGATTCGCACACTGGGCACTTGATGGACACAAATAATCCTGGATACTTATCAGTAAGTTCATGTGAAAAGACATCTACATTTTCTTTATTTCTAATTTGTTGTGTCTTTGTGATCGCTAACATTGGACTTCAAATCAAAAACTTGAATGTCCTGCAATTTTCATCTAACTTTAATTGACAAATTATGTCGCACTCTGCTATGTGGTTTATTTGGTCAAAATCAATGTTGTCTGTTTTCTTATATTTTTTTCCTGCTGTCCTCTTAATCTTCTAAAATGTGTTATAGCCGTCATGCCTGGATGACCCTGACAGAGAGAAAAGAATTAAGGAGCTTGAACTGCTGCTTATGTCAGCAGAAAGTGAAGTCCATCATCAAGTGCAGTGCAGAGGCCCTGGTGTAAGAGCGCAGTGTGGTTGTGTGTTAGCATAGTTAGCACACCCTGTTTTCAGTTTCCTTTTACACTGTAAAAAGCTGATTGTTATTAAATTGCTCAAACCAGTTCACTATTATACACTATTTAGTGCATCACTAAACATTACAATTGGAAGTATAATAATGTATATTTATGTGTTGACTCCTTTTTACAGTGTGTGTTGTGAAACAAAAAACATTTTTGTAGTCCAATTTGCTGTAGTGTTGCTATAGTAACTAGGCTCCCATCTCACAAGGCAGACTGCACCGGTTTGTGCTTCAAAGCTGCATCTGCCCTCCACGATCAGTCTCAGTGTTAAACCCTCTCCCTTTTTACCTCAGTGGCTGTGCTGTGGCTCAGCTAGCATTCTTTCTACACTGACATTTCGTTCATCTTAAACTGCACGTATAATTATCCTGTCTGTTCATTTAACATCCTATCTTATCTCTTATCTTATTTCTAATATTAACTCTCCCATAAAATAAATTTAATACCTGAAAAAAATGCTAACATGCTCACCTTTTGCCCCAGAATATAGAGCAGTACTCAGCAGTCTGGTCGGACAGTTGTAGCAGCTTGGAGGACCAAGCAGAGAGAAGGTCATGGGGGGATCCCAAGACCCCACAACAACCCACTGCGCATCCCCCCATCTCCCCAAGCAAGTTCCTGGCTGTGGAGGCCAGCACTGTACTCTCTTCTTTGCAGACCATACCAGAGTTTGTTGAGACAATGGAGCTTATTGACTCTGTAAGTCTAGTTTAAACGGGTATATTTATGAGAAGAGTGTACATAAAGTTATACAGCTCTAGATGTGTCCAAAATGAAAATATTTACTGTTTACTATAGGATCCGGTTACATGGAGTGACGTGACCAACTTTGAGTTGTCAGACACTGAGACACTGCCCAGACACAACCAGGCTGGCTACACAGCACTGCTGCAGGAAAGGACTGTTGATACTTCAGAGAGCTACACAGTGGACTCCCAGGCGGCCTTATGCTTACGCAACAAGGACCCCACCACATTTGGAGTTGGCAGCTCTACATCTCTGACGCCCATTACCTCATCCAAACCTCTTCACACTTCCTCTGGGAAACGGAGGAAAAGAGAGAGAGGGGAACCGTTGTCTGAACGGACCTGCAACTCCTTCCTGGATAATATTCAAAATTCACCCAAGAAAACACCTACGAAGTCCCTGCCATTTACGCCATCACAAGTACATATTTTTCCATTACCTAATGTTTAACTGTAACCCATTCATTAGGCTTAATATGATGTTTTGTTTCTAGTTTTGCAATATATTAGGAGCAGAGCACTTGTATCTGGATACTCCGTCTCTCACATCAACCCCTGTGTGCAGTCAAAGATGTCTCCTCAACACGCCTGTACACAAAGAAACCACACCTAAGCATGAGAAAGAAAATGAAGGGTAACATGCACTGCAGCTGTAAATGATCAGATTGTATTATTTAAATACTTACTAATGTGAGATACACTTTGTAGATCCAGAACTCCTAAATTTCGAAAGACTGTTATGATCCCCACACCCAGGACGCCCACACCTTTTAAAAATGCTTTGGCTGCACAGGAAAAAATGCATGGTCCACTCAAAATGGAGGTGAGCTGACATACCTGAGATAACTGGTGTAGATATTGTGGATTCTTTTGTTGTTATATCTATTTTCTATCTTGTTTTAGCCACAGCCACTGGCATTTCTTGAAGAAGACATTCGGGAAGTTCTGAAGCATGAGACTGGAGCAGACATTTTCAACCAAACAGATGTCCACGCAGACTATCAAACATGGAAACACAGTGTAAATACTTACCTAATTTAAGAAAATATATTCATATAGCAAGTAAATTCATACTAATGTTTTTTTTGTTATGCTTAATAATAATTGTTTTATTTTTTAGTTGGATGCTCCAGCTAGGAAGGTGCGCAAGTCCCTTGTACTCGATCCATGGGAAAAAGATTGTCTAAATGTACAACTCTTTCCAGAGCAGCTTAACATTGCACAAGTAAGTTGACTTAGTCTTGTAACTGGAGTAGCTAAAACAGTAGTGGACACAAGTTAAATAATGATAAACCTTTTTAGTTGCCAGATGACAGCTTACTGACAAGCTCATCGTTGATTACAAATACAGAGGAGGAAGAGGGCAGTCGACCTTTGAACTCCTTAGATGAGGATTCCTCTGTTTTACCTGTAAATCATTTCAAGTCCCCCGCAGCTCAGAAAACACAGAAACACACTTTAAACGAGGTGACTAAAAGCAAACAATTATTTTAACTTTGTCAAAAAGCACAGACTAATTTAAGCTTTTCTGTGCAGGTGCATGAGTGGGAAGCTGTGGTTTATGGAAAGACTGAGGATCAGCTGCTTCTGACAGAACAGGCACGCCAGTACCTGAACCCCTACACCTCAAGAGCCCTCATGCTCTGAACAGTCCACACTTCAGTGTCCCCATACACAGTGAGTCCAGTAAGAGACAATCCAGTCAAGAAATGCACTGTCAAGGACATTTGCAAAAAGCATGGCTGCTGTTATTGTGCTTGTGCATGTTTCTAGGTCACTGCCCAGGTAAATTTCGTGATTATAGATGTGTTTTGAAGGTTTCTTTTGAATACAGAATTCACTACAATAACAGTTTTGTACAGATAGACAGGTAGATTCTGCACTAGTGAGTGATAGGTAGATACTGACGTATACTTTAAATGTTAATATATTTTAAATGTAAAAAAAAAAAAAAAAAACTCATTATGCATCTCTTCAAATTCATTGCTAAACTCCCAATGCTGCAGAAAACTGCTTATTAGACACATCTTACTGGTTTGCAATGCCTTATTTACAAGTAAGGAGCATGTGCACGATTTTTAGATGTTTGGGATTAATAGGACATAGGTGGTGTTGCACTACTACTACTAATATATTTTGCTGCTGAGAACGGTGTATTTGGAAACTGGATAGCACTTGTGATGGACTATGATGTTTTTAACAGTGCAACTTTTCAACAAAACCATAGTTTCAGTCAGACATTAGTTTGAATGTATTTCATATTTTGACGGGAAAAACTGAAGGGTACCTTGTTTGTTTATTTATTTATTATCTGACAGCTCTAAAGCTTAGATTTTAATATAAATTAGACACATAATACATTTTTAAAAGTTTAACTTTGCTGACAAAACAGCCTAAAATCTACATACACTACAACTTTATCTGGTATTAGTAATACATTGAAGAATTTTATAATGCATTTTGTCCTGAAAGGGTTCATTGTTTTGAAGGCTGTCCAGTTATTTATTTAATGTCTACTAATTTATTTATTTTTTAAAAAAGGATTTAAGAAAAAATATTAAGAATTATATAGTCTCCCTCCCTTACTCCATCACTGAGTTAGTCACTGTCGATATAAAACAGAAGTTTCTATTCTGCATTCATGATTATTTTAATTAGTTAGGGCCTGTTTTTCTTAAGTCATACACTAGTCCAATTAGATAGCAAGACTATTTCTGATTCTGACCTCTAATCATAGACAATTTGCACTTTTTATCTATTGTTTATTGTACATATCTGATGGTTTATACAGGAGGATATAGCTGTTTGTGATGTGCGGTGTTAGTTTGTATTGTAACATTGTTTGTGCTGTTAAGATCCTGCTGCTTGGTTTGTTACGTCCTACATCCAGTACTACCTTGTTTAAAAAAATATCAGTGCTTCCATTTTGTAACCATTTCACGACACACTTCAGCTCATGGCAAATTAACTGTGTGGCTTTGATAATGTATTATTACATTTAATTTCGATTATGTTGTCTGAAGGAGAGTAAAAAGGGAAATCCAAGTAAACAAGGTATGTGTTGCTCACAATGTGATGATGAAGTTTTTTGTATTATTTTTGTAATTCATCATACAGTAAGTTGTATGTTTTTATCTTTGTACATTCCATTTGTGAGTTAAAGTCAATGAGTTTAAAAGTTATTACTTGGCAATGGCATTGTGGGTGTTGAAGGAATTAAGTAATACACAAGAGTAGTTGCAGCCATAGACTACTATAATCATGCTTGAGCAATACACTAAATGCTGGATTTAATTAAGGCATATTACAAGTGTAACACTTTTGTAGCATTTGCAGTTGGAATAACTGTGGTACAATGGAAATCCAAGTTTCTTTGTAACATTGTACAAAAATAAATGCATTTCAGTATATTTTATGCATCCTCTTTTTATGTCTCAAAGTAATATTATTCAAAGCTCGGTTTTATAGCCAGTCAAGTGTCATGAGGAGCAGATAAAGTGCTTCAAAGCTCAACCTCCTTCTATGTTTGTCAATGTAAGGATGCTAACTTGGCCTGGGGTCCGGCGACACGAGCGCCTCTCGCCCCTCTCCACAGGGTCAGCTGCAGGCCTAAAGGGGCCCACTCACCCATGACTTAATGCCCCCGGGCTCCTTTGTCCTCAGGCCTGTTGGTTTTACACACCCATTCATTCAATTGCCCCCAAATGGAGGGAAGGACACAACATGATGACTTGCCTTATGCTGAAGGAGCAGCAATGTAAATGCATATGCACATACACACAAGAAACACATGGTTTGCCATGTTCACTTAATCAATATTCTTTCAGTAAAGTCATTCTTGTGTAAATACATCTATTGTTCTGATAGGGACGCACCATAAAAGTTCAAATATGGTCTCATTAGGCGCAGCTTCAACCTTTTAATTGATTGCATTGCAAGTAGAATGTATTCATGCGCCAATGTTTCAAATGCGATTTTTCAATGTTCAAATTGAAGTAAGGAACTAATTATTTAACCACTGACCCTTTTGTCCTGAACATTAAATATAGTGCTTATATTAAATTGAATATATCTTGCTCCATCCTTGAGTGAGCATGCACACTCCTGTGCTTTTGTGTTAGCAGACAGCAGATGTCAGCCCATTATAGGCCTGACAGAACAGTCATCTGGTAGGCAGCTCGCCCCTCCCTGTGCCCCTAAAGGCAGCTCCTGCAGCAGGAGAGGACACTTTACGCGGGGCCATTCTGAGCCTGCTCTGGCGGCACTAGAAGGATCACTGCTTCCACTTGTTGCTGCGAGACGTGAGGTCAGTGAGACTCCAGTCTAGCTGAGATTCACAACAATACTACACAGAGATGTCTTCATAGGAAGAAAACAGCTCTAGTGTTTGAATTCATCACTGTCATATCTGTGCGACTGATTTTTATAGAACGCTCAAGGGAATGGTGGGTCGCATCCTCAACAATATCTCCTTCAGTACAACTTCATTATCATAAAAAAGGCAATTGTATCTTGCACAGTATCTCTTAAACATAAATTATACATCAACAAATCCATGATATAAATTTGCCAATCACAGTTTGATTAGGGGCAGACAAGCAGAGTGCTCTCTCTTCATAAACATTCTCCACACTGCAAGAAAGTGTCCCAGCTCTGGCCCCAGAGTGACTGCCCCCTACAGGCTCCACACAAAGGACTAAACCACAGACCTAATCTAGTCAGGGTGAGAACCCACTGCGTTTCCCAGTAAAGGTCAAGGCCAAGGTTGGGATTAGAGTTTGTGTATATTTTTTAGGGAGAGCTAACCTCCAGCCCTCCCTCTGCGCAGCGCTACAGAGGAAAAAGAAAAGAGTGCTGTGTACATTGCTCCAGTGTTGCTCATGGCAACAGCCTCAGTCCGTGGTCATTTGGAGAAGTTTAGGCCTCAGTCTTGCTTCCTTTCACCCAATTTCTCCAGCAGCAGCAGTGAAAGAGAGGGGCCCAGTGTGTTCAAAGGATGTGTGAGGTAATTCTTTGAAAAGAATCAGAAAATCTAGGTTTTGTTTTTAGTTCTGTTCTTTACAATAGGCAAACACTAAAATGTTTCAGGGAAACAAACTAACACAAAAGCATTCTTCTATACACACAATCATATGTACAGAATATAAATATTACATATTTAAACAACACTATGCTTTTTCATTGTATAGTTGTTACTGCTAATTTGTGGCATTTTATGTATGAAAATAAAATATCAAGAATACTGTGCATCTGTGTGTGTGTTGTTTTTTTTTGGGGGGGTTTTTTTTTGTGATGTTACAGCAGTCGTAATTTGGTTACAAACTGAATCAGGGTGTGTGGAGTCATGCACACCCACACAAATGATTCTGCTGCTCATAGACCTTTGAGGGTCTAGTCACCCTCAAAGGCCCTATTGGTGGCTCCCTGGCACTGGCTCTTCCTGCGGCACTTGGACAAGATCCTGTAGAGAAGACTGGGCGACCGCTGGGTGTGTGAAGCTGAGACAGGACCCTCGCTGTCAGTCTGGCCCCAGTCCAAAGCCCCTCCTCCGGCCCTGTTGCCCCTCCTGAGCGCATGCTGAACGTGTCCACTGGGGACAAAGAGGAAATAACAAACACAAAGCCCTGTTTATTCCTCATGACCCAAATTCCACTGCGAGACCAGTGCGGAGCGGGACAGAGGCCACTGTGTGCAAACTCACTGGAACACTGTCAAACAAACATGTACCTCTATTACAACTACACCGTATAGCTTATTGAGCAAAGTGGCTTGATCTGTGTGCAGTGCGCACCCTTATAAAATATAATGCCATTGCAATTTGTTTTAGGAGTCTCACATTACGAGCATTTGATCATTTATGTTAAAATATATCTATAATAATACTAATAAAAAGTCATAAAAACAATCATATTGAAATCTCACCTATTTGTCATAAGAATTGCCAATAAATGTTCATTGTTTTTACAATGTATGCATTACATTGTAACAATTAAATAAATGCATTTTTCTTAGATTATTTTTTGCAATTTACTCATTAAATTCTTGTAAACATTAAGCTGTTTCCTTTCCCTCCTTTATTAATGAGAGCGGTGCGTGGTGTACTGCGCGGGTTATGGGTGGGGGTTGTAATCAGAGTGCATTGTCAACTAATGAGGGAACGGAGGGGCCACCTGTTCAGAGGCACAAGGCGGAGCAGTGGATGGGGATTTGGGGGGAGGTGGGGTCCCATGTTGGAACAGCTGCTCAGTGCTGTGTGTACATGATGCATCTACTTCGTGTAGGAGATTTGTTTTAGTAGCAGGACTTACGTTTGATGCCTCCTCTGAACACCTGCATCGTCCAACATGCTTCTCAGAGACACAGTCCTTCTGTGACTTGTGATCTGTTTTTTTGACTGGAAAAGGCAGAATTACTAATTAAATATGTGCTGTTATTAACCATAATGCAGGTGTAGATTGCAATGTCAGTGTAATAGTTAGAGTTAGTTAGATTTAATAGTGATTACTACAATAATCATTACTATTGATATATTGTAAATATTTTTGATCAAATTCTACATTATTAAAAAATATTATTAGCATTTTTCTTATCAGTAGTGTTTATGTTTATGTTTAACAAATACAATGCTGTGGTGTGTTTAATACTAATTTATTATTATTTATATATCATTACATACCATATAATTTTATATCATTACACCTTCATTTAGCTGTTTTATTGGTGCAGAATCACAATTGAACAAAGATTATTCTGTATATTATATTTCAATTCAAAGTTATCCAAAAATATATTATTATGTGTTGATTTGCTTTTGCTGTGTAAAACCAAAATCAATCTTAAAATTCACATATTCAAATAAGTGCCAAATAAACAATAAGTAACTGCTATAGAGACACAGTATGAATCAAGACTCATGTTAAGTCACAAATGCAGATTTGACAATCCTAACTGGTATTGAAATGTACCTGGAGTCAGTAATAAATCAGAAGTGACACCGTAATAATCCCTCAGTGCTGCAGTGCTTCACTTTATGACACTGACCACCATCACTACCACTAACCTGGCTCAGCTCCATGACACACGAAGCTGGGAAGTACCCCCTCTGTCCGTCCTGGAGTCGTCCAAACCATCGCCCCTCCTCGTGTTTGAACAGGACCAGGACCACGTCACCAGGAGTCAGCCGCAGCTCTTCTGGCCAGTAGGGCTCGTAGCTGTACATCGCCACCATCTAGTGGACAGTATGAAAATGACACATTGACGCATAATATTTACAAATTCACCAATAACATGTCAAGTTCAATGAGGGCTAATTGGTGAGAATCACTTTGGACATATGGATTCTGAAAAATACAACTTCTACTACTTATATTATTAGTGTAGCCTTTTCAGTCCAGGGCTCAAGTGAATGGAGAGGATTAAGGTTTAAATCTCAGAGATTAACTAGTGTCTAGTGAAATAGAAACCCTAAATCTTAACCTATATGCATCCTCCTTAAATGACCCTCCTGTAAATAGATTGTAACTGACAAAGTATTCTTATGTGTCCATGAGAATAAATTACATAGTACTTACTACATCAGCAATGCACCAACCCTAAATAGCATGGTAATATAGTTTAGGTAATTCATTTACATATGGATTAACAATTGGCAATATATAAGTAATACAGTTTGTGCTACATATGTATTTGTATTGTGTCATAGAAGTGCAATATAGAATTGTCTTGCCTTTTCAGCTTCAGCTCTGAATTGACACCTTCCTGTTTGTGAAAAAGCAAAAGCATAAAAAAAAGGAATAAATTAAAAATGCTTTCCTAGATTGTTGATTGAGACTTCCCCTCAGGATTAGACAGAGCCATAACACTGGAGCCTTATGATGCAGTAATGTCATGCTACGCCACGCTCCACTGCAGTCATTATAATTCACCTTACCTTGGGGAGCCAGGACAGTGGTGAAGACATCAAAGTGCTCATTGCTGTGCATGTAGATACGCTGCATCTTGAGGAACTGAGGGCTTCTCTGCTCCTTCTGCAGTGCCTTAAAATAAATGCGGCTGACTAATCCACTGCAGCAGAATAGAGCAACAAAAACAAGAGCAGGTCCATCCAGAGTGCACCAGTCATTATGGAGGAACTACACTTTGTTTAATTATTACATTATAATTACAATTTTAAAAATTAACACTATTTCCCAAGGATGATATACTGTCATCCATAATATCATGCTTGAACAGTTTTTGTTAAGGCACCATCTGGTCACATGTGGGAAACGACAGGCGAGGGCCACAAGTCGCGTAATGGGAATTCAAATTCTTCATTTAACTTTGTCATGAGTGGCTGATTGATTTTGGGTTATCGACTGTGTCCCATTTTCAAGTATCCTGGGTGAGCAGGGACAAAGACAAATGGCTTGGGATGGACAGCTCAACAGATGGTGATGAAGCCCCCCCCCCATTACCCCCCTCTCTTGTCCCATAGCACATCTCTCCTATGCTGCTCAAGTGCAATGGGGATGGACTGTCAACTTGGGTATGTGAATGAATTCCTCTGATCAACAGGATTTTTAACAAATCAATTTTAAGTTTTTACACCCTGTACTTTGGGATCAAGGGATAATTTATACCAGTAGATTTTAAGAGTCTAGACACATCAAATAAAAGCACAACTAAAAACATAGGTCTATCTCATAATAGACAATTAAATATGATTATATACTGTTTGTGGAATCATGTCAGAATATACCTGTGACCCAAATAAATTAATCAATCCTCCCAAATATAAAAGTCAATTAAAAATTATGCCACAGGTTTCTTAAGTGACCTTACAAAACAAAGTTCCACTGCCAACACTGCCAAGCTGCTTAGGACAAACTATAGTTAGATAAATACACCACTGGATATGAATGAGTATTATTATAACTACAACAAATCCTTTGGTGCTTACACAATTTGTCACCACGTTGGGAGGATTAACTACTTTTGTACACATTGCCCAATACGTAAAAGCCAAAGAGCGCAATTAACTACATTTTTAAAATTAAGAACTGAAATTGTTAATTTGTCAAGACAATTATTGGAAGAAGGGGGATGTTATGTCTCCACATACAATGAGTAATATTACAATGAGATTATAATGACCCAAAACACAACAGTGTTACAGTTATGTAAAAAATGCTCTTGTTCCAATTTGGAAGACATGGAAGGGAGCAGATTCTGAAATTAAGCATTGACACAAGATTCTGGTAAATAAGAGAGACAGTAATTTCACTCACTGCTATCTAATGCATATTTAGCTGTGAAGTGATATATTTTACCGGGAGGAGGCCCGGGGAAGACCCAGGACACGCTGGAGGGACTGTGTCTCTCGGCTGGCCTGGGAACACCTTGGGGTTCACCTGGAAGAGCTGGAGAATGTGTCTGAAGTGAAGAAAGTCTGGGAGTACCTGCTTAGACTGCTGCTGCCCTGCAACCCGTCCCCCGATAAGCGGAAGAAAATGGATGGATGGATGAATGAATGAATGGAGGGTGATGTATTTTAATGGATGCATGAACCACCAGTGCAGAGAACAATGCAATTGCCCAAAACTCAGTAGCCTATTAGATGTACTAAAGACATTTATTATCACCAAAAAGCTGGGGACAGTATTTACAATTATAGATTTCATTCATAAGACAGAAAAGTCATGTGTGAACTTATATTTGTACAGTCCATGTGACAAAGAAGCAGTCTGAATTAATGTCAGTCTACATTCATTTCTTTCCAGGTTTGCCTTTTCTCTTGCCCCCACCCCCACCTCCTGCTGCTGCTTTACCCCCTTTACCTTTACCACCTTTGCCACCTTTGCCCCCTGGGCCCCTGCCTTTTCCTGGCATGCCCCCCCTGCGTCCTTTCTTCCCAGCTCCCCTCTTATATTTAGCAGCAGCCGCTTCTCTGTCCTCCTCTCTCATCTGCTTATTGACAGCTTTGGTCACATCCAACTTGGGCTTCTTGCTGTCCATAATTTGAAGGAGGTCCAGCTGTTTCTGTTTCTCATTTGAAAAGTCTCCAATGACAGGCTCAAACTTCCTCTTCTCGCCTTTCTTTTTGGAGGCCTTTTCCTTGGGTAGTCGGTCCTGAAATCTGCCCACGGATGCTGTGGATGTTTTGGCCACACTAACAGCCAGAGCCAGCTCATCTTTGGATTGTTGCGCTTTGGGAGTCAGTCCTGCTGCTGGTATCTTAATCTTCTGGGCCCTGGCAATGTTCTTCAACCTGTTCAGCTCGTTCTTGGCCACGCGCTCCTTCTTGGCTTTTACGCGTTTGGCAAACTGGTCCTCATTTGGGTCGGCCGTGTCGGGCACCTCAATCAACCAGTCTTTAGTGTTATCATTGGCTCTTTTATAGCCCCATCGCCTCCTCCATTCCTTAGCATTTTCATCCCAAACCAGATTGGTCTTCTTTTTCTTCTGGATCCCCTTCAGCTTGGCGAACTGCTCCCATTTCGTCGGGGGTTTGGGCTTAGGTGGAGGCTTTTCTCTAGGCAAAGGTGTTGTCGGGTCGGGTAGTTTAGCCACTATCGCCTCCTCAACCCTCTCCGTTGGTATTTTCCATATCTCGTTTATTAGCAGCTGAGTGTTGTCTCGGGCCAGCGCTTTGAGAAACTCCTCTCTGTTCTGTTGGCGCAGCTCCACGCGGTTCGGATCATATGCCAGTAGGTTACCAAGGTCAAACTCCAAATCTAGGTCTTTCTTTACGGTGATGCTTTTGAGTTTTTCTGCTTCGTCTTGCTCCGCTTTAGCTAACAGCTCCTCTACGCTGCTCGCTGCCATGTTGTCTCCACAGACCAAACGCACGTGGGGAGCAGAATGTCATTTTAGCCAACGACTTCCGGGTTACGAGTTTAAACATTTCCTGGCTCGACCACAGGAGGTCGACATTGGTTTAAATATTTTAGTTGTTAAAGCCAAATAATCTAATGTGTTTATTGTTTTTTACAAAAGTAGTCTTATAACGAGGACAAGGAACTAAGAGAATCTTTGTGTTTTGGACCTATGCTAGTTACTTCATACATGCTGCTGTGAAAATGAGTGCAGATTTGTAGGTAAGGTATGCAGTAGGTGGACTTTTGATTGCATTAGCACAAGGTTAAAAAAAGATTTAATTATTTATTTATCTTATTTTTATATAATATATGAAAAAAGAAAAGATGCATTTTCCGAGGATTTTTTTTACTCAATTAGCCTACATGAAACATGCTTTGTTAAGGCCTCCAGCCCTTCAAAAGTTATGATTTCCCTAAATGAATTACAAATTAAACTGGAGTAACTTTCTAAAGGAGTAGGCAAAAGGCATAAAAAACAGACACTTTGCCAGATTTATGATTTTTAACGCTTTCGGTGAGTAACATGAGATTTTGAATGGGTGTTGAATTTAGAAAAATATATATACAATTATTATTTCTCCATCAAAGAATTTCATTTGCAGTTAGATGAAAAGTTTTAAAATCAAGAATAAGTATGATTTTTCTTTTCACTTAAATTCTCTTCATCTTTGTATTGACTTTGCACAGTATGGCAAATCTTGTGTGGACAAAAAAATCTGCAACACAAAATTATTGTAGCAACCTGCAATAATGGTTGCTACAATATTCACACATTCTACCAATAATTTAGGCAACTAGTCTTCATATTGACTTCATTAGTGTGGGCTTTGTGCTAAAGATTTGATTATGATCATTTAAATTACACTGTTCAATGTTGTCCTCACCTCACCACCATTTAGATGCTTCGAGAACATTCTAAATTCACTGCTCAGTGTAATAATACCCTAATAGCTTAAAGTAGATGTTTAATAAAATGGGTACTGCCAAAAGAAGAATACCACAGGCTACTAAGCATCACAAATGTTTCTGCTAAAGATTCTAATTATGTTTTATAATGCCCAAATCTGACTAAAGAGTGAATATATAAGAAAAGTACTATACCATGCAGTTGTTGTTAAATTCACAAATCTGAACCTCTCTCTCTCACACACACACACACACACACACACACACACACACACACACACACACACACACACACACACACACACACACACACACACACACACTCCTATATCAGTAAATTTAAGGTGGGTAAAGTGTCCTGCTCAATGACACAATTACAATATGTGCCACGATCAGAGCACAGACTGATGCATCTTTTGGATAGTGGGCAAAGACGGTGACACTTTTATCTTTTCACCTAATCTTTTAACCAACTGTTACTTTTCACAGTTCTTTATTCTATAGGCTATGTATGTGATTCTCTTCCAGACCATGGATTATAATAACTCTATTTTAGTCCCTGTCCCCACTAATTTAGACAGAGACATGGAGCAGGCAGGGGAAGGGCGGGGGTCTCTTATTACTACTGAATGCAGCTTGTGGCTCAAAGACGCTGGTGTTATTATTTTGGGCTGCAGTAATTATATTCATCGCTAGACTTGCCATGTGAATGCTAACACGGTGACAGGCGCAAAGATAAGGTCACAAGTGATGCTGTGTTTAGAGAAGGGAGGAAATGCGTAATTAGTGGCCCAAAGTCCCTGTGGTGATTTAGAGGGGGCTATAAGGTCCGCTGTGACGTGGACATATAGTTTCTAAAAATCATCCAATTTGAGCCTGTCCTCTTGTTAGCGCTGCCACCACACAACATCAGGGATTTCCTTTATATGTTCTTCTCACTTAAAGCATGACCAAAGTTACATTGCTTTGCTATGGCACTCCCTTTGTTGCATGTTGACAAGATAAACTTCTCCATATCCTTTAAGACGATAGGATTAAATTCAGTTGAAACTGTATAAAATAGAAATAGTCTAGCATTTAAAAATAGAATGTAACCTCATATTAGAGCATTGCATACGTCTGTGCTTCTTCTGTACATAGAACTACATAACCATAGCTTTCTCTATCAAATAACACAAGGATTTCATTATTGATTTTGCATTATTCCTGAAGTGAAGGATATACTTACAAATGCTCACAGGTTGCATGTGATGTCATAGAAGAGGAGGAGAGCTGTAGCACAGGTGTCTGTTTAGTCCTGACCATTCTGAACCATGTTTGCCATGGTGTCAATAATTCATCATGCTCAGGCACTGCTCCTTGTCCTCTTGGGAAGATGCATGTATTTGAAAAAGAAAATGTAAACGCACATATTTACAGAGATTATCCCCATTCTGAACTTTATTAAACATTTAAATCCAAATTGATCTGGTCATAACAGGTAAAGTCACGGCACATCTTCAGTATCTTTTTTCTCCTTTAATTATGTTCCCTTCAGGTGTGGCCACAGTAATTAAGATACATATGCTTGTAGAGAATATACTCAATCCTAATTATATCTAGTTCCACTAATGCACAATGTAAAGTTTGTGAATTTAGAAGTTGCACATAGGGGTGCATGGTCTTTTTCCACATGAATATTACGTCAGCTTGTACGTAACAGGCTGCTCCTTGGTTTGCATTATGTTCTACAGAAGGGCAATGTCGCCTTTTCATCAAACGCATAGTAGCTGGTTGCCATCGAGCACATGAATCACAGGAAGAGAGAGAGGACGTTCATTCATGTTGGAGCCTCAGGGCACTAACTTCTCTCGTCTCAAAGTTATCCTGTTTGCATCACAGGCGAGGTGAGAGCACTGCAGGCTCTGCTACACAAAAAGTGCAAAATAATCTTATCACCTTTTTGGCACAAATCGGAGGTGATTAGCTGCTGACACTTTGCCTGGGTATTTATAGCTCTTAAACATTACATACATTCTTATAACATTCTTCACTGGCCATTAGTGATTTTTCAGGGAGCAACGAAACAGGATTTATATTGTTCATATAAATAATAAATACTACTCACTCTGTAACAATTCTGATTGCATGTCTAGAAATATTCATAAAAGGGAATGTAGCCAGGTAAATGTATGAAGCCATTCATGCAAAACAAATAATCCACATGACAAGCTTAGCCACTTTGTAGATTGCTCTTACTGCTTCCTAGTGCCATAAGCTGAACAGGAGGGATCCGGTTCAGTTTGCTGATAGATAAGGTCAGAGTTGTATTGATTTGTGAGTGTTTGGGATAGTAAAGTCTTTGGGCTATTTGACATGCCAGATAGATGGTTCTTCGTGTCCTGAGAATATATGTGCAGCATATACATTATTGGCATCCGATGGTTATTTAACATAAAATAACCTTTTTTCATTCAGTTGAGCTGAAGTTTGGAGTGGCGTATTAAGTTGCCTGAGGAATCCTGGCTGGGTGCCTGGACACAGCAGGCCTTAGAGAGAAGAGTCCTTGAGATCTCACCCCATCCACTTTAACTGTATGCATGAGACAGAAGCAGCTAACAGCAGAGTGACGTATGCACCTGCACGCTCCTGCTGGACCTTCCAGAGGTCGCCCCTTCCTCAACTTTAGCTATAACATTGGGCCATGTCATTCAGGGCTTCCACAACTTCCACACAATTGCTGAAGACATACATCCCTCCAATATGAGAGTGAGCACTTGATGAACCATTACTGTGATTGGATTTGGGTTGTGCATGCTGTTTATTGCTGGGCTTCCAAAGTGGTGATATCCAACTATCTTGGGCCTATATGTTTTTTCTCACATTATATTATCCAGTGACTCACCAGGAAAAAGACAGAGGTTTGCCCAACTTGTGCGCCTCAGGTAATGCTAGAGAAATCCTCTTTGAAGCCCTGGTGAAGCTCCAGTAATGAGGGGGCTGAGCTCTGGGCCCTTTTGTGAGGGGCATCCTAGACCTTTATTGATCCCCTGTTAATTAGTCCAAGGAGCACATGGTGCATAATTAGACTGATTCTGAGCTTAAGCAATGTAGAGCTACACTGACTCCCATGGGGAATACTCACTGTAGGATGGATGTGGAATTTGGATAATTGCAGTTTAGTTTGGAGGAAATCATTTCAACAAAATGATAAAACACTGCTCAGCCCAGACTCATTTTAGCACAGCCCATTGCCATTTGCAAAAGAAATGAACATCTGAAGAATGTGATCATTATGTGAGAATTGTCCAGATAAAAAAACAGGGCACACATAATAATGCACCCTTCACATGCTTTATCAAAAGCAAGAGGGCTTTTAGACTCTAAGTGCCACTTCACTAGACACCAACAGATTTTATGGTAGTGGACTGTGGGGAATGAAGGATAAAAAAGAGATTGAAGATAGAGCTTTAAACAAAACATGAAATTTGACAAGTGACAAATGGCCTTTTTAGAGATGCGTGGAGACAGTACAAGTGCTTTTGTCTCCCATGTGGGCAGCAGCAAATCATGCTCCAGTGATATTTCTCCAGAGCTCTGCCGAGTCATTGAGACATTTTATCTGTCAATTTGACTTACAAAAAACTCTCAATCGTTTATAATCAGCTTTAAGTGTCGAGAGGAAAATGCAGTTTGCAAAAAGTGAGGTCATGCGGTTTGTTTTGCAGTACGTCACTGTAAGGTCCTCTCTTCCAGCAGGTTGCTCCTGAATATATTCATGTGGCTGGACATGGCTCACGTGAAGCTGTCTCCAGCTCAGACCTGGGACGGATTGCACTCTCTCTGGAGAATAGACTGTGCTCACACTCCATTCAGGAGCCATGGCTATGGATCACTCAATGTTGGCCAGTGAGTCAGAGGAGCTCTGCTCATTAGCAAAAGGGCAGAAGCCATCTTGGTCGTCTCGTGCTCGCAGCCCCTGTCACTTATTGCTCACACACTGTCACTGTGTCGACGGCATGCTAAATATCCACCATCAACACATTTATGCCCAGTCAAAGATGCTCATAGACATTTATTCTACAAAGTCACTCCTTTTGGAAACTTTGGCTTGTTCTGACAAACTTGTCTGATCAATGCAGTGATTAAATGTTGGTCACGTATTGTAAACTCTTTGGTCCAAAATGATGCAACGATCACTAATTACAAATCGGGCACCTCTCCACTGCCCTTTGTCATGGCATAAGAGACGGTGAACCTCATGGGGAAAACTGGGGACTGTCCTGAGCTAAAAATAGTGTGGATCGTATACATTTTGCAGGGACCCTCCAGCAGTGGCTTTGAAATGGAAATGCATACGCCTGTTTTATCCATTCCCTGGAGTTTGAGGAAGTTAACAATTAATAAGTATTGGACAAAGCATCTCAGGTTTCAGAAAGTCACGTTTCCTGACAAAATGTGCTCAAGTTTTTTGTTTATTGATTGCATACTTCTTGTCTCTGTTGGTAATGAAATTGGTCTTCTGCATTTGACCCATCACTTGTGCTGAAAAGTTATGAACACAAAAGCTCACCCAGACACAGGGAAAACAAACTCCTCTCAGTGTAGCCCCAGCTGACCCAGAATCAAACACTTGACCTTCTTGTGCTAAGACAAAAGCTCTTGAGACTGAAGTATCTTGGGTTATGCACATACCAACAAATTAAAATCAGTGTGGCACACTCTTCTATTAAATGATGCACTGCCATAAACACAACAAGGAGAGTGCATGAAATAGAAAGATATTAGTGGCCCCAATGGATTTCTAAGGAAAAGTTTTGAGGTGTCTTAAATGTTTCAATATTGACACTTAACTGAAGCCCCTCTCCCACAGTTCCCACTCACACTGAGGAAAGCTGCAGGTTGTGACCTTCAGAACTAAAAAGCTGTACAGAGCGCTCCTCACTCCAGAGGCTTTGGCACAAAGGAGCTCAGCCTGGTGTGAAGAGCCTTAACCTGCATCGCCAAGATGTGCACACATCTGAAATCACTGCACCTTTGTGTGAGCCTGTGGATCTCAGCGTGCAAAGCAGATTTCCACCTCCATTACTCTTCAAAGAGGAACACTTTTATTCAGTAAACACAGACTGTGACAGCCTGTGAAGCCTCAGAGCATGATGCTGCTCCCTCTGAGGTTCTTGACACCATTTATTTGGCCACACCTGCTCTGGCTCTGAGGCTATGGATGCGGTTTAACATGTGGAACTCCTGCTGCTCTGTTATCTTATCTGCTTCAATGAAAGATGAAGAGCGCTGTTAAACCATTAAATGGAAGTAATTCCTTCTTGAAAAAATACAAACTGTTTGAGGTTCCTGAATGCCTCTTTAGTTTCCATTCTGTCGCTTATGGGAATACCTCTCCCATTCACACGTGCACTTCCATTGAGCACCTGGAAGTGACTGCAAACATCAACGGCACTGTGCTAATTCTCAGGTTTATTTTGAGCTTATTTAGACATTTCTCTGAAGCAGGAATTAGACGTAATTGTCACTCACGCTGTGAAATGAGTGTCATTTGCTCCATGGCTGCATACACAGTGTCAATGACGAGTAATACAAGTGACAGATACTCCCAAATAAAACGCGATGATTCAGTGTCACTGATCTGAACACAGAACGGATGCTGCTCCATCTTTGATTCTTTACATGCCATTACATGGAGAAAAGAAGCTTTACTGTATGTGTGAAAGGCCCGGGGCTACGTAACCTACTGTAGGCTCTGTGTGGTTACTGACACTTCCTCCTGCCCTCATTTAAAGTCATTGCCTAGTCCACCTTAATATCCAGCCCTGGGCGTATTGTTAGATTCAATTAGGCAAATAGGCTCAATCACAGCCCATGCGTTCAAACCTTGTGAGGTTTGTATAATGTTACTAGATCTAATATTACAAACTACAACAACATGCATTTGGGTTGCATTGAATGTGTAATTGTACAGGGCTTTCTGATTCATGGGTTATATAATTTCTTGTATTAAAAAAACAGATAAAAGTGAAACTCAAGTTTAGAAATGAACATCAAAATTACTTATATTTCAAAAGTGCTGAGCTAAATCGATAGCTTAGCACAGGCAAACCCAGCATGCACAGCATGAACAGTAAAGGTCCCATGCCAACATGTGCAAAAGAGACTGGGGATCCAAATCCCCAATCTAATTAATGTTTACATGAATGTGGCTCATGTTATTCGCATGTGCTGTGCGGGGCAGGTCAGGGAGCTCAGGGAGAGCCCTTCAGAGTGTGTATAGCCCTTTAGACCAATCACTAGAGATTAAACAATGGTCACGTCAAGCTTGACCAGAAATGTTGAGTTTTTTTCCTCTGCATTTAGATGTTAATTAGCATTTGAAAGCTGTTACATTACTGTTACATTAGGTACTGAACTCTAACATCATGTGCTGATATTAAATTGCTTTCTATCTAGCAATCACAACACGCTACCATCAGGGAGCACTTAAGGAGCTTTAATTTACTCCAGTGCTAATCTAAATGTCTTGACAAGAAAAAGACAAGTCACATAACCATGCAAAAGCTCAGTCCTGCTCTGCATTTGAATATTTTCTTGTTAGTGGTACTGTACAGTGTTAATGTCATGTTTCATTAGACCAAAATTAAACAGCTATTAAAAGAACAGTTCTAGTGGTGGAGCAATCAGAATGCACTAATTATGTAGGTGCCATTAGTCTTTCTGACTGTGGGATCTTTAATTATATTGTTGGAGAGAGCACAAGGTTCATAAGGTTGACCATTAGCCAATGCTTTTACACCTTGTCAACTGAGAAGGTCCTCACTTATTAGTGTTCAATGCTTAACTATTCCACTTAAGAGACATTCTTCATGCAATGCTTTATCAAGTTTTGAACAGTTTGGACATATTTGCCCTGTACTCAGAGCAAATGTGATAGGAATAAGGAACCTAATGTGTTTTCAGTGTTTAAACCTCTCACTGCTTGTCATTTGTACAGTGACATTTTTCAACCCCTTGAATTCTTTGAATAATTGCAAGTACAGAACAGTGGGCAGAGATAGGGGTAGGTTGAAAGTGATTTTTGTGAACAGTCAAGTTACCAATGCAGGACCCTTCTAGATTAATCAAACATGCACAAATCTATCGAAACAGTGAGTACCGAGTGTGGAGTGAAAGAATAATGCTCTGTAAAGCATCTTTGAGTGTCCAGAAATGTGCTATATAAAACAGATGCATTTTTTCCCCTATTTTTATTAATTCTACATAATGTTTACCCTTGACATTAACTTTAACATTCACAGTTTGGTTTCCTAGCGCTAGCTACACACTAGAATGGTATTACAGTATAAGACAAAGGGAATGAAAGAATGATTAAGGATTTCACTGTAGGTTGATCATGGTGACAGTAATCACAAATAATTGTTAAACTATGATGTCTTTTCTCACAATACCTGTCACAGTAACATTTTATATTGTGACATCCCTGGCTCATTCAAGTTGATTCATTTCAAATCATGTTAAGAGTTGCAACTGTTAATTTGTTGTTTATCTCTCTCCAACTTTCTATGTCTCCCTTTAGGATAAGTAGAGGTCTCTTTGTCAGTTCTTTCAGAGTTTGGACAGTAATTATGTGATAAATTTACCCTCATCATTGACTATGGAAGATTAAGGTCACTGCTGCTTTTGTAATGATTAGGGAGATGGTGCCATTTCAGATACTCAGTACAATGTGGATTTCAGGGCAGAAGAAGGCTGTACAAAGACTACAACATGTAGCCAAAAGACTGAGCATTAAAACCGCATGAACAGCAGCTCATAACAGGCAACATGGTAACCCCAGCTTTAAAGTGTGTTATATATTTTATTTAATTTTGTCAGTTGGAAAGACTTCTCTCTAGCTTCATATCCTGGTGTAGATGTGCAGATGGCTAGCTTACCTTTAGTCACTTGTCTTACTTGTGTAAATATTTAATAGAAAATGGGAGTATCGGAAATGAAATAAAATTGACGGCAGTGTATTAAGAACATTTTCTTTGGCTGTTTTTAGTGTTTCTGTCAGGAGCTGGGTTGTGAATTAGTCAGCAGTTCATGCATTTTCACACCTGCTTTTTACTGAAAGACCGATGAAAGACTGAAAACATGCTTTTAATTTGTGATTAGTTTAATTTATTGAACAGGAAATTGGAGCAGTCCCTGAGATATATAAATACATAGAATGCACAGACACATAAAACAATGTATCCTCTTTCAATCCTCTTTGCCCTTAGTCAAATATAATTTTGGAAAATAACAAATGGTATGTCTGTGTGTAATTTAATTAAGTCTTTGCATAACATGGAGAGGGAGGTCTATCATTTGAAGGATCATCTTTGAATCACTGAATTGAAAATGTAACTGAATGTGATTTAAATGTACACTCCAATAATATTGTAATCAGTTAATTACACAGAACAACACTCACAATGTTTTTTTCCCAACAATAATTATAACACAACTATTTTACATTGTACCATCTACTTAAACAAACATGGATTTCTTTTCTTTTTAAATGTATTTTAAAGCATTTCAGAACTGCCATGCGATGTATCAAGTGTTCAGGTATCCCTTTACAATAAAATTTGATTGTGCAGTCTATCTTTCTTAAACATATAGTCCATTAGCTGCATTGTGCTGCTAAAAGGCCTCCACATCAGATATGGACAGTAAAGGACAGTGCATTTCCTGGCATGTCCTGGGACAGCTGGCCCCATGTCATCCCACAAACCCTGTCACTCACAATGATCTTTTTACAGGACCTTTTCCCCCCTGCACTGTTAGACTTGATGCAAACATGAATGTGTGTATCTCTCTTGATAGATTTATTACGTTAGTTTTATTTCACTGGGCCAGTTGATTGATGCCGAGCTGCGTGAGCTTGAACTTAAACCCACTCAATTGAATTAATCGCATGAAAACAATATTTGATGCAAGGGTGCCACTCTGACATCTATAGCTAAATTATATTTACATGTTAATAGTTAGTGTTGGCAATAACAACCATGTGATATCTTAAAACAGCTCAATGTTCATGTGTATAAACCTGTATGTATAGAAACTGGGCAAGATAACTGAACGTCAAGAATATCACTATATTAGATTTTAGTGTTAATAAGAATGTGAGAAGAAACATTACGTATATTCACAATTAATGACCCATGACCAAACTGCAATGAAAATGTTAATTTGGCAAAAAAAAGAAAAACAAACATAAAAAGCACTTTATACTTACGTCTAGACCGAATTTAAATGACTGTATTTTGACTTGGTCACAATAAATGTTTTTTGTTCTTATGCCAATATTAAATCATCATTCAGGCGCTATTGTTTTCTTGCCTTTACACAAAGTAATATTTTAATTAAAATGCAAGTCTAAAATGGCTCGACCTTCAGAGATGAATCGATACATGGAGTTCCACTGTGCTCTTAATAAGTCCTTGTGCATGGCTCTTAAAGATCCTTTGGGTTTTCTAACTTTAGATTTATTGTTTTAAACATTGTCTGTAGTGCTATTTTTGGTAGAGCACAGAAATAATAAGCACAATATGTTTTCTCCAAACTAGGAGAGAGGAGTCGCTCTTACACAATGCGCCGTCACCCTCAAATCCTCGAGTCCTCACTGGGAAAATACAGGATGACTCACTGGGTTTACTCTAGGATACAAACTGTGAACTAAATGTTTTAATTGTACAGAAAATGTGTTTTAAGTATCGCCAAAATTGTTAAATAAAAAGCAGCAGAAGTCACACTTTTACAGCTGGAAAGTCTTCACAAACAAGCATCACATTCAATCTGACTGCATCTTCACTGGCTTGTATCCGGTTTAATGTGCTGATGAACAATGCATTATTCTAATCGCTATGGGGCCAATGTCCAGCCCTCTCATCTGTAAAGACTGTGGCCTTAAGATGAGACAGGAAGCCCTCTGTTTGCACACACAATATTTGGAGGAAAAATGAGGAAGTCGTCCTTATTGGAATAATTGATATCTGCTTGTTGTTGAAATTGATAGATTTATTTTAAGAGGCTTTGTCAGACTGCTCTTAAAGAAGGGTCGTACATGCTTGAACGAAGATGCAAAAGAAGACAATATCCTTGCTCTGCCACACTGACAGTTTTCCCTCATTAGCCTTTAGCTTGACAGTAAATGCACTGTGCGACTCTATCTGCCCTTCAAAACAACACAAAAACAACTCCCTTTATTTCTCAATGTGGAGTTATATAAAAGCAGCATTATTGGTTCGCTCAGCTCAGAACTGACAGATTCTGAGGGACACGGGGAGATTTCTTTAATTCTTTGGGGAAATGTGCTATTTTAAAAGATCACTGGAGATTTCAACTTTTTTCTTTTACTCTTGACCCGTTCAATATCCGTCACTGTCTTTGTATAAGAAAGCTGTCAATCAAATCGTACTGAGCTCGGGGTGACTTCAGTCCATCTTCGCAATATGAGTTTAAATGATTGGCTATGATTGCTTCTAAATTGGTTGAACATGTCTTAACATACAATAGGTACAATAAAAGAGTGAAGTAGTCATCATGAGTCTATGCTGAAAAGTGAATGTATGAAGTGAGGGGTTTGAAGAGAATGTGAAAAGTGGGCTTCACTCTTGGCCCAATTACTTTGACCTACATTAGTTCTCAAAACCACAATTTTGCCACATTATTATGAAAAGATTGTACAAAATATTCATCTGTGACATGCATCAGTAAAATAAGAGTAAGAAAATGGACGTCTCCTCACATTAAGGCACACTCAGGGTTAACACCTTCAGTGCTGTAATGCCCCTGGGCTTCAAACTTGCATTATAGACAGTTTTACTTCACATGTCATTACAGCTTGGAGTGTGGCCACTATAGCAAAAGATCCATCCCATGAGATTGCAAAAAGCCAGCTGCCTCGCCACTTTGAATTTTTAAAAGATGACATGTTCGGAAGCGAGAATATAGCTGATCATTTCAATTATGAAGAGTTAGTTGGAAGGAAAAACAGACTTCCACTCTGCTTTTAAAAGAAATTCCCCACAGCCTAAGAGCTATATATTACGCAAGTCTTTTCTGGATGACCTATCCTGACACACAATGTAAGTAAAGATTCATATGTAAAGATAGTAAATCGCATGTTTTAGTTGTAGTTAATTATTGCTAGCGAGTACAAGCGGGATCACTTCATGGTCCCCAGCCTGGATAAATAAATATGTTGTGTAATTAACTGCACTCAAGAGACAGTTGACTTGCAGTGTTAAAGATAAAGAGATGTTAGCAAGTTTTTGGACTGGTGTTTTGTTGTCATGTTTGATTTGAAGATCTAGAATGGTTTGGAGATCTAGAAACCTGTTGACAATGCAAAATAAGTAGAAGTAAAAGTCAATGTAAAACAAAGGCTTGACAACTTGAACAAAAAAAAAGAGAAAATATTTAGGCGCTATATGGTTAGACCTATTTTGTGACCTATCAGGCCGTGCCAGTGTTGCTCTTTTTGTTTCTTTCTAGTTTTTTATTTGTAATAGGGTTGATCACTTGTTGGTTGGCGTCTGGTAAAAAAGGCCACTTCTGTTAGTGTTTTTGAAAGGGCACTTGGTGTTTTTAAGAGCTTATATCACAACGCTATAAAGGAGAAGGACACCTGAGCTGCAGTGGAGGCGACGTGGGTCTGTGAAGAGAGCCTTAGGCCTATTCCACAACATTAGTTAATTCTTATTACAACAGCTACTGTGACCTTGATTATTAATAACAGTTCTTTCAATGTCATGGGTGTATAATAATTTGGTTATAGCACAGGGCAGAGAGATGATTGGTCTTAAATTTCAGAGCTGGTTATTGGTTATGGCTGGTAGGGAGAGCTACCATATTTGAGCAAAAATGCTTTAGACTGATAAGTACTGGACTGGTGACCTTGTGTGCCCTTATCAACTTAACATTATGGAAAAATCTTGTACGGCAACTCTATAATTGTGGAAGACAAAATTACCAAGAAATCTTCAAGAAGATGCTGAGGAGGGTAAAAGCTAAAAGCTCAGAAAAAGTGGAACCAGAACAATGGGTCTATATTTGTTTGGGCAACTGCCTTTAAGTTTTTGTTTTACAGTTACACATGTAGTAAAATTCCACAGCAAGTCTTCCTTAACTTAGCCATATGTTTATGTTAAGAGAATTGCAGGTGTCACCATCCCCCTCCCACGGGGCACATAATCATTATTTCAAAACTAATTGCAGGATTTATCTCTAATAGCCTTTGTCTAAACAGGTTTTTTCCAGCGTCACAGGATTCTCTCAGAGTGAAGGACAGTAATTTGAAAATGAGGTGACATGAGTTGACCACAAGCAGTCACTTTCAAATCGGAGGGTGTTAGCTATTTGTGTCAGACAACATGTGTTTCTTTGATGGGACTTGACAACTTCCTCCCCAAAGCTATGCTGAACATGAAGAGCAACAGAGTAAAAGATGCCCCAGGACAAAAAACTTCACACTGCTTCCACTCTGTGCCTCAATCCACTTAAATCTCCCATGAGAATAACATATAAATTTGGAAGGTGGCATACAGCTAGACAGGCTCAGAGAGCTTTATGCAATGCCTTCACAAATGTGAATATCCTCTACGCCTGCCTCTCAAATTTGTTCTTCATTACTCGAGTGCACGAAATGTGCCGAATCATTTTGACCTCTTCAAATAAGTCTGAAACTCAATTCGGATTGAGTTACAGACGTCTGAATGCAACAGGTTTAGTTTTGGCACGTATACTTGTATAAATGTACGATTCCAGAAAGTAATAGTGTGAGAATGGTTCTCTTGGATTTTAGGATCAAACTGAGAATAATAAATAGTACACTAGCTACACATAAGAAAGAAAATGCAAGTTTAAAGATGACTTGAAGTACAAATGTATTTGTATAAAAAAGGTGTATTGTGGTTATGGGTTTGTCTGCAGAAGGCATGTTGCCAGCTTTAATGTGGCACCTGGTGCAGAGGCTGTGACGCAAATATGTTCAGCAGCAATGAATCACAGGAGACAATGTCCATCTTTGTGTTGTATACTGTATATGTATGTATGTATATCACAAGTCTGATGTTTCTTTAATAAAGTTCATCAACATGCCTGAACAGCATCATTAGCAGATGGGAACTTTTGAATGAACAGTGAGTAAATCTTCATATATCCACTTTACTAACTTGTGTGCCTCCGTCACATAAATTTATTTTGCTCTTAACACCATATTCCCAAAAGTTTTATTGAAATGTATTTTTAGTTAAGGGCAGTCCTTCCAGTTTAGTTGGTCGTCTTCCTTTTTAAACCCCCCATAAACCCGTGCAATCACTTTTACTAAGCCTTTCAAGTGAAAATGTCAGGTGTGGCACCTATAGGCCACTGCTGAAAGCACAGAGGTAAACTGACGTGCACGCGCGCGCACGCTCACATATGACTCATCTCATCTAAACTAAAGCACTTTGTCAGAGGCGTCCATTCACATTACACCCCGGTAGGAACGCGCAGACTCAATCTCACTTTGGAGCGCAACACTTATAGTGAGCTTGGCTATATAAGTCCATTCAGCATCTTCTTTTTAAGGAACTAAAGCTATACTTGATTCTTAGCGCAGGCAAGGAGAAAGACTTTTACCATACACCTGGCAACACAAACATCTGATCCGGATCTCCTCTAAACATTTAAGGTATGAACTCAAGTGATGCTGATTTGTTTCATGTCTTCCATTTTCATGCGTGTAGTCCTTTGGATAGCATATAAAGTACCCTACTTCTGATACTCTGTATTTGTCTGATACTTTGCTGGATAGACTAATTTATTAAAGATTAGCGTTTTTTGGCATTCTCCTTATTATTATTTTAGTAAAGCAGGCCTACTTTATTGGTTCTTGAACTAAATTATTTTGACTTCAAAAGCGTCTTTACGCACAAACATTACGCACACCTCGCACGGACTTTACACTTTAAATATATTTTAAACAAAAAGGGCAGTGCCATTCAAACTTGTAAATATGTAATGAACTGATTCTGATCACAGTTCATATGTGATTTCTTTAACGGAATGGCTTTTGGCAATGCGTAAATTTTCTGCAGCACCATTCATATCGCGGGTTCTTTTTTACACACCTGTAATGTGTTGAATTTATCTGTGCTTTAGATTCCAGTTGAAATCCTGACATGAAGCTCAATTTACTCGGAACCACCGTGATTCTGCTAGTTGCCTTCTTACCGCGCTACGAATGTCGGGCTATTGAGAGCCCTGGCAGTGCCCTGCGCATCCCCGCTCCACAGAACCAGAACTCCCAGCAGCAGTCTGGTCCTATCTTGGAGCGGCTCGGAGAGGAGTATTTCATACGGCTTGGCAACGGGGACTCGAACTCTTTTCCAGCGACTTCTTCAATGTATCCCGGAGGACCCTCCTCCGTCTTCAACAGAGCTCTCCAACTCCAACTGACGCGGCGTCTCTTACAGGGCAAAGTTGGCAACATCAGAGCGCTCATAGGAGACTTGGCTGACCACGGGGACGAGTCCATGGAGCGAGGGAGAAGGTCCGAAGAACCGCCGATATCTCTGGATCTGACCTTCCACCTGCTGCGGGAGATGATGGAGATGTCCAAGGCGGAGCAGCTAGCTCAACAAGCGCAAAACAACAGAAGGATGATGGAGCTCTTTGGAAAGTGATGTCCTCCCTCCAGCCCGCCAAAGATCTCCCTTCCATTTTATTTTTGCTTTCCATTTCGACCATCAGCACAAAACATGCTCTGTACAATATAGTGCTGCTTTATCACAATTATTTAAAGAAGCTTTACCTGATCAAAACAGGCTTGGCTCTTAAAAATCCGATTGTACCTTACTACCATTTTAAATGTTTGTGTCAAATCTGTAGAATATGACCGTTCTTCATATTTGAGATGAAAAACCTATATGGTTTGGATATAAGTTGCATATTGCATCATTACAATTTTATTTTGTTTTAGATTATGATTATCAATGTATTTATGATATTTGTTAATAAACTTATGTGCAACCAGTCATTTTTTGTTGTGCAAAAGAACATCATCTATATTTCTAATAAAAAATTTAAAGGAATGCTTACATTTTTTCTGCATTGTTACTTAGATCAATAAACATGTATTATACTTGTGAAATGTGTGCCAATAATAAACTGGCAACCATATTCATTTACTAGAGCACTTACTAAATCCACTGTAGTTGCGACCTTGCACACACACATGCCTATTGATTTATGAAAAATAGGTCAGTCTTGAATACAAATGTCTCATATAAAGCATAACCCTGAAGTCACTAAGTCATGGGTTGTTGGTTTTTGTAAGTTTTAATTCTGAAAAGGCAATTGTCCTTATTACATTAAAAAGAGACACCCAGTTATAGCTGAAAGGTGCAGCATTTATAATTAATGAGTGTGAAATGCACAGTCTGTGTCCAGTATACACTGTGCTGCTCCTTGACTCTCAGTGTCACAGTAAACCAAACAGGAGCTGTGTATGCGAGTCATCCTATTGTATTTGGCCCACTTCACAACTTGGGGCTTAGTGCTACATTGAGCTGTTTGTAAAGGATCCACCTCTGTGAAGAATGAGGGGTAATAATTACAGTAGATGAGACTCAGTGTGACTGGCTCAATGGTGGGACAGATCAGAGGATTAAAGAAGCACCCAGGATGTCAGGTGCAATATTTGCTAAAGCAGTAATGTCTTTAAATGCTTTTTTGGTTTCAGAATAATTAAGTAAATTACATTTGAGTCTAATGATTCTTTCAGTGTATATGTGCTTTTCTGTGCATTAATATAGTAACAAAATCAGACTTAACAATCCTCTGTAAAATATTATTGAAAATGCCTTTTGTTACTGACAAAGTTTAACATAAAAAACGACATCCTGGTTTATGAAATGTCAAAGAGCCAAATTTGACTCATTTATCAAACTAATAAAGAAGTTGTAAAAAGAATACATGGTGAAGGACAACTTGGAGCCCTACTGAAAGTTGTAACAAAATGGTTGAAAGAAGGTCAGCTACATAAATAAATCCATTTGGGATCACATCACGCACAATGTCCACCACCAAAAAAGAAAACATAACAACATTTGAGAATGGCTAACAACACAACAGAAAGAGTGGAATTAGTAATTCAACAACTACAACTACGTCACCTACTCACGCTTTTCCAAAATTGCACTAATCTGTTTAAGCTCTGGACCCCCACTTTCACACATGGCTATTTGGAGAGGAGGGCTGCACTCTTGTCAGGTGCTAGAGGCTGTACCAGGGCTCTTGCTCGTACTAACAGAAAGATTTTGTATGGCTTGTGTCACCTCTGCATCGCTTAGTTCTGTCTCTCCATCCTCATCTTCGTCATCTTCATCTGCACCCAGACACAAAAATGTATAATAGCAATAATTACAGACTCAATACAAAAAGAAGTAATAATGATCAAATTAGAGCAATTTCACAATTTATTTTTTACCTTGGATGAAGTCAATGCTTCTTAGGGCCTGGCGTTCTCGTCTAAAGTCAACGCTAAAATGATCCATGTTCTCATAGCCGCGTTCAACCTTTTCCAAGTGCGCTATACTTGAGGCCTCTGCAATCCTTTAGGATGGCAAAGGGGCAATTAGGGTCACTCATCAGTCAGAATCACTGTACTGCTGAACAAATACTATCAATCTTGATGCACACCACGGTCAATGACTTATTTTTGGAATAATTACAGTGATTTGCTTGCTACACTTCACACAATTACTTTCAACTACTCAGACATGCAACCCTTGTCTGTTGTCTTCATCTGGGGAGGTCTGCCAGGAAACAGGACTACTAGTGCATTTAAGTCACAGTAAGAAATAGTATAATAATAAGACCAAACTTACTTTTGGAGGAGAGGCTTTGTGACCTTCCAATAAAAAGAATGAAACAGAGGAAAAAACATTTAATAGTCAGATCAATGTATTTATTAAAAGACAATGCATCTCTTGTTCTAACCTGTAAAAACACAGCCTGTGCCTGCTCCTCCATGGTCTGGATGCCGGTCTCCACGATCTTACAGCTCTCCTCCAGGTGGTCTCCGTACTTCCGGGTGAGTCCTCGGATGTAGTTCACTTTCTCCTCTTGCTCTGCTGTCACTTTCTGACACATCTCCCTCTTCTTGTCCTCCAGGATCGTGTACAAGTGGTCAAACTTCTCACACAGCTGGGTCTTTTGCCTACAGCTGTTTTCCTGGATGTACACATGACATCATTTGGCCATATTCATGATAAGAGGTGGGAGATTTATCAAATAATGAAATGTAAATAAAATGTAGTTTTGGAAAGGCAAAATTAGAATATCAAATATTATTAAAAGGCTGAAAACCAGAGAAAATTTAAAATAAAAAGATCAGTAACTCAAAGCATAACCTGCCAAGTGGTATTTCTGTTTAGTTTTGTGCATGAACCTTAACCAAGATATTTACAGTAACCAGCACATTTTTGACGGATTGCCATAATATTGGCTGCATCTCGTCATGGGGATGATTAAAAATACAGTTATGTATTTTGTTAATATTACCCACCCCATTCAAGTTGCATCATTTCCGTTCTGCTTAAACCACTGTCCTGATAACATATGGACATGTTTTTTCCAGTCTTATCCTTTTCGTTAAATGTCTAAAATATTACGATTATAGATTACTGATATTGAAAATTATTATTTTTATTCAAACAGATTTTGTTTATATTTTCAGGCTAAATGGTAACACAACAATAAAACCTATTGCTCCCATAGTTCCGTTATTGTAGCGAGCACCGAGATGTTACATCTACACTATGCAATGCAAACATTATCATCATCATCCACTATTTGCTCTGTGTAGAAAGTGTTTTGTATTGAGATTATTGTACAGAAGCATCCGATTCATCCGAGATTCTTTGTTTATTGTACTCTTACAAGGTTGTGCTTTTTTACAAGGACACAGCACAGGCAGAGAATATTCACGCTCATTATATGTCGACCTTCACCTTACTGGTGGTTTTCCAAATGTGATGACTCCCAGATGGGGGCAAAAGCAGTTTTTCCAAATAATCACATTGTACTTTGCACTCTGCCTTGAAATATCCAAAAAGTGAAGTCACACATGCTGAACCTGAGAATTTCTATTTTGACTAGACTTTAAGGTCCTGACTGATTTTGTCCAATGCGTGTTTGTATTTGAGCAAAATTTGACTTGCTCCATACAGATAAAAGTAAAAATGTAAAAGCCACTCTTGAGGTCAAAGTGAGGAATAACTTTTGGACCCCCACAAACCATTTAAAATTAATTCATGTTTTTTTTTTTTTTTTTCGCTTTTAAACTCAAATCAGGTACAGAGCCTGTAAAAAACTAGAATTACAACAAAAATATTTAGTGTTTTGACAAAAACATCATCTTTATGAATTAATATTCGCCTATAGAAAATTGTGATGCTATCTGAAAAGCCACTACTTTGAATGTAAAATACTAGAGGTGTTGACTAAAAGAAAGAGCAAGCAGGCTCAGGTCACAGGGTGACAAGTGTAAAAGTGACTTTGTAATGTCATCATCTTTCAAATAAGTTTTTTATTTATATAGCACTTTTCACAGACATATGTCAAAAAGACACTTTACAGATCATTATTCATTCACTCCATACCCTGTGGTGGTAAGATACTATTGTAGCCTCAGCTGCCCTGGGGCACATTGACAGAAGTGAGGTTGCCAATCTGCGCCATCAGCCCCTCTGACCACCACCATCACTCACGCACACACCACTTTCATACTTGGCAATGTAGGTGAAATGCCTTGCCCAAGAACACAATGACGGTTTTTGCGACTAGTGCCCCACCATGGCACCTGATTTTCCCCCAGTGGTCTCCCATCCAAGTACTGGTTAGTAAGGCCCAGCCTTGCTTAGCATCTTACAAGATCAGGCTTTGAGAAGACGGTATGGCTGGCTACAAGGCTGAAACTCCAAAAATGTGTGCATAACATATTTCTGAACCATCATCTGGACCTCTTGGTCTATAAACCCAAAGAGTCCACTGCACTTGTTGTACAGGTGGAGCAGCACATGTACAGGCTGAGGCTGAGTGACTGCACCTATTATACACTGACCTCTATTGCACGACATGCTTCCTCCAACTGACTAATGATGCCCTGCATCCGGTCGTTAGTTCCAACCATCATGGCAATCCCATCACTGAGCTCCGTCTGTAGAGGCAACATCAACATACATAATATGAGCCAATCACACATCAAACCAGTTGTGTGCATGTGTGTGTGTGTATGTGCGTGCGTGCGCATGTGTATATATAATTTTCATTCTACTATAATGCCAACTGTAGAGGATATTCAAGCTTGTAAACTGCAATATCATAGTCATTATCATTATTATGATAACATCACAGATGTGTCACAAACATCACTTTTGTTTATTTTACTTTTAAACTCACCTTTTTGGTCTGGAAAACACTAGTAATGGGTGCCACCTCACAGTCTTTATGTGCCCCAAACACCTTGCACATGGAGCAGGTTGGCACACCATGTGTCACACAGTAAATGTTAATCTTTTCCTCTTTGTGGACTTCACACATGGGCGTCTCCTCCTTCTTCACCGGCTCAGGCTTTGTGCTGTTGAGCGAGAGCAGAGCTACTTTACTGTCTGCTCATACCTGGCACGGCATGTTAATTTGATGCATAATGTCACTTTGATAATGCCACAAGAGCACATCTCAGTTCTGTATTGACAATCCATCACTCACACCTCGCCATGCGCAAAACGCTGTCGGCAAAGTAATCATTGTGTTGCCAAATATAGACAACAGAATATGGAGAAAATGTATAAATACACTTTTGAAGAATTCCTACAATAAAAAGTGCTAATAACACTCACAACAACTTTCTGAATCCAACATTTAGATTATACTTCATATTTCCATTTCATCATTGAATGAACAGCTTTGAGCAAGGTCACAAGAATACAACACCATGTTATAAACTCTATGTCAACAATACTATAATCATTGAGACAAATACAAAGGTATAATCTATAACTTTGAGTGACCTTTTCCGGTATACATACATTCGTATAGAACAAGTTTTGTTTGTTTGAAATGCCTTACCTACTGGACTCTTGCTTGAACATATCAATGATAT
Organism: Boleophthalmus pectinirostris; assembly: GCF_026225935.1. Taxonomy (NCBI): domain Eukaryota; kingdom Metazoa; phylum Chordata; class Actinopteri; order Gobiiformes; family Gobiidae; genus Boleophthalmus; species Boleophthalmus pectinirostris. The sequence goes on from NW_026571070.1 coordinate 21,103,667, forward strand.
TCTCAACCAGCAAGTTCCTCTGCAGTCCATAAACTCCATGGCGATCCAGTACTACCTCATGTCTGCAGGATGGGCATCTGAAGCGGCCCCCAGACGTTAAGGAGCCAGCCCTGGTGGGTAGATAAGGATTTGCTGCCTAAATGAAGACATGATTCCAGATTTTAGAATACAAAAAATATTTCAGTTGTTAGAAATTACAGCCAAAAATGACAGGCTAAAATGTAATAAAACATATCCAACATATGTTATTCACTTAAGCCACGCTAAACTACATAAACTCACATAGTCAACATTATTTCAACTTCACAACACTGTATAGATGTATAGATGTAAAGCCCACAAGGCCGGAGTATTTTTAGCTGGCACTTTCTCTACAATTGTGGGAAATCACTGGAAGAACAACAGCTAGAGTTATGTCCAATAAAAGATAGAATACTCTGATCAAATAGATAGTTGTGGATAGTGTAATATTCATAAAGCAACATTATTAAAACAAAAACAGAATAAAAAAAATCAGTACTATGCCCCATGTTTGAAATTTCAATGACCTAGCCTAGGTCTAGATGTATCATTTTAGGGATGACCTACCACTTTCTACAGCCTGAATCTCAAATATGCCTAAATAACGTGGAGTAAATGAACAGACACTTAACTTAACTTACCTGAAAAACGTCGTTGGCACATTTCCTGCAGAGGTTATGTTGACAAGGCAATATGACCACTGGCTTTGTAAACATTTCCAGACATATTGGACAAATCAGTTGTTTTTCCAAATTGTCCATCGTATTCATGGCAAATACTGGTCCGCGTAAACCAATATCAACAGGGTATAGCGTAAAAAGACGAAGAACAAATCAAGGCTTATTATGCTCTGTAAAGTTTCAGGCCGAATACTGTCTTGTTCCTCTTGTCCTAGCTGGTGTGGCCCACTATCTTGTTGGTGTCAGTTCTGTTTTTAGCAGCTATTGCTGCCATGTCAAAGGGTGCCATTTTTACCCTGCCCATATTTGAAACCCAGTAGGGCAGAAACCTACAGAACAGCTGTTGAACCCTCCACAAGGCACACGATCAGCTGCCTGTGAGGACCCATAGATTTGGTATTTAGGCCTACTTTACTGGGCAAAGTGGTCCAGTTAACTTACACTTGGCCTGATCTAAGTTACGTACCGTATGTTCGAACATTAAGTGGGCCTACAAAGATTTTTTTCGACTATGATTGCAAGCTGTAACATCTTGAAAGCAAATATACGAGGAAAATACGTTTCATAGGAAATACGTTTATCCTATGAAACCTGTTACGCAATCAGTATAGTGTAAGGCCTTTAACTTGCTATAACCTATTGCGCAACTATGGATTGTACGTGCGCAACATCATAAAAAAACAAACAAAACTTTCGCACCATACCAACTACTAGTCTGTATCACATCGCGGAGTAATTGTACCTACACAACGTACGGTATTTGAACTATTTTTTTTAGCTGGATTTGTAAAGTCTGACGAAATTTTATTTTAAAACCTTCATGCATATCTCCTTCGATAGCTCAGTTGGTAGAGCGGAGGACTGTAGCGGTAACACGGAAATCCTTAGGTCGCTGGTTCGAATCCGGCTCGAAGGAGCGGTTACTTTTCCCACAATGCATCTTTCCTATTATTTTAAAGCGTATAAACTGTACTGTGCACCCCTGATCTACTCATGGAAGTATAATACAACCAAAGAAGTAGGCTTAACCTCATTAATGACTTAATTTAAATTACTTAGATTACGTTTAGTAATATTAAGTTACACTTTATTCAACCAACTGTTAGTTCTATGCGTTTTCTGGCCTTTACTTCTGATGTCTTTTTGTAAGACCTATATGTAGTAAGCGACCTAACACTTTTAATCATGTCTCTTTAAAGGGGTGAGTTAGTGTGAGCTAGTGATTACATATTCATTAACAAAAAGCAGGCAAAGCTCAAATGCTCACCTTTTAACCAGCGCCTAAAAGTACATTTAATGAGACCAATTAAGTGGAAGAAATTTATTCCTCCAGGAAGTAAACCTATTCATATCCTGAAGCTATTAGTGTCTGACTCACAATTTTGCAGTCTATCAAATAAAAAGCTGTCATATTATGTAGTAGATCACATGCTTATATTACTGGAGATCTAAAGTACCATGACCATAGCATTATTGTATTTTGTTTAGTGTTTTCTGTTATGATGGTCTATACCCAGGATGAAATGCTGAAGCCAGAAAAGATCTTCAGTTTCATATTTTCAGGTAAGTGGGACATAGGTCCTGTCATAAACTATATACAATAAAATGGTCTACCTTGCAGGCCTTTGAAGTTAAGTGCATTTTTATAGGTGCCAAAAGTGGCACTGCAATAACAGTATTCAAACAATTTGAACAGTAGATCAAGTGAATTAAAAAACATCAAGGAATAAATCTAAGTAATAAAAAACATTTCATATTCTAGCCTAATTTGATTCTCGTATTTGTCATAAATTCCATTGGTCACCATGGATTGTAGGGTCAGAGGGTCAGTGCATCAAACATATTTTATCTAACTAGTTCAAGGCCTTTGGTCCTAATCTTTGGCACCTTCAATGTTAATAGTGCTTTTAATATTGGTACTGTTGTTACGGATATGCATACTTGAACATGCGCCACAATTTACACATTTGTTTCAGCAAGATGAGACAGGGGCTTAGCCTGTTTGTCAATAGATAGTAAAAATCCAACAAAATAGGTGGAAAATGTGCATAAGAATACAAAATTTCAATTTAGGTTTATTTGTCTGGAAAAGTAAATATTAAGAATATTTATATAATTTTTGGTCTGGATAGGCCTGACAAGTCTCCAATATAGGCTGGGTAGGCGACAGGGGGTTTCAAGAAAAAAAAAGGTGGGAACTATTGGGTTAGATAATTTGTATAAAATAGTAAGTAGCTATATGTTTGTCATATTCATATTTTATGGCAAAGGATTCTATAAATGGGATGAATTTGTATGTGAGTTTTATAACACTTTCTACTAGAGTGACGTAAAAGATACGCCAGCATGTTAATAGGTTCCACTGCAGCTGATGGTCAGGAAAGTGGGGTGTGCTCAAACCTCTGCACAGTGGCAAAGGCAGGGCTTATTCTGCTAAAACTCTTAAAATTATCTCACATGCTTGTAAATATAGAGCATCTGTTCATTTGTCCACCAGCCAATGTTTTCTACTAGGGCTGGGTGTTATGGAAAAAATGTTTTTCCTCATATCATTGTATTGTATTGTACACTGTATCTTAAATATTCCATTTTAGTGAAGGTAAGAAGCTTAAAGTCTCAGCTAATATAATCACTTCACTGTCCTGTGTCATCCTGCTCAAAAATTATTGGTCACTACATATATTGTTTTACAAACATAATGAAATGCATGTTTTTAATAGAAATTTGTGATTTTCTTGGCATTTAAATTTCTCTGATTCATTGGTGATAATTATTGCTAGAAGGCAATACAATTTCACATTGAAAATTTTAACCAAAGATTAATCACATTTATCATGTATTAAAAAAAAGCATAGTGACAACCACCCCATGGGGTCTGAGAACCATTTCTATTTAATTTTGTTGCCTGAGACTTTAACATTCTTTCTTGAGCTGAAATGGAATTTTAAAGCTAAGACATTCTGATGAACTTGTCACATGTCACAACCAACCATGGTCTCCCCTAACATACTTTTCCAGTTCCTATAGTATAAACATATTGTGTATTGTCTAACACATGAGTCTAGTTAGATGACAGCAGCTCACAATCATCAAACTACTCTTAGTCCAATTATTCAGTGTTGTATTAGTAACTTGATCCGAGTTGATACATTATTGACACTGTGTGTACATTAGCGGTAATACAGTGCCCTCTAGTGGTGAGCAAATAATGTTGCGTTGACAGTTGAAAGAAAGAAAACAGGACGTTTGTTGACTTTCGGAAATCATCATAGAAATGTCAAAAGAACTTGTCACAAAGCCTATTGTTTGAAACAGAAGCTCTGTATACCACTATTCCAACAAAAAGGTCATATCTATTGGCGTTCTATAGATTTGGAAAAACAAGGCCCTAAATGTATCCACAAATGGCAATGGCTACTTAATTAAATTACCTATCCAACTAAACCCTCCTATTTAATCAATACTATTGATGTAACATCCAAATTATGAATATTATGTGCACTGTATTTGCAGGTTTATGCCACTAGATGGCTCTATCTACTTACCTTTATAAATCCACAACTCGTTGCCTCTTTTAATTGTGTTAGAAAGGACATTGATTTAGTACACAAGAATAAAGGATCAGAAGTGCACACTCAAACAGTTAACTCAAGCTAAATTTAATAGTGCATCCACAGTGTTATAATGTACTAGGCCTATGAAGTGATAATAGAAATCCCCTGTGTTGTTAATGGCTGTATTAATTAGTGACACCAAAGCAAACCGTAATATCTCCCCAGAGTCTGCCTGGTGTCGGAGGTGTGGGGCACCAGGGGCCTTATAAGCACATTTGGAGGCTGGAACCCCAAGGGGAATCATCAGGTATGCAGCATACCTTTTTCCTGTGAGCACACACCCCTCTCTGAAAGTGCAAGCCTGTTCGTTTGTGTGTGACTGAGGCCAAGAGCTGTGCAAGGAATTAATTAGAAAATCCCCCCAAGTATCATTTAGCTGTTCCCAAATGTGCACTTAGAGGACAGAATGTAAAATGTGTACCGTCATGACGTTGTATTGACGTAGTCATATGTCAGATCAAGCACTTTCTGAGTTGTCTGGCAACAGCAGCTTGGTGAACTGTGAGTACTACGAGTTCAACTCTCTTCTCAATTGATGTTTGCTCAAATAGATCTAGAAGAAGGCAATACGCTATTATTATCCCTAACATTATCACTAACCATTCTGTTTAAGCCTAAATATATGGCCATATAATGGTGTTGGTACTGTCCTATGAGGAATGTTAGGATACATCTAGACCTATGCCCTCCTCCAGCCTGATAGTAATATAAATCTTTGACTGTAGGCCTACTATATAATTATGGCTAGGAACCATTAATCTATTTCATATTATTATAAATTCATTATTGTCCTCTAACAGCAAATAGGCCTACAATAATTTTGTGGCCTGCAGTGTTGCTTAGGAAGAATACAGGACTCACCTTGTGGGGGTTGTGATAGTGGGGAGTTGGATTGAAAGCTGTAAAAATGGGAGGGGATTATGGCTTCATTGGCACTGAGTGTTGCCATGGCACATCCATTGTTCAACTGCACATGGCACAAAACCCCACTGATGTCTATGATTTGGTTTGGTATTGCGTATTTCTTTTTACTCCTCAATATGTTATCTGAGAGGTAAACAGTACTTTACGTTAAACAAAAATAAGTGTTGGATGGGGCTCAGGCCTACCATAAAATACAGCCATAGCCTCAGACAACAAAGGAGTGAATTGCCTCAGCCTCAGTAGCCTCCAACAAAGCCACTTTATATTTTCAAAGTATTCCCTATAGTCTGTATTTCAAACTCTAGTGAGACTAAGCTCCCAAGTAGTATGACTCATGAGAGGAAGGTAATCACAGGCAATGATGTGGACCGCTGCAGGGCAAGCCCCGTTGTGGAGGAATACCCTTGAGAAAGTCCACGCCGTCTGCAAACGACTGCTCATATAGGTCTTGGGATCGCCCCGGTAATACAACCAATCACAAAGCCTGTTGTAAATATTGTAGGCGCGTTTAACCAATCAGCGACGAGTTTGCAATAGCAGCTTTGACGCGATTGGTTGTTTTTTCACAAGGGCGTATTTGCTCGCTCCAACAGCACCATCTCTGGCAGGTGGTGTGCGCTTTAAAACCATACTGTAGGCTAATGTTTAGGTCGGTGGATGGGTAGTTCAAGACAAATAGGCGTATTTTACTTTAGCACTGTGCCATAGTAGGTTGCTAGTTTATTAGTACGTGCCACTGCGTTTGTCCTGAAGGCGGCGGAATTGTAGTGACCGAGATGAACGTCGGGGTTCCCCTCTCTCTTTGAGCCAGACACATTGGTGCTTTTACGGTCAGCGGTGAATTAACTACAGCTTCTCATCATGCAGCTGCTGAAAAGACGGAAAAGCCCTCGGCGCTGATGCTGTTTGGATGTTTGGTCCCCGGCGTCGTGCCTGGTCACATCCTGGAGCAGCCTCGCTTCGTCTGCCGCGGCCACCCGGTGCATGCAGTATGATATGTTGATGACATTTTTTGGAAGTGATCGTGCCTTTTGTTTGCATTTCGGGATATGCGATATGCGGATCTCCAAACGCCTCAAGTGAACGGACGTTTTGATGTGCTCTAAAAAATGAGGAAGCGTTTCTATAAAGACCTCGAAAATGACAACAAGGTCTCGTCGTCCGTGGGCCCGGATTTGAGTAAAATGAGAAGGAAAAGGGCTAATGCAGCAACAGAATGATCTTTTTCCTCACGGAACGATACCAAAGGTGGGGGTAGACCAGACGCAACATCAATGAAGGCGATTAGGACAAGTTTTGAGTCGCTTATCATAAACAGAAACACTTGGCTGCTTGATTATAGCAGATCACATTATTGAAAGGATTAAGAACACTTTAATTATCACCAATCCTGCACTGCATTTGTTATTTGTTGTTACCAGTTGCTTTTCCTTTTTATTTTATTATTTTATATTTTTGACTCGGATCCAGCTCTGACAATTCAATGGAAGTATGTTATCAGCTGCCGGTTTTGCCTCTCGACAGGCCGGTTCCCAAGCACGTCCTCAGCCGGAGGGGGGCCATAAGTTTTAGCTCCAGCTCTTCCCTCTTTGGGGCTCCCGATCCGAGGCAACTGTCACAGGTATAACCACCCTTGTCCTTACGTTTAATCATTTAGATTTAGCACTACATACAGGCCTTTAACTCCCTCATTTTGTTGGCAAATACATGACCAAGCTGCAGGAATCTTGCAGGTGGTTGTTGGATATCTAGGCCTTAACACACACTGTGCACATTCACTCATTTACTGTACACAACCGTTTCTTATCTGTCACACCCCCAGCATACGCACACATCACCTTAAACCATTTTGCATTTGTGCAGATAAAGCCCACATCAGTTGGCCTGTACCAACACTGTAGGAGGATACCAAAAGTACTAGTCTTGACATGGGACTTGCCACAATTGTAAACTACAGCGTACTACTATGTTATTTGTGTTGGTATCTCTTGACACATTAACAGAAGCTTAAATGATTGTTGCAAAAGTGGTAGAATTCTGACCCAACAACCTTTTCTGGGGTCACATTCTACTTGACTCTCGAGCACACACAAAAAGTGGCACTGTGGTACAATGCATTTCCACTGCATTAGTCAAACAATGTAAGTGTGCACAGGCATGAGTCTCAGATTTAGATACCATGGTATTTTTACTTCCTGCAACGTTGATTTATAATTTGAACAAGTTTTTCAACACATCACATGCACACAATTGTAGTATGACTCCTCCTGTTGATCTACCCATTTGACACATTAACTAAGCATTAAGTCATCGTTGTCAGTTTACTTGTTTTCAATGGGGTGTTCAAAGGTGCTTTGTTTGGGACACTGCTCCATATAACCATCCATGTGTGGCCACTTTGAACCTCTTGTACTGGCCCTCAATGTATGGGGAATGAGCGGCTTTCTTATCTTTTTAATTGCTTGTTGTAATTTACTGTTGGAATGACTTCTGTGCAGAGTTTGATCATTTTGCCAACTTCCTTATGCTGAAGCCAAGTTTAAGTAGCACAACATTACTGTGCAAAGTAAGTTGCATGTTAATGTAAGCCTCCTTTGTCTTAATTCATAACACTAGACATCTTTCATAAACTCGCTTCCCTCTCAACAGGTTTTTATTTCATCACATAAGCGTTCATTTCTGTTTTGCAAGTGGGAGGTGTGCTCCATTGTTCTTGTTTGGCAATAATTCGACCAGAACTGAATACTGTGAGTTGGAATCATGATTTCTGTACAATGCAGTATAAATTTAGAAGGTTAGGAAAATGCCAGTAACCCACATTATAAACTGTCATATTTCTATAGTCCCAACACTTCAGGACCTCATGAGGGACACTTGCTCCAGTGGCTGCCATGTTTTGTGTGTGTTTCCTCTGGCCTGTTGTTGATGGAAGTAAAGCTGGACTTGGTTGCAGAAAAGGACAGTTAGGCATGTGCACTGGCTCTGTGGGCAGTGGTTTGGCCCAATCCCAAACTCACAGATGGCCAAAGTCTCTTTTCTTTCACTGGCTATCTTGTTCCGCTTCTCCCTCTCTCCCCGTCTCCTTCCCTCCCCTCCTTCCAATGAAGACATTTCCTCTTGTAAACAGAGGATGAAAGAGAAGAGTTGAACAGACTCTTAGAAGAATATGTCACTATGTAGTTTAGGAATGCTTATGATGAGGTGTAAATATGCAGTGAGGGAGGCGAAGAAATTACATTTAAAGAACAGTCACATTTATTCCATTACAAAGCCGCTATTGTGTCAGGTGGGAGTGTGTGTCGGTGGCTTGTTGATTTAACATTTTTAATAATTAAGTTCTAGCTAATTCTAAAGCAATAGTTGATTCACTGATGTTTTCAATAGATGGTGTGAATGTCCTGCAGTGCAATACAGTTTAGCATCTCCAAATCACTATATAGATTTCTTGTGTATTAACCAGGCCAGGAAAACACTAGCCAGCCCTAAAGCCAGCTCTCCAGAGGCCTCATATACTCTAGGAATCGTGCATATGATTGTGCAGAGTTGTTTGACACAAATGTATTATGGCTAAAGGCAAGTCCTAAATTCAGCCAAAACCACCATTTGATCTAGTCCATTATTTCAGTTTGTTTGTTTGTTTTCTTGTTTTACATTTTTTTGTGTCTCAGACACTTTTTTTATTACTGGAATTTTTTGCTTATTCTTCTGACGTAAAATGGTACATTATTTAATTAAATGCATAAAGTAAAGGTTTGTTTGCACATTATCACAAATGTACAGAACTTTGTATAGGCGGCAGTAGTTCAGTTAATCTCAGATGAGTCTGTAAAATTCTTCTCTACATTGCATTTGTTTGTGCTTATGTTTCATTCACCTTGTATACATGAAAGTTAGTGTCATGGTGTGATTGATGATGGCTCTTATCTAATAATTTATTATTATTATTATTATTACAAATGTAGTATCATGATTAAATATGTGTTTTAACTTCACAATTTCAAAAAACAAACTTTGGTGTACTTTAAACACTGAACAAAATCAATTTGCCACGTAACTAGTTAGCCACTGCAAAGTATTGATGAGGTCTGAGTTGTCCTGAGAAAAAAGTGCATCGTCCAAAGAAGTGATGTGCTGAATGTGATCAGCCCTTGTGATGTTTGGTTACTATTGGAGACAATAGACGTAAGAAGAGCAGATATCGCTGTGCGTCCCGGCCACAGTGTGAATGATAAGGACAACTCCACACTGCTTTTTTCTGAGGGAGTCAACTGTTGTTTTCAACTGTAGCGATAAGCATTTTTCTTTTTCTGCTCAGTGCCATCACATTGACGTAGTTTCAGGATGTGGTAAGAATGCTGAAGGAGCCGTTCAGACACTGAGCCTGGAGTTTCACAATCTCTCTCAAAAACCTTAACCCTTGTTGTGCCAAAGTTTTACTTCTTGGGGAATTAGGCATTTTTGTAGTGCAGTTTACTTATATGTTCTATATCCAGAAATCCTATCCTGCCCGCATTTATACGCACACAAAGTGTCCCTACCGCTCTTTGCTTCTCTGTAAGGGGCCCCAGTCACATGACCACTGTGTTATTGTGCTGCAGTGTTGGGTGCAATCGGCCGTGAGAATATGGCTGTACACATCAGTAGACCACCGAAAACAGTATCAGTAGCCAGCCCGACTGAAATAGGTTTTAGCCAGAATTACTCTGAGCTTCACCATAAAAGGACAATATATTAGTTGCAGGTGTTTGGTTCAGATCCACTTTTTGTTTAGCATCCTCATTGGGAAGTAAAATAATCTGGCTAGAGAAACCACTACCTCCTTGGACTGATGTTTGTAATGAATGAAATAGGTGTGTCATGTAGACAACCTGTGAACGAATAAAACAAGTGCTTCCCTTCCCCCACCTCTAACTGTAGCGCTCTGCTCCAAGCACATTTATACAAGGCCCCTAAAAGCACTCTGTGTAAAAGAACCTTTAAATCATTTTATGACACTTCAGTCGCCAGTAAAAACATTAGTTTCAGATGCTGTTCTCTTTGGTGTCAACAGCGCCTTGTCTCTCAACAGCAGCAGCTCGTCCAAGTCCTCTGGCCTATCAGAGCTGCGTGTGCTCTAAAAGTCACTGCAGCTGGACTGTATCAGTGTGTGCATCTGGAGCTTAGGGCATGCACGCACACACTCACTCTGGCTCCACCGGTGAGCACTCCTGACGGCACTGGAATGTCCCGAAACATACAGTAAAGTGCTACAAGAGGTCATCATAGCTCAACTGCTCAACTGCTCAACTATTCAGGCTATGCATCTGTGCCTACGTTCAGAGACAGATTTGGTGTGGTACTATTCTGATTATAGCAACACAAACTTCCCCATCTGATTGAATCTACTACTAACCTGTGCTGCAACAAAACCGGATGACACAATACAGTTAAACACGGAAGTTGAAGAACACTCATAATCTGCTGTTCTGTAGTGGCCATGTTTAACAATGCCTTTGGGCTTTGCTAAACTAGCACAGACACAAATGGCCCAAAGTGCATTTGGTGGTTTGCTTTTAAATTCCACAAAAGTAGTAAATTCTTAGCAAAACAAGTTTTCAAGATTAATGCTGCCTCTGTAATGTTGTTAGCGGTTAAAATGGCTTGGCTTGACGCGTCCCTACAGACATCACATAACCTCTGACCTCAGAAACCTGAGTCCTCTGACCCCCGCCAGAGCTTACAACAGAGATAAGGGCCAGAGCCGCATGTAAACGAGCTTACGTGGAATTGCTGGAGCACAATGGATGGACTGTTGTACTAGCTACAGTAAAAGGCCAAACAAAACTGAAATTTGGTTTGTTCTCAGACCACAGCGAGCAAACACAACTCGGCCACAGCTCCAGTTGATTGGTTAATGTCTTCCAAAACAAACAAAGGAGTTCCCATATATTTATAAAAAAAATGTGTCTTTAGAAATACTTCACTAACTACCTGCCCTCCCCTAAGAAGCACTGTGCAATAATTGTAGTTTTACAAATTCTATAGTCATAGTCCACATTTTTCACACAGATGACCCACTTGACTATATTGAGCTCAACAATGACCAACCACCCCCTGGAGGTAAATTTCTCATTAATTTTTCACTAGACTTTCCAAAAAAATTTTATATTAAAAGTTTGCAAGCTCGTTCAGGGTTAATCAACTATGTGGTGACTAAAGACCACAAGACTTTATAGTTTCATTTATAATCTGTTTCTGAAGCTTATTAAAGCATTTGGACTTAAAACAACCATGTTATGGATAATGGTTACCAGCCAACAAACTCTTAATACTTGAATTTTTTGAAGAAAATTAATGGAAAATTTACTTCAGGAACCAGAGCAGGCGGTCAGTGTTGAGGTCTACTAACATGCATGAGTATCTTTGTCAGTAATATTAAGCATCCTATATTACACAAAATGGATTCTTTTGACGTGCCATGTCATAATGTTGCCTCATCAAAACAAAAACATAACCAGCATTGTGTTTTGTTTCATTCACACATGAGTAATTTATTATTAATCTGTCTATATCTCCAAAGCTCTAAATGTTCTGTTCCACTTTGTGATGTCATGTAGTGTAGTGTGTAGTTTTCAAGTTAACCTTTTACCTTTTAATTCAGCAGAGAATTCCAGATCTGAAATCATAGAAATGTTTTTATTGAAGGTGTATGGAGTTTTAAAACACAGTGGAGCACTTCTGTATAACCACATGACATATTTTGTTTGAGAGAAGAACTCAGCCTAAATATGGAGGATTTGTGTACTTAAACAGGAATGAAGTAAAACAAAACTCCAGGTATGTTTCTTATGAGTAAACACCATTATAGCATAGACTACACACAACACAACTGCAGAAATATTGTAATCAACTCTTTTTGTAGCGTTTTAGACCAGTTCAAATAAAGGAATGAATGAATGAATAAATAACAAGTATATCTCCAAAACAACAATTGCATCATCATCCATTATCGATTCATCTCCCGTCTCTAGTCTGAATACCAAGATGAGCCACACCTGTCTGCTGAACAGATACAGTTCAAAAACAGTGCAACCTGTTTTTGTGTATATGGAATGCTACAGGAAATGCCTTTATTAAATTTAAGTCAAATGTAGATTGGAGATGGGTCCATGCCAAGCAATGAGGGTTTTATGTCTGGACCACCCTGTGTAACTAGGTCACCGCTAACACAACTGAAGGGTTAGAGCTCAAAGAAAGGTTTATATTTGATTAAGGGCATTCAAGTTGTCTGTTTTCTAAGAAGGGCCAGCTGTACAACCTACTTTTACGCCAGCTGTTCTCAAGTGGTACTACGCAATTTTCTCCTGGTGAGACTGGAGTACTGGAGTCATCAAATAGTGTTTTTAATAATGGATAAAATTGCGTCCTAGTAGAAGTAGTGGCCAAGTATAGTAGGCCTGTCATAATTCCAAATTTTGAAGTGCCATATTTTGAAAATATAAACAATTAACTATAATATTCAAACTAAATGATGCCACTGACACAATGACCCTAAATCATCCCCCCAAAAAACATTTATACATGTGCTAAAAACATGAGCTGTAATATAGCACAAAGAAACACTTAAGTAGTTATTTCTTCAACCTGCTACAGCTCAGAAGAAAAAGTACCCATGATAAACAGTGAGCCCCAGAAAGTATTGTTCTAGCTCTTATTTATTGAAGTTGATATAGTAATGTGTTAAGACTTGGTGTGAAAAGTTTGTGAATCACTGCCCTGCTCTATAGGTGGAGCTTGTTTAGTACTATTTTTGTATGAGTCATTTAATGAAAATGTGGATTTAATCTAGACTTAAGTTCATGACCTAGTTCGGCCTTTCGGCTTTCTCCCTTATTTCCCAAACATTTGTCCATAAAGCACAAATGTATGATAACAAAAGCTTCAGTATTACAATGTTGTTTGTTTTTTGTCAGAAACATATTTTGAATTGCATTGTGGTTCGAAATGCTGGATTTGATGACTTTTTCTCAGACTCCTGATGTCAGTGCACAATTCTCTCTCACTACACAACTATTTTACTGTGTAATCAAAATTGGAGTGGGCAAAATTTGCAATACTTTCATTTTGAAGGACTTTTAAGAATCTTTTTCCTATTCAAAAGCATGTGTTTAATTGCTATGGCTTTAGTCCTCATGATTCCGATGACAAAATTCAACCTATATGAGGCAATCCATTAGAAATCTGATATAAATCTGCTAGAAGTCTGCATACTAGGAATGGGTATGATTAGTCGATTAATCGATAATTGATCATTCAGAATTTCATCGATAACGTTCATTTTAATCGACAAACCAAACCGAATGTAGGTTGCTGTGTGTAGTGTGACCAAACAGGGGTCCGTACATGTGTCTCTGCACTCAGAAGCAGCGAGCAGACACACAGTCAGTCAGCAACGTATCGAAGCACAAATGCGTATTTAACAATGATTTGTACAAGAAATTCCACGCTTTCCGTTGCGTTCGGGACAAGTGTGAGGCCATGTGCACAGTGTATAAAGCAGCACATATGTTTCTGTGTCCAGTGGGAAAGATTTTCCAGGTGAGAGTCGCGCAATGTCGATGATGAGTCCCCGGGGTCCCCCCCGGACGGTGTCCTGGTTTTGACAAACGCAAATCTGGTCACACTAACCTGTATTCCACTGAGTCATGTCTTTTAGTCCAACAGAAATTGACCGCATCAGCGACACAAGAGCTGTAGTTTTATCTTCGCTTAGTTTATGCAAATTAGCCATGCGGTTTTAAGTTTCGTTTCTGTGAGAGCTGCGCAAAACTGAATTAAACACATTATAATTTAAAACGGGCTGATGTGGCTCTAGAGTCGTTACGGTTTATATGTCGTAAAGTTGAATTTATTTATGCAGATAGTAATAATAATGATGATAATTTTAATATAAAAACGTTAATGATTAATCGATAATCGATCGTTAATTCTTCCGACGATCGATTAAGAAAATTTCATCGAATGCCCATCCCTACTGCATACTGTCTTGTCAAAGGCTGATCTCATCAGCTCTCAGAAGCTAAGCTAGGTGGGGCCTGGTTAGTACTTGGATGGGCAACTAGGGAAAATCAGGTGCCACAGTGGGACACCAGGTGCAAAAATTGTTGTTGTGTTCTCAGGCAAGGCACTTCACCTACATTGCCTAGTGTGAAAGTGTTGTGTGCATGAGTGATGGTGGCGGTCGGAGGGGCCGATGGCACAAATTGGCAACCTTTCTTCTGTCAGTCTGCCCCAGAGCAGCTCTGGCCACAGTAGTAGCTTACCATTATCAAGTGAATGAATAATGCTATGTAAAGCGTCTTTGAGTGTCCAGAAAAGCGCTATATAAAATTTATGCATAATTATTATTATTAAATGTGTCAATGCCATGGTTAAAGATGAACTATCACACCAATAGTGACATGGTGTTCATTAAAGGGCAGACATGTCATTATATATACCATTATTTGAAAGATTACACTGCAACTCTTTTCTGTAAGTTTATGTTACAGACTATATATTTAATTTTCTGTCATTTTGCATAACTCCAAACAGTGTCGCAATAGTAGACATTTTTAAATACATCTCCCACTTTTTTCAAAAGTTGTTTTAAAAATGCACAAGTAATGCACATATTCATGTATCAGTGTATCAGTTTCCACCCGTTGTATTAGAAATTGTAGAGCCCAAGAGAAGAGGTATGGAGTTCTAACACTGGAGAAGTTTATTTACCGTCAGTACAGACCCATTACCCGGAGACATGAACCTTCAAGACAGTGTGATAGTGTTGTCCATTCCAGTCTAGTACAGTTCAGTCTAGCTATGTTTCCATTGTAGGGAGTATTATACCTCTTATGACCAAGATAGGCCAAGATAACAAGAAATGAGCTGGCAGTGAGTGCCCTTGGTACAGCACAGAAATTGAATTTCTTAACACCTGCTCAAAGGCACCATTTTTAGGACTTATGACCATTTAACGGTTCTAATGTCATCACTCTGAAACTCATAGATAGGAGCTTTAAACATTGATTCTTTTAGCACACATGCGAATTGTGCACTTAAGTGCCAAGAGCCCTTCTAAGTGTGCGCTGGTTGTAAGCTCCGGCCAAAAGGTTTGTTTGGAGAGAGTTGGCACGGCTGGTCAACCCTCCATTGGCAGCCCGAGGGGTAGCATTATGCACTTGTCATTAATGTTCCAGTGAATACTAGCTCCCCCAGTGTCACACACACATTATGTATAATGCTCACGGTGCTGTGTGTAAACAGAGAGGCCTGTTGACACTAAAATACTGCTTTGCAGATTACCCACCCAGAGTTAAACTGTTTGCTAGCCGGTAAAATATTAGCTTTGGATTGGCTGCTGTCATGAACTTGGATAAGAAATAGTGTGAAGTGTGTTGCGTGTGTGTTGAGACTAATCCTTTACATATGAAGTAATGAGCCTGAAAGCATGTACGCTGGTGTTTGCACATGTTTTTGTTTGCACCAGTTGACAGCTGTTATTACCTCCTAGATACAGGGCTTCAGCTGCACAAGTATGAATATCCTTTTACAAAAACACAAAGAATAAGAAAATATAGATTCCCGAAATAATTTTTATTTCAATCAGTTAACAAAATAGAAAATATCTTCCTTCAAAAGTCTGAACTCTACTCCAAACCACATGCTTGTACTGACAGGATTGGCTCTAGACCTCTTGATTAAAATGCCCCAAGCATACGAAGGACTGTGAGAATTTAAACAAAGAAAATTAAGCTTCCAGCATATTTTTTCATATTTTTTCTAAGAGTACATTTCTGCCTTATTTGTCTTGTTTAAAGAGAGGCTATTATGCTAAATCGACTTTTTGGACATACCTGAAGAGGTTTTATTTTGATTATGTTTGATTAATTTAGTGATCTCCCCTCCCTTGCCCTATCTGAACCTTCTTTACAGTTAGCTGCAAGATTTGTTCAATGCTCTGATCCACAAGCTTACATCACTCATGCTCCAAATGTCTGACAATTCTCCATAAATACAAAACACATACAAAAGCATGATACAAAACAATACACTATAGCTTTGCAAACCCGCTATGATCTGAAATAGTTTCATTCACACTGAATGTGTTGCTGTGATTGTAATGTGAAAGGGATGCGAAGAGGGAGTGGCTTTTGACTCAGAGCGCCAAAAACAAAAGTGAAACTTGTTGTTGTTGTTTTCTGTTGTTTTCTCAGGAATAGAACATTTTCAAAACAATAAAAGGTAACATCGTGATCTAAATATAATGTGTGAGCAATTAATATCCCATAGAAATAAAATACCCCCTCTTTAATTTTTCAGTCAGTTTTTTTTTTTTTGCAACAGGCCTACATATAACTTCAGCCAAGATTTTTACATGTTTTAGATGAATCATGAATTCTCAAAATATGATTGTTGCCTACAACTACATTAAATATGTTTTTAATTGTGATAAAAATATGATGTTGTATATATATATATATTTCATTCCAATTACACAGCACATAGTTTATCCCTAGTACAATGTTTGTTCTGCTAGAGAAAAGTGTACTTAGCCTGGCAGACCCCCGGTTCACCCTTCTTAATCTTGGACAGCCAGTGAGTATGAGTGTGGTCAAGCGCTCCATAAGTCATCCTGTAGTCTTGTGGACAGTCATGCAGCCTGTCAGTGAAACGGGTAACCCAAGCTGAGGGGAGCCCCGATGGAGACTTGGCCTGGAGGGGGGCCAGGATTTATGGAGTGCACCGAGAGGTGAGCCAATGCTGCAGTTTAGCCCAAAGCAGCAGTCTGTCCACACAAGAGCTGCTAGCACACACTCGCCTACTGTCTCTTTAATAAACAACAGTGGTGACAGGTGGCTCCTGGTCAGGTATACTGTTAATGACGCCATGCTCATGAAAAATTTAAAGGCATTGAGCCGAGATATTAGAAAGTCCACTCATTTCATGCACATAAGGATCAAAGCATTTACTCATAATTATAATTATTATAATAATTATAAATTGCTAAGGATACACTGCGATATAGTGGAAATTAATCTTTGCGGCATATCTTCCTTTTAGTGTGATATACTATACAGGTCTTGGTTCAATATGTTTGTTCCCGTAAAGAGTGCCCTCATTTTAAATATAACTCCATAATTCATCTTGTCATTTGATATGATCTTTAGTATGTGTCTGTTCCCAAGGTTGATGCATGTGTATTTATACAGCCATACCAGTATAGGTTTACCTCTCCCACCAATCTGTCTTCATGAACGCAAAGTAATAAAAGCCCTGTGAGGCTTTCCTAAAATAGTTGTTTACACCTCAATAACAAAGCATAATCTGTTATGTTGAAGTGCTTGTGTCCATTTTTATAATTGGAATGGCATTTCTAATACATCAGTGTTTACCACACATTCTGCTGAGACTCGTAGAGATTCGTAGACCAGTCCTTTTAATCATGAATAAATACAAAATTTATTAATTGCACAACTCTACAGGCTATCATTATTTATATATATTCTGTTGTGTACAACTGTCAGTCTTTGCCTATATTTAAACATTTTAACTGAACAATACATTTTTATGTTTATGAAAGTTCATACCAAGATCATACCAGCTTATCCAGCTTATTGTTCAGCTCATTTTAGCCCATGGGGCAGGACATGGGCTTATAATAAAATACATATGAAAAACGTCATTATTCTAGTACTGGAGTAATTTGTATTTGTGTAAAATGACTGCATGCGAGTGGATGTGAGTGTGTTTGGATAAGGCATGTGTTTCTCACATGACAGATAGCAGTGGTGTAAGTGCCATATCAGGCAGATGATATGGAGCTAGAGCAGGTTTTATCAGTGTAACTGTTTGTGTACATTCACAAACTGTAGATTAAAACACACAGTAGCACTACATCACACTACACTTTAATAATTTACTGGTTTTATACAGGACTTTACACATTATTCCCAGTCACATTTTCACTGCATTTTGTTTTTACAGAGACGAGGGGCCATCTCCTATGACAGCTCAGACCAAACAGCGCTGTACATTCGTATGCTAGGTAAGTATTTTACAAATGGTTTCTTCCTTTGACTCTAACCTCCCCATTGCTTTAACCACAAAAAACACTGTAAATACATTTTCAAGTAAATACAGTTTAAGATGAATATTTGAATTGTTACCATCTCAACTGTTATCTTCACATTATGTAGGTTTATTCAATGGAGACTACATTTTCAATTAAATCGATCCTCATGATTTTTTTCATGTGCACGTGATCCATTGTATGTGCTTTTTGCCCCTTAAAAGTAGAAGCATTTTTACCAGCTGAAATACTTAGAAATACATAGTATTGAAGGCATAATGCTTTATCAGACATCTAGGACAGAGCCCACCAGTGCAGGACAGTCTTGTCAATACAATATGTTGTTGTTTGGTTGTTCAGTTTCAGTAGTTTACATTACATTTTCACAGTGTATATTCTTAGTTTTATTTTGACTTGGAACAAAGAAATAACTAACAAAACAACAAATGTAACACATAGCTAACACTGCACTTTAAATGGTATTTAAACCATTTTACTTGAGTTTCAATACTCAATACTTATCAATAATAGCATTCGGATACATCAGCAGCATAAAACTGTCTGTCTCTCTAGTTTTTTTATTTTATTTTATTGAGTGTGAGAGGCACACAAATGGCTTTCGTGGGCTCACGTTTACTCTGCCAAGTTAATGCTGATTCGCTTTCAGATAGCTGGAGTCAAAGCTTTGGCCACATCAGTTCTAATGACATGACCTACATCCACCCCAGAGCATCAGCTCTAATGCACCGCGGGGGAAACATGGACCCATTGACTCTGCCTCACTCTAATCACACAGGCATGCCAGGCCTAGGCACATGCTGCTGCAGATGGTATACAGCTGGAACCAAAGTTTACATACACTCAATAATGACATTTTCCCCACTATCCGATCTCTAATACAATAACATTTAACACTATATAGTTGATCAGTAAGAAAAATAAAAAATATATATTTGTCTCATTCCTGAAAAAATCACATTTTTAGATTTATAAACTGCTTTTGTATTTTTTCTTTGGAGTCATGGTTTCTTTGTCACAGATAGACATTCAACCTGTGATAGTACTATAAATCTCAGTGTAGATTTTGAAGTCTCTGCAATGTAATCCTCTATTATCTTCACAAATCTGGACTCCAAGGTTATAATCTGCACATTTTGAACCATTGTTCACTCATTGCTGATAGAACATGAACTGGTGTCCTCCTCGACCAGTACGATGGAGGCATAAGTTTTGAAGTGATGCGTGTGACTCCCTGAGGCATGGGCATTGTTTTGCCTGTATTATTCATAGTGCTGTCATGCGATTAAAAAAATTGAGAGATTAATTAATTATGATCTGTAATTAATTAATCAAATTAATCTCATTTTAATCTCACCTAAAAATTGCTGAGAAAAGCCTTCAATTTGAGGTATTTTCATTTAAATTCATTATTACATTATTGTGGCAGATCAAAAGACTAATATAGATTTTAAAAAGTGACTTTATAAAGTCATTTATTGTTTAACAAATCTCTCCAAATTGGCTGTTGAGCCCAAGTCTCCATGAATAAGAAACTGTTTGTTGTAAAGTAGCAAAGACAAGGAAATCTGAACATAATAACTTTTGTCTACTTAAAGACAATAAAAAGTCCAGTCTTTCCTTAACCATATTAAAAATATTATTGATAGAGAAATGCTTTATATATGAGATCACTGGTTTTAGTCCTGGTTTAGACCTGGTTTAGACCTACTTTAGTCCTAGTTTAGTCCTGGAATGGATTAATCCTGGTTTTAGTCCTGGTGTTAGTTCTGGTTTAGTTCTGGTTTAGTTCTGGTTTAGTCCTGGTTTAGACCTGGTTTAGTCCTGGTGTTTTAGTCCTGGTGTTTTAGTCCTGGTGTTTTAGTCCTGGTGTTTTAGTCCTGGTGTTAGTCCTGGTTTAGTCCTGGTTTAGTCCTGGTTTAGACCTGGTTTAGACCTGGTTTAGTCCTGGTTTAGACCTGGTTTTAGTTCTGGTTTTAGTTCTGGTTTAGTCCTGGTTTAGACCTGGTTTTAGTTCTGGTTTTAGTTCTGGTTTTAGTTCTGGTTTAGTCCTGGTTTAGACCTGGTTTAGACCTGGTTTTAGTTCTGGTTTAGTCCTGGTTTAGTCCTGGTTTAGACCTGGTTTAGACCTGGTTTAGTCCTGGTTTAGACCTGGTTTAGACCTGGTTTTAGTTCTGGTTTTAGTTCTGGTTTAGACCTGGTTTTAGTTCTGGTTTAGTCCTGGTTTAGTCCTGGTTTAGACCTGGTTTTAGTTCTGGTTTTAGTTCTGGTTTAGTCCTGGTTTAGACCTGGTTTAGACCTGGTTTTAGTTCTGGTTTTAGTTCTGGTTTTAGTTCTGGTTTAGTCCTGGTTTAGTCCTGGTTTTAGTCTTGGTGTTAGTTCTGGTTTAGAGGCGCACAGGAGGAAGCGCGGTTTACGCCGCGTACGTGAGAAAACACGATCCACACGCGGCTCACGGGAGGACAGCGATGTCCGCGCAGTAACTACGGAAGGAAACGTGGTCCGCGCGTTCTCAGGTTAATGACGATGATGAAGGTGTGTGTTTGTTTGTGTGTGTTTGTGTGCGTGTGTGTTTGTGTGCGTGTCCCCTCATGTCGCAGGTCACTATAGGACAGTAGTGCGGACATCATGAGCCTATGCAGGTTGTTTTCAGGCGATATTATATTTGTTATTTTCTTTTATATTTCACGTCGGGAGAATAATTTCCAAGACACGAATGTGTTTTTACCTGTGCGCTGCTGACTCTGTTCTACTGGCTCTTCCACCTCGTCCATTGTGCGACTGACGCCGCTAACGTTAACATGACGTTTACATCGCTCTTACTGCGCGCGTTTTGTGTGGCTTTCCGGCAATGAGTGGAATTACCGAAATAAAAAAAATTATAAATGTGTTTTGTGTGTGTGTGTGTGTGTTGTTGTTGTCCCAACAACACATAAAAACAGGTTTTATAATAAAGCAACTCACATACAGAAACACTAAAGTTAGAGATTAAAAATGAGATTAACGCGATTAAAAAACATAACGCGCTAAATATGACTATAATTAATTAATCGCAATTAACGCGATAATTTGACACCCCTAATTATTCATTCACATGGCAGTGTACTGCTCTCTCCTTGATGTTGTTGTTGTTGTCTCATAATGATGGGATGGGATTGATGTGGGCTTCATCTACATCCTCCACATCCGCATCCACTACTCAAATGCTGTTAGTTATCCTGCTGTCAGTTAGCCTTCTGTCAATTAGCCTACTGTCAGTTAGCCTACTCGTAGTTAGCCTATCAGAGGCAATCGTGATCAACCACCACATTCAAAAGTGTGTTTGTTTTGTTGTCAGACAGTGGGGGAAAAGTAGATGTGTGTTTTTATGCAGCGTTTGTAAACATGTGGTTCCAGCAGTATGTTACAAATACTGGACACACTAGCAGGACCAGTGAAGTTACATTGCCATATATTATTCCAAACTATCCCTCATATTAGTACAACAAAACACTTGGCAAAATAAGGATTGAGGATCCATTTGGTCTGAATTAATAGTAATTCATAGTTTTTGATATTTTGATAGGGGCTTGTGTAGTATTCAAACAGCTGTTTGCAAGTAAGTAACGCACTGGTTGGGGGGACATACCTGTGTGACTGCTCTTATTTCAAGTCTAATACACATACAACATGACTAAAGCCCTGCCGAAAAAAATCTTTGCACATTTGAAAGTTAAAATACTTCCACATGAAATCTTGCTGTGAAGGTAGTTGCCTGAAAAACATGCATTTTACTGCATTGGTGTCACAGCTCCCTCTTGTCACCTCACTCTGCTCTGGACTGCAGTCCTCAGACCAGAGCTGCAGCCTGTCCCTGTGCCTTTGCCTGAACTACTAAAACAGCCATAGAGCAGTGGAGATCTCTCAGTGCCTATCAGTACTAATCTAGAGCGGACCGCCCTGACATGGCATTGCATGCTCAGCTGTCTGATTGACTCGTCTGTCCATTTGAATTCTCTCTTCTGGTTTGTGGGAGTGTGTGGCTGTGTGTTTATGCATATTTTTTTTAATCATACAGCAGGGCTGGGTCAAATAGTTTTTACATATATTTTATTTGTTTCTGTATACCCACAATAGTGGGCTAAAAACTTGCTATTGCAACTTCTCTGCAACGCAAAAACATTTTTTCCAATTACAGTTTCAAATAAGAAAGTGGCCTTCAATTTTCAGATGTCAAGTGGGTTGTTAAATGATGTGGAAAAGTTTTCATGTGATTTATTCAAAGTTGTCATTATCCTGTGGTAAAGCAAGTGGCACATAAGCAGCACAACATACAGAAATCTAAAGTGTCTTGTAAACACTACTTGGCCTAGCACAGCTGACACTGAACACCGTGTGGCTTTAGAGGAAATAAGTGCTGATTTCTTCTAGGAGATGTGAGAGTCAGAAGTCAGGTTGGATTTGAACCGGAACGAAGGAGCTCCCACCCATACCTGTGCATCGACTTCCGAACTCTCCACAGTAAGTATGAACAATGGCCCCATCAGTTATTAACAAGTGACTTCTCAAACAAGACACCTTTTGTTCTGTTCAACATGACTGACAGGTGTTTGTGCACTGCTTTCTCACATGATGATCTGGAGTGTCATTATGTAAATTGTGTCTAAAAGCCATTCCATTACTTCATTAACTACCCACAAAGTCTATGCATGTGAAGACATTCGGGCCAAAAGTGATCCAAATTTGACCAGTGTTTTTGCGGGTGGTAGCCACAGTTGATCTAGACCCAGTGCTTCTGTGTGCATGTCTGCCGTGTGATCCCAGACGAGAGGCTTATGAGTGGGCGGCTGTGTCAGCAGCCTCTGTTTGTGTATCGCTGAGTTGGTGTCAGATCCCCACCAGCTTGTGTGATCCAAATGACTGTGTGAGCCCCATAAGCCTGAGGCACAACACAAAATCCCCACAGGCTTTTCATAAGTGTCATTAATAAAGCTTTGCATTGTTTGATTGATGCAGCACGCCTGGGATGTGGCTCCAACTCAGCTTCAGCTCCAGAGAGGAGGGTCCACAGGCTGCTGAGCTTTCAGAGATACCTGCACTCATCTCGTCTGCTCAGAGGGATCCCCCAGCAGATGCCCCTACACATCCTCGATGAAGACTACACTGGACAAGCCAGAGTAAGGCATTTTAACAACAAAATACAATTATGAAAAATCATGTCATTATTTACACTGCCTAACATGTTTGTTTCAGTGTATGCTGGATAAAGTTGGGAACTGGAACTTTGATATTTTCCTTTTTGACAGACTGACAAATGGTGAGTAAATCTGATTTTTGCTCCTAGGCCTCTGTTGAGTCATGAGCAGTGCCATCTTTGTGTCATTAGTTACATTTCACTCTTAGTAGGAGCACAAGAATTATAATATAGGACAATGTGTTTTTTTTCAGGAAACAGCCTGATCACGCTGACCTTCCACTTGTTGAACCAGTACGGCCTGGTGGAGCTCTTTCAGCTAGACATGGTCAAACTCTGGAGGTTCCTGGTCATGGTGCAGGAGGATTACCATAGCGACAACCCCTACCACAATGCTGTCCATGCTGCAGATGTCACACAGGCTATGTACTGCTACATAAGAGAGCCAAAGGTGAGATAAGACACTCTCGTCTGCACAAATGCAGATATCATTTTCAGCACTATTAGTAATAAACCTTTTTTACTGCAGCTCGCAAAGTCTCTGACCTCATACGACATCCTCCTTGGGCTGCTTGCTGCTGCAACTCATGACTTGGATCATCCTGGGGTTAACCAGCCTTTCCTTATCAAGACTGACCACTATTTAGCTTCTCTGTACAGGGTGAGCAAATATACATTCCATTGTTGTGATTTCAACAAAGCAGAATTAAAAACTGATTTTTGTGTGGCTGTGCAGAATACCTCTGTTCTTGAAAACCATCACTGGAAATCTGCTGTGGGCTTGCTCAGAGAGACAGGGCTGTTTTCACACATGCCTCCAGAGGACAGGTTAGAAATGCAGCTGCACCTAAACTCATATTACATACATTCTCTATATACATACAGCCCTGTCTAACTTTATGTGATCTTTGGCCTTCAGCCGGAGCATGGAGAGGGATCTAGGCTCTTTGATTCTTGCCACTGACATCAGCCAACAGAACGAGTACCTGTCCCGCTTCCGCCTGCATCTGGACCAGCAGAACCTGTGTTTGAGCAGTGCCAGCCATCGGCACTTCATCTTGCAGGTTAAAAATGCCTTGCATTTGTTTGTTGCATCCATGCCTTGTGCATAATATGCTGTGTACACAATACTAACAAGCTTCTCTCCTCCATCCCAGATGGCCCTCAAGTGTGCAGACATCTGTAACCCCTGCAGACCGTGGGAGCTCAGCAAACAGTGGAGTGAGAAAGTGACGGAGGAGTTCTTCCAACAAGGTCTGTCTTGGAGAAATCATACTTTTTCTGTGGAAGTGCTAAATACAGTATAATACTATTCATTAAAAACATAAAAAATATGAAAACTAAAAATACAAAAAAAACTAAAAATAAAAATTATGTATATATAATTGGCATCCATTGTAATTGCAGGTGACATTGAAAAGAAGCACCATCTTGAAGTCAGTCCACTTTGTGACCGAGAGACGAATAGTGTTGGCAACATTCAAATAGGTAAGTACACTATAAGACATGTTCAGTATGCATGGACTGGTTTGAATGCAGTTAAACATTGTGAACCTTGCCTCCCCCAGGCTTCATGACGTATGTGGCAGAGCCGCTGTTTGCGGAGTGGGCTCGTTTCTCAGACACCCGTCTGTCCCAAACCATGCTGGGCCACATGGGACTGAACAAGGCCAGCTGGGGCGGTTTGCAGCAGGAACTGAGTTGTGCCTCTGAGGAGGCGGAGCCTACCACTGCAGCCTCAAAAGACGGGGACGCTGCTGGAACGACAGAAGGAACCAGCTCCAAAGAAATACCTCAGGGAAGCAGCGTGTCCTGACGTTCCTCTCGCTCTTCAACCTCAGCCTCCTGACCTGCCTCAAGGCTTCACTCACACTGTAGGGCAGGTGGGGCACCCCACCACATCCTAGCGGCTTCTTTGTTTTTTGTTTTGTTTTTTTGTTTATTTGTTTTTTTGCTTTGCTTCTGCCTCCCATTGATAAACCACTGTTTTATTTAATTTATTTATTTTTTTTATTTTTATTTTTGGTATATAGCAATACATAGATACCTCATTTGGCTTCTGCTGTATTTTCTTTTATTTGCTTTATTATATTTATTTATCCACTGTAGTTTTGGCATTACTGACTGAACACACCACTTTTGTGGTGCATTTAGGGGAAAGCAGTATATGAACTCAACCACGCTTTGTGGTGTTCTGAAGTGCCATTTGAAAACAAATGTTTGAAGAATGACATGAATTGCATTGACTGGAAACTGGAGTATTCACGACGACACCCTCCTAAGACTAAGTGTAATGCCATGTTGCATTTGTATTGAAGATTCTTCCTCATGTAAAAACAAAAATGTGACGAGCCCAGTCCTTTTGCTGCCTCTACGAAGACTGTTTACGCATCTCCTTTTTGTTTGTTCTCTCCCTTCAACTGAAGTCAATCATGTCATGGTTTGCCTTCGAAGCACAGATGTGAAGAACCACTCGTTTGAACTGTCATCTCACTGTTTAAGCCATTAGCAGATCTTTGTCAACCACACCAGATGCCATAAGTTAACTCTTCACCTGCGCTCCTGTTTTTGCACTCCACATAATGACAGCATTCGTCGAGCAGCCTTTGTGTTCATCCTTGTTAAAGTATGGAAAGTAGTCCACACTGGTGTGTTTTAATATGTTGTGTTTGTTTATGTTGGGGAAAAGTCCCTCCCACACTAGAGATGAGTTACTCACTGCATATGCATCTCACCAGGAAATCCACTCCACGCACCTCGACTCCTCAGGGTTTTGCCAGTCTCTTATCTGGAGGAGGAGGGGCGGCTGCAGGCAGGAGGCAAGGTTGTTGGTTTTTCTCTCCATGATTAGGATCTAGTGGACGAGACTTTTTCTTCTGTTTGCAGAATGTCTCTCACAGCCACATGCAACCTAACGGACTGCTCGATAGATGCCTTATAACTATGCACAAACTATGCTAAGTGACCAAACCAACTCTTATTCCCATCAAGTGCATGGTGTGCTTGTCTCTGAATGCACTGTCCACTCCCTTTGCCTTTTGTTGTAATGAACAACTACAGCATCTTTTTTTTTTTTTTTTTTTACTGAGACAAAATGGTCAAGTGACTTTGAACATTCCATTTCCTTATTTGGTTTTGTCCTCTTTGATTCTGTACAGTGGCACAAGTTGTGTTTGTGTTGGAACATTTTAAAAACATAACAGGTGCTTTTCTTACTTTAGCTGATTTGTATTTTGCTGTAAGTGCTGTAAGACTGTTGATAAAACTGTTTACAATTTGTTGCGACAGCCATTTTTGGGATGACTTGTATGTCGAGCCAGATTTTGTAAAGGCTTTTGCTGTATTGACCTTTTTGATACATGCCTGTTGCAGTTAAAGTTTGAACAATAAAACCTGTTGTCAAATGTTTGGGCTCTACTCCTCGTCCCCTGAGAAGGTTAAGGAGCTGATAACGTCTCTATCACATTTGATTAATTGTAATACTTGAAATATGCTCAACTCTTAAGACATTTTACATCTGGACCTATTCACATAAAACAAAAGTTGAACATCTTCTGTGGGTACTAATGATCAAAAGGTTAAAAATGTTTTCACAATCGCTTCAGAAGTTGTCAGCATTATTAAGCCCTTGAATTTGTGCTTATTATAAGATTAATGTGGCAAATTTGTGAAACCAATCTCCAACCATTAATATGGATTAACATCTGTAGATCATACCATACATAAAATGTTTATTGAAAAAACAGCATCAAAAATCACAAAATCATATTCAACACTTGGAACAGCCTTTATTCACAAGTCACAATAATTGCTCACATTGAGGTGGTACAACTTCGCTAACAAGTACAAAAAAACTTAAAATGACAGTTATTTCAGAACTGCAGCATCAGTGTTTTACAGTATCACTACATTTAAAAAGTGCCTAATAACTGTCAGTATCAATTGTATTGACTGCCACTTTTCCTGCATAATTGTGTGTAATAATAATAATAATAAATTATATATATATATATATATATATATATATATATATATATATATATATATATATATATAAAAATCTCGACACAGAAATTGTTAAGGAATAATTAAAGCTTCCCAGAATGTCTGCAATGTCTGGAATGTCTTTGATTTTAATATTGATCAAAGCAGGAATACATTTAAAATTTAAAGCTTTGGCAAGTATATGAACTGCCACAATGTAAAAGTACTGTATCTTAAAATTAATAACATTATAAACATTATTAGTGTTGGTAAAACTATAAAGACAAGGCCACAGCATAAATAAAAGAATCCCTATCATAAATTAAATACACACATTTACAAATATCGCTTCCTTTCTTTCTTGAAGAATCCCACCAAAAATAAAATTTTCCTGTAGAAAGAAAGTGCTCACATTCTTCTGTGGTGGAAGAACCACTGAGTTTTTTGTCCCACTGCAACTGGGAATGCAAAACTGCCCTGTGCAACTGACTAAAAACAATGTGATGTAAAATTGAACTTTCAACACTGAACCGTTGTTTCTGTGTTAACATGCAGGTCTCTCACTATGATGAGCAGGAATCATTCATGACAACAAAAATACTAATATACTGTAGTTACAAAATTAAAAGTGCAAAATAAGAGATGACTGGTAGTTTAGGAAGCCTGTGTCCTCGTCAACAAACATTTTCATTCTATTGTATCAACAGCTGATTTGGAAAAGGCACATTCAGACTAGCTTCCTCTTTCCCGTTGGCTTTAACATGTGCTGCCCAAACTGCAAAAACAACAACAACAAATAATTAAATCATTAAGTCAGATCACACAATGTGTAATAGCTTATTAAAGGTTTACCAAAGGGGCAGCTGGTTTGGCCTTTTTCTCCAAAAATGGTTTGAAATCCTCCTTGTCCTCTGGTTCACTGTTGTGCCTGTAGCGATGCGCAAACTTTCTCTTGAGGGCCTCAGCGATCAGAGCTGCTGCGTCTGCTGGCTCATTGGTCTTTGTTTTAACATCACCTTCCTCACCACGACTGTAAACACCAAAAAATATGGCTATACTTATGAATGCCGTAAACAAATAATAAAAAATATGCATTGACACTGATTTTAGATTTAATTGTCAGTGTAATAACTCACTTTTTGACAGAGCGTAACTTAACTTTGCCCATGTCTTTCAGGATGTCAAGCATGTTGGGGATTTCTGTTGGCTTAGGCTCTAAAACTGTCTGTTTGTCTGTCTTCTTCCCTTTGCGCTCCTTAATCAAGTCAATGGCTGAAAATGTCCGCTGGAGGCTTGGGGGAGGTGGAGGTGGAGGTGGGGGAGGGGGAGGCAGAGTACCACTAGGTGGAGGGGGTGGGGGAGGAGCCCCTGTAGCAGCAGCTGGTGTCAAAGAAAGGAAAAGTAAAGATAAAAGCTTTGAGCTAGACTGCATGACTCTGGCACCATCTAGTGGTAGTATACAGACCCTGCAACATGCAATAACCCTGTAAACTTCCAAACTAATCTTCATCTTAATTCAAAAATGTATTATTGTATATGCAAGTGCAATTATTGGTTTTAATTATATAATATGAACATCACTGAAAGGGAAAGAAACCATAAACATACCTGGCTGTGAAGTCTTTTCCTGAGCCAAAACTATTTGTGCGATCTGTGCTCTGAGTTTGGCCAGTTCAGTTTCAAGTGCACTGATTTTCTGTATGGCCTCATCATTAGCTATAATGGAGCCCTGGGGGTCAGGAGGCCCCTGGTGCAGGCTTGGGAGTGATCTTTGTCTGGTGAGTCTCTGCTGAGGCTCGTGAGCTCTGAGCAAGAGACCAGCAGGAAGCCCAGGCCTTCATAAAATGAACAATCAGGATATTATTAAGTCATAAAAATGCACTCTTGCAAATTAATTATCAATGGTTTTTACCTTACCTTGGTCTTTCAAAATAGTCTGCATCATCCTCATCATCTCTATCAATCCAGCCAACATCAGCTAGAGAGGCCACCAGTCCAGGCCGTGGCTTGGCAGCAAATAGGATGCCTGCATCCTCTGTGTATGGATAAAGCTACCATAGAAAAGAAACCCATGGGTGAAAAGACTAGACCAATGTAAATGACATTATCGTGTAATAATTTGCTAGAGGTCACTGGTCCTGGGAAGTAAATAAGCTAAGATACGGGCTGCTAGTGGAGCTGAGGGCTGTTTGTTTGAAGTGGAAGGTCGAGGTAGGTCATTACTACTTCTGTAGTCTCTAATCAGCTGTAGGAGGTAAAAGCTTGGTGAACAAACTACCCTCAAGCATTCTTCATGACTTAGGAGACACACAAAACTGAAGAAAAGTCAAGATAGAAAAAGCACATTAAAAGACTAGGGAGTATAGCAGTAGCTCTACTACATGTGTGTTATTGCAGAATAACCCTTTGTTTATGGTTCCCAAAGAAAAACAGAGGTTGAGGAGGATTAAAAATATGTGTGCGTCATGGTCGGACAGAAATACAGTATATAATTCTCAATGTCAGGTCTACAGGAAATAGGAATCATCAAATTTTTAGATAGATGATAGATGTGAGAAAGAAGTAGAAGAGAATTTAATGCCTCGGTGGATTAAAGGGGAATGGATGCAAACACGAGACGTACCTGAAAATGAACTCTGGGGCTGGGCTTAAGAGGTAGACTGGACGCTATTCTCCTCACTATACTTCTGGAAGACCCATAAGGCTTGGCTGTTCCAAAAGCCTGCAGAACAATACCTGTTAAACGATACAGACAGCTTTCTATCCTCAGATCTGTGAAGCCACTCACCAAATCCATTTCAATTCGCGCATAATTTTTGCTCATTTCTGTGAGTTTTCAAATACCCACATGCCCCCGGTGTGAGAGCATTTTCAGAGGTAGGTCATCAGGGTAACCAGGAAACTACATTAGATTAGAAAAGGTACATACGAATTAAAAAATAAATCAAACCATAACTCACATTTCCATGCTTGATACTCCATGACAGCCCATGTTCACATGTTTATTTAGCAACATTTGTTCTGTTGAGTTTATTACAAAAACGCATTGACTGGGTATAAATTAAGACCATCGTTTCTCTAGACCACGCGACGATATTTATTCGTGTAGTATCGCAGTTTGGTGAGAACAATTTACTTACTTTAAAGAACTCAACGTGAACTTAGCAGGTGATGTGGCTAACTGTTGCTACACCGTCTTCTTCTAACTTGAGCTGTTTACGAAAATCTGAGAGAGAAATGAAAGGTTAACCCTGGCACCCCGATCACTGTTGTACACAAACAGGTGAGAAAGAGATAGAATGGGAGCTCTAAATGCAAAGTTAGAAGAAACTCACCAAAAGACAACTTTTATGAAACTTTTCACTTTTTCCACCTTGTCAAAGCGACGAGCGAACGAAGAGAAGACTCTGGCTCGGAGGAGTATTTTTTCAGCCAATGGCAAAGCGCTGGATGGATCATGTGATCTTTAGATCACGCATAAATTACCTCATCGTAATTAATTGTAAACTTACAGCAAAGAAAACAAGTAAAAACAAAAACTATCTGAAAAGCTAAATATTAATTTGATGAATCTTCGTCGACTACAATGTACTAGCCAATCACATGTTAGTAAAGTGTGCGTTTGATACTGACACCGTTGTTTCCCGCTCAGGATTCTGGCGTAGCTGTGAGAAATACAGCAAAAAACCGGGAAGTCCCATGACTGAAAGCAAGTGCACCCTTTATGTGTCACAAAAACCTAAACACCGCACAGCTGCTAGCTAGAGCTCTGAGGCCTACTGCTTCGTCGCTTCTTTTATAATTGTGGGCTTTTTTATTTGATTAGGATCATTCGTTGCTAAGACTATCAGCGAGTGTTTGCAGTTTTATTGCAAATTGACCGAGAGGTAAGATAGATTTGTCACGTTAGCCGAGTTATTCTAGCTAGCTGCACAGGGCGTGATTGAGGTGATGACTTTAAGGGGGGTCGTCTTTGACAAAATGCTGTCTCACTTTTATTGTAAAGTATTCAGTGTCTTGGCAGGGCTTTTGTTTATTTGTTTGTTTTTTATTTTCCATTTCTTCACTTGAAAGCTATATGGTGCCTTAGCGTACCATAAGTACTTTGATGATGACAGCGCTACGAGGCCAGAGGGCACTACGTCTTTGTTATCATGTGCTTTTCATATAATATTATATTGACTTGTGTTGGGATCTAATTGTTCGTTGTTTTTATATTTATTCATGTTCTGTAGACTTCATTTGTTGACATTTGTGCGTCTTGTAACTGAGGTAGCTAAAACCACAGAGTTGTCAGTGGAGGGTCCGCCACATGCTTGTCTCCATGGTTATTGCTTTGTGTAGAATGGTTACAGCACTGCGCTACATTACAATTCAGATCTGTGGAGAGTCTACCCTATTCAGAGAAGGGATTATTGATTTTTGAGCAATAGAAACAGCCGTAGTGGATAAATGCTAGATGGATATGTTAAATGTCATACCATGGAACATTCTTGGCAAAGCAATAACACAGACAAGTAGGTAAAAGTTGTGCAGTGCACCTTTTTAAGTCATAAGCTTTTATTCAGTCTTAAATACTAAACCTTTTATTGTTTATCATAATTAAAGAGCACATGCATTATCAATTAACATGGGAATTAATTTCATACCTAATAATGTATGTTTTGCTTTTGTCAAAGGAAGTGGCTGGTTTGATGTGTGTGGCATCCAGACCAGCAGCACCATGAGTGCAGAGGTGGATGCTCTGACTGTGGTGAACCAGCTCAGAGACCTTGCCGCTGATCCCCTCAACAGAAGAGCCATAGTTGAAGATCAGGGCTGTCTCCCTGGTCTCATCCTTTTTTTAGACCACCCTAATCCACAAGTTGTCTACTCTGCACTATTGGTATGTATCGATCAGCTATATTTGGCTTTTAGTTCATTTTCAAACAATATTACATCAGGTGCAACATAGGTAGTTGAATAGTTTGACAATCAACTGTACTGTTTTAAGTGGCAATGCTCATTATACAACAAACAAGCAAAAAACATACTATTTAATGGCTTTTCTTTTGAATGCTCATACAATTGCATACAATTATTTAGATGCACCTAGAGCCTGATTTAAATATATAGCTTTACATATCATGGTTACATATAGCAAAAAGAAAAGTGGTACAGAAATAATTCAGCTGCCTGGTAGCAAACTAAAGGAATTAAAAGTAATTTTTTTCGTGGCACAGGGGAGTCTGTATGTCCAGAATAGAAGTAGCTCGCTCAACCTATTAAGAAAGAGGAAGAATCTCCTTATATGAGTCAAATCACTGGAATCTATTTTGTTGGATTTCTATGCCTCATTTATTCTATCAACTTACACATCCTGCGTATGTTGGCCATTTCATGAAAATGCACAGCCTACGTCAGTCTTCGTAAATCTAAAAAACGTATCCTTCAACAAAAAAAGTAAGTAAATTAAATTAATTGCACAGTATAGTACATGTAGTACAATAATTTTTCTGTCAAGCCCAGTTTTACCACCCCTATCCACAAGGACAATATTGTGTTATCATAGCTGCTTTATGTAAAAGTTGCCTCATATCAGCAACCAAAAAAGTATGAACACATTGGACTTGTCTGTTTTAACTTATTGTGTAATACTATTGAACAGTCACAACCAATGTTGTCTCTCTCTTTCTTACTCTTCTGCATTTTGTGTTTCTGCAGGCTGTCCGCTACCTGGCAGAATGTCGAGCCAATCGAGAGAAAATGAAGAGCGAGCTGGGCATGATGCTGAGTTTGCAGAACGTTATGCAAAAGTAAGTTCCTGTTACTGCAACACACACATTTTGTATAAACCTATAAAAATGTTTGTTTCAGGCAAACCAAAGTAAGGGTGATGGGTATTAAAGCTGAACTGGAAAGGAATCTGCCAGGGACTTCCATGTCAAAAGTTGTAATACATTGTGGCATCTTTCAGCATTTTTGATGAAGTCAGTTTTTGTTTTTCACTGACAGGGGCCGAGACATATTTGCAATCGAGGCATAAAATTGCATGTGCATCTTGTTTTGCTGTGGAGGTGTTAAGTGGCTACTCTTTATCATTAGCACTATTGTTTAAGTGGCCCATGGTTGATGGCCTGTATGATTTTCCTCCCTTGTAGCAGTAATGTTGTAGTTCACCCTGCAGCTCCACAGTCACTTCAGCTAGACGAGACTGGCATCAAGAGAAGCCCTGCAGTAACAGCAACAGCTTTCTCTCCTCGCAGCCTGTCACACTGACTTTGGGTAGAGGTCGTTCATAGCTCGACAGACTGTAAACTCAAACAAAGGGCCATTGTGAAATGCAGTGCATTTTAAATACAATTTTTTTGTTGTGAAAGTAAAGTACTCAATAATTGACAAAATAAAGATCAAAATAGTTTTATAAAATAGATTGTTAAAGTTTAAAAAAGACAGTGGGGGGGGGTTGCTTTTAAAAGAGGCAGTCTCACAAAGGGGCTGCAGTGTCAGACAGCTCACGTCAAATGTACTTACCTCAAAAGTAGTGATGACTTTGTGACATTATAACAGAACCGTTTGGCCTGCAGGGCGATTTCAAGTATCACTCTTAGCAACCGCAAAACGTGTTTAAGAGATTAAAAAAAATGTACTAACATGATGCAATAGCAAATTTATCAGATACTTGTGGTTACTAAGATGACATTTTAAATAGTCTTTTTACTGCAACTAGTTACTCTGTCGTTCTGTTGTCCTAACAGTCATGTCGTGTATTCAAATTATTTTGGCCGACAAAAAAGTCTAGGAATTATGATTCATACAGTGAATAAATTGGACCATTGTGTGTATATTGAATAGTCCCTCTGATCTCAACAGAGGCACGTCACCAGGGGAAACCAAGCTACTGGCCTCAGAAATCTATGAGATCCTACAGTCGGCTGGGAAAGAGGCTGAACAGGCGGAGGAATCTGCAGCCTCCTGTCGACGCAAAGCCCATTTCTTCTTGGGTTCCAACAACAAGAGGGCCAAAACCGTGGTGCTGCACATCGATGGACTGGATGACTCTGTGAGGGTTTACTGTGTGTGCATCTGTCATGCTCCGATGCACTGCACATGTTTGTTTATGTTGACACTGTGTCTTGGGTCTGTCTGCCACAAACCGAGGGAGGCAGGGTCAGGTTGTAAATGTCAACTATTGAACAGCAGGTCGCAGAGATTGAACCTGAATGCTGCTCTGTTGGATATCTGAAGCTAGCCAGATAACATAACAGTAGATTCACATCCTCTAGCGGTCTGCTTATTTATCAGTTTTAGCATCAGACAAGCTGCCAAATCCTACCATACTTTATAAAAGATAAGAGACTTATAGTTTCTTCTTTTTGTTCAGTTTAGTTTTTACATTTTGTTTGATAGAGCCGCAGGGGTCTTTGTGAAGAGGCTTTGCTGAAGATTCGAGGGGTCATCAGCTTCACCTTCCAGATGGCTGTCAAGCGATGTGTCGTCAGGATTCGCTCTGATCTTAAAGCAGAGGTCTGTATTCATTCATAATCTCATCACACCTTGAAATCTATTTACAGGGTATTTGGGATTAAGAGGAATGTTGTTAATGTTTGTTCTGCTACTTTTTATACTTTGTTTGTTGCTGGAATAGGCATTGGGCACAGCAATCAACTCCACCAAAGTACTGACAGCTCAGCAGGTGGTGAAGACAGAAGATGGTGGAGAGGTAAGAACAAGCAAATTATGATCTAAAGCTGTATGGTCTGAGAAAATAAAAATTAAAAAACTGTAAGTTACAACCGTAGAGATGGACAAGTGTTTTAAATGGTGTGTAACTGCCTCTGCTTGAGACTTCATTACACTGACATTGTGCTGCCCACCTCTTTGCTCTGGTATTGGGCTGGTTAATTTGGTTGAATAAAATTAAGGCTATAAATTAAACTTTCGAGTGTTAAATGTCCTCCCCATACATGAAATAATTGTTTGTTGTTTTTTTTTTTTTTTTTATTTTAGATCAGTGAGAATATTTGTTGAACTAGAAATAAAGGGTTTGTTGTAATTTCTCCTATTGACCAGTAGGGGTCAGACAAAGCTCACTTACTCTTGACAGTGGAAGAATCTAGAGTTTATTGTAGTTGTAGTAACTTTAATCTTATATCTACATTTGATTTCACAGTGCGTTTTATTTAAATTTATTTTGTTTTCAACCCATATTTTTTATTTTCTTGTACAGCGGATTGTGCCCTTCCAGGAGGGCGCAGCTGTTTTGGTGGAGGAGAACACAGACATCCCGGACTACCTCCCCGAAGAAGAGAGTCCATCCCAGGAGCAGGACAAGGCTGTGACACGCGTAGGCTCCATCACAGATGGCATGGGCTGGCTCAGCACTGCTGCTAACTTCCTGTCCCGGTCCTTTTATTGGTGACCACTTCCTGGTCTCTCTCTGCTCCCTGTTATACCATCCAGCTGCAGTCTAAGCAACAGCCTGCTCTCTGTGCTCACTACTCAAGGACCCCAGCTGTGCGCTGCAAAGGCTGGTGCAATAATCTAAACTTAAACTGCACATCTCAACATTGACCACACCATATTGTAACAGGACCATATAAGACATACACAACTACTGCGGGGACTGCAAATCCAACACAAACTGAAGCGTAATCTATAAAGATATAGAAGTATTGGCAGAGGCTGATCCTGTTTATTTTTTGCATGATTTAAATTGTGTTTTTAATTAAATTTTTTTGATCTTCATTAACATTTCCTTTCCACAGAATATGGATTTTGTGCCAATCATGTCTGATGCCTTGAGCTATGTTGTTGTGTGTCTTTACCATACAGAAGTGTATTATGCTATTTTTCAGTTTAAAGATTATTACAGTAGTGCTTCCTATTTATTGGTCATTTGCAGTGCCCAGGTTCTTCCAGCTTACAGCTCTGAAAACAGATTTTTAGTAGAAATAGACACCAGCAAGAGCCTGCAGTTTATTCATCTACATTTTATTCATTTTTCTCTATTTTGCTAATGTTGATTTACAAAGGTACACTAAATGTGGCAAAGAGACAGAGTTCGTAGATTAAATTGCACAGACGCAGGCTACCTCTGCTTTCACCCGACTCACATCAGCATTGTTTGTAGCTTCAACTAAATGTTAAGTCTGCATGATGAGAAAGCACCACTGAAATGTGTATTTCCTGGTGTTAAACATTTGTACAGTATTGTAGGCGCACTTGTTTAGTTTTGTATGTTAACCAAGCCAGCAGTGTCCT
Organism: Boleophthalmus pectinirostris; assembly: GCF_026225935.1. Taxonomy (NCBI): domain Eukaryota; kingdom Metazoa; phylum Chordata; class Actinopteri; order Gobiiformes; family Gobiidae; genus Boleophthalmus; species Boleophthalmus pectinirostris. The sequence goes on from NW_026571070.1 coordinate 21,140,414, forward strand.
TAAAGCCAAGATCATGTACAGTAGGTACGTGTTGCCATGCTAGCAGTAGTCAGCTGATTCCTTACCAATGTTTTATAAATCGTGCCTCTACAATCTTAATTTAAAGAACAATTCTATTTGCAACACTAATTTGAATTTTTAAACAAATTTGATTAGATGTGTGATTTCTATTCAACCTTTAATGGTAGTGTTACAATCCTGTAGCCCCCACTGTCTAGTGACATACTTCAGGTTTAATTGTATTTCATAATTTGTGTGCATGTCATTAACAATTATGATGAGTGCTGACCAAGCAACATATCTTGTATCTAAGGTGCAGAGATGTCACAGTCAGTTGAGGTCAAACTAAAGGAATGACCTGGATAACCTGCAGAACAACTAAAGAAACGTAAAGCAATAAATATTCTTTAAAATGTAGGATAAACACTTCAGCTGTAGATTTAAAGGGATATAGCTTTTCCAGTATTATACTTTTTTCCTCAAAATCATCTCTTATTTTTTTGTGTTCTGACAAAGAACTTGAAAGCTGTTTCTGAAAGGCAACTTGTCAACATGCATAATGTTTCTGTTAACATTTGTGTTTTCCAAAATTCCCACAAATTATAAATAAGTGTACAGACATCACATGCTGTTGTCATTTGTAATATTATGCCATCTACTGTAATAATTCAAACACAATAAATGTAAAATCAATACATTTTCCTTATTTCATTTACTGTTTTCATTTAAGTTTTACTGTACTTGTTTCCCCCCAGTCACTACTACTTTTATGCTCTCTTGCTTTTCTGTTCTCCATCAAATAGCTTAGAGCAGCAGAATTTGCAGTGGAGAGAGGAGATAGTGTCTTCTTTACTGGTGCAGAAGTGAGGTGCCCCAGGGCAGTCCCGTGGCCCGACCCCCCCACCTTTCCCCACAGCCGTGGCGCTGGTGTGAGGCAGAGGCAGCAGCCAGCCCCAGCTGTACACCCCGGAGCCACTGCTGATGCTGCTGTGCCTCAGACATGGTGCCAGGCCATGGTGGCCTTCAATCACCACTGGGTCACCTCAGTGTGTGTGAACTAAATGTAAAGGGACTGGCAACACCACAGAATCAACCTGAAGTATATAGGGCTTTTACATTTCATGTGTGGAGAAGAACACAAATAACTAAGCCTTTTGAGCCTACCATTATGCAGGTTGAAAAGACCAGATCTCCAGTTTATAATCTGATGTAAACAGTGCTTTAATGAGATAACCTGAGAGTTTAATGACACAAGAACACTGCTGAAACTGCATTTCCATCTGGGCCAGTTTAGGCTTGAGTAAGAATCATCATCATTAACATACTGTGTCTGTGTCCATTACCCTGCTTTGTCCAACCTTTAAAGTGTGTGCACCTGAGCTCTTCTCCACATATGTACATTAGCAATGGATTATTTTTACATTGCTGCATAATTGTTTCATTCATAGAATAACGTTTAGTTTTGTATGCACATGTATGAGAAACATGGAGTGTTTTCTTATTTAGTACAAAAGACAATTCCCTAGTTATTTGGATAAGCCGTTATCCTGTTCTCATCAGATAAAACTCAATCACTAGTCTCGCCTCCCGAGTCCTATCAGCCCAGTGCATGCCCTGTATATTCATGATGAAGGTGCGTCTATTTGCATGGTTAATCTTTACGCACAGAAGATGCTCTGATGGAGGCAAGGTGCGCCTTGCAGACCCACGGCCCTAGTGGGTTTTTATCGGAGGTTTAGCTCCCAGTCAATGGGATCAGCAGTAAATCCAGCGCGGAGTGTGGCAGGAAATGATGTGACTCCAGCAATTTATGTCAAATAACTTTTGAGGATGTGTGAACGCTGCGATCAGCGCTACCGGGCAGCGATAACTCTTCGGTAAGGGGCTCTGCGCAGATTTAATTGAGACATTTTTCTTTATCTGCAGCGAAGCGCCGGAACCGAGTTGTTGTGTAACGAGATGTAATGTCTCTCTTTATACGGAGGTCAACATCCAGGATGAGAGAAGGTCGCTGCTTGCGCATCAAATTTACTCACTTACTGCGCGTCACAAAAAGTTGGGTAAAAGGGGCAGTGACTTGTTATGCAGTCCATATATATCTCACTAACTACAATCAGAATAACAAGATCACATTATTTGACTCTTTAAAAGCCTAGTTTAATTTTCTTACACTGAGACTCACAATCAATAGTGATTCAAGCCAAGACATATAGCTACCATCATAAGTGAAAACCCAGAAAAACCACATGCACATTTATGAGGGTGTCTTGAGTAAAAGACATTAAACTTTTCCAAATAGATACAAAAAAAAAAAAAAAAAAAAAGATGTGGATTTCAGTTCAGTGATGTAATGACACCAAAATACTATTATCTCCAGGTCCATAGACTCAATTGCAGGCTCATTTGTGCATTTAGCTCTTTCACCATCGAACATAATGTAGATAGATTTAACTTGCACATATAGGCCAGTAAAACATTCTAACACGCTTTCCTTTTTGTCTTGTTGCACTTTGTGAAAGCACACTTGAATTCCAACATGACCAGATGAAACACAAGCTTTTGTCATTGTCCCAAAGGCCCGTGTGTAATGTGTGTGTGTGGCTTCTCATCCCGTGGCACCTCCATGGCTGCCAGTCTGCTCTCTGATTGGTTGGATGAAATATTACCGGTGAAAATTAAAAGGTCCCAGTGTCAAAATAATTCATGATATGCATATCTTCCCCATGGCTGATGAAACGGCTGATATCTGGATTAGGCAGATAATAAAAGCGATCAGGCCGCAGTTAGAGTGTTACAGAGGAGGGATAGGGGCGTCTTCTTTATGTGATGATGGCAGGGTCAAGATACAAGTGTGTATTAGGACACTGACCACCACCACACACACACGCACACGCACGCACTTCCCTGTGATTTGAATATCTGCTGTAATTGTCCCAAAACGACTCATCATGGATCTGCCTGCTGCCATTAGGGTCCAACAATATGGTGTGACATTCAAATTCCCCTCAATGACAGGTTATTAGGAGCCTCCCAGCCTCAGCAACGTAATTAAGCACCGCAGCGTTGACCTGTAATAAGAAGTGATGGCTCAGTCGCATGGGGCAAAGAGGAAATGGTTGCTTTGTTAAAATATGGCAAGATGGGAAAAACAAGACAGCTGTCAATAAACACTTTGATTCAAATGAGAGGATGATTTGGCTTTATAAGTGTTTGAGAGGTGCCATAGAAAATGCCTGCACAGATGCCAACACATTCTGCAGCAAAGACAAATTCATTTTTTATTCTGGTTGACATTTTGTTCATCGACTTCATGTTATACGCCTATAGTGTGTTTTAGGTGTGATAAAAATCTTAAAAGTGATGTTAAAGCAAGCAACCTGAGAAAAAAAACAAATGTGTGACTTGTATTTGGTGACACTAAAAGCCGATTATACAATTTAAGACATGCTGTCTAAAGCCCCCGCTCTCCCCTTTAGAACAAGTGGACGTTGTGATGAGCAATGGACCCATCTGTTGTGCCCTCTCCTCCAACTGGTGTGTGAATATGATGTAGTCTGGAGGTGCCACTTCCAAGTCCGAGCCGCAGAGCAGTGCTACCTGGGGGGAACGTTCACTATACTTACAATGGACTTAATACTTGTATGTGCTCTAATCATATGACCAGCAAAACTTATATATAGTAATATAAAAACATATCTAAAGGTGGCAACATTTCTTTCAACACTGAGTGCAGTAGTCAAAAAACAATTTAATGTAAAAGCTCATAAAGCCAATTGTAAAAAGGAAAAAAAAAAATCTGTATAATCTTTGTGTCAGTCCAAAGCCTGGATAATTCCATCAAACCACATGTGAAGGCTCAGTAGCAATAATGTCCAGTGCAGTGAGCAGTGTTCAACAGCCCTGTTGGTGATTTTAGGGGCTGGTGGATTTTGTTGAACAAAAACAAGTTTTCAGATTTGATGCAGTTTCTTAAATTGGACCCTGCGCTCACCTCTGCAGAAAGGCCTGGCCTGTGTGTTAAACTGTAGGCCACAGACCTGTGTAATGGTGGCTGTGTGGCATGGCTGCTGAACAGAAGGTCTTCTCTCCCTCCCTCCTCTCTCTGTCTTGCTCTCTCTATCACGGCCCCCCCTCTCCTTTCATAACGGTGGCAGATGGCTGCAGATGAATCCCTCATAATCATGTCAGGACGGCTCCTCCGATCCCAATTCATCTCTTTAAACACATTTCATCAGACGCAGAATTACACAAAGATAAAGGCGGCCAGGCGACAACAAAAGCACACAAAGATTGTCCTTGCAAACAAGTGTTCCCGGTCCGTAACACCACTTAATCATTCGCGCTCCTGTTCCTGCTCCTCACCCTCTGTACTATCAACTCTACCCCATTTCCACTTCACTTCTTTATTTATAGTTTAGCTCTACCGTTAATTGTTCCTATCCCCAGCCAGTGTCTGTCCTTATTAAACATAAATCTTTGTAACAAGCTTTGCTCTCATCAGCCCAACTGTCTACTTGGGAAAGACAGGTGTGTAAAACCTAACCACATCCTAGTCTGGACCGGGACCTTCTAATGCTCGCCCTTTTTAGAGAGATGATAACATGTCATAAAGTTGAATTGTTATTTTTCAACCCCCCCAATCCCCCCCCTCCTCGCTGTAACCCAGTGTCACCCATCCGCACACTGCCGTTAATTGTGGATCAGGTGAAGTTTGTCTCACCTCATTGGATGGCCATGCTCTGCTAGGGCCATTTTCTCCACTCAAAGGCCACATCATTTCACAGCCTCCTACTTCTCATTAATCCCGCTCCTCTCACAGTTCCAGATCATAGATTTGTTTTGCTCCTGTTTTCTGATTCACTGCTCTTCCAGCCACACCTACGTGCTTTCTGTGATATTCGGCAAAATTCACAAAGCAATAGTTAGTCAACTGTAGTCAAATGTATTTTACGTATGAAATTACTGCTGATTACAACTGGAAAAATACAACAGCCGTGTGTTGCAGAGGTATACAGTGATCAGACTCAAACCATGAATCTTTTAGTTATATGGTAAATGCTCTCTGTCCTTCACTGCAAACTCCATATAGCAGTTACTACTGTAAACATTTAAAACATTAAAATAATATAATAATAATGCCTTAGAAAGTGCTTTACATTTCATTATTCACCTCTACCGGCCTGGTGGTCGTGGTTAGCCACAGATACCTTGGAGAAGACGAAGCTCGCTATTCCAGATCTATAGTATTGGGCTGTTAGCTTGTGTCTAGAGCCCTGAGTCTAACGTAGTAATTTGTCCACTTAAAACTATTGAACACATTCATATAGAAAAAATAAAATGAAACTTTATTTGACCTGAAATACAATAAAACTGATTGAAAATTATATGGGACTGAACAACAGCAGTAATTTGGAGCCTTTGTGTCTCGTCCATGCGCATCTCTCCACTCTTTAAACTTTTTCTTGTTGATTTATGAATTATGTATGAGGGAAAAGCTGAAGATCTTTCATTAACATAAAATAACAATTTGCTAATTTATGGAAACTCCTAATTACTTTCCTTATTTGCCATGACCGTATTAAATATTCATAAATATGTGATTATTACTTTGATTTGACTGTCATTCGGTTTAATCGACTAGTTTTGCCTCACAATAGCCGCGTGCAGCTTGAGAAGAACAGAGAACAATGAGCAGTTTGTGCATTCAAAGTGTGTAACTTCCTCAGTAGCTTTTCTTCATATTATCCACATGCTAATTCAATGTCTGTCATTTTTCATTCAAGAGTTTTTATGCAGAAGAGGTCAAAGGTCATGCTGTGTTTTCAAGCTGAGGATGTGCATTGTGTGTAAACAAAGTAATGTGCTTCACGTCTGTCACAAACTAAACTCTAAGGAAGAGACAACAAAACAGTTAGTTTAATTGCTTTAACTGCCTTCAATATCTTAAGATTGTTTATATGGACAGAGCAGATGTTACTTTAAAAATGAGGATGAAGAGCGAGAACAGACATTAAGAATATCGTTGGAACTGAGACTCACTATGCACAGGCCAGGAATGAGTAAATGTGTGCCACAGCCTAAACATCTATGCTACTGTGCAGCAAAATTCTGCATTTTATGAAACAATTCAAATAACAGTTGTGCTCAATGATTTGGCATAGATTATGATCAGATCAGGTGCCTTAATTTGTCTGTGCTTGGGACAGGAATTCAAACGTCTTTTGAGGTTTGAGTGACATAAAATAGAACATGGCTATCCTTGCCACTAAAAAATGAACTACATATTAGCTTTGAGTACAAACTCATTTAAACAAGCAGCCACAGAGACAATCAAAATGCATTAATTCAATGGCCTCCACCCAGAACTAATCACTCAATTTTCCGATCTGCAGCCCAGAATACAGCCTCCACTCCAGTTCATTTTCACAAATAAAAACAGCTAACAGACTGCTCCCAAAGACTCTCTTTGCATATCTTCTCTTGTCTTATCCACACACAGTTGTCAAGGCCCGTCTCCAAGCCAACATTTTTCCACAGAGAAGTCTTGGAGGATCCCATCTGGGAAAAGCTTGAGGAGGTCTCTTGCTGTCACTGCGTCTGTTGTCAAGGCTGCATTTAACCCCAAATTTATGACTTTGTTATATCAGAACTAATTACCAATATTTCCCCCCAAAGTGAGTGACGTTGACGGAAAACGCAAAGCTGAGGCAATTTAGCTCTATTTGTGGATTAATTTGGGCCCACCTGTGATGCTTGGTGTGCTAAGTAGGTACATCAGTTTTAATTACAGTGCCTGCACAGTGGGTTTAGTTACATTACAGTATTAATTAGCACATTTAGCATGTATCACAGTGACAAACGGTTGCGCAGAAGCACTTGCCTCACTTCTGCTTCTCCAGACATCTTCACAGTGTGTCCTTCAAACAACCTTCAGACCTAACTAGGATTAATTGTTCAAAAGATTGTGTGTACGTATGTGTATATATATATATATATATATATATATATATATATATATATATATATATATATATATATATATATATATATATATACACACACATACGCACATTTTATATTTATAAAACTGTAAAACTGAGAAGCTTGTTGGCAGTTAGCTGAAATGCACTGAAGAAAACATTTAGCACAGGTAGCCCCATGGCCTTTACCCACGTCATTAGCCTCTTCATTCACTCGGCTGCATTTATGTCCTCAGAGATAATATGATTCTCGCTCGACTGCCACTCCACTCGTCTTCATCTGGAGGCAGGAGCATCACCTTTGAACTCTGCACTGAAGACCCATGAAACAATGAGGGTACAAAGAAAGAACATTCTTTATATTTGGATCAGATTTGACAAAATGACACAAAACACAAAAAAATAAAAAGAATATGGACATGTTCCATTTAGGTTCCTCAGCATCACATAAGAGTTTTCTTATTCATGTTGTATTAATTGCCATAAATGTTTGTATTGCCAAATTATACATAGAGTATTTCCATTACTGGAATGTTGTGGCTCTATGGCAATTGGAACATCCCTGTATTGTAATGCTAAAATTTTAGTTTATATACATGTTAACTGCATTTCAATACCATCCTAAAAACAACATTCCCAAACAATGCCTTTGCCTGAAAATTCCTTCAAAGTCTGCACACAGACCTTCAATCCAGTGCAGGCAAAACATCATTGACTTACACTACGATATTAATAGCTTTTTACACCAATGTGTGAAAGGCAATTTAGGTAATAAATAAGGGCCAATATTCAAAATCCATGGCCACCGATACCTGTAAATGAGTTCTTCTTGGTCTTGTATATGCCTTGATTGTGTACACCTGTCTTATTGGTGTGCATCCAAAGTAGCATGCTAGACACCGCTGCCAAACAATGAAACAAATACCTTATGGCAGGTAAGACTCCTGATTTTGGCAATAACAAACTGGATTTTCTCACAGTTAAGCCTCTGCCATGGGAAAGACCGGCAAAACAGCAAGACAACATACCACTTGGGTATTCGCAAAACCATGCAATAAGTAATGTTTGAACGCCAATAGTGCTGTCAATACTGCAGCTGCTCCACTACCTTTTACTACAGCTATATAACGACTTCTATTGGCTTTCTAATATGGTAAAAAGTATTATTGGGACCCATTAAGCCCCTACATATATGCTCTTATTTGCTACCTTAATATGCCAACGTCTTTTTTACACTGTTGCCAGTGTCAAGAGGAGACTGGTTGCCCCCCCTTGACAGTTGGCCACCAAATACCCAGGTATTTCTCATTACCTTTGTTATGAAATTACTGGTGCTTTCTTCTTTTTGATGATCAACTGAAAATAATTTTTGAAGTGTGCTGTGTGATCTAAGGGATTATGTATTGTTGACTATACTCCAGTTTATACAGAACAGTGTTATTTATCTGTTGTGTTATGAATGGTATGTTGTCAATATACTTGGATTCAACATGCAAATGTTATGGGAGATTTTGTTTATGTTTTTTAACTATCACGTGTCTTGGGTCGCAACCCCTATAAATGGTCACACCTGCTGCTTATGCAATCAGCCCTGATGAAGACTAAGTAGTCAAAACGCGTTGGCATGACTATTAATAAATTCACCAGAAATCAGAGTGCCTCTGCCATCCTTTTTTCTGCTTTATGGTAAAAAGTATGTTTACTTATTCATACATTTAGTAATAGTAGTAGTAAAAGTATAATCGTAAAATGCAATTAAAAAGTATTAGTAATATTTGTTCTATAATATATTGCATAAAGATGAATTACATGAGAAATCCAGTCTTTAAAGGCCTATATACAGGTTGTGGCACAGCTGAAATGTATCCAGCTCTGAACTGGAGAGAGAGAGGGTCCTCATTTAGACCTTGGCTCCTACTCTCTTTCCCCTAAAGTACTGTATTAATCATAATCACACAACACCATTAGACTATGTCATTCTATTAAAGAAATCACATTATCATACATTTCATTAATTAAACTCAAACCGGTCCATCCACTCACAGGAAGGACCGTTCCCCTGTGTCAGATCCACGTGGGGCAGAAGAGCAGGGACGGGGGCGGGTGATGGGGGCCGGGCACAGGCCAAGACACAAGAGCACTCCACTCAGCAGCGCACCAAAGTGAAATCAAGGGGACAAATTTGCATGTGACACCATTTCCACTGTGGGCTAAAGTTTGAGACAGAGACCACAGCAGCTCACGAAAGCTCAGGACAGGTGAGAAAAAGATGGAAAATTCGGGACTTAACTGTGAAGAGGAGTTTGATGACAAGTGTCTATTACTCGTAAGAGGGCTATGGGAAGGTTAGGAGGAAGAACCTATCTCTTGAATGTGGTAAGTTACTCAATACAGGCACATCATTAGGGCATAGGGTTGTGTTATCACTGGATATATGAGGCTATTGTCTCCAACACTGCTCAACATATACTGGTAATTTACAGCATAGGTTTTGAGATGTCTAACTGATATGAGTATTAATTTGTATCATTTTAGAATTCTGAATAAAATCAATGTTCAGCGATAAGAGAAACACTCAATCTTGACTGAGAATCACTTTAGTAAATACATGTACATTTATTTCAGAATGATACAGAGCCCACAATTCTTTAAACTATTGGGTTTCAGATAAGGCAAGGCAAGGCAAGGCAAGTTTATTTGTATAGCACAATTCGTACACAAAGTAATTCAAAGTGCTTTACAGAATAAGAAATACATTAAAATCATAATAAAAACAAATCAAAACATAAATAATCATGAAGATTAAAATTAAAAAAGAGAGACATAAATTGGAGAGAAGAGTGCGGAATGAAAACCTTTCAGTTATATGCACAGTTAAACAGAAATGTTTTGAGCCTGGATTTAAATAGCGTCACAGAAGAGCATCACAACATTCTGTAGGACAATAATATTAATACAGATGGGGCAGTTAAAATGAGTACTGTTAAAATGTAGATTTTTGTTGTAATACAGTGAGTTCTTGGGTCTACTCAGTAATAGAAATCATCAGGCTTAACAATTGTGAATTTACCTTTTAGATATTCATATCATGAACTGAAATGTAATCAATGAGGAAAACTGTCTCTTGCCCCTGATCTGGGAGAATCATCACATTCTATCACCAATATGAGCCATTGTATAGTTATGGTGTAAGTAATTTTACAATGGTAAAGAGTGTTTCTTGGCTGTACAGTCCCTGTCCCTGCTCCAGTCTGCTCCCTCTCTGAGTGTGTGGCTGTGATTAGCATGTGTAGTGTACGTCCCGTCACGCTGCAGTGTTGACCTGTGCTGTCATCTCCCTGATTACCTCCCTGATTCACTTTCCTTGTTTAGTAGTGTGCAATCAATCATAATCAATTAGCCAAAATGTTGAATCATTAAAACCATTATCATTAATTAAAATAATTAACACTTTCTGCCAATGCTTCATTACCACTGTTGTGTAACGTGTCTGTGCCACACACCACATTTCTCTGCCTTTTCTTCCTCTCCTCATATCGCACAGTTCTTTACACAGCACAGAGAAAACCAGCCATTACTAATTACTTTATACAAATGCACTTTTTTTCTCAGTGTGCAGAAATGGCAAATGAAGCACGTAATTATCACTTCGAAATATTTATGAAGTAAAAAGTATTTTGATGAATAAAGATTCAAGTGTAATCCTATTGTGTGTTTCTCGCCTAATTATTGTCAGTTTTCTGCTTCTTACCTATTGAACAGCTACAGAGGAATCTTTAAAATTTAGGACAAAAAATAACATTTGGAGGTTGGTAAAGTCATATTTTAAGATATCTGCAAGTAAAAAAAAAAGCTTTTAAATTACAAACACAATAGTAGATCATCTAATATCCCGAATAGCAAATACACTATAACTATAGTGTCTAACCTCAAAAGACATTCTGGAGATGCAACAGTGAATCTTCCCAAACACTGGTCTGGAAGGACAGACACACAGCTCACTTATTCCAGCTCTCACCAGGAATGAGTATGAGTATGAAAGTGTGTGGAGGGGTGTGTGTGTGTGTGTGTGTGTATGGGATATGTGACTTCTCTCCTTCTTTAACAGTGCGGAAGCCCATCTCTCACCTGGGAAAGCTGCATGTCATTGTGGTCATACCTCCTGTGGAATGGTAAGGCAAGGAGAAATAGGCTAGTATGGGCTCCATTAAGTTACAACTACTCTGTCATAGATGTTCATTATTAAGAAGATGGATTCAGGGCCAGTTTGTAGCTTCTCGATACACTGCTTCACACATGCCAACAGCCCTACTCGATGCAGAGCCTGAGTCTGTTTCCCAAGTCTGTTGCCTTACCCAGCCAGACAGCTTTGCCGATGCCGTGGCACCTACTGGCATGTCTGGGGAGTCCCGCTGAGTGGAACCACTGAAACAGGCTGCCTGACAGGAGGGGTCTGGGCACATGGGCACCCCTCTCCTGCTCCACCCCCCGGGGCAATGTTTGAGCCCATCACCTGATTGCGTACTTGCCAATTAGCCAATAGTGAAAAATAATTTAACTTTGCGGTTCCTATACAAACTCTAAATATACTCTAAATGGTTTATGTTTAGTCTTATTTAAATGCCTTCTTTATATTGATGTTCAGTGCTCATGTTAATATAATGGTCTTGTAATGAAATGCATTTCTTCTTTTTCACCTCATGGGTAAATTGTTACTGTCCACATTTTAACTTATTCCATGCTTTTTTGTTATGAAGTAGAAAAACAAAGCTTTACTGCTCGCTGCATTGGATAAATTTGTTTCAGTCGAACAAGTGTCTATTAAAGAGAAAAGACATCCCACTTAGTGGTTACCCCAGCCGCTTGTTTATGAAGTAGAGCACTCCTTGGTTTGGGTGAGACAGAGACAGGCCGGGCTGTCAAGTCATAAAGGATGCACTCGGAGAGAGCAGACATGATTTCATGGCTAATGATTCCCACACTAATATCAGTGTGGGCTGTGGAGGGGATAACCAAGTTGAGCTGTCTTAGTTCAAATGATTCAATTAGGCCAGCTGTCCCTATTTGTCATGGCTCAACTGGCTTTGAGATTACCTTTCCAGAGTGCATACGTGCCTCTGCCTTACACTTACACCAGCTCTACACTTACAGAGGAGTCAGTGGAGAGGAAGAAGAGGAGGAAGAATGCAATGATAACCGCATAATGCACTTAAACACTGCGTCCAATTACTGAGATAAAGGGCCTTGAGTTTTGTTGGGGTTCCTCTTTGTGAAATCACTGAGATTAATAAATGCATGAGTGGTTGAATGACAAAATTGCCCAAAGATCACTTAAATGCTGTTAAAGGTCAAGAGGCATAAAGGAAAAGATATCTCAGATTAATCTGAAATATATTTGTACTGTATTTTTGAGATTTCAAAATCAAATTCCAGTGTCTCATTCTTACATTATAATCTATAAGGGGTTCAGTTCAAAGAAGCATTAGTCTCATTAACGTTGATTGAGTGGATGGCTAAAAGGGCGATGTCTTCTTCCTTTTACTTTAATGTAGTTAAAGATAAATTTGTGCCAACTAACCTCATCAAGTCTAATTAACACAATTGTCAGTTTTGGGTCATGGCAGGGAAAGACTAGCATACTAAAAAGAAGCATTAAATGCTATTAGTTATGTTAGCCTTAGTGGAGCACTAAAGGCAACCACAGGAAAGTGTGTGATAGCATTTAATAAGGTGTAATGCATGGCAGAATCTGATTAGACATGTCTCCTAAATAAAATCCTATTTAAAAGCTGGAGAATAACATGGTCAGCGGTTGTGTTCAATGCTCAAACAAGTATGAAAGCACAAATGATGGTTCATTCTTCACTCTATTGTGGCTAAACAACACATTACTGTAGTGATGCACAGAAAAGATTTGAGCAGCTTAATGAGCAGGGGGTACTAAAGACTGGATTTATTCTTTACAGTCCTACATGGCAAGTCGCCAGATGATAGTGAAAGTTCTCAATTGTAAAGTGCATAGAGTAGCCTATATAATAGCATTACTCAGACATATAGTGTTTGTGTTCATATAGTGTACAGAATGTCATACTCTGATGAAATGCAGCAAGCCAGTGTTCCCTTTGAGCCACTCCCAAGCCCAAATTAAGAGAGAAGTGTTGAACATTCTAGTGTAAAACAAATCAATGAAGCTGGAATTCATGATTAATAACAACATATTTGGAGGCAGATGACTTGGTGAAGTGAACCCCTACAAGGGAAAGCATCTTGTAAAAAAGATATATGTTGTAATCAAAATGTATCAAGCTTTTCCACTGTCATTTTTCATCATTGACTAAATATAATAGTGTCTTGTGCATGATAAAATCAATGAAATACAGAGTGTGTAGAGATAGAAGATACAATATTTCTGATTTGTTAATATAACATCCTCTCACTGAGCGAGTAGAGTGAGTCCATCATTGAGGCTGCTGTGCTAAGGTTCGAGGAGCTGTCACTGTATGACTGAATCAGACTGATTACAGTGAAGCTCTCACATCAGAAGTACCACCAAAAAGCCACAGAAAGGCGACATTTATCCAAGCCACTGCACACATTTGTCTTCATTAAAAGGATGTGTTCTGATTGTCAGGGACACAACCAAACACTCCACAGAGTTGAAGTAATACCAGAAATTACCAGGGGTCACTAAGCTCATTTGTACTCATGTGGCTGTCACTTCTGTGTGGACCTCACCTCCTGATTGTCTGAACACCCTCACGGTACAGGTGATTGACCAGTTACTTTATTAGGAAACAATATGTGTTTAATGTTTAATATATGTGGTACAATCTGAAAGACTCTTGAACTTAAAGGCAGATCTCAGCTAAACATGATTTTTTGATTAATTGAGCATATGCTGTCAAGCATTGTGCTGTTTAGCTGTTAAAATCTTTACCCGTCGGGCCAAACAGTGACTTATAGCCAGACTTGACAGACACAAAACACAAAATGATATTATAGCATTATCCTTAGAGATGGAGGGAGGTGTGGATAACACTTGTGCTGCATACAGGCAGCAGCTGAGCTGTGAGATGTCCTGGCACACCACACAGCCTTTCTAGCCAGGGATTCAGAGCCAAATATACTGTATCTACCTTTACATTTCAGCATTAAACAAAAATGTTATTCATACTAGTAGCTTTTTATCATGCAAGTTGTATTTGTGCAAACATGTACAGTGTAAGGATTTTAAGAAAATATACTCAATATTAACTTACTAGTACTTTGTTAACTGAGGTATATTTTTTTTCATTTCATGTATTTAAACAGGAATATATATGAATCATGAAATGTACATATATTGCCTTTTGTTTATCAGTAGTAAAATTTAATTTGCACTGTGTTAAAGTTACTGCTGGGTGACTACTGAGCTCTACTGAGGACAAGTCCTTCACTCCTCCTCTTGTACCTGCACCTCCGGCCCACTCCGCATCATGGGTGCAGCTGAGGCCATGCCAAAACCCAATTTGGATCATGTCCAGCACTTCATTGGAAAGTAATGGTTTTCACTGAACTGAGTTATGACCAGCTGTTTGCAGACAGTCTGTGACATACTGATGGAGCAGAACACCGTATGTTGCTTTCCAAATCAAATGATACAAGGAGTGTGACAGTGTGGAGAAACATCTGTCATTAGCAATTTTCCACACGCTCCACTAATTCTGGACAAAATACGCCTAATGAAGTTACTGCAGGAAACTTCAAATACTCTGAATGCAACAAGGCCATAAGAAGCCGGGGCTCACCAAGGCCTGTAATCTCACTCATTTGTTGAGCGAGAAATACAGAAGGAGGAGGCTAATTGTTTTTGATCACAATGTTGTTGAATGCTAATCGCAAATGTTCTTTAGTCTGAGAACAAAAAGCACATGAAATCAAGGCCATGTGGGTGGACTGCGCTGGTGTATTGATGTGGTGTCCCTTGTAGTGCGGCTTTATAAACAGGGTTTCTGTGCACATGACTGCACTGGTGCTGCTGGCCTTTGTAAACCACTTCTCTGTTCATACTTCACAGAAAAATAAGTTTGTATCTCTGTATTACATAGTTTATTATCTCAGAAGGATATCACTGCTCTTTGCTTTTAATTGGTCTGGTAAAAATGTAATGTATTAAATGGTTAGAAATTAGAAGCTGAAGTTAGTTTAATTGTAGTTTTGATTTAACTGAATTTGAGATAAGTCTAGCACTTAAACAATATTCATTTGGCGAGTGTGTGCTAGTAATGTGCCAGTGGAATTGTCCGAAATGTATTCAGTCTCTGCTGTGAGCCTGAGAGGGTGACAGGCAGCTCTCTTGAAAGTGGTCCTCTCCTCCAGAACAGTTGTTGTAGTGAGAAGTGTTGGATATGGGTGGGCGTCTGGACCGAGTGTGCTGCTCAAACACGAGGCCTGTGTCTATCTGGCAGCCTTCTCCTGGCGGCAGAAGGGCCATAAACCCGCCTGTGTTAATTCTGCCGTAATTATCATGGGTGCCACATGTTATGCAGGATGTCCTACCACTGCAGATCCACTCGAAAGTTTGCAGTGAAATCCTTCCACGCTGCCACTTAAAGCTGTGGCGGATGAGTGGATGCAGAGGGTGACAGTTGGCCATTGTGATTAGAAGGAGCGCTCCTGGAGTCCTGCCCCTCATCTCATTTCCTGTCGTCAAACCTTTGTAATGATGTGTTTTATGTGGTGCATGTTGGAGAATAACTGGCTGCACTGAGATGACAATAATCACCCATAATGCTCCTGGGAGGGACGGCCTCTCTCCGTGACAACATAAATATGCAAAATAACGGCTGCTGCCCCTACTGTGTTATTTCTGCTTTGATCGTCCTCTAGGTTACCTTTATGGAAACAGAAATAATTAAAATCCTACAGAGATTTTTAAGTCAAGTGAAACAGGCTTATGATTGGCATTGTTGGATAATACATATTCCAATATTATCAAATCTAGTCAACGCACAACCCATGTTTTCCATTTTGCTATGGCATACAAAGTGTCCTCTTGCCTGTCTTGAGAGCTGCTCCTCTTGTATGCCCGGGCCGTGCTTTGGCAGGACTCTGGCCCTTCACATCCAGTCTGTGTGGAGCGCTTTAAGCCTGTCCCGTCCTGACCCACTCCTTCTTCTGTGCGTGTGTCATCCATCTGTCAGAGAATGCTGCCCTGTCGTCTTGTGATTCTGACACAATCACCCACATGCTCCTCTGTGCTGTCTGTTCACATGGAAACTGCTCCTTACAACCTCGGAAAGGAAAAACAAAAAAAAATATTAGCAATTATATATGGCTGAACTGTTTCAAGTACATTAACTACTAACTGCAGAATAGACTGTTGCATCTAGACATGTCTGCAAGGTTAACGCGTGTCTCTTTGCCTATATCAGCTGACACTGATTTGTGAGCATAATGTCTGATTATAGGATAGCTGACAGAAACATTTTATTAAAATTAAAGTACAATTAAACATTTCATCTCTGCTAATTACTGGCTGTAGAGTTGGCAAGATGACCATGTGCTGTAGAAAATCAGCAACCATAACACATTTTAATGGGGCACAGCTGTCTTACAGCCTGGTAATATTTGCACAGAGCACCAAAAATGTAATTTACGAGACAGAAGAAGATAGCAAATCAGCAATGAGTTGAAAACCAAAGTACATTTTAAATTTATATTCTTTTAGAAAGCTTAGACTTGATGCAGATGAGTTTTCATTATTAATCACCAATGTAGGCAACAGTTTTGATTATGTCCTAGGAAAATCCTGTTAATTACAGTTGTGATGTGAATGTGCCTTTTTGTTTATTGAATAACTAACATCAACATTTACACACCCATCTCAACAAATCTACTGTAAAAATATTGAAAATAGAAATGAGAGACAGGTTTTTGACATGAATTCTTAGCAGGCCCTGGGCAAACTTGATGGGTTCGCGCTAAAGTAATCAGCCCCAGTATCCACTTGTGCCAGAGAATAAGCCTGGGAAATTCACCAAAATGTGGGAACAGCTTGGGAACAGATTGATGCAGAAGGGTGAAAGAGGCTGAGCGGGAGTGTATGTGTGGATGTGTTCTCAGAGCTGAATCCAAAGCAAACAAGTGAAAGCCTCCTCTAAGTAACTCAGCTCTGCTGTGCTCTGATGCTATGTCCCCCGAGGGCGCGGCCATTGCTTTTTCAATTACATGGAAGTTTGGCCACCGGATCCCTGCTAAAACAGTCGACATGTTTTGAAGAATTCTATTGTTTTACCTTTGGCCACATTTGCACTCAACATGTAAAGAAATTTAAGCGGAAATATTCACATCACTCACTGATACAGTACTTAATATTCAACAAAAGAGGCCTTCGTATGATTTTCAGTAGTGCATTGTTAGCTGAGAGTGATCTACTTTCCTCAAAGCCTCTCTGAGGTCACCACAATAACCAGAGAGTGGTTTGGCCAGAGCTGGTCAGCTGCAGGCCGTGTTGGTTGGAGCCCATTGAGGTTAATTTAGCGCTGTTTTGTGGGTGACACCTTCAGTCTGTGATAGAGCTGCGAGGTCTGGTGCTGATGGCACTTTCATCAGCTCCCACAGTTCCAACTTGGGCCCAGTTCAGGTTCTGTTTAAAGTATCACACCCCCAAGGCCCAAGTGACCTGCTTCTTGTGATTGTCTCAGGTTAACACAAGTTATATAAGTGTCATATCTGAACTATGAGCTGTAGAATTTTGCCTTGTGGATCAAAGCAAACTAATATCACTGGCTCAATTGGGAGAAATACATTTAAGGTAAGAATACAGGTCTGAATTAGTCTAATGCACATAATGCACCAACAATCTGTGGTCACAAAGTGTGTGTTGCCCAGAGCTGAAATGTGACCACAGGCTGGCATACAGTATGTCACTGTGTGCACTGTCCGTGTGGAGGACGGAGTGGGGGCGCAGCCTTGCAGAAAGCCGTCTGTTGTCCTAAAAGTGCACTAATGCCCCAGGACAAACATTCTGGGCAGTAAAGAATAATAGAATTAACTTTAGTTTTCTACATAATCTAGTCCATTGTTTTTATTTTTATCAGATATCAGATTGTTGATAAAATCATAAAATTTGAAAGCAACTCCAGTGTTTCCTCACTCACTGTGTCAGTTAAGCTCTTGAAGCTTATGTTATTGCAGAAGTCCAAACAGATGATTAGATGTAATTGATAGAATTGAAGCAATGCTTTTAGCTGTTAAGTGTTTACATTAAAGTACGCTCTGCACCGCTGTTTGTTAATCTCTGATCAAGTAAGATATTACCTCTCATGAAGAGCTAAGCAAATGCTCATTAGGCCTTACACTGTAAATGACTGACTAATTATAACTCCTATTTCTGCTGCCTTAAATGGGGGAGTTCACTAACACTAAGTGGCGTGAAGTGAATGAACTTAAAAGGAGCATGACAAATGTGGGGTTACACATGTCAGTAGTTAATCCTGAACACACTCCTCACCCTCCTGGTCATGCTGTACATATGTCAGGGATAGGGACAACAGCCTCCTGCCAACGTCTCATACCAGGCTGAATCTGTTTGAATCAGACCTATGCATGAGTGGACATTTGTGCTCAAGCCCTGACACAGTGTTCATTTTATTACTGTTTAAACACTGTCATGCTTGTGAGAGGTGTGACTTTGACAGCATATGTCAGTGCTCTGTATTGCCTCAGATCACTCCATAATATCGTTCACACAGCAGTGTGTTACAGGACCATGAATGTCACCTGCCTTTCTCCACCTAGCGTTTTACCACATGCCACATTGGCCCATTCTTTAGCTCTGAAAACAGGTGTTAGCGCGAGTGAGCAGAGGTATTAACAGTGCCGTCACATGCCCTGACGTGGCCTGACGTGGTCCTGTTAGTTTTTTGACAAGTGCAGAATGTGTGTGTGCGTGTGCGTGTGGAGGCCAGTGACAGCTGAGGAAGAAGACTGTATTTGTGGAGGAACAGCATGGCTGCAGAGAGGACTGGAGATCCTGAGGGAGGCCTAATGGTTCCACTCCTTCCTGCACAGAGATAAAGACTCATAATAAGCGTGTATGCTCACCATCTGGCCCTGTGCATGTGGCCCTTATGGAGGCGAAAGCAGCACAATCTGTAAACGATCAGGAGCCATGGCGCTCCCCCTGGAGAGACCGCCATGCAATCAAGGTGACAGATGGCAGCACCACTGCTGTGGCCTCATGGAGGAGATCAAAATCACCTTCAATAAACTCTGACTGGAATGGGCACAGGCCCCTCAAAAAGTCAGTTTGTCAGTCAAACTGTGGCAGCTTGCTGAAACAGGGGGGACACGCAGCGGTCCATCGCCGCCGCCTGATTTCCATATTTTCCGTCTGACTGAGCCTGAACTGTGATCTTTCTCCAGTTGTCCTCTCGACTCGTGCCGGCGTGGGCGAGCTGGCTGCCAGGACAAGCAATGCAACTGGGGGAAAATTGAGAGCATAATGCTGCTAATATGGGGCAATAGAGGTGGATGGAGGTGGGGAGGCATTAAGTGGAAGGCTAGTAAAAACAATCTGTGGGTACCAGTCCAACTCGACAGATGACCTTTCTCCTATTTACATATAAAAACCTGCAGTATTTTTTATATTTGAAAATTATATATTTATAAAAAGTGATTTAACTGAATTTCTAGGCTTAGATAATTTTTAAACATCTGATAGAGCAGCATGGTCCGGCCTCCGCACAGTGTCTCTATCTGGGTGTTTGTGTCCTGAGCCTGCAGACAGTAATGCTTGGGAATGCTATTTCACACATCCCCTTCATCTGATGCGCAGCTTCTGTCAGTGATGTGAGAAAAACAGCCTGACTCTCCAAGCTTTTTTTGCACCAGTGCAAAAGTTCAAAATTGAAACGCCATCTGTTCAATAAAACTAATCTAGGCACAGAGAACTGCTTCCAAAGCAGTACTGACTGGAACGATATTATCTTTGAACTCTACACTACAATGGTATTATCGTTGGAAAAAACAAGCTTTCTGGTGCTTATGCAAAGGGAAATATGAAGTGTTAATACAAAGAAAGACACTCATTGGCCACTGTAAATGTGTGTGTTCAGGACAGTCTCTCAGCCATCTTCACCCCTCACTTCTAATGAAATAAGGGGACCAAAGTACTCTGAGAGAAAATCAATTGTCCTCCCCTGTGCACCACCTTTTAAGCACTCACTTAGTTAATTGCCACACTTATTTGATTAATTACACAAGTTCCATTGTGCTCTCTCTTATATCCTGCTTTATTGAGGTGTCCTGGAGTATTCTTAATCATCTCCTATTAAACATTTTTACAAATGTTAAATATGTACACTTGAACTCATAATTACATCAATTACACTAATTAATACCATAACTTGGATTAAAACAGTAAAGTGGCTTTTAGGTTTCATATCCATAGTGACTTGTCTTTTTGACCCTAGTCTTAAATCTGTGAAACTGCAAGAACATTAGGGCTCACTTAAGGTTTAAATATATAATCAAAACATTCATTATTTTTTATTGAATCTAGCGGTTGCTTTTCTTTAGCCAACAAATTCTGCAGAACTGTTGGTGTCACTACAACAACATGAGGAGTTACCCATATTTTTCCTTCCTGGTCGCTGGAGGGTCAGATGCAGGTGTAGATGACCAGGACGGGACGGGCGAGTGGAGCTCTGTAGTCCGTGACCCGGTTCCAGAGGGAGGCTGTCGGGGAGCTGGTCCAGAGGCGAGTGTCTGTCTACCTGGCCCAGCGGTGACTAACGGTAAAAATACATGTGTTTCAAGTTAAGTTACCGGTAAAACAAAGACACGACTGAACTTGATAAAAACATAACCTTTTGCTGATCGTTTTTTGTTATTAAGAGTTGGGTAGCATGTGAGCATGCGTGACTTACTGAGTTAGCTAAAAGCGTTTTCTCTTGTTTGTGTCCCGACGTGCTAACTAACTAGGCATGTAGCTCTAAAACAGTCTGTGCGGGCTATTGAAGTTTATGTTAACTAATCAATTGTAAATGTGTACTAAGACAAAGCTGTCGTCGTAATCGTAATTGTAATCGTAGATAGTAATTGTATACAGCACAAGGTAGATACTGACAAACAATTTGCTTATGTCTACTGCTTAAAATTAAAACGTCTATAAAAAAAAACAAAAAAAAAACAACCCATGTTTTTTAAAAAGAGACACATTATCAGTTATGTTCTTTATTGGGCCCACAGGCTACTTTTGGCAGAACAGTAGTTGTCTTACAGTGATTAACAATCTCATCAGAAGTTAACAAATTGATAGGGACATGTGTCGTAATGTAATCTACTGTAGTTATTGGCATATTTTGACTTAAATTTTTTGCAGGTTTGGCACTGACCATGACAGTGGTTTCATTTTCAGGGAATCGATCCGGCTTGCTCATTGGTGTACTTCACAAACAAGCCTACAGAACAAAATATAATGGGTAGTATTATGATCCTTGTATTTCAGATAGTTCTTAGGTAAGTGTTCTAACATTATGGACGCAGATGAGCGCAGGGACCAAATGTTCCCTTTAGGACCTAATAAAGGAAATGTGACAAAGGCCAATTGGGTTGATCTTTAGTGAAATGTCTGGCTTTGGGGTCTTGTAAGATTGCACTAAATCTTACTGATTCATTTGTGAGCTCACACTGATCCCATTGATTTGTCAGACGGGGATTTTAATTTGTGCTTCACCTGATGGATGCCTGTAATTTATGCTGATTAAAAATAAAGCATCATATTATCCTATTTCTCTCCCACCCATCTGAACAGAGGATTTTTCCAGAAGGGTATGAGGAGAACTTGATTAGTTGTAATGTGACCACTGGACCCCACGGCTCAAATTTATGTCCTCCATTTGAACTGTGTCTCCATGTGATGTATACATCAGGTTTGTTAATGAAATATGTCGCCAGGAGGCAGTCAGTGGCTGTGGCTGTTCAGTGCTTTGACACATAATCATATTAAATATAACCTTTCTAACTTCAACTCTGCTCTCCTTTAGTTATATTATAATTGACTGATGGAGGTAATGTGTACTGTTCAGTTATTTTTCTATACAGTAGATGTACTCACTCTAATATGATACTGGTGCTATAAACTTGTGCTACTTTGTGTTTTTTAATGCCAGTAACCATGTTCCACTCACCTGCTCAACATGTAATGACCCAAATGCCAGCTTTATATGAAAAGGACCCATACTTGGGTGTACATTCTCCCTTCACATAGACCCTGGTCCAGAATTGCACTTTGCTGCCTCCCCATTGTCCTGATGTGAGTGACAGGTGACAGCGTTGTCCCATGCAGCTGTGGGAGCGATGTGCAGGGGTGTCCAGTGAAGCCGAGGAAGGCCACAGTCTCTGTCATCTCAGTCACTCTTTGTCTTTGACATGTGTCCTTGGAGCTGTATTGTCTATGAGCATCATGTGAGGCTTGACAAACACACCGCTGAAGACAGCTCCACTTCTAAGCTGTCCACTTGTCAATCTGTGGTTTGCTTGAGTGGAGACACTGTGCTATTACATTAAAGGCTTGCAGATTTTCACAATAATGTTTATCAAGTGGCTGTTTTAGTCAACTGCCTCTCCAGTGTCCTCTCTGATCTGACGGGCCTGCAAAATACTGACTGTATTCCAAATAAATAATTTCACAAATGAAAAAACAGCATCTGCTTTCCTGTGGCTTCACATATGGCCTTTAGAGCTGCTCATGTGAACTGAGCAGGTAACCAGGGAGGGGGGTGGCCTCCAGAGACCCTGAACAGAGGGCCAGACCCCAGAGACCCTTTCTGCAGTGAGGGCCTTTTGGCTCAGCTTCATAAACCAGCATATGAGGCCACAAGGATGGAAACGGCCTGTGTGGACAGGCAAATGTTGAATATATTTTATATTTACAATACAAAATAGCAATGGTAAAGCTTTACTTTGTGCTTTTTGATACAAATATAATTTGTCTAAGCATTGTTATACCACCCTTTACCCTCCCTCCCTCTGCTCTCGTGGCACAGTTTTAGGAGATCATAGCGTGACAAAGTGTCCTGAGGGAACCACTAGCACTGTTTACACCTCTTAAGGTGACAGCGTCTCCTGTCTGCTCTGGTTTTCACCGCTGGATCACTGCTGCTCTCTCTTCCTGCACTGATGCAAGCTGCATTTATAGATACAAGGGTGGAACTAGCAACATCTGGCAGAAAATAATCATGTCTTCTGATTTAACGTTGCACAAAATGTACATGCTGCTTATACAAAAACAAATTAGAAATCAGTTGGTTAAATCATTACCAGTATGAGCCGATGGGCAACCCTGACTGTAATGATTGCTAATTGGCTTGTTAGTATGAAAACAAAGCAGTGTTTTTTTCTGAACTGAAGGGCTAAATTAGCAGGAAACAAACAAGTGGAGGGGAACATGTGAATAAGGATGTTTTTACATGAGCATCTGTGGATACAGCTGCTGCTTGCTCTGACCGGCCTGTTTTCTCTTCTCTCTTTCTCTCAGGCTCAAACAAACAAAGACAAACAAGACAGCCTCCTCATGCGCCCGCTCCGGTGAGTGCTGTACAAGACAGGACCAGTGCATGTCTTCTGTGGTGTAACATTTGCACTGAGAAAGATATGCTTAAAACAGTAACAGAGTATCTGATGTCTGCAACTATAGAATTTTAATAAATAGAATATACTGATCTTTTCCTTTCATTTTTAGTCAAGCGAATTCATTTTAAACTTGTGCTTCTCTCATATCAATTTACACATTATAGTATATAGAAAATGAAACAGCATCATGTAGAAAGGTATGGTATAATTAGGCAATTCCATTCATTAACATCACAGTTCAAAACAGTATAGTCATAAATTATAAAGTGACAATAGAGAGGGAAAAAGTCTGGTCTTCCTCTGCAGTTTTACATTTATTGGAGCTCTGATTTTCAGGTAGGGGACAGCTGCTCCATTTGGGTTTGTCACCCGGGTGACTTAATCCTGTACCAGGCCTCACAGACGGCCCATACACCAAACTGCACTCTGGTCGCCCATTCACTCACACAGCAATAGGAACCAAGGTCACGTTAATTAACTGCCAAATTGGTATTTAAATGATAACACTAATCACTCACTTTTACTGATGTAAAAAAGCGGTTGTTGGGTTTATGTAGGACTGTGGGGGAAATAGGGATACTTTTTTGATCACGTGGTCTTTTTTATCTGTTCCTTAAAAGAAAAAACACATTATATTTCATAGCTGAAAACTTCTGAGTTAATAAATGTCAAGAAGCAAAAGTTTTAGGTACCCACTCTATATAGAGTGTCATACATCTACTTGGATGCTGTAGGTAAGCTACGGACCATGGGATATTTATTCAAGCCAACTTTGGGCCCATTACTGTTACTGCCCATCTGCCACTGCTGCCACTCGCACTCCCGCTAAAGGTTATTCATTTACATATTGGAGGAAGGGGGGGCAGCCATCCACTAATAATTACACAGCTTCAATCAATCAGTGCTTCATGATTAGTCTCCTATAAAACACTGCAGCCTTGTAAAACTCTGTCCTGCACCTTTTTTCCTTTCAGGCTTCAAAATGGCCCAGGAACTGAAAGTAACTGGAGGAAACTGATTGCATAGTCTGAGATAAATTATGATGAGGTGCTTGAAACTGATTTATTGTTGTGATCATTAACCATATGGCACAAACTGTGCCCCCTCCCAACGTTCAGAAATCTATGATTACAGGGCCAGGTCGGCACAACCTTTACCTTTGCACCAATAAATCTCACTCTAATCAAGGAGAAGGACAGTACTGTCAGGGTCTTCTTTGCACAAATATACACTTATAATCAATTAAGTTGTTACTTAAAAAAAAAAAAAAAAAAAAAAGAAAGTACCGACTGTTAATGGACTTGGATTTGTCTACTATATTGTAAGACAAAAAGCCTACAAACTATCCTAGTCATACATCTCAGGATCAATATACAGTTTGACATGGAAGAGTAATGGAAGCCTGGTAGTACTTATTCTTTATAATACCAAAATCAATTATACCAAAAGTTTCTCTTGTAGCCAGGCTAATGGTATTTATAATTATTTGCATGTGACCTGCCAGCATTTACATAGTCATCTCTGTCTGGAGTAATTGCCTGGTGTCTCTCTGTGGCTTAGAGCGGTGTTGCATTAGATTGTAATGTTCAACACTGTTGGCTGACACAAAGTTGATGTGTCACGGTGATTGGCGTGGTGGAGATGACATGACAGAGCTGGTTTTGGGGGTTGACAGATCCTTGGCAGGTTAGGGCTCCCCTGTTGGTGCCGCACTGCCTCAGGACAGTCACCTGTCAGCTCAGGTGAAGGCTCGTCATCACTGATGACTGGAAGCAGCAGAGTGAATATAATGGGATGAGCAGACTGACACAGACGTGGTCCAGGACTCCTTTTCTGGTGCTCAGATCCTTATGTAGTCAAGTGTGCCATCATATTGATGAAGAGTATAACCTTTAAAAATATTCTTTTTGTGTAGTTTGAGGTCAGTGGCACGCAGGTAACTGTAGCATGGACAAAATCACTGATCTGCTGTTCTGTACCACAAGAGTACTGATTTGCTGTTACATAGCTATTTGTGTACTATTCGTTTTATGCTCCTATCTTCATTTCTGTTCATGTGTATCATTTAGAGTCAGGTGCTCTAAAGCCTATGGAGTGTGCCGATTGCAGTTGCTGTTTTGTTGAGTTTCTTCAAAAGCCTGTGCTGCCATGCTCAGATGGGTCATGTGTCCATCAAAGTCAGGCCAATCGCAGCCGTAAGCGCTGAAGCCTGCTCCAGAGATGGACGGCTTGGACTGACTCATAGAGAAGCTTAAGTATGTCAATCTCACCAGAGCACACTGCCACAATACATCAGCACATATGTAGTCTATATATGTAGCAACTTTCAGCACTCTGCAACATTTAGGAGCAATATGGGACTATTTATCTTTAATAAAGTTCCAAAATGCAGATACAGAACATCAGTACTATTGATAAAGTGATGAGTAGTTTTTCCACTATAAAATTGTAGCAATGATAGAACAAAATACAGAACCCAGTTTCAACTGGCTGCACAAATAATAAATTGAGTTGAGTTAAACTGAGAAAACAACCAAGCTTTGATAGTACACATTTTTTCTCATGCATTTAAATAAGCGAGGGGATACCAGTCTGTTGCCAACATATTCAGTAGTAACAGGCCTCCATGTTTCTCTGTCAAATCATCTGCTCTGTCCCTAAGGCCCACAGCATCTATCTGTGAGACCTGTCACTTATGAAATCTGATCTGTATTCATAACTTCTGTCAAAGCTGTACTATCCAGACTGTGGTCCAAGCTGTGAGACGCAGCAGGGTAGGAACCAGGAGGAAGCCAGTGTGGCATGGAGTAATTCTTCTGCTTAATGGTTTAATATAAGAAACAAGAGGTGGCATTGGCTTTTATAAGGTTATGGGTCAGACATTCTGGATGGCACAGAAACCCCCATCTCCACACACTGCCCTTTCCCTGCTGCCATACACGTATGAGTTTTCAAAATTAAAAGCACATAAAATAGAGGTTGATCAATATGATTTATGGTTGGAATCCAGAGTGGCAAATGGCTGATAAGCACTGCCAATATTTTTGGGCTCATATATAGGACTAATATTGATAATTTTCCAAAAAATTATGTTTTTAACTGTAAATTAAATTACTTTAAGCAGTTGGTCAACCCAAACAAATTATCATCTTATGCCATTTGATTTAAGGCCCGTAGCTAGTATGTCCATCTCTAACATAAATGAAAATGTAGTACTTGCTACAGTAAAATGCCGCTTTGAAAAAAGTGCAATTATTTATCATGTCGATTTTCTTTATTATGGCCAGCCTATAATTAAAAGAATTCTTTGTTCTCTAAATTCTTTAAATGACTTTTTAAGTAGTGCCCCTGCTCTGCATGACCGTACCAAGTGACAGTCCATTCTAATCCCTTTTCACCGGGGAAAACAGGCTTTATTGCAGCCTCTGGTCAGTTTGTTTTGCCCCAGCCCACACCATACGGCATTTAACACTCTCATAATTAAGTAGCCGAAGCCAAAATGCCCTGCCCAGTCTGAGGGCATTGGCCGGTGCTAATTGACAGATAAGCATAGGGACAGATGATGGTCTGTTATTTGTGCACGTAAATGTTTATGGGCACAAGATTTATAACTAAATATGGTGCAGGTACAGATCGCATCAAAATAAACTGTAAGACATTACTTCAAAGATGCGAGTATTGAAGTATTACATGCATTAATGTGGAGTCTTGAGGGTGTCTCTACATGGCGTTTATCGTAGTCTTTTCTGGCCAACTGGGTGAAGGATACTCTGCCGGTTTCCCCACCCAAACTCTTGGTCCCATCTGCTCAGAGAAAGGCACAGCATTTGTCAAAGTAGACTGGATAATGGCTTTGGCATCCTTATTATAATCTCAGCATAATCTTCATTTGTCCACTGCTGGCATTGGGACATTTTTGGGTTTGGGAAATTGGTCAAGACCTTAAGTGTCCTCATTTCAGTTTCATTAGCTCAAATCTTTGCAACAACAGTTGTTTTATTTCAGTGTGGTTTTGTTGAAGCTTAAGAATTTTAAAATATATATTAACTTTAACCACAACATTTCTTTCTTGATGTGTGTTCTTTCTTCTGGGTTTTTAAAGCATTAGTCTCCTCCTATAGTAATAGCTATTTAGTATATGTTTATGCTGGATGACCCTCCTGACCCAACCCCCTTTATTTTTATTTATTTGTTTTTTAAATAATCTTAACACTATGACCAAGGCATCTTGAATGTTTAGTGTGTTCAAGAGTATCTATCTGTTTTCCAATAGGCTTGTGGCTCTCGGTTGACTACTGCTCCCCCTGTATGTGGGTCACATGCATTGTTCCCAGCTGTGCGGCCCAGTCAGCTGTGCCTCTCTCCATGCCCGCCAACATCTGCTCCACAAAAACAATATCCAGCTTTTAGCACTCAAATGGAGGTTACACCATATGCCAGCAAGCCACTTAGTTTCTGCCAGGGGAGCTGGGACCTGGCCACACACGCTGAGGTAACAACCAAGGAGAGCAGCACTGGGATGTGAAGGAGACCTCATACTCCTCCACTTTCACTTTCTTCACGTTTAACTGTTTCTCTTTTATAAAACTCTTAAGTTACTTTCTTTTGTACTTTTTAACTGTCATTGTATTTTTATTCTCTGCTGTCTATAGTATGCCAGTGTGTGCCAGTGTACATCTGCTCAAGGTGCTTTGGCAGCGTCACCTTTTGAATATTTATGCACCTACTGCCTAAGCAAGAGTTTGCCACAAGGTTTTGGCACAAATACTATACATGCAGCCCATTTTTACTATTACACTTAAACTTAAGATTTGACAGCATATTTGACAAGCTTAAAAAAGAAACAAAATGCAAATACTTACCATTCAAAATTCACATTTTGACTAACTGTGACACTGACAACACAAAATACAATTTTGCCTTTTAACACCAATTAACAGTGCAAATCTGAATGGTATGGACTGAAGTGCTGTTCACTATGCTGAGAGGTGATAATGAGTTTTTAATTAAATATGGGAGCCAAATGTCCCAAAATGGAGCTTACAGCTAACCAAGCAATTGCCATTCAGTGACTGTTCAGACAAGGTCCTTTACCATCAGCCTGGCCTTGAAGAGCTTTACCTTTATCCTGTCACACTCATTCAAGAAATGCCTCAATTTTGCTTGAAAATATAAAGTAATTAAAATGTAGACTACAAGTAGTAAATTTTGTATGTTGGCAATCAACATAAAGTATGGTCCCTTGAAGCGGTGTGTACTTGAAGAGTCATGCCCGTCATTATAATATTCATCTTGTGCTGTTGTCCTTGCTCAGGCCTGGAGGTGGGACAGGGGAGTGGGGGACACTTGGAGCCAGCCGTTGGGGGTGGATCCTCTGAGGAGCTCTGGGACAGCAGGTCGGGGCTGCCTGCTGCAGGTCACGGTTTCACTTGTGAGTATTAATTTGGGAGGGAGAAACACACTGCTATGTTGTGCGCCTGTGTGTGTGTATCTGCGGAGGGGAGGGAAAGCCTTTGACGCCTATGTGCAGTGAAATCACCTTGACAGAGTCTGTAAATCAGACCTGACATTTGAAGAATGTAAGGTCTGATTTAGGTGGATATGTAAGTTTAATTACTTTAACTCTTCTTTTTTTTAACGAAGTTTGTAAGTCACAGGGTTTCATGTATTTGTTCCAAAATCATGCTGTTTCAATGCTATAAAATAATGACTCGTTGAAGGGATTTATCCTGGCAACCAGAGAATTATTTTTTATTTTTGGTGGTATAAGTTATGAATTGCTATAATTGTTTATCAACCTTGTTTAATTAATTCCAGTTCTATATTTTGCAAAGATTCACACATTTGTCATTTCTATTTGATCAAATTGCATTCTGCATGTGCATCAGAAATGCCAGTGCTTTTGGCAAAGACACCACATTTCTGCCAATGTCTATCTTTGAATACCTCCCACATTGCATTTGGAGGAAGTGGGTCCTTTTTATGCTGCCAATTTGTCAAATAGGTGCAGTTCAGTAGCACATGACAATGTATAAAAGTTGTGTTAATATAGCAGTGTTTTGTAGCATTTCGTGTATAAACAACCTTATTTGTGGGCTTTATCTGGTTTGTCTGTATTGCAAGCTTGAAGGACTTGAAGGAATGCACTTCTGAGTGTGGTCAGTGGGGGGCAGTGTTCAAGAGGAAACAAGTCTATCAAAATACAGTTGGTTTTGTGTATAAAGTTTCATATCTTTGTTAGATTAATGTTGTAATATTGGACTGGGTCAGGAAGGACATGTATTATGCTATTAGCTGGTTGTTACAACATGCTGTTGGGTGTCTCTGTTGTGCTATACATTACAGTAACTAGTACAGACAAACTAACACAGAAATTATGCTAATAATGACAATGATTATGTTAATTTGGCTTTACTAGTCACCAGTGCAATGATGCTAAGACTACATTATTAATAGGATCACAACACGTTATATCACATTACATTGGTGGTAGGGGTGTGCAAGTTACATTTTCAACAACAATGCGTGATATTCGTCTTCTAAGAATGAAAGCCAATGTTTTATTAACCAACAAGAACATGTTTAATATCCAAACTTTTCATATCACAAAGCTTTGTTTAACTTAACCTAAGACTTAACCTGGGCTTTATCACATTTTTGTAGTTTTGTTTTTTAATCATAAAATACTAGTCATGTATTTTCTGATGCTCTAATATCATGGTAGTAAAATATTTTGGTAGATAGACAGACTTTTATTCAATGTACACAGATATTGTATTTTATCTAATGAAAATTCACCAATAATAATTTTAACAAAGTTATTCATATATTTCCCCATTTTATTATTGTTGTCATCGTAATCAACTTTAAGCTTTCCGTTCCTCACTTTTGTTCAAGGCAACTTTAGGTCCGTGGCATGATGACTGAGTTAGAGTGAGAGCTCAACAAATGCATGTTGTCAGTCTCCACATCTGGGTGTGATGCATCAGGAAGATCTGTCTCCAAACTTTGACCATGATCAGTGTGAAAAGTGTAGACGAGGATGTAATATTGAACATCCAGATGGTTTCCAAGCAGAGACAGACGTGCCGTGGCCTGGTGCTATCTTTAATTCATAGCTGCTCAGCCATTCTTTGCATTGTTAGGCCGTGTCTCTGGGCACTGAGGGATGTGCAACTCATTTAATATGGGCGAACAAACAAACTAACTTTAGTCAGTGTCATTTTGGCTGGCAGTTGAGCTAATCCATGTGAACAGTATTGTGTATGATATAGTGCAACGTGCTGAATGCTTTCTGCTAAAATTGGAGATGACTTTTTGGGGTGTGTTGCCAAAAGCTTGATGATGATGCTCGGAAGCCCAGTATGGTTCACGCACCACTGCCTCAATGCTACAGCTAAGCTCTTTTTAATGACGTGACATAAAACATTACTTCACTTGACTTACTTCAGATACCTGGAGTTTCGTCTGTTTATGGTTGTAAACTTATCTCATCAATCATTTATAATTGTATAATTTTGTAATCTTTAGTAATGTAAGCGCTTACTCTTTAAATTGGAGTTTTCTGAGTGAATCGTGCGTTTAATCTTGCTTTTTATATAAAAAAAACATCTTTACTAGTAGTTCTTTGTATGCATAGTTATTATGACGACTAGTACTGTAAGTGCAGTTTGAATCTGATGGCATGCCCCCTTTAGTCAACTAATCAATTACTGTCTTAAGTCAATCAACAATGTCTTTCGTTGACTACAACCCATAGTAATCTTAGTCCAGTGTCACACATTTTCTTTGGATTGACAAAAAACGTAAACATGTTAAGAAGACAAACCTTTTCTTTGGAAGAGGCCCAGTTTCCAAAATTCAGTGCATCTGCTTTTCAGACCAAACTGACAAATGTATGTTAATGTGTTGGCAGAATGTAAAAAGTGAAATGAGGCGGCCCATCTTTTCGGATCAGTCATGTGTCACGAAGCCAGAGTCTCATCGCACTCCGCTCTTCTCCATGGGGCTGAGATGACCTCAATAATTAAGGGACAATTTTAAAATGCATTTCTAATTTTCGACCAGACTGAAAAGCTTTATTATGGAATGGCTGACAAAACCCTCCTCCTGAATGGGGGTGACTCCTGGGCTTCCACTAAACTGGTCATGAATGCACAAACCATCTGTTTTTCTGGCCGTTTGTCAGTGTGAGCGTGGCGGAGGCAGCTGTCGGTGTGGCCCCGGTTTGAATGATGGAGCACACAACCTTTGTTTTGCTCTGCAGTGGCTTTGTCGGACCTGGCTCGTCCTGCTCATGCCGTCCTGCGCTGGAATACGGAGCAGATAGGCTCTGTTGGCCCACCACTTAACCACAAGTTCCTCCAAAGAAAGGACCAGAGGAAAAAGCCATAGACTTGAGCTGAGCTTGAGGAAATTAGGTGACAAGACAAAATGAATAAAAGTCAAGGAAGAATGTGCTGTAGATAGTGTATGGTGAGAGGGGGAGGAAGGTGTGCAGCCAGTGAGTGCATTGTGTAGGTGAATGAGGATCTGGGGCATTGTGTGCTCGCCAATCTGTAGCTCAGTGGGTGAGCTTGTCAGGAGCCAGAGCCAAGGAAGAGGGCCAGAGGGCCGAGAGAGAGGTGAGGGCAGCCAGACGGGCTGAGCTGCACCGCTTTAGAAGAACCTTTAAGAATGACACATGCTTGAAGACAATACTCAGAAAAATGCACACAAAAGTTTACCAAGTTTAAGGTTAGTATTTTTAGTATCTTTGGAAGGTTCTCCAATCTATCAAGGATTCATAGTGCCTTTTAATTCACACAAGATTTCATTCAATCATTCTCTATTATTTCCGCTGATTGTTTTGCTTGGGTGACACTGGCCAGCGTGACCTAATTGCATAACTTTCCCACACCAGTGCACTTGACCGGAAGCGACACAGATTTTAGGGCATAGGGTGATTGGGGTGAAGGGGAGCTTCTTTGTACAGTTTTACTTAACAAGCAAAATGTCTTAGCATGTTAGTGGTAGAAAAAAATCTAAAGGTTTCTTACAAATATGGATTAACATTGTCACAGCATAGAGTTTTGTGTAGCAAAAGGATATTTAATTGATAATAAATTGATATAAATAAACCTTTGATATAGTAAAAGGTCTAAGCACTTGACTGGGTTGTCTCTGGTAGAACTGATGGTGGTACAGCAGAGCTTAGCAGAAAGCAGTTGCGTTCTCTCACACGACAATCTGAGCATGGCGTTTTTGTGTAGCCCCGGGGCAGGCAGGCACCCAGCTCCAGCCCTGTGTCCAGCCCCTCCCACCCCTGTGTCAGAGTCACATCTCGTTAAGCTGACGGCTCTCTGATGTGGACAAATCGTCACTAAGGGGGACCTGACTGACACAGCTCTGGGTACTTCCAGACCTCGTGTGTAAAGGGTAATGCTGAACATGGAGGTTCAAGCTTGTGAGGAGAAAGCTGTTCTATGTATTGTGCTTCCATAGAGTGAGATTTTCCTAGCTGAAGTCATATAGGCTTAGTAGATCGTTAGCCCTTGTTTACAAAGTTAAGATATGTACATCACTATGGACTGTGCACTTGCAGGACCTGCTTACAGATTTCTAATTGAGTTGGATCATGTGCAGACTCATTTGTTTGCAGACAGCCAAGCACATGATCTCACACTTTTGTTTTGAACCCAGGAGGACCCTCACAATGGGCCGTGTGGTGACAGAATGCTCCCTCCTTTTAATGGTTAACGGGCCAAGAAGAGTAAGCATCAGCAGCACGCTTTGAGAAGCATATGGAGCTCTAAATAAAATTCAGATCAAGCACAATGATAGCTGTGGTTGGCTTTGTGCTATGACAGGCTCCTGAAAAAGGGGGTGGAGAGGACGTCCCATCTCCATAATAAGATGGTGATGCATGAGTAAATGAATGTATGGCCCAGTAACGTGCCATGCTTTGAGTCTGGTGAAGAGCTGCAGCAGTAGCATTGTCAGTGACAAACTTCTCTAACTCTGCCCTTTATTACTCTTCAACGGTTGACTTCAATGAAGCCTCATTGTCCGCCCAGACTTCTGCTCCCGATCAATACCTCTGACAGCTGACAGATTTTCTGAGCCTGGGCTTTTGTTAGCGGCTGATGACCTGAAAGGGCTTTGGTGGTAGCATAATGAATAAGACATTTAAAGCTAATAAATAAACCTTTCGAAAGCTGCACTGGTGTGTGCTTGAGACTATTATAGATGGAGGGATGGAGGATTTTGCCTTCCTTTTTCACTTCTTCTTTTTTCACACTTGCAGAGTCTCCGGCCTTTGAAGGACTTGTGAAGCCAAAGGCGTCTTGTTGCTCAATCAAACAGATTAAGTCAGTCAGACAAGCAGCGATCTGTCCTATTCAATAAAGTTACTTTTGTCATGCTGGATCTCAGAGGGAATCATACTAGGCCAGACACTGCTTTATGATGCCACATATGTTGGAAATACAAATTAACACTATTTGCTTTTTGAAAAAGGTCCTAAAGCATTTATTATATAGTATTATAAAATTATCTTTGTTAATTTAGTCCACAGTTTGATTCAATGCTTAAGAAAATAAAGTTGGGATATGCCATGATTATCTGATGTGCCAAATGGATTCAATGTTATAGTTTAAAGCACAAGCAACCCAGTAATGAGGACATCTGTTTTCATATGGTCCTTGACACGTAGCACCAGAAATTTGATGTCATCCTGTCCAAACTCGTACATGGCTGCCAGACAGCATGGCATCCTCTGATTGGTTCTGACAAGCCACTGACAGCTCTGAGGTGAGGAGGGAACATGACAAAGGGCAAACAGGGGAAGAGGAGAAAGGCGTCAGGGTCTATAGGTCTGTGTGGCTGTCTGCCGATTCAGCCCCCCCATCCCTATATTAGCCTTACAACCAACTTAGCAAGTTGACATAGGTAGCCTATAGAGCTTATTTGTAATCATTGAATATTTTAAATACTATGTACCCACTCTGAGGCAACATGTAGATCTGTGATTTAAAGATGGCCACCTGCCACTGTGAAAATCAGGGGCTGTTATGGTTTTGCTCACAGCTGAGCTCAGAGGGAGCCAAAGGAGCCTCCTTGACATTGAGCATCGAACAGATTTTTGGCACTGCTAGCCCTTTGTCACTCTCCCCTCTTATGGACATAAAATGGGATCTTCTATTTCAGATAAGCACCGTATTAAGCCTTCAAATGAAAAGGCTCTGGTTAGCACACTGATATTTTAATATGGGCCTATTATTATGAGTCCATCATAGGTTTGTGGCTGTGTTTGCCGCACAGGCAAATTGGATGGCTGTTTTTCCCCTCATGTGGCCAGTCTGCATTGTGACCTTGCATTAGTGCATATGCTCACAGCAGGGTCACTGGTTGAGGGCATGATCTGTCAGCCTTTGTTTATGAAAGGCAGACAGCACAAGCCTGCAAGAGAACATATTTCATGTAATTAGTGATGTGCAGCTATATGTAACATCAGAGATACATACAGAGTGGGGACCATGCATTGTTTTCTTAGACACTTTTTACAGTTTTTAGACTTTAATGAGAACACACACGTTAGAACTGTTTCAAAACATGTATGTTAATAACTTTGTTTTATTTTAACTTTGGTAACAAAAATAGTTTAGGGACCACATATTAATAAATGTTAATTGGTACGTTAGTTAGAAGTTATTAGTAGTTGTTATAAATTGATTATAAATGATTATAAAACACTCATTAATGCATATTAAGGTAAGACTAAAGAAAATGTCCAATGATATCCATGATGATATAAAAAAATGAATATTAATAAAATAACTCATACAAAATAAAAGTGCTTTATAAAAGATCTAATTAAGTACCTGGTATGCCTTTTACTACTAGTTAGTTGTCTCTAATAAAAGTGTATTTTATTGAAATAAAACACACTCTCAATATGTGATTTGTATTAATTTAAAATTTAGACAACTAGTAAAGTTACTGCTTACATATCGTAGATGTGTGTTTGATGGAGTCATTTCATATGACACTGTACCTCTATAAGGCTTTGTGCCCAGCCTTTTCCCTTGGAGGTGTTTACTGTCACTGTGCATTGTAGGCACAGGCAGCACTATTTCTCCAGGCTGTCAATCTCCACAGACACTGAGCTGCCATGTTGGATCTGACCTCCGCTCGAAAGATAATGTCTCTGAGCTTCATATAGGCATCGTTCACTGCTTCTCTACTCTATTGGGACACCTAGGGAAAACAGTGAGCAGGCATGCATTGTTTCCAACACCATCATCAACTATACTTACTACTTTCTTTGAAGTGGCTACAACGGATGGTCTATTAGTTACAACCAAACTATTTTTAAACACATGCAAATGTACTATTTCTGTTGCTGTAGTAGCACTATCCAGTCTCTTCTGCGATGTGTTTTGGATAAAGACACTGGCTGTGACTTTGATGCAAAGTGTGTGGGAGGCCTTTAAATGCTTGTTAATTAGCAGTGCATCTTGATTAACACTATAGCTTCCAGAGGGAATTAGCACTCCCCAGGAAGTATTTTGGGATGTATAGCACTGCAGTGTATCTATACTGCGCATACAGTTTACTAAAAACTTACTATATGTTTTATGTTTTATATGTTTTTGGTGTTACATTAAGCTAGTGCAATTAATCACATTTTAATCAATCAAGATTCAGTCATTTCTAATTGTAACTGATAACTGAATTAATTGAAAGGTCTGAAGACTGTCAGACTGTGGTTTGGAGCAGAATTCAGTCTTAAAGGAATAAATTACACTATGGCTGTATTTAATGTTAATTAAAAGTTGATCAAAAAGTCTGTATTATAGTCTGTATTATTTAGATTCAGGAATATTGAAAGTCATTTTATTTAAATTAAATAAACATACAAGATGATCAATTTAGGAGAAATGATTGTAATTAATTCTTCACTCAACCCTAAGTAATAATATAATAATGCTTCATGTAACACAACAAACTCATTTGTTTGTTGAAAATATTGTATGTGTTTGGTGATATATTTAGAATTGGTCAAATTAACGAAGTTCCCCAAATTTATTTAAACATGTTTGTGTATTCTGTGTTGCTTTGACCATATGTATTTTTATTTACACATTTACATTTTATTATTGGGTAATTCTAAAAAGCAATATGTTTGAGCGCTCTTCTATCACTGTCTTGTTATGAGCGGGAAAGCCTTCTTCAGCTTTTAATGGTGATGTTTGAGATGGACCATCACACCTGAATTTACAGCTTTCTCTTTTCTTATCATAAATTGAGCTGTGCACTGTGAATGGGCAGTTATACAGTCACATAAAACCCACAGTTATGGTCTGTGTTCTGTTTAGCCCGTGATAGAAACACAGCGTCGCTCCTGGTGTATTTCTCGCTATGAAAATTATAATATGGAACAAAGATTAGAATGAAATTATCATGTCCGAGAGGCATTTACCCGCCTAGCTGGGGTGCCCCACACATGGTTAGGGGAGGGGTGAAAAAACCTAGGTCTCCAAGAATAATGATAAAACATTAAGCTGTGAGCGTGCTGGTATTATTGCTGTACATTATGTATGTTCCATTTATACTAGCTCACACGGGCGACCTGTGCTGACGGATAGGTCATTACTCCGTGCACCGATGAACACTTATCAGCCCCACTGCTGTTTATGGCCGGGATGAAGAGCACTTGTCAGTCAAGGTCACTGCTTTGTGTGTCCTCTTTAATAGTTCCCTCTTCACAGTTGTTGAACTTTGTGCACTAGCCAGGCCTCCTTCTCTAAGTGGGGGGAGAGATATTGGGCAGCTTGGTTAAACGCATGGTTTCAGTCGTTTATGTGGTGAAGGAGGCCATTATTGCTGCCTGTGATAACCAGTTATACAGATGACCTCTCACTACTTCTTTTATAGCTGTTTGACACAAGCTATTTCCATTATAGTCAGACATAGATAACAACATACTAGGGCTGTAGTCTCCTGCTGTAGTAGTTTAATCTGTCAGTGGTGTATTAGATGACCAACTTATTTATTAATTGACTAATTGCTTTATTCAGATTATAAAGATTTATATGGATCACATCAGAAAGAAGAAGGCTTGAACTGAGTTAGGTGGACTTTTGGGAGTTACTGGACAGTCTGGACTTACTTATGAAGACTTTGTTTAAATATATATATATTTTTTTGCACAAGATTTAAATAATTTTGTAGGCCAGCACCATGGCATGCTGGTGAAACGATACACAGGGTATCTTTTGTGTACCCAAGGATCTCTGCAACACTAATACATTTGTATATATAATGCTTTACAAGAAGAAAAGATTTTTTCTCTTACACAAAACCAGACCATACACAATATACAAGATACACAGAAATTTTGACATTTGTTGTTTTATTTTATACTTCATGCTTGTCATTAATTTCAAAATAATTTCTGAGTGTACTTAGAACAAAATTTTACAAAAATAAAAATACATTTAAAAATGTTTCTCCATGTATATCCCATTTCTCTTGAAAGTAAAAGATGCAGTATGTGCTTATAGCTAGCAAAGTGTGTGGGACTGTATAAGTTTGGATGACAGGATTCTTAGTGCTAGCTCTTCACTGCAGGGCCAATGCTAATGCATGGCTGGTTGCGTTACACCAGCCAATGCTGAAGTCAGAAGTGGCCCACAGAGCGGAGGGTGTGAGCTGGGCCCTGGGGACTTATCTCGATGTGGTCTCCTTGATTTGGTTTTCCCCCGAGTCTTGAATATTTGTCATTGCTGCAGAAGTCATATTTGTGTTTCTTACAGCAGCATTGCACTTGTTTATCTAAAGAGCTGAGGTAAATAGTCTGCCCCATGGTAGCTGTCAGTGTTATTTTGTGTGAAGCTTGACTTTTCTTTTTTCCTAATGCAATTTTCCAAAATAAAGTGGTGTTCTTGTTCCATCTGTAATGATTGTCAGACAGTAACACACCACAGTGATTTTCTGTGTGTATTTTTGTTTGTTTTATGTTTAAATTAAAATCAAAAGCAGATGTGCACAGTGTATGGTATAAACACTGATAAATACACAACTTCCACAGACAGGAGAAATGAACAGTTCTTGTGTGAGCACTCAGATTGTGATGCTGACATGAGTCACTTTGATAAACTTGGGACGATGAAATTTTGACCCATCCTCTTTTCTCTCCTCCGGCCTCTTCTTTACAGACGTTGGGGGCTGTCGTTTGGTGAAGCCTCGTGATGTGGCTGACACTCAGCTGATCTGACAGGTGTTGGACAGAACGCACACTCCATGGCAAACTGGCAATATTTTAAGGTACAAAATATGCCTTTAACATGTTTACGCATTGTATACAAATGACCGGTCACTGAAAAGATTCTCCTTTAAATACTGTGGAGAGCACAAAGCCAATATTTCAGTTATTCACTAAATTTTTTAGGTTTGTTCAAAAGATCATGTTCTATTTTTACTTAAAAATTTTCACTATTTTACAGAAGGGTTTTGAGTGCAAAATGAAGATGTGAGCATGAAATTTGCTCTTGTTGGCTGTATATCTGATAAAGAGTAGTCAGTAGAGCATGGAGCCCACAGGCTGTGTGTTCACAATGTGTCCTGGATTAGACACTTTATTGTGGCCTGTGGAGAGATGTTCCTCACCCTCTTCACACAGTCCGTCTGCTGCAGCTGAGCTGCCCTTTGCCAACAGGCCTCCAGACAAGAGGGACACTTTTAGTTCCACATGTCCCACCTCTGTATAGAAGATGTTCACCATCTCCTTTTCATTATTACAATGATTAAGACTCTGAAATATTTCATTAGCTTGTGCTTTAGTGTGTTCACAGTTTTCACATTCACAGTCCCAATTTGTAACTGTTGTTTAACTACTTCGCTCTGTAAGTAAGTACAAGTGTTATCAGGCCATCTGTGCGAGGCTGACTTGGCTGTATTGACGACAAAGCAAATGTTTTCAGTTTGCTTTAAGGGCCTGTAAATGTATGTTAGATAAGCTCCATTTACCAGTTAAATATATACTTATGCTTTTGTTTAACACATTGCTGTGTCTCTCTGAAAGAATGCACTGCCCTTGAAGCAGCTCTGTGCCCATAATGGTCACATAAAGTTCACAGTTTCTGAGGCCTTTGTTTCATCACAGACATACACTCGCTCTCACACAAACATGTTGACATGCTCATCTGTCACTAGAAAAGCGCCACAGGCTGCAGCCTTGGCACATAGACATACTCCAAGCTGAGTGAAGATGCTTGAAGCTAAGATGCTCCAGTCAAAATGTTAAGAAATGGAGATGCCACAATAGATGTGCTCAGGCACTGATTTGAGGAGCAGTGGTGTTGAAGAAAGTGTGACATGATGGGCCTCCTCATGTGACCATGTATCTCTGACAAGCTCTGTGAAATAACCTGGTCATGAAATGGAGATTATTAGTTTGCTAATGAGACAAAACATATAGTTCCCCTGAAATTTACTGCCATATTTATTCTTATGTCTAAAGATGACCGTCTTAATGAAGAGTGGGGAGACCCCATGTGCATAGGGTGTGGTCAAGGCATATTGTTTACTGTGGAGCAGGCACTGTAAGTAGGCATTATTATCATTATTTTGCATCTGCATTCGTTCAAGAAACAGCTGTTGAGTTTTGAGCAAGATGCAGAGTGGCAGGGCCTGGAGTTGTTCTTGTTCGTTCGGCTAACTTAGCTTTGACATAATAGCTCTTGGCAGAGTTTTGTGCTGAACTCAACATCTGTGACAACTGTCAGCACCACTGACCAGTACTGTCTGGCTTTCTCCCTTTCTTGTGTATTTATATCTTTCTCAATCTCTCAGTGCCTTCCAGGATTGCCCCGTAAGCTGGGGCAAATGCCCACATAGAAAAGTGGTAAAAATGGGAACCTTGGATGCTACTGGATCACTTTCTTCTGCCACTCCCCATCTCTGTCAGCGTCACATCAGCTGGTCCAAGGTCATGAGGTCATTTGAACATCTGGCCTCTTCGCCATGTTTTCTGAGGTCAGTGGGTAGCATCTGTTTATAGACCCCACTGCCTTCAATATCTTTGACAACAGGAGCCATGCTGAGAATCACAGGGAAAATATTTGATCAGTCAGAAGTGTTGACAGGCCCAACATCTGAACCAAGTCAAACCTGCCACAGTCACCTCTAAGTCAAGAAAAATGAAAAGGTAGCATTGTCCCAAATTGAAATGATACACTTCTTTACCAAAATAATTTTCCTTGGTCACGAGTCAAAGAAGTATGAGTGAGTTGTGAGTGTGTGAAACTTTCCATGTGTGAGGTAACAGTACTGTTCCAAATAGTAACTGTGTTAATAGGTCTTTTTTAGTATTGTCAGATTAGATTATTAACCACCTCTGCCACTTATAAGTGAAAAGCTTTGGGAAGGTAGTCCTATAGATTCATGGTGTTGACTGCCCAGTTGACATACATGATGAAGTACATTGATTTGACCCAATGTTATCTGAAAGCATCATGTTTTAGTAATTTTTGTAATATTTAAATTATTTTAATTATCTTTGTTTGATATATACATTGTGTGGACAATTATTGGGGTTGTGGGTATTTTGACCATATTATGATTTGTATGCATATTCTCCAACTCCAAGCTGTATAAACTTGAATTCTTATTGAATTTAAGCATATTGGGTGATGTGTATTTGTCTAAAATACACCCTCCATGTGGCCTAAGGAAATCAACACCCTAAATTAAGGTGTGAAGAATTACTAGGCAGTTTCTTTTCCTCGGGCAAAATAACTCTGAAATGTCAACATTTTAGGGTTAGGGTCTTTCAGAGGGATGCAGCACTCTTGAAATTGCAAAGATGAACAGAAAAAAGAACTAAAAGAAAAGAAAAAAGAAATAAACATCAACTCTTTAAAATATAAAATATTTCAAAATATTCAGGATAACCCCATCAGATCGACTGTGGCCAGAGAACAGCTGTTTATGTTTATGTGATCATAGAACCATCAAATGCTTTGTTGCAAATAGTCAACCCATTATCCTCCCGCGCTGTCATATTCCAGAATTGCAACCTACCTGGCATGCCCAGAAGTACAAGGTGTTCAGTGCTCAGAGACATGGCCAAGGTGAGGCAGGCTGCAACCTGACCACCACTGGCTGGATCAGTAATGGGCACAGGGCTTCACTTCGACTCAGACTCCAGCAAGGTGGAGGTGGGGAACTGGTATGGGCTGTTATTATTAAAGATGAGCTAAGTTGTACCTTTTTGGGTTGAAGATGGCCTCAAACTGAACTCCAAAACCCACTGACAGTTGTTAGAAGACACTTTTTCAAGAAGTACACAAAAAGTGTGCATCATGTTTTTTATGCAGGACAATGCTCCATCGCATGAATCGAAGTATTCCACTGCGTGGCTTGTGAGTAAAAGCCCTAAAAGATGAGAAAATAATGACATGGCTTCCTTCCTCACCTGACCTAAACCCTATAGACAACTTGCGGGCCCATCTTAAAGGTAAGATTTACTGAAGAAAAACTCTCTGAACAGTGTCTGGGAGGCTGTGGTTGCTGCTGCACAAACAGTTGATCGTCAACAGATCAAGAAACTGACACACTCCATGAATGAAGTTTATGACCATTACTGAAGAGGAAGTCTGGCTATGAAAGATGTAAAATAAACAAGTGAGAATGGAAAATGTTCATTTTTCATTTAGTTGCGTAATAATTCTGCACATTAATAGTTGCCCAATAATTGTCCACACATAGATTTTCTCCTAAGAAAGCCAAACCTTTTACCATCTTAAATATTGACGTTTGAGGTTTATTAACATTTTGGATTGAACAAGAGCACTGTAGTTAGTTGCTCAATTATTATTTTTATACAAATCTTATTGCGCAAAGATGAATCATCATTAACACAACTTGCCTAATAATTATACACACAGTATTATTGAAATATGTAGGGTTGCTAAACATGAATTATATTTAAATGTCCACATTCATGGCAACATGCAACCCTAATATAGATATCAGCTTATCTTGTTGTCTGTTACTTCCATATTTTGTTTACATTGGAATCCCCTGTATTACAAGGAGCCGTTACATACATTTTCAAATAAAAAAAATGTCACTTTGATTCAGATCCCCACACCTTGAGGCTTACAGCATGTTTACTTGGTGAGGCTGGCTGTTTGTGAGTGGATTGTGAGCAGGTAGTGTCCCTCTGAGCATGCTCCCTGTGAAGTTTGAGCAGCAGACGGAGCTGTGATGTCCGCGCTCTTCGGGGTCAGGACAGGAATTATTGAACAGAGGGTGGCTGACAGAGGAAGCTGGCACTGGGACCGAGCAGATGTTGCAATCATAAAGAAATACACAGGGCCAAAATTAAATATTTAGAGCAATGGGGAGAGAAATCAGAGGACAGTCTTTGCTTCTCTGCTCCTTGACCTGTCACAAGTTTATGCTCCACTGATTGGTCAAGTAATGTCATGGCAAGCTACCAGCTAAATAAACTCAAATTGTGCTAGGACTTCAGAGATTTGATCAAATATGGTGGACAAAAAAGCTTCTTGAAGAGACAGCTGTTGTGAACATACTGTACATTCATTATTCACAAGCTGGATGTCTCAGGACACAGCATGTTATGTCAAAGTGGTTTAAAGCATTT
Source organism: Boleophthalmus pectinirostris (assembly GCF_026225935.1). Taxonomy (NCBI): domain Eukaryota; kingdom Metazoa; phylum Chordata; class Actinopteri; order Gobiiformes; family Gobiidae; genus Boleophthalmus; species Boleophthalmus pectinirostris. Next base: position 21,183,668 of record NW_026571070.1, read on the forward strand.
ACGCCACAGCGGTGCAGAGAGGAGAGCTGTAGAAAAGAGGGAAAACTGACAGAACATCCTCAGAAAATTGTTTTACCACAAGTGTTTTGTTTTGCCTCATTTTAAAGGCCCCAGATCACTAGGAAATACAAGTGAGCTTGAATATTTGATGGTAAGGTTTCAGCACAGCCAACCATCCTAGTTGTTTGTACTGTGACTGTGAGATTTGTAAACCTGTATGTGTGAGTTAAAAATGAGGCAATGTCTAACTATTGGAATTTTATACAGATATGGATTTACGTAGTCATTTATAATTGTCTAATTGTTTTTTTGAATTGAGTCTTTAATTGTGAAGTCTACAGCCCATCATCTGACAGTGATTTCATGTGGTTTCAAGCACAGTTTGGAGAACGCTATTTGACATTTTTTTGTGGTAAATGGCAGTGATTACATTATTTTTGTTTAAGTTGAGGAACTTAATATTGTAATAATTTTTTGTTTTTAATAAGATCAAATCAGAATTTATCAGTATGAGGAAAACATTTTTTTTTATAAATGTTTTCTTGTCGTATCGCCCAAGACTAACAGCAGTTCAGTTGGTTGTCACCCAAAACTTTGGTTCAATCCCAGCTCCCTCCAGTACATACTGTTGTTCTGCCCCAGACTCTATGTACACTGATGTGAATGTGAATGTATATTCAAATACTGAAATTTTAAAAATGCTTAGAGGATATATTTAGGATAATAATTAATCTTGGAATAGGTCACACACTATATTCATATCTAGTAAAGTTGGTGACACGATCATTACCCTACTTATGCTTAAAAGTGAATTGAATTGTTTAAATCACTTGCACCCAACAATACTGTAGTGAATGAGAATGTACTGTAAGATGTGGATTGAAGAAAGTCATTAAAAAGGCAAATGTGTGTAATTTTAATTGAGGATTCCCCCATCTGAGCCTTCGTCAGCGAGGTCGAGCTAAAAGGATGTGACACTGAAATTATTATTCCTCTTGGATTTAATGTAGCTCGTCAGTCGGAGGAATTATCTGAGAGATAAGCTGACTGACAAAAATGCTCTCATCTAATAGACCTACTATTTGTCTCGGCCTCGTGCGCCTCCATACATTAAAGAATCCATTTCTTAAACACTTGAGGTCACTTGTGATTTCAGACAAACAAATGTGCCCCAGTAGTCACAGAAAATCAGTCATACAATATTTGTGTCTATCAGTGAACAATAGGGCTTGTCTTTGTCCCATAGCATATTATATTATCAGGTGAGTTGAAAATGGTAGCATACCCCGCTGTGAGGTGACATTTTCCAGGCGTCGCTGTATTGTAGACTCCCTTGAAACTGAGTCCTTTATAAACCACAGAGAGCGGGAGACTTGCACTTCTTCCTCTGTTTGTGTGAGACATGCTAACAACACAAGACACGTGCAGGTCACACCAAAGGTCGTGTCTTAATAGATTTCAGACAAGAAGACACTAAATGTGTGATGTGCATCAATATACAAGGCTTCATGAAATCAGAGCTATTTTGGGCTGTATTTTTTGGTTAGTTCTTCTGTTAAGAAAATTTGTTTTAACCCAAAGTAGAAATTGATTCTAAGATGGATCAGTGATTTTTTTTTTGTCCTTTTTCTCAAGCCGCAGGGATTTTTTACATTTGCATTAAAATACTGAACCAACTTTTCTGTGTTTGTGCAGTGGTTAGTATTACAAATATGTCATAATATTTGTCACTTTGGGAGTAAATATTATCAGTAAATTACAATTGTAGAATTAAATTGACAACACATGTTAAGAAATGGAGATTACAATTGAAAACAAGTATGCATCAGTCACTGCACAGACTCTATATTTCAGTGTGTTGTAAACCCTTGTTTGATATATTTAATATAATTGATTATTTCTATAATTCCTATCATAAATGATTATTCCTCCGACATTCCCCAGTACAGCTAACATTCCAGTTCAACTTTGCTTTGAGTGAAAAGCTGTTGCTCTTGTTTCCATTACCATCTTCACCTTGAGATAAACGGCTCTTTCTCAGCCCTGCCATAAGGTTTTATATCAAGCGACATGTGTTTAGCATCTGACTACTACAACTTATATTGTTGCAGCAGAAATAAAACAATCACTTCAAGAGTAGTTTGTTTGGGAGCTGCTGTCCTGAGAGTGGGGTGGCCTATTCATTGCATTTATAGGGAGAGGACAGTGGCAGGTGACAGGTTAACTCTGTTGTGTAAATTCTCAGGCTGTGTATGATATAGGCTGTGATCCTGCGCTCCTTGATTAGATCTGAGCTAGTAAATATCCTGTGATTAATCAAAAGGGTTGTTCTGCATGTAGTCTCTCCGTGTCACCTTCACAGCCGAGGAGCGGGACCGCCTTGTTTACCACGCTACAGCAGCTCCTCTTGAAAACCCACTTATTTTGTCTCTGCTCAAGGGGTCACAACATGAAACTGTAGTGTGGTCTTTTACTGTACGTGTGTAAGCAGGCTGTAGGTTTATTTAGCATTCTGAATAATATGATATCTTAGATAAGATGCACACTTCATATCTTTTACTTATTAACATTAAATACTTGAACCATGTCTTTTTATTGCAAGACATTTAGCGCGTAAACCGAAACAGATTTGTTATGGGCTATTTACATGCACGAAGCATGTTGAAATTAAAACCAACACGATAATAGGCAATTACAGTAATTAATAGTCAGAACTAATTACTTAGGCCTGTAGAGATTCATTTAAACAGGAACATTCAGTGTGTGTTGAGGCACAAAAAAAACAACTGAAACCCAATTAATTAACACAGTGCTGAGATAACTTACAGTAACTATAATGCTGTCTCGTAATTGGTGCAATTACATCTATATTAGAGCCCCGGACCAAGTGCCTCCTCAAGAGTTTTAATGAAAGTGAGTTACATTTCTTTGATTGTGCCCTTTTGCATATGTTACATAATATTCTCGTTAATATATTCTTATTGTTTAAATTGTATTTGATGCCACTTCAGATTTTTCAGTGTGAATGAAGTGTTTAGTATTTATTTTTTTACCAGCTGAATAAACCAGTGAACAGGCACATACTTAATAACTACATAACATAATGTTAATTGAGAACTATTTAGCAGTAAAAGTGCTCTGTGTTCAACTTTATAACTTTATCAATTTTACGGTTGTCTTGTTAAATAGATATGTAATAGTGTAATATGTAATTTTTTTCCCCTCCTCTGTATGGTCATTGACACTGTCTTTAGTGCTAGCTGCAGGATTCCCATGATTACTGCCCCCTTTCACAGTGACCCAGTGACTGTCACCAGACACCGGTGAGTGGGACACACATGTCATGTTAATACAGTCTTTAAGCCTTTAAGTATTGCTCCTTCACAGAACAGGGTCTGGACCTGTCTGGAAATATAGATCTATAATTGCTATGGTGTGGTGGTGCTGCCGATATGAGCCTCCCACATGTCACCTCTGCCAGACCCCAATGCTCATCACTGTCAACAGGCCTGAAAAATCTGCCTAACAAGCTCCGCACATTACATAAATCTACAGCTGCATTTGATACTGCACCGAGGAGATTGAGCAACTTTCAAGGAGACTTGATATTGGATGTTGCAGGCCTTGATTGCATTTCAGAAAAAATAGGAACCCACTCTATTGGCACTGTGTCCAAACAGTCTAGGTTTGCTAATTTTGTCACAGTCAATTTGAAAGCAGGGCCCTGAGAATGAAGTTCCTGAGTGCTTTGCAGAGGGCGTGAGTGGCTTTGACAGGCCGGCTGAAATATGCTCTGCTCTACCTTTTTTCATTATGCAAGCAGGGGCCAAAAATGCAAATCTGGGACTCTATCTCAAGAGGTTATTAGAGATGTGACATATCAAACAACTGGCTTCAAATAGCGGACAAAACTGTACATTATTTCTGCATCAGTGTTTTCCTATATTCTAATTTCTGCTATCAGCTTTTGGGATTTTCCTCATATACTGAGCTGCCTCTTAATAGAGTGCACCCTAAAATCATTTCTGAGACGTCCGTAGTGTTTAGTACGGCAGGAGTCTGTGATTATCTCATCCTAAATGGTCTGACTGATAGACTGGATCTGTCTCGTGGCCTTCTTTCAGCAGTGATGAATTGGCTTAATGGTGGGTAGACTGGAGACCAATGAGGAGGGGTGAGAGGGGACATTAACTGACATGGTTTTATAGCCTATCAGCATTGTCACGTCGACCTCTGCTGTGATTTCAGCATCTTTTCACCTGCACCATAAGTCAGGACGAATGGTAGGACCTAAGCTCAGTTAAACACAACACACTGAGAGCACGACGCCATGTGACATCTCCCCTGTGCACCGTGCAACAGCTGATCTATGAGAGACACACACATTGTTTCACTGTTTACACAAACTGACTTATTATTACATTGGGTTAATTACACATTTAAATCAACATATTATGATATTTTTCTTTAATCTATATATTTTAATATAACACTTATGAATACTGAAATGTACAGTACAATCAAACTATTATAATTTGTATTTTGTCAATGTAATAGTTACAGTGATGTTTGCGAAGTTTGTAATGTAATGCTTGAGTAGGTTTAACTTTTTTATTGCTTATTTTTTTACTATTATTATTTGTTTTCTAGTTTAAAATAAGAAACTGAGTTTAGAATTAACTGTTTGGTAGATTCTGAATACTCCTCACTGCTCAGGCCTTTTCAAACTGTGACTGAATGAGGCACATTACACCAATGTTCTTTGTGAGAATTTAACAGCCCCCTGTTTTCAACACATCATTATTTGTGATAAATTAGCAGCTGATGATAGTGCTATACACAAATTTGTAAATGAGTGGGGTGCACCTGTCAGCGGGACTCATTTGCTAATAATGACTCTACACTGAATAAGTAATGGCCTTTTTAATTTCAGTTGACTCCTTAACCGTCTGTTTTGTATTACTCTGCCATTTTATTTGTAGCAAATGGATTTTTGGATAAATTCTTCTTAGTTGTTTATAGCCATTTTCTCCTCAAGATAAGTTGACGATGTCTAGCTGGTAATGGTTTAGCCTATTTTTCAATTTTGATGCCGCCAACTGTTTGGTGAATGATACAAAATGAAACCAAAAATGTTTACGAATACATAGTGGATTGTTGTCCTATTGCACACTGGGCCCAACACAGTGAATATAAATAAATAGTAAATATAATCAACCACTCCCCTTTCATGGATAAACATTATGGGTGAGACAAGATCTTGTGCCAGAATCATCTTGTGATATTTGTTTACATTTAGCATGAAAAAGGGTTAAGTATCAAATAAAAAATATTTAAAAATTAAATTGTTTGACCAAAATCGTGGCCTGCGCCTTTTTTCCCTGTCCTTTCTCTCTAATAAACATGAAACACAGGATATGGCTATGTTACTTAAAGAGTATATTCAAAGACAAGGAGATATGTGACCTTCAGCAATGAAATTGTCCCATAGTAAAATGTTTTTATTGTACCAAATCATTTGGTATAATTGAATTTTTCTCTCCTACCCTCATATTCCCACAATGGCCTCTTATTGCTGAGGCTGCAAGCCCTCACATTATAATGGCAGAATCAGATTGGCTTTTCAGGATTGCTGCCCATCTCTTACAGTCCATCCACTTTCCCACTCTCGTCCTGCAAACTTTACATTTAAACCATTCCATTATAGTGCTGATTACAGAGGCCTATTGGTCCTCATTAGTGCCCACTGATCCTTGGCTGGGCTCATGTCCTAACATCTTTTAATTAGCATTTATGAAAATCTAATCAGTGTAATAACTCCGATTAATCTCCCCTTTTGCACTTATTTTCTCTTCCTTTTTTATTCCAGGATCTTCTTGGCTCCAAGGCTGATGGGATTCAGGATCTTGTCTGAGGCCGCCAGGTATGTGCTCTAATGAGACAAAGAGTCCTTGAAACACTTAGTAAGGAAAGGACAAACATTTGGTCTATACACATCTATATACACTGTTCTTTGTTATTAGCTTACTTACATTCACTTTAAAGACAGCCCTTCATATAAATGATTGTGTCAGACGAAAACAGAGGGTGGTGAGTTTTAGTGAAGCCAGCCAGGCCTGGTGCGACCTGTAATACAATGTGAAAGCCAACGCAGGATTTGGCACAGAGCGGCCATTTTGTGTCTGGTCAGAAGCGTGCCTTACTGTCACTTTGGTACATATCTGAGTCTCAGATTCAAAAGACCATAAACACTAAGACTATGCAGTCATAGCAATATACCGTAGGATAAAATTTGCACACCAAAATCTGACTAATTCATCAAAATATATTCTTAGTTAGTCTTTATTTTAATTCCAGTTGTGTTTAGTGGACAACTGCTAAGATGCCAGATATCCAGAGAAGGTGTTTTGGTTTTGGAAAGACACCCGGGTGAAATGGGACACCGAGCTGCCATTCCTGAGCGGCTCTGGTGCACCCCCATAACATGATAAATGGTGAAACATTCATGCCACACATTTGTACATGAAGGACACAGGCACAAAGACGTTAAACCAGGCTTGCATCACAGCAATGTAAATATTCAGTCCCACAGATTGTGGCAGTGCAATATTCAGGGCCAGGTGTAGGAGGAAGGGGGAATAAGGTTGTGTTTATTAGCCGCTCCCTTGGTGTTCTCTAAATTGCCTTGTTTGCTCGGCACAAGCACACAAACAGATGCTGTCCTCTCTGCTCTGGGTAATTCTCTGGGTCTCTGGGTATTTAGTGAAAGGCCTACCACACACGCAGCCTCATTTGTGTCTGTGCATACAAACACACTCGTCAGTACGGGCTGTTCAAAAAGGAATTTACCTGCTAATCTGACATTCTGCATGTGGTAACCTCCCAGAGCTACTGGTCTGATTCATGCAAAAATGGTAATTGAACTTCTCCACATAGTAAATCTCACAATCCTTAACCCTCTCCGTGGCACAATTTCACTCTTATTAAGAAAATCTGCATTTAGGAGAGACCAATGCTATCAGTCGAAATTAATCTGCTTTGACTGATTCTTAATGTGACCACAGTCTTGGAGTAATTATTGTCTGGATGGCTGTGCACCAGGCTCCTAACGCTGTCCTCCTCCTCCTTCCCCCTTGTACAGGCCAGTCTTGGAGTGCGAATCCCCTGAAACTGACTGGTTATGGTGGGTACGCCAGGCATGTCATTTAGCGCTTGATCAGTGAGTCGTGATTAGCCTGCCCTGGATTATTGTGATTAACGTCCACCCAGTGGACGACTGTTCTGTTGTCACTCGCCTGATATGTTGAGACCCTAAAACCAGGAAAGAAAATAATACTATGTTATAAAATTGCTAAGTCTAATGAAGACTACTCCTCTAAAAGAGGCATGCAAACACTCCACTGTTTCTGCTGTCAATCACAAAATGTAAAGCCTGAAATGAGAGGAGTGTCCCTTCACAGTGCAGCGATGTTTGGTCTGACTGTCTACTCAGATTAGTGAAACCAATAGCTCATCTGCAGCTTGTGTTATGTAGTATTTACATCAGGAAGCCTGCATTGTGCTTTCATATGCACCAAAATCCATGCTCTCATCTTTCCTTAGTGCATTGTTTTTCCCTTTCATTCACACCTCCTCCACCAACAAAGCAGATTTGACCACAGCTGATTATAGTAACGAAGGCAGTCCAAGAGAATATGCATGTTCTCAGTGTATGTCAAATTAGATCACAGCGAGGGGGAGATCCGGCACGCTGACCCCCGTCTCTTCCCCTCAGACAATTGGTCGCTTATGGAGAGGCTCTGTAAGCAGGCCTGTGGAGCACACTGTACTGGATGGCTATTCGCCATCAGAAATGGCAGTGCTCAGAGAGGACAAAGAAAGATGGAGATCAGGGATTTGGACCAAATAGTGAAAGTAACTGCCTGTCCACTTATATAGTGAGGATATTTTTTGGAATAAATTGTTGACATGTGATGAACAGTTGTGTTACTCAGTTGTAAGCTATCACCTCTATTGAAATAATCTAAAGTCTGAGTTTTTTTGTGGCTCTTGTGCGGCCGCTGGAAAGAGTCAGTTTTGATTACAAAGTAAATGCTGCAGCATTAGACAGGGGTTACATGCTGATATGCATTCTATCAGGATGATTTATGCAAATTATGCACATTATTCCCGCAGGAATCTCTCTTCTCAAAGTGCCAGGATAAATTGCCGGAAATTAGCCATAAAATTCAGTGTGCAGGGAGTGTGAGGTGAAGGCCGCCGAGGAGCCAAGGACATGGGGCCGTGGTGGTTCCGCTTGGCCTGGTCTGCATCCCCCATGCCTGGCATTCATGGCTGTTAAAGACCTCTGCTCAGACAGATACACTGAAGCCTGCACTAGCACTCAGCGCATCAGGAGGATCAGCCAAGCAAGTGTACGACTAACGGCCCAGTTTCATGCTCCAATAAGACGATTCATTTCAACAGGACCAGGCCCTGATTGTTTACCATATTTTACACAGTTTAAAATTTAATATATTATTAATTTACTTTGATTATTTTTTACTCGTAGAAAGGTTATATAAGATCGTCTTGGGCAGATATGGCTGAGTACAGTTGATGTTTTTTATTGATTTGCTGTTTATGGGCATTTGTGTGCCCTTGTTTACAAGAAAGTTGACCTTGTTCACCATAAACCTTAATCTTCATTACATTTGTAATCAGAAAACTGCCCTGAAACTGGGAAATGAGCAGTTGTTAAAGTAGCATGTAAACAAATGGTTGTCTGTTTAAGTGACATCGCTCCTTCATTAGACACAAGCTTCTCTATGGCATAATCCATGTGTGTGTGTTCTGCGCTGTGTGAGTGTGCTGAGCGGACACTGATTCATAGTGTTATTGTGTCATCCTCATGTCTTTATTCCACTGAGGAGCCGGAGTTAATGAATATCACAAAGTCAAGATGAAATCCACTTGGCTTTAGCATCAGTGAACCTTGGGCGCCCGCGATCTGCATATTGATCAGGCAGGTGATCCCTGTCTTCAACTGCCTGGTCCTCTTACAGTTACACACATTAATATGACCATAATACTTGTAACCTATTACCTATTGTGTTAAAAAAAAAGTTTATATTTGTATATTCAATAGTAAAATCCAATCAAGATATATCCTGTTGACATCTTTATAATTGCAATGAGATATTTTAATGATTTTTACCATCTTTCGAAACAGCTATAAAACTACTTCAACACATTGTCTTGTTATAATGCGAGATTTAAAAAACAGTGTTTTGACATTTTCACAATCTTAAACTTTAACATGATTTTTATTAAATTCAAATATACTTAAATCACTTTATGTTATCTATTTTTGTTTTGCCGACACTCAAAATTGTTTTTGTGGGAAATCCCCCAGACAACAGCACAAATGACTACAGTACCATGGCACATTTCAATCCCACGGGAATAAAAGAACATCAGATTAGGGCATGAAGACTAGCCATCAGTAAACGGGGATTAGGGGATTGGGACATAATCAGATTATTGTGGAGGCAGTTAGAATATTAGAGTTGTTACTCAACAATTGTATTCCAGATGAGAGGACGTCATTTATTGCTCCCTGTTAGAGCTTTCAGTGTTGAACACGCCACCATATGTTTACCTGACCCCAGCCTGCCTCTCTGAACAACATTCCCAATGAAATGAATAAGGAACACATTAAAAGAGAAGCAAACTGTACTATCAAATAATATATACTCCAATACAACTGAAACATTTAATCAGTTCTACATGATGCAGAATAAAAATATAATTAAAATGCATTTTTCATGTCAAGTGTATAAGTCCACGGTCTTAAGAGCAACATATGCATTATTAGTGGGCTTTTTTTGTTTTGGTGTCGACAAATGTAGTGTTTTGTTGAATGTACCTTAAATTGGAAATATATGGAGGTTAATTGTACCACATAAAAAATGCAGGCTTTACTCCTGGTTAAAACAGATTTGGAAAGTCAAAAGCACTGAAATGTACTGAACAAATCAAACGTATGTAAAACTTACTTTAGTGGACAATTTACTTTGAAAAGTACTTGCAAAGAATAAGTAATCCTTGCCAAAACTGAAGGATATCCTAAAAAGAAAGTATGAATTGCACCTTTAGGGAGATGATGGAATAAACTTCAGAAAATGGCAACCCTGAAGAGCCAATGTAGTGGCACTAATGTGTAGCCAGTCCCTGTTAGCTGTGTCATATCTGATGGATAAAAGCCCATACAAGTTTATTGGTGTACACTTCACTTAACTAGATGTGACCTCTTTAGTTTCTGCACTTTTATTAGCCTGTTCTGTGTGCACACAAACCACAAAGACAACATTATGCAGTGCTATCGTCACCCTGCCAAAAGTGAATTACCACCAGGTTCTTTGATTTGGTGCCTCTTCCTGTGCATCACATATATCTTATTGCTCTCTGCTGGGGGGAGTTTTCCCTCTTACAGATATGAAGAGGACATTTCAATTGAAAGTGTTTATGTATATTCCCACTTTCATGTTTATCATCTTAAGCATACATCACATCCTTGTTATGGATAGGCTCCCTGTTGGCCCTTGATATGGTAAACTGGACATTTTATGGTTTATGAAACTGATGTTTTTATCACACACCTTTATTCATGAGTATGGCATCCAGGTTTAAATGCCTTATTTTATTAGATTTCAGTAAAACTGTTTTGCATGTTTCATATTAAATGACTTAAATGTGGTAACACTTAAACACAAAAATAGCTTTATTTTTCTTCAGATGTTGTGTTTCGCTCACACATATGGCTCTGTTCCACCCCTGGGGAATGTCCTCCTCTAGGCTAATGTGAATATTAGTATGGGTTAAATGCTCCTCTCATTTGTGCATTAATGCATATTGCATAATTAACATCTCCATTTCCAACAGCAATAGTGTAGACTTGTTGGTGTAATACTTTTAAATGTAGTGCTTTGACATAGTCTTAACAGAGAACCCTATGACAATACTATTACCGAAAGCTTCAATTTGAGGCTGCAAACAGCTAAGTAAAACAAATAAAAATACGCTTCTTCTTCGGTGGCACAGTTATTATGCTATATTTTTCCCAGTAAGCTGTACTTTAATTTTACCAAATCATTTTTGTTTACTTTACATTCTTTACATCTTTGATTGTCTAACTATAGTTTTATTATGTACTTAAAGCTAAAAAAAGTATACAGTTTTATGAGAATTTCCCATTTATTTATTTTTAAAATAGCAATAGGCCTATGTATAAAATAAAATAGCCTATGTCAAAGCGTAGGCCTATTTATTTGGTCATTTAAATTCCCTCTGTCCAAGGTGCTGAAATCGTCAGGTCACCGGCAATTTTATTTTTTAAATTTATTTTTGCATTTGATTCCTTTGTGAAGGTAATAATAGCAATAGTAAATTGACAGCTATTTATGGAAGAATAATTTGTTCTTTGTTTCACTGCGTTTTCTTAAAGTTTACACGGAGCTGCCTCACTTCGTCTATAAAGTGGCCTTTGTGTTCTAGAGCAACTTCGGGACTGAAACGAACTTGAAGATATTCCGACAGGTCAGGAGGGATTCTGGGCGATACTGAATTTGTTTTATTTTTAGAGTGAACAAAACGAAGATAAAGCAAAGTTAGTAAAAGCATGTGTTACGTTCAGTGCGACGTGATTGAATACACCAAATTAGGACAATGAACTCTGTCGTAATTACATTCCTTAATCACACTGTACGGCTCTAATTGTCTTAACTACGTGTTTCATTACAAAAGCAGGTATTATCGTTTTGGTATCCTTTTGTTTAAAATCAACATATTACAGCGTGGACACTTTTTAAATAGCCTGCTTTTCAAGAAATAACGATTGTCGTGGGCCACAAGTGTTACTGTTGAAAAACCTGTTGAAAAATCGAAATCGCCTTTACGAAAACCGCATATTTGAATAATCCAAATTACTATACAACAGTTATGTTGTTCAAAATATTTTAATAAAGCTTTTTCACACTTAATACATACAAATGACCCTCTTCGCCCATATAAGTAAAGTACAGTGGACCTGACAACAACATCTTATACCCTCAGAATTGTAATTTTAATAATTAGTGCAAAGCACGCGAAATGCTGAATAAATAAGTGAAATAATAAATAACAAAAAGACACACCGAATCTACACAAAACGTTTCCGACTTTTCTTACAAATCTCCACCAAAGTTAAAACGCGAAGGGCCCGTGTTAACTTAACATGTAGCCCAAATGCGTGCCTTCTGCCTCTTCAGTCTGAGTAAGTTGTAGTTGTTTAGTCCCACTGTCCCACTTTCCTCATTCGTGACATTCGACTATTTAAATTAAGAGTTTAGGCTTTGATCACAGAAGTTTGAGAAAGCGCTAAATCGTGAGGAAGCAGCAGATAATGAGGTGTTCACGTGAACAGGTCCAGTTCAGAGCCAGAAGTGACAGCTCAGGCCCACTGCACGGCCAGCGCTCACACCAGCACTTATGATGAACTATGTACACAATCAAGTATTGTGGCAACAAATGGATTTAGTAAATATTATAAAAGTACTCATCAGTCTCTAACGCGCTGTTCGGCGGCCGACAGCGTCTTCAAAAAGAGTTCTCAGAGTCCGTGCGCCGTCCGTGTTTGCATTAAGGCTTGTCAGTGCACTGTTTGCAGAGACTGGATGCTGAGTTGTTGAAAAGGGCACATTTATCAGGACACGAGGATGCGGGCACTCCAGTGGGAAATGGGTAACCGGGCGGCTGCTCGTACCCGCCGAGGCCAGGCGCTGCGAGAGCAGTGGTGGCCGGGATGGAGGCAGCAGAGATGGCCTGGCCTTGGTTAAGATATGCCACTAGCCTCCGCATCTCGTCCAGTGCCTGTGCTTGCATCAGGATGTAGTTCTTGGCGAGGAGCAAAGTTGCTATTTTGGAGAGTTTGCGCACTGACGGGCTGTGAGCGTAAGGGATCACTGCTCTCAACTCGTCCAGCGCATCGTTCAAATCGTGCATCCGTCGCCGCTCCCTGGCATTGATGTTTAGCCTCAGTATCTTCTGTTCTTTGGTTTTCTTACCTCCTTCTGCTTTGCCCGCGCTTACTGTCCGCCCGTCGCTCAGTAGCACCATGTCACACCTGCCGTCGCTGTCATCGTCCGGGCTCTGCTCCCCTCCACTGCTTTCTGCTGCCGATGTCCTATTGGCGCTTTCACCGTACTTTACGCACAGAGAACCGGTGGGCAACCCCAGTGGCCCGCCTCTCGCACCAGCCAGTCCTCCGGGCTGAATGGGGTCCGGGTCAGTCTGGTCGAAGCAGCTGATGGGCGACTGGCGCTCCCTCTGTGCACGCTCCAAACCCGGTGCTGACCTAAACGGGTCCATTTTAGCGCTGAGAGTTTTGTGAAAAATGTCCGCGGCGCCACCGTTCACGTTGATCCTCCGGTCCATAGCCTGCTCTCAGTCCTGGACTTAGTTGTGGCTGCACTTAGTTGCTGTCGCCTGTCTTGTGCACGGAGGTATGGGCGCGGGGAGGACACTCATGAAATAAGTGGCTCCTGCCTCTCTCTCTCCGTGGCTCTGGTTCACCTTCACTGGAACGAGACGCCCGAGTCTCTTTACATCATTATCTCGAGGCGGGTTGTTAAAGGATGCGCCTATTGGGACAGAGACCCGCTCTCCCTCACCCAATCACGTTAACGTTTTAATTAATGCCGTTTAAACGATGACAAACAATACCGCGTGTGCTCTGCGTGGCACCATGGTTTGAAGCAGTGCCTAACTAAAGACTTTGTTTACACGAGTGCGCGAAGATCGCGAAAGTATTTTCCTGTAAATGATAGAAACTTTCCTTTAAACCAAATTACATTTAAGGTGCTTTTTAAATTTAGGCTTTAGATGTTTTTCTCAATGTAGTTGTTTTCTGAAAAGATCACAATCTGTTATACTCATTAGTTCTTGTACAGAGAGGTATAATGGGGTTTTCAAGTTAAAGAAATACTCATTTCAACTCACTGTCTTCTCTGCAGTTACTTTTGCAAAGTTTAACTTGGTCACTTTCTCCTTTGTTTTATTCACAATGCAACATCTTGGAGCACGGACTTGTTGTAGTGTGTACACACTGCCATCTAGTGGCTTTTACAAAAACACACAATTATTTACACAAATATTAACTGCAGTATTATGTTACAGCCTGGCAACATTTAAAGATAGATTTTTGGGGCCTTATTTTGTGAATATCCAAAGATGAAAGATGAAATTGAAAATGGATAGTAGGAGTTAATATGAAACAGACACTTTTGATTGTTACATTCTATTTCTGGCTGGTCTTGGATACAGCACATATTTTTTGTTTGTTTGTTTGTTTGTTTGTTTTTTTCCTTTAAATGAAAGCAGCTATTTTGTACTTCTGAGATCATAGCTTGTTGTATAATCGAAGTAACTGGTTGCATGCATATGCTCAACTATTAAATTTGGTGGTGTTCACTCAAAATCCTTATTGGAAAAGAAGAATGACATATGATGACTTTTGTGAGATTAAACACAAATCTGTAATCTACTTTAAATATACCATAAAATCTAAATTTCAATAAACCTAAAAAAAAAATTGGTCAAACGGACTTTAAACATATTAATTAGTTAATATCAGGGTCCTTCTCTTTTTTTCATGACCTCAGTCCTGGACATAAATACCTTTTAGGATATTTAATAATGTAATGACAGAGGTCATCTAGTCCCCTCAGTGAGAGAGAGAGAGAGAGAGAGAGAGAGAGAGAGAGAGAGAGAGAGAGAGAGAGAGAGAGAGAGAGAGAGAGAGAGCACCTTCATGGATTATCAGGTCTAGATAATGAGACAAGATGGACCCAGACACTGCCATGACCATACAGCACTGTTCGTCAGCACTTTAGAAATGAACAGGGGTGAGCAAAGAGAACTCCAGTCAGAGTGGGCTAGGGGAGACCAAGAGCACAGAGAAGAACCAGACTTATGGTTTAATCTCTGAAGATGATGTTTTCTGTGGTTTTGATGGTCAGGTTCATGCTGCATGCTTTGGGGATAGATAGAGAGAGAGAGACCCAGTTTAGATGGTTTGGGCATATGCAAATGCCTCAAATGCCTGTTAGTGTTAATAGGAGTTTCTTCCCTCTTTTCAGCTGTTGTGCTCTGTAGCAAGAAAACCTTACCTAACCTTAATTTCTTGATTCCTTTTGCACAGATGGAGATTTCTGACTACATACAAGTTTTGTGTTTTCATATCAAGATTTTTCACAATACAATCACAACAACTAAAACATTAATTGGTGTGACAATTTTAGACAACTGGTAACTGTAACTTTACTTTATCATTCATAAATTTTTATTTCATCAGCCGGGTCAACTAAATAAATGATTTCACCGTAGTTCTTTGGTTATGGTATTCAGGTAATCAAGGATAATTGTTAACTTATACAAAAATTCAAGGTTGTGACATACCTACCGTAGAGTATGATGGAATCAGATATTTATTCTGCACACCACTTGAGGATAATGTAAAATACATAGTAGTAAAGCATGATATAACGTTGTCATAACCACAAATTGAAGGTCAGTGGTTCAAGCCACTGCAGTTGTTCTGTCCTTTGGTGATTACAAAATAAATAAATAAACAAAATTGTAAAATGACTTTGAGCATCTGGAGAAGTGCTACATTTAACTTTGTCATTGTCATTTATTATTTCCAATCAAGGACTTTGTGTGTAATATTTATTGTTAATGTGTACACGTGTGCAATGTTGAAATACCTGCAGTTCACCTTACTGCCACAAGATGGCAGACAACCCCTTTAGAGGAGCTAAAATCAAAAGCCAGCTGCATTGACTTGACGGGTGTCTTGTAGATTTAGTTCGTCACTTTGAAGGTTTTGGTTATCGGCCACTTACAGACTCTCAGCTGTTGACTTCTGATGGGAGTGTAACTTTGGACCTGCACACGTTTTCCAAATCAGAACTTATCATTTATTCATCTTGCTGATTGATAATAAACCCTTCAGACTCTCCGCCTGTTTGCTGTAGAGCTAAATGTTTTCTGCTCACACTGCTCATCTTGCGGAAATGAACTCATATTGTGGTCTGATTGTGTGACGCCCATGACATGCATCAAGTCTTACTCTTTATTTTGTGATCTGTCAAGAGTTTCAATGCGTCTATCTCCAGTTATCGCTTACAGTATATATGCAACTCTCTTTCTCATAAATCTCAATATTAATGAGAAACTCTCAGCTCGTTAATGCAGTACCATATAGTACCTGTAGGTGTCAATGTAACATCACGAAAATGTGGCAATCGAAGCAAAAGTTTATATAAAAAAACAATACTGAACATTGCACATTGCATATATATATATATATATATATATATATATATATATATATATATATATATATATATATATATATATATATAGTGTATGTGTGTGTGCTTTCGTGCTTTAAAGACCAGTTTCGATTTCTCAAGTAGACCACAATTAAGCCATTTACTGCCAACATTGATATCTATGATGTGAATAAACATGTCGATCATCAGCCTAAGAGCTAAGGTAAGGTTAACGTTGTTAAAAACAGAATTTACTAGGCGCCTTTCCCTTTTTCCCTTAAACGCAGTTTCTCGAGAATAAATTGTGTTGTGCTTTTCCCTAGTAAGCTGTTAATACAATTATGTAATAGAATTCAATAGTCAGTATATTTTAATTTTAACATTATTTAGGTATAGGAATAGGCCTACTGTTATTGGTGGAAAGCACAACTATCTTCCACAGGTTTCTTTGCGTCAAATACACAGACCTTGCCCATAGCAGACAGACGGTTTAAATGCAGACTAAATACATTATCTGGTTCCTTCTGCTAACGCTGCCTGTATGTTTACGTATTCGCTAGAGGCTGCAGACGCAATAGCCTGGTTCTACTGCATTCCTGTACTAAAGCCACAGCTGAGCCATTTCCGCCTTGTGTCCACGCAGCACTGAAACAAAAGGCTGATCTGTGGCGCGCGCCTTTCAGCACCACAGAAGGTGGACAGCGCTCCAGAAGCCTTGGTGCGGATGGACAGCTCCCGCTGACAAGACACACTCAATGCACTGCGCACAAGGAACTAGGCTCGACAAGACATTGGGTATTTTCTTTATTCGTTTAAAATATGAGCACATACATGACACTGGATAAAAACAGGTTTGACAGTTATCAGAGCGAAGTGAGGATGATCATCTCTTGGCATTCACCGCGTGCCTTAATTGTAAGACATTAAATCAAGGTCCGCTGTGAACACGGAGAGACGCAACCAGCAGTCTGTTTCGACCTGTCCTAGAAACGCGGGTACAAAAGACAAATACAAAGTGACATTACTGCAACTGTGTGGTCTAAAATAACATGGTCCAAAAATACAAATATCCAGAATCCCAAACAGGTCCAAAGACATATCCTGCCCGATCAAGGAGCTGAGTTAAGGGACACAACAGCCTGGGCAACACTATACGAGCTGTAACGCAGAATACTGCGCGCCGTTGTTGAGTAAATATTGGATCCCAGGCCGCTTTAAATAAAAAAAGCATCCGTAGGTGTCCTCTTGCTGGGTGATTTTCCAGTGTCTCAAAACATAGAGGTCCTCATTATCCGACAATGCACCTATAAGGAAAGCACAAAATGCGTCACTTCATTTGAAAAAAGCAGATCACAGTGTCCTACATTTCCATTTGACCAGCACAAAAGCGTCCATTTGACACAAAGTCACAGTCCGCTCCCAAACTATTGATTTTCCTCGTGGATCCCCCAGCCCAATTAGGAGTACGCGGGTCACACATCAAACAGCCACAAATTGTGAACGGTGCCGAAACTGCGGCTGTCCTGTGCGCAGCAGCACTCAGGGTCTTCGTGCATCTCCCTCACTGCAAAGACGCAGCCTGAATGGGACTGATCTCTCTCCGTCCGGTCTTTTCCTGTGACTTTGGGATTAATGGAGCTCCAGCCAAACAAATGAAGCATCTGCCTTCAGCACAAGAGGATTGGGACGCGGGGGGAGGAGGAGGGGGCTGACGTCACCGGCCAAACAGATGTTCCTCTATATTTCCCAGCGTCCTCCTCAGCACCAGCCCGTGTCCTTGAAACTAGGAGGGAAATTGACGAGTTTGTGTTGGGAGTACGTACGTATGGGCTATCGTTTGGCGTGGACGGACACCAGGCTGCTCTGCATTACCATGACACTGTGTGAACGTCTCTGTGTGACTGCGGATGGGCCACGAGAGGAAGTGCCAATAATGGTCCCGCAAAATGCGAAGCCCCAAATCTGGCATTGGCTGCGAACTGTTATGCAACACGCACTATCCCCAAAACCAGATCACACGTGACACTCTCACACTCACTCACGCGTACATTGACAGGCTCACACTCGCGCACACATGCACGCGCACAGGGAGTGATGGTGGAGACATCTGAACCTGCTGTTTGGTTCAAGTGTATGGACAAATAGTGTTCAGTGTGGAGCAATGAGAGAAATGTCAAGTGTTGTCTTCTCGGGAAATGCCTTGAAATCTCGAGCTGAAGTGAAAAGCTCATTTGTGCCTCAGTCCTGTTATATAATAGAACGTGCAGATTGGTGCTGATGGCAGTAAGGTTTAAGGTCTATTCTTGCTGGGGAAAATACAATGCTTGTGTAGAAAAATGTTTAAATCTTCCCAAGAATTACGCTATGTCTAAAAAGGTTGGGCTATTATAAAACGAATATCTGATCTAGTTTGACAGAAGGGCTAGCGCTCATGAACGCACTGTTACTGTTAAGACCACTTCAAATGACACAATCTGTTATCTGTCATCTAAGCAGGTATTCTCACGGAGAAATATACAGTCTCTGGCCTTATAATAAGATGCAGAGTCGGATGTGTGGCCACTACTCGACATTTACCGACCGTTTGAGGGAAGGGGAGAGATGGGGAGACAAAGGGAATCGCCATTTTAGACGGAAACCATCACAGCTCCTAAATATCGTACGACTTGACAATACTCGCGGCTTGTCAGCATAATCATATTTGGGTTGGCACTATCTCGCCGCCATCGGAGAAACGACCCCTATTGTCCTTACGCTGCACACATCCAACAAACATCGAGTCTAAAAGAGACGCATCGTTTGTGTTTCTCATACATTCTGCAAGCTTTGACATAAAGAAGCGAAGTCTTCGCCATTCACTCTTTATGACTGCTTTTAGATGCCTGTTTGTTAGCCCGCCGTAACAATGGCAGGTGTACGCACTGTGCAGCGTGGAGAATCGTATTTTTTCTGTGAAAAGATACTCGGGGCTCTCTCGCCGGATAAAGCCTAAACATTTTACAAATGAGACACAAAATTTGTAAAGAACTCAGTCTTGATACCAAAGCACAGATACTCACCCTGCAAGGGTCCATGCCTCACCGAGCCTCCACACAGCCTTGAACAATCTATCCGTGGCCCGCTTGTTCAGCTCAAAGCTTAGAACCGCACTGCAGGTGCTTACGAGGCGCCGCTAGACGCTGGTACCGTATTCCCGGTTAGAATAGCCTATTTGTTTTAAATTCATGAACGGCTTTCCGTTGGTTAAAAGTTGGTTGCAATTAGAGCTATGCAGTAGCCTCTGCAAAGCATGGCTGCGCTTTCGCGTTTTTTTCCAAAAGAGGGCAGGTCGCTCTGTGCATTACAATGAGTAAAGCCTCTCTCTCCCTTTTCCCTCTCTCTCCCCACATGCACGCACACATGCTTTATACATATGAATGCGCGCGCAATTCCACTGACAATCTGTGCGCGCCTAGGAGCATCCTGTGCCTAAATTTAAAATGATCAGTTAAAATAGTTGTTTTTGGCGTTTCATCGCCCCACAAGCCACTGATCCGTTCATGTATACGTAAGAATAATGTAGGCTAGTGAAGGTTGAAACCGTAAAGTGTGTTTGGACCGACCATTATAAATCACGTTTAAGGCCGTTTGATTTTAGAGGTCCATACATCATGCTGTTGTATTGCAACTCATTTCTAGGCTGGTTCAAGTCAACGACTGCTCAAGTATTTCTAATAAATACATGGCGACCATCATAACTTTGCTTCACAAACTCATTGTCGTCTTCTCTTGCTGCTGTCTATTTGCCCCCAAATGGCGAAAAGAATACTGCATACTTTTTCAACTCTATACAAGTGATTCTTGGGCTGTAGTGTGTATCCTCTTCACTTCCAAAAAGATTAACTTTGAGTCAGAGATCCATGAACCGGGGCCTATGAACGATGTAATCTGAGCAACCTTACCAAACCCAAGAAAGGCCTATACCAACTTCAGTTTTATATTAGGTTAATTTGAACTATACCCCAGTTAATAAATGGCCTTAACGTGCTTCTCATTTAAAGTGATTCTTATCTCATCTGTATATTTGCCGTTTTTCACTCATTGCTTTGCCTTAGACTAGGCTACTGCTGGTGAGTGCCATGACGCAACCCCGTGCGTGATGCAACGTAGTAGTTACACACCACTAACAGGGTTAACGTTTTGTCAACATTTTATTTTTTTATTCAAGAAGGTTTGAAGACTGTCTGTTGAGGCTTGCGTCAGGCTACGCATAGAGCAAGTTTGACTGAGAGAGAGGAGGGGGACGCCATTGTTCCCACTGAAACAATGAAACTGCGGGGCGACATGCAGCGGCTCTGAGGATGTGTGTGGGTCAGTGGCGCGAGGTCTCCGTCCTAAAGCCCTTTTCCCAGAGCTTAACAATAAAACTACGCTTGGTCGGGGTTCCCGGGGTCACAGGCCAGCCCCCTTTGTCTTGCACTTTGAAACACATAAACATGTATTAATCAGGAGGGAGCTAAGGGCCTCGGAAGGGCCAAGGGGTGGGCTAAATTAATACAAAAGAAAAAAGAAATAAGTAACTCCTGGACTGCGGCACATTCCTTCATTTGGTCACACGGAGTTTGTAAAGGGTGCAAGTTTCCTGTCGGAGGAGAACACACGAAAATCCTCGGACATTTAAATAGAGCTCCAGCAGTGGCTGCACCTTTCTGCATCACCTCCTGGACATCTCCCCGACACGTGAGCGGATGGATCTGTGCACTATTTGACATCGTGCTTACTAAAGGACTTCAGGACTAAATCGCAGTGGGAGAAGATACATAAAACCGCATTCAAAACACGCACTTGTTTTTGTCTTTATACGCAGCAGCGCCGTGACTTTACTGGACTGTAAAGTATAGGCCTCAAAGAGGAGAGAACACAATTTTACTGGATGACAAATCGGGACATTACGATGACCAATACAAGAAACAACCTGTAATTGCTTTTGTTAAAGTTCGGCATCCACCTAGTAGCACATCTTAAAGAATGTGTCTGCTGAATTTGGAGAGGAATCAATGCGTAAAATGTGTCCTGTCAAGAGGCTGTAGGCTATACGCTGCTCTTAACGATGTTGCATCAGGTTTAGCTAACCTTAAGACCGAACCCCCTTCTTTTGCATCATCCAGGCCTCCCCGTCTAGCAGCCTAAATAACGATATGCTCTCTGCTACAATATGCTCTCAAAAATTACATGCAATCGCTGTCTTTACTTTTGTATGCTACATATTTGATGCAGATGGAAATGTTCTCTTTTTGTAAAAGAAATGCATGTTAGTAGCAATCAAATGTATTATTGTGAATATTATTTGAAGGTATGGTTTGTATGTTTGTTAAGTGTGTAGTGTTTATATTAAGGATTATGGATTTAAATAACACTGAACTTAATAGAGCTTAAAGTAAATTTGGCATTTTTTGAGTCTTAGCTAAGAATGCACAGTGACTTCGCCTAATGTTGCATCAGCAACAGAGACAGATGAGCTGCCTGCAATAGTCTGCAACATCTTATGCATCTCAACTGTTGAACAGAAGCTATTATACTAGTCAATTAGCAAAACTCTTATGAAGTCCACAACTCTCAAATAATGGTAAAGGCTTTTTATATATTTGCGTAGAGCTCAGTAACTAATCAAATCTTTTCTGTTGTGTTTTTTATCAAATGGTTTGTGTTGCAGTATTGCTATGCACATTTTCTGTATGATAAAACATAAGGCAGGTTGTCATGGGAACCGTGTCCAGACACATAGCATTAATAATACCAAGCCCAATAGGTACCACTCATAATGTAATGCTCATTTATTCACATAAATCCAAAACAACTTTTCATGATCATCCCATTTGAGGACGTAAGCTTCTTTACGTGATTATTGAATGTGGGTTATAAGAGTAACTGCTATCAAGAAATTGTATGTAAAATAAAGGATGCTTTGGTTGTTGTATAGTAAATAATGTTTTTATATTACTTCTTAGGCAGTGCTCATTGTAACATGTTTGACCGGAGCAGGGACAAAGTGTTCCGCAAGCTAACATCAAACAGCAGTTTTTATTTCATGGTTGCGTGCAGCAGAACCAGGTCATCTGCACTGGCTCACAGGCCTGCTGGCTGTATGCGCACCGTCCTCCAAAGTGCACTCACACTCCACACTTTACAACATCACTTACAAACAAGAGCATAACATTTGATGCTTGCTGATAGTGAAATAATAAATATTGAAATATGTATGTTTTATCATGCATTCATCATGCAATAATAACATTTTTGTATTTCTTTCTGGCAGGATCAGTAATTTCTCAAGGATTTATTTTGGTGTAGATGCTGTGTAGATATGTACCGAGCTTAACTCCTTAAACAACGTTTTTCTCCCTCAGTGTCTAGAGCATTTTCCCTTAACCAGAAGATATTGCATCTTATTGCCACTGCAAGGCCAGTGCTGTGACAGATGTGTACACTCTTTGTTAACTTGTTTTCCTATAATGGGTGTTTTTCTAATTTTAACCTATTAATACAGGGAAAACCAGAGACTCATACTCTTTTTCAGTGGTGCCACGTGAACACTAAGATTACATATTTATTCCAATGTAATTATTTGAATTTTAACAGTAATAAAAGCCAAACAATCACACTGGAATAAATACAACACAACATATTTAGCATTTGTTTAATAACATAGAGAATATTTTTAATAGGAGGAATACTTCTATATAGACTACTACTGCAAATCAGGCATTGACGTAGTACATGATGTATTGCACCTCTCCACTCTTACTGCTCTCATTCTGCAGTTATCAAAAGGTATACTGTGTACGGCATGCCCTTGTGTGAGTGAGGCAGGATGAATGGTCTGGACCCTGCTCCTGTGACATTAGCGGGGGTCAAACAGGCATGTAGGGCACCTGGCTCTCCCCACCTCCTCTCTCTCTCTGATGTTAAATGTCAAACAGCAGCATCCACACAAAGCAAGGTGAGCTCCCATTCTCATGCTTATGCCTCAGAGATCACCACTTCTGACTCCTGCCGCTATGTTTCTCTTGTGTAGCACAATTAGGGCTGCAAGCAAGACTGTAAATCCAAATCATTAACCCTGGCATTGTGTTTTAGCAGCTGAGGGGACAGAGCGTGCACAGGAAACCCCCAGCTTTCACATCAATTTTTAAATAGTGTTTTAGTCTTGATTTGTTGCAGAGAAAAGGGGCTTTTAAAGTAGTTGAAACAAACTGTAATTGAATTAGGCAGATAGATACTCCGTGTGTAAACCAGTTGTACATTTTTACTTAATTGTATCTTTAGTGTTTCAGCATTTGAAAAAAAAAATGTATCTTGAAACAACAAAATACATATTATACATGTCTGAAGTCAGGACCTCCTTGTTTTGTCTAAGCTTGTCTATTGAGGTCCAATAAGCAGGTTTGTACCATGCTTGTAAGTGGATTTCCATTCCATACCCCCAAGGTTTTCTGAAATGGGGGTCAATGGGTGTGTTATTGTTTTGCTTGGGCTCTTTATCCTACATAGCTCTGTGATGTCTACTGCAAAGTGACAAAAAGAGAGGAAATAACTGCTATTATGATCTCTGCTCGTGCGTGTTCACAACAGGGTTACAATTGTACCTCTGGCGTGGACATGTTCCCATATGAAGAATGGGAAGAGCTAAATATCACTTATGCACCAAGAGGTCAAAATGAATCTGTTTGTCTGACAGAAAGAAGATTAAGTTGAACCTAAAGTGTACTAAATCTGCCCTCAACCCATTTTGCGGTTCACACTCTTTTTTTTATTGTTTACATCCTGTGTTACAAAAATCTTCTTGATATGTTTCCCAGACAGAGGTGGGCAGTATGTCTATAATATTGAAGTTCTTATTATAGATATACAAAATTTTAATACTGAGTATATCATCTGTAATAAAACACCCTTTTAGAAGCTGCATACAGAAGTTAAAGAAACCTGTAATGTTTCAAACAATGGTGCAGGGATATTTCCACTTCACTGGTTAATCTTACACTCCATTCACCCTAAGACATTGAAAGGCATATTCTGATAGATTTTGTAAATATCATCTGATTCTTGTTTTCAGGATTATTTTAACATATTTAGATTTTTGTCTGTATCACTCACCTCTGTTTCCAACCCTTTCTCTTTATCTTTACAGTTCTTCACTGAAGGAAGGGCTTCCTGTCACTGGATATGGTTACCTACTACTTTCTCCTTCTGGCTGAAGTGAAATGCCATTGTTTCATATTGTGTTATTGCCGGGTGCCATTTATTAAATGAAAAAGCAAATCTGTTATGAACTTTTATGTGTCTGACTGCAATGTGATCATTGCACCAAAGCATGGCCATAAATTTGCTTTGATATAATTGTATTAATGCAGCGAGTAATGGATGAGCATATGTTTCAGCCTGATTACTATCCTCTGCCTGTGTCCTAGCTGCCTCCATCGCCTGACTATCGGAATGAGAGTATGTGCCTTGAGTTAATGCTGATTGCAGCAGCTGCCAACACATGAATCTCCATGGCAACAATAACGGTTGCCCGGCAACCATGTTCTTTTAGGGACACTGAAAGAAGCCCAAAGGCTTACTAAAAATATATATGGGCATAGTACTTTTGCCACGCTTCAGCTGTATACAGGGTATACAGAGCGTAACAGTAAAATGCATTAAGGGCTCATGTGTTATTTCCTTTTTAGCTGCTCTGTTATTCTGATGCTACCATATATCGGTGTATAGGACTTGGCTAAATGGTTTTCTGAGAAGCCAACAGCATACTTGACTATCATAGAGAAACCAGCAAGGTTATGTTCTGTGTTTAAGCCATGGATGACCTTATTTCCTGAGATAGTGGTGATTTTTTACACTTGAAAAATAGGGCACCTGTCAGCCATCTTGGCTTGTGCATGGCGCTCTCTCTTGCAGCTCGCTCAGACCCAGGTGGCATGCGCACACGCTGTGGAACAAAGCATTCCATCAGCGCCAGTGACATCACTGCAGTCAGCTCAGCTGTTTCTGCCAGCGCTATAAATAGTGTGGCGGAAAGAGCCTATTGCCTATGCAGAAAATATTTAACTCCTGACCCTGAGCCTTGAGAGAGAGAGAGTTTTTTCATGGAAGTGGTGAACTGGATCTTTGCCAGTAGATCAATCCTGAAATACAACTGTTTGTTCATGCCCCCTTACCACCGCATCTTTTACGTACAGTGTTTTCTCAGCGTGATGTATTAGCTGATGCTGGTTGTAAATGTGAACAGTGACTAAGGGAGGCTCTATCATTTTAGCATGATACATGATATGTCATTTAACATACTGTGCATATTTAAGTTGCAGTCACCTCTGGACTGTAACTGTATTGAATATCAAAACAATCCAAGCAAATGTCCCTGATCCCTGAATGCACCACACATATCTTATGTCAATTTGTGCAGTTGTGATGAGGTTGGCTGTAGAGTTGAGGTGTGCTCATCTGAGGAGGAGAACTAATCATTGTTACTGATAATTCAGCATGTGCAGTGTTGGCAGGCCCACAGTGAAGTGTGCCGTGTGTTTGAGCCATGCAGTGTTGCAGCCTAGTCTGCCTCAGAGCTGTAATCTGGCCCAGGGTCTCTGTGGCTGGCCAGGTGCCAGGGCGTGTGCAGGGGGCAGTGCCATGGCGCTGGTGCCATGGCGCTGGCAGCTTTGAGGAGCGTGAAGGCATTCAGTGTGTGAATGTCCCTTTGTCTCAGAGCAGTGTGCAGGCTCCGTCTAATGAGGCAGCTCTTTGTGGCAGGCCTCTCAACATCAAGTGGGCTGGTGGACTCATTAACCTGACTACTGCAAATAAAGCAGGCATGCACAAGAGACGCCTATGATAGCACACTTAAGGCCCCGCTCAATCCCCCACAGCCACCGTGCCCCTCCACCTCCTCCTCTCTGCTCCACTCTGCTCCACTCTCCCAGGCTTCCCAGGCTGTTCTGATAGGACAATCTGCCTCTGGCCTATTTCAGCTGTCCCAAATAAGGAAGGGGGGTGATTTCCACCTTACTTATTCTGTCTCCTCTACCTGAGCTTTAATCAGTTCTTGGCTCTGTACTGTAACCTGGTTTTTCATAAAAAATGAATGAGGCGGCATTTGCTCATTTAGATAGGCTCAGAGTGTTTGTTTAGTTTTGATGAAAATGTAATAGGTGGTTGCAATAGTTGCTTTTGTTGAAATGTTATTATTAAAAACCTAATTGAGGATTGATTGTCTGAAGAAAGCACATAGCATTTAAATCATTATTACTACATTTTTACAACACATACATAAAATCACTATACTTAATTAACGATGCAGTACTTTTATGTCAGTTTTTTAAAGAAAAGTTGAAGGAGTCAAATGTGTTACCCTTTTGAATCTTTTAAACTCTTTTGACCGAGACTATATGTTGATCGTGACTTATTTAGGTCAGTGAAGCCTTTATGGGATTTGCTTGCGTGTTTTGATGAATAATTTGATGTTTTTTATGATGGTGCCTCTTTGAGAAATTGGGCCATAAACGCATCTCTGACTGACGCAGACAAGGACAGGTCAAATTCTCCTCTCGTGGCGATGCGAGCTCTTTCTACATTGCTCTGCATTATTTATCCTGCTCCTTTACTGGTTATTAACACTAAGCATTATAGCTGGAGGGTGTGGTCCCAGCACATATTGATTCAATGTTAATGTCATCTACTGTCTGATATATGGGATTTGAAATTGCTGAAGCATTTTATCAGGTGGCTTGTATGTAGATTAGATTCATTAGATATTCCCGCTGCTATTTTTCATGATGTTTCCACACGTAGATTTTATGGCCTCATTGTCGTGGCTGTGCTGTAAATGATTTTAATCTGGGCGCTCCTGATAAGCTCCGCTCTCTCTCGGGCAGCGGCACAGAGGGGAGAAAAGGCTGCCTTCACACAAGCACAAGAACTGCCACTGGCTCATTTTCTAAAAAGGAATATTCATACACAACTTCAAAGGGTGCGCACTCCTGACTCTGACAAATTGCAGATGAGCTTTCATTAATTAACTAGGCCTCCAATGTTTATTTAAATGGAATTTATAGTTGCATTATTAATTAGGCACCACAGAGTTATCTCACATAATGCATACTGTACTGTAGAAAGTGGACAACAAGTTTGGTGGATGTCACATAATAAAGTATTTGTATGTAATTATTTTTATAACAATGATACCGCGAAATACGTAAAACTTAACCCCTTACACCGGTCTTAGAGAATAGATTTTTAAGAGGAATAACTTTATTTACAAAGTTATTTAAATGTGTACTATGTAGCAATATGTTATTTATTGCTCAAAAACAAATTAAAATAAAATAAATAAAACATGCATTCTTACTGTGACTGGAGTGCTACTTGCTTGTCTCCAGGCAGGTAGTTAAGTCCCATACTATGGAATGTTGCAGGCAAAGCAAAAATATATCGATGGAGACAAACAAATGATGGACCAGCTATCAGAAAGGTTACACAGTGTACTTTTAATTAAATAATTGAATAACTAGAGATTGGATACATTTATGTTTATAACCATTAAATGTTGACCTTCAGAGAGAAACAAAGGAAATGTGCTCTTTGCATTTGGTTACTAAAACCTGTTAATCTACCTATGCTCTTTTTTCTTTCTGCTGTGATGCTTCCCTTATTGTGTATATGAAACATGTTACAGATGCAAGTCAGAGTCATTGACATGCGCCGCACATTTGGTTCATGGTGAACACAGACAGCAAAAGCATTCACTATACAGTCCACATGACGGCTTTATGTCTGTTCAACTCACCACCAGTTTTATGTTGAATGTAATGTTGCTATTTTATAATCGCACAGCTCTAAAAATACTGTGCAAACCACTGGGGGAGCGCTTTTCGGTTGTAATTGAATTTATGGCTCGAGTCGATGCTGCAAATGACAGCATAGACCTAAAAGTATTTCCTACTTTTGCTGGGCTACTGTTCCCTGGGGTGCGCTCGTGTGTGCATTTAAATGGGGAGAATTCGGGAGATGAAGATTCACGCTTGACACTGTTTGTCAACACCACACATGGACGAATTGTTATCGACAAGCGCACACAATACACCCAGGGCTACTAAGGCGACTCAATAAAACTGAAGGATAGGCTTATTGAGATCCAAGGCCTTTCTAATTTCCTGTAATAGACTCTTCTTTGCTTTGAAATGTGATTTAGACTGCAGCCGTGGGTTTGGCTAGTCTGTTAGCCTCTCCGTCCATCGCTCTCTTTGTGCTGGAGTGGTTCAGGAGCAGTTGAAGCTGCCACACACAGCCTGCAGTCTCCACCACATTTGAACACTTATTGAACATAAATCAATTGTAACTGGATCGAATAAATGAATCCAGGTGTCACAGTTCACTGGTCATAATAAAGAGTGGACAAAGCTCAGGGCTTGCATTTATCATATGCTTTAACCAAAACATTACTGAAGTACTTTATTATATTTCAGCCTCAATTAATTTTAGATTTGTAAAGTTCAGTATTGCATGGAGCTTGTCAAATATTGTTGACTCATGTTCAGTGGTCTAAATACTGGTTATGATTGTTAGTGTGTGTGTTAAACCTGTTTGTGTGTGTGTTAAACCTGAGTGTGTGTTTGTGTGTTAAACCTGTGTGTTTCTTGTCCTCTCGGGCAGTGCTCTGATAATGCCCGTTGGGACGACTCCCTGCCATCTGTCTAGGTATCCTGCGCACACTCCTCAGATATGTCTCATTCCAATTATCACTAAAATATTACTCAATTACAGGGTTTAAAAAGCCTGTTTAAATGCTCTATGTTCACTGCCCTGACAACGTTGAGAATTAAGTTTGGTAGATACAGGAGCTGAGCTGAACTGATGCCAGAGATATACGTGTGGCAGGTGGTAAATGACATTGCACGCCAACAGGCTGAGGTCAACCTGACTGGGCATTGGACCAAGCTATATTATAAACTGTGCCAGCGCTGCTCACACAGCGCTCTGCTATTGTTCTTAGATATTCCATGGAAACAAAAATACAGACCAGAAAGAAAAATGGTACCTTTGTTTTACAGAATCAATAAATGCAACTTTTCTGTTTGGACAATACAATTCAGTATAGTTTGCATGAGAAAATATCACAAACCATGTTGTTACTAAACTGCTGATAGGTTAATTCTTTACAGAGACATTCAATACATTGTCTCTCTCTGCAGTACATCACCCGTTTTAGCAGTTTGACCCACTTTAAGATTTGATTCATCGCTGCATCTAAGAAATATGCAGTACAATTCCAATAACTGAAAAAGAGACACATTTATTGAAGATGAAAGAAAATCTATAAATATGCTATAGCAATAAACAATTCATATAGGCTTACTTCATATTACCTTCATTTACGCCTGAGGGCTTTGTTGTACATGTGTGTATAAATTAATATTATAGACACTGACTGCCAATAAGTGCCTTCACCAGGGACAGACCAAATGTTCCTGCTATTATTTTGATCCCTTCTGAGATCTCGTGGATGTGACAGAAGCTTGTAGTCCAAATGCACACAGGAGGATAGGGTCGGATTGAGAGATGTTGAGGGGGAAGGGAATAGATTTGCTTGTGTCAGGTCAGCATCTGGCTGCTTCTCTCTTGTCATTATCCCAGTCATCCCTGTTTGATGAAAGTCAAATTGTACACTAGTACCGCTTATGTGACAACTGGAATTCACCTACTTAGTTAATCCTGCGTTAGGGTTTAGATTTCAATTAATTTCACTCTGGTTGCTCTATATAGTCCCAGGGGGTGAGTGAGTGGTGGGTGGGGGAGGGGGCAGCAGCATACAGTATGATGGTGGGGGATGGGATACCATACATATCAAGGGAGAGGATTGTGAAAATGCCTGCACAGCACATTCATCTATGGCAGTTAGCAGCTAGCATACCTGTACTCAGACACATACAGTCAGGGAGCAATCAGCTGGTGTTTTTATAGTCATGTCCGCGCCGCCTTCCTGCTCTGATATCAGATCGACAAGATTACTGTGAATGTGCTCAGAATGACTTTGTCGGCGGTGTCATGTGCAGTGAGAGGCAACATGCATCTCTAAGCATTGTATTTATGTCTACGATCCCCACAAAAGCTGCATACTAATCAGGTCTCCCAGGCCCTTTAGTGTAGCCAGCCCCCCTGGTTGTGATTTTCCGCCATTAGTCTTACGAGGCTGAAGGGACCGTGACTGTTGAGGCCAGCTGAGCCGCTAACACCGAGGGATGCTCCTACAGTATTTTATTTCTATCTGACATTGAAATAAAGGTTTGACTGGGATTGTCCTGAGTCGTATCGCCATGCTAAATCTTCCACCATATGGCATCGAGTCACAGAGGCGTGTGTGTGGGGAAGAGAGCGCAGCATGCCCGGGGTGGTACTGCTGCACATGCATTCATTAACACACAGGTACTCACATTAACATTGTAGTGTTTAAATATTTTTTTTTTCATTCACTTTCTTGTTTTCCATTTATATCAGATCATCATATTTGTTTGATAAATACAGTTAATCTTCCTGAATACATCTTTCTGCATTTGTCTGGGCCAGGTCAAATGATACAGTTGCAGTGGCACACAGTAATTAAATTATTACATCTGTTTAATATATGTTCTCTTGTAGTTCTAAAGAGTTTTTGCCCATTTGAATCCGTGGGAAGTGTTTAATTTGTTTTGTTCTCATTAAAAAAATAACTATGCTCTTTACTTTGTTACATTAAATTGCCAGGGGAAGTGCCAGTGTCATGGAAACTCCTACACAGCAAAAGAGAATTAAAAAGATTTAACAAATACATATATTATTACATATGACAGTGTAGACATTTTATGCTTTTCTAATCAGGAAATTCTAATATTTTGTTTTAGAAAGCAAAGCCTTGTCTGCTCATAGTACATAACACCATCCACAAATGACCAAGGCAGTTTTCATAGACTGTGTGCTAATGTGGAAGCTAATGGCCAAGCTAATGAGAAAGCTAATGTGATGAGGTGGTGCTAGCTGAAGATATTGAGTTTCAGCGGGGGGTCTGACGCTTTATCAAGCTCATTAAAGGAGCTGGTTCTGTGTAGTGAAACAAGGCTGACCCTTAATACACTGCCAACCTGCTGTAGCCTGGACAAATGAAAGGGCCTTCTATGTGTAACGTACAAGGATTTCAGTGTGAAACTGGATCACACTCCTTGAGAATTATATTGAACTTAAACAGTGATTTTCAGGATTTGTTGTTGAGGGTAAAGTTGTCAAGAGAGACAGGTGTGTTGTGGAATTTGTTTATTTATTTATTTGTCTGCTTGTAAATTTAAAATCTCACATGCCAGGATTTTGTGATTTAAAAATGCAATTCATATTTCATGAAACAAAGTATAAAACAATGAATTCACACCAGTTAATCAGGAGTCTTAACTATTTCTTGATGAACTAAAATGGAATAGAAAAACAATTACAATCAGAATTTAATGATATTTATAGGAACTGTATTTTGCCTGCACTTTTACAGTTTTCAGAAATGTACTACAGTCACAACTGAAACTGGCCTGCTATTGCTTTAACAATTTATGTAGATGACACATACAAGTTTTCCTCATTGTTAGTATATGTACAGCATACAGTATACGGCAGCAACAGAGGCTGCACTAGCACTGACTCGTGATTGGCTGCATGTGCTGGGGGTTGAGTAGTGAGGATTCACATCACAGTGTCCCTTTAGGTTTAAACCAACTGGATTGCAGCATTGAAACTGGCAACCCAAATGAAAGACTAATTTGAGGCTCATTCTGCTTCTAATTTGATCATCTTGAGAACCAAAACACCAAATTATAATGTAAACAGTTCCGCTACAGTGTTAATCAACTAATAAAATTTACACAATTGCATTATTACAATATTAAACCATTTTGTGTTAGCCTTTCTGGACACTTATACATAAGATGATTTAGCCAACTAGTGTAATACTAAACGTGACGTGTATGAGATGATCCAGTATTATAACTGTGAAAAGGTCAGGTATGTGCAATAGCTGCTTTGTCTGTGCTCCTCCTCTCGGCTCTGCATCCTGGGGATCTTCAGTGGCCATGCATGCTGTAGTGAATGTGCATGGCTGCGTATCTCCTCTTCTTCGTAGCCCCTTCTGTAGCCTACCTTGTGTGTGCCACTCCTCCCTGCTATTTCAAGGAAAGTGCAACCTTTGCCTTGGGCTTTAATTATGTTCAATTTGCCAAGCTGGGCCTGAAACCATTGGGGGGTGGAAAAGCTCTCTGACCTATTTATCAATGCAGCTTTTTGCTTCCACTGAAACGGAACTGAAAGATAGAGTGAGGGAGAGATGTGTGGACTTGAGTTTTTACATAAGCTAATTGGAGTGACGGCATAATCTTGGTCAAAGAAGAGCAGTCATGGAACAGTGTGAATTCTGACTAATCCTTTTTGTATTGAACTTTGGAATTGTTTCTTCTCAGGCATAATGCCCTTTGCGAATCAAAAGTCTGAAATAACCAGTTAAACAATTGTAAATTTATCTTATTAATCTTTGCCCATATTCAAATGTGGTTGGACCACACCTGTCCTCTTCTGCCAGGCTAGAGGAGTCCATGATTTCAGGTAAACACTGAGGAGGCCATTGACCTTTCATTATGGCTTGTGATAAGGCCAACTATCCCCCCTCATACACTGTGCCCTAAATGTCAAGCCACTGTATGTGTTATAATTACCCCGAGTTGGTATTTTCCTCCTCTTTACGTTTCAATGCATGGAGCAAATCCCACTGGCTCAGGTTGACTGAGGACATGTCATAGCACATTTGAGATAGGCTTCTAATTTAGCTGTTCACCGGATAATGCACTTCTTGTTTTGGAGTTTTTTGCAGATAGTAGATAGAAGGGCATTCGTAACACTCAGAACCCTCCTCCCCAGAGTCAAGGGCTTGTTAATACATTCTCATTAAGAGGTTTCATGCATGAACAAATAAACAAATGCTAATAAACTCCTAATTATTTTCTCACAACAAAATTCAAGAGTTTGAATATTCATGTTTGGTCAGAAAGTAGTGCAGTTCTATTCCCAGTGCATACAGTGTGCTAATTTCACATTCTCATGACCTAAGTTTTCAAACAGCTTGATACCAGAAAATAAATATTAATAGAAAAAGTGGAATACAAAATTTGTGTTGTTTTTTATGTTCTTTTTATCCTGTGCTTGTTGGCTCATTTATCCTGAAAACTTAACAATGTTCTTTCTTTAAACACAAAACTGTTTTAATTATTTTTAGGATAACATGGACTGTACTACTCACACTATCTGTAGTCTGTACTATGTGCCATATTGCTGCCTTATGGTTTGTGCGTTCTGAAAATCTTGTGCATCACTAATGCAATTTGACTTGGTGGTGCAATTGTGTGGAGACTGTAGGCCCACTTTGCAGAGTGTCAAAGAAGGCTTTTAAACTGTCACCTCTCTGCTTCGTTCCTTCATACACAAACCTTTTAGAGCTTTTTCCAGGCCTGGACAATGGGCTGTAAACACACTTTCTATTTAGATTTTTTGCCATTGAACAATTCTGTGTTTTCTAATGATAATCCAGGTGGAGTCTTTGCAAACAGGTTGTGTTCTGACAACATCTTGCTATAATGGCTCTGGCACACACAGACAAACTGTATCAAGAGTCCAACTCCACTTTTCATGTCGACAGACCGCCGTGATTCAAGATGGCACCTGTCTCTCTGATGCCTCCTGCTGCAGCTTAGAGCCCTGTGTAGCTTTATGCCCGCTTCAGTCCTTCCAAAATGAAAACCCAGAAAGAAGCATAGACACATCTGGATTTAAAATGTTCTTGTGCGAATTAGGAAGCTAGAGTGTCTCAGTTAAGGACAAGGCGCTGTATTAGTGCTCAGATTAGAACTGCAGGGTGCTAAAAACATTTGTCAGACTGATTCTGTGCTGATTTGCTGCATGCCTTTAACAAGTGTAGTCATCACTGCACATGGCAGGAAATAAAGTGAGGGGAAAATGAAATTATGATTTGTGACGACAAAACTGAGACGCGTGTGCTACCACAAAAACAGCATTAGGCCATGAATAATTCATGCTGCCGTGGGCTATAGATTAAGCGTGAATATTCATTAATTTGCTTGCCCTTTGGGAGGTGATGCAAATTTGTACAAAGGCATGCTGGCAACTGGCAACTAGGTTATCCACAGCTCTTATGAGTAAATAAGAACAACTACTGGTCTTCATAGCCTAATGGACAGGAAGACGTTTTAACAGTTTTTTTTTTCTTTAGCGACCCTCTAGCTCTTAAGTGCTAAGTCACTAGTGCAGGGAAAGCCCATTAGTGCAAAGAAGGTGGGGGAAGGCAAGAGTTTGAGTGATTAGGCTGATTGGATGTAGCAGCACTAGGTTACTCGGGTCAGAACTAATCAGCTTCAGAAAAGAAGGACAGTCCCTAACGAGTAAAAGAGAAAAAGATTCAAACCCTCTGTAAACAGGATTCATGTCATCAACACAAATAATACAGTGATAAAGCCCCAGGCAAGAACAGTGCAGCCTCTGAGTCAGCACTTGGACAGATGACACTCCCAATACTAAACAAAATGGCGCTTATTAGATTGTTCTCTTATATTCACTTAACATGGTGGGAATGATAAGTAGTTGTTGTTTAATGCATCACTGGGACTTTCACACAGCAGAGAGAGTGTGCACTGTGCTAGTGGCGAAAGAGGAGTGCAGATTGGATAGAGATAAACGACTCATTAACCTCAAATTGATCACGGGCTGCACGCTCGTGAGGACACTTGGTCATTAATATTTCAGCTTCATTATTTGTGCGGCTGTTGACGGGGTGATACTAATTTACACGTCACTGTGTGATTTATGAATTATTGTAATGAACAATATTTGCACTGTTATTTCTTCACCCTGACACCCACCCCTCAATTTTGTTTCCCACTTATCTTTCTGCCAATAGTTGTTAAGTGTACATTAACCATTACTTTCGGAACCTGAATATGTCATTTATAAATTTCAGTATGGAAAAATGTTGTATTATGAGTTAAAGGAATTATTTACATGCTTCCCTCTGAGAAAAAAAAAAGTTTGAGTCTTCCAGTATTGAAGCAATGCCCTTTGAGGTTTCTGTCAGTGAAAGATTGTGGTTTTCTCTTGTAGCTCTTTGTGGCACTAAGCACTTGGCTGTGCCCCTCTCTCCTCTGTATGAGATGTCTTATGTATCAGTGATTCTCTATCGCACACAGGTCTGTAGAGAAGTGTCTGTTTTGCTTTGTTTACCTCCCTCCCTGATGTCCCCGTCACTTATTCTCTGTCTGATAGCAGCCGCACACAGAAACTTTCATTTCCGCTGTCTTTTGCCAGCAGCAGATGAACAATTCAGAGTACCTCAAATCATTTTCAACATGTGTACAATAACTGTGAACAGCCAGAAAATAGGCTATATCAACCCTGTGACATGTTTAACAAGACAACTTGTTTCCAGGCTGCACTTGTGGAGTGGGTTTTGAGGTGCTGAGGCCAGAGCCAAATTGAGAGGTCTGGGGACTGAAGGTGAGTACAGACCTGTGCATCAGCAAGTCCTAATCCCAGAGCCATAATCTGGGATTTGTGATCCTCTCTTTACTGGATCCAGATTAGAGCATCCGCTCAAGCAGCAGACTTTGCACCAATGGCTGGTAACACCTCTCAACCCTGTGGGAGGGTCTCAACAAGCCTATGCCGGCTTCCAATTGGTCAGCACTTACAAAAAGCGATGTGGTGACAGGGGTTGCCAAGGCGATCACTCTGGCTTTGCAATGATTGGTTGTGTCAGAGCTCAGGATGGCTGTCTGCCCTGAGACCCACATTAGATCACAAACTGAAGATGCTAGTATTGTATTTACTGTGTATACACACTACTGGACCTTAACCAATGGTTTGGTAGCACACACTCTATTCTCACCAAAAATGTATTTTTAGGCCAGTGCGCAGAGTTGAAATCTGAAAGCACAGCGAGCCATACTTCTTTAGCACGTGAGTTAGCCATAACACTGTCACATATCTGAATTACACACTCCATACTCAGGTCAATCTCATTCTCCTGCTCACTGGCACATGGAGCAGCCCTAATCCTAGAGGTCAGAGGTCAGCCTCATGCTGCTTGCCTGACTGAAAGGGCAGATGGGACACACACGCACACACAGGCCCGTTCTCTCGCTGTACAGAGCATTTCAAGGGCAGATGGGTGCACCATGTCATTATGACGATCCAGCTCAGCTCGTGGGGGCACCATGTTGTCATTGCCAGGACATTGGGTCAGGTGAGCAGAGGTAGACTTCAGCAGCACCAATGTTTGGGGACAGTGCTATTTCTCTAAAACCATATCAGAGTCATTTACCTTTCTGAATGATAGTAGATTATCATAACAAAAAAGTAAAATTGTCACCCAGAAAAGTTGGAAAAAATAAACAACATTGCTGTGCAGGGTCTCCAATGTGTTCTGTCTGCTCATTCTTTCTTCTTTTTTAATTGAGACAATATTAAATTTTTTGAATTTAAAAAAAAATCTAACTAGGGCTTGTATGGAAAGCCTTCATGGAGAGATCAAATGATTAATCACTTGGTTCACATGGCTTTTTGAGTAGAGACAATTTAGGACATTCTGTAATCTGCTTCTTTTGCATTTTCACTACAAATGTGGTATTAAAATACAGCAATTTTAAGGATTTAATACAGTGTAATCTGCTTGCGTCGGATTAGGCTTCAACATTAGAACAAAACATAAAACACAAAGGATAGGGGTCTAAATATACTCCCACAGTCAATAAGCCTGTTTTCTGAGAGTTTTTTTTTTTCTCAGAAATGCAGAGTGCAACAAGCCATTGTTGACTGTCAGGGAATGTATGAGACTGACTTTATCGTCAGCTTCCTATGCCCTTTATGTTTGGACATTTGGGGAGCTGTTTGAAATGCTCTGTACAGTGTGTATAAGTTGGGGAGAAGTGGGTTGGGGGTGACAGCCTTCACTTATGTGTGTCAGACTGGGACTCTGCGGGCTGTCAGTCCAGGAGAGAGCCCAGAAAATGGAATACACTTTATCCCTGGTCTCCTGCAGGTCAACTGTGACAGGGTTGGCCCTCAATTACTGTGTATCAGCACCTCTCCTCTCCTCCTGCTCCCTTTTTCTCCTCTTTTGCCTCTCCTCACTGCGGTGTGTCTGGGTGTGCTCGCTAAGAGGCGTGCAGAGAAGAAAAATAGAGAGGAGGATGGGGGCAGGGTGGCAACTGCCTACAATAGGCTGCCTGGAGATTCCATCGAGCACAACCAATTTACAGAGGCATTTATACCTCTGTTTGAATGTGTTTCCTCACCTACACCAAAGACTTCTTTCAAAGCCAAATATCACACTTTTGTATTAATTGTTTCAGCTTTAAGGCAATGCTGCAGTAAGCATCATCACTAAAGTGAACTGGATATATCTAATGAGCCTAACTTCATGTTTTATGTATCCACCTTTACTAATAAGGTCAACTAGCAGTGAAATGGCTGACAGGAATCTATGCATTTTAATGTTCCTTGAGAACAATGGGCACACGCCAAACACAATAGGTTAGATGTGCATCAGTCAATGAGGAGGTGATGTGACCAGCTGGAGCCCTCTACCCCATGACCTGCAGGTCACTAACCGCTCACTCTGCTTTCACGCACCTCTCCTGGTGAACTCATGAAAATGCATGCAACAGCAAAGTTGCTTTGTCATACAGATAACCTTGGCGTGTGGAGGTCATATAAGGCTCTATTATGAAATCACTCCTCTTTATTTGCAGAGTAGCTCCTGCACTGCCCCCTCACCGTGTCATTTACTCTGCATTTGTGATGGAAAACATGCTTTGACCTCCAGCAGATGGGTGAAGTTGTGTCTGGATATGGGGCGGTCTGACTGGACACCCGTGCTTAACCTTGACCCTGAGTGCACCCAGTCAGCAGTGCCTTTAGGTAACACTGGATTTCATTTCCATTGAGTAAGCTCTAGAAGACTTCCATTACGCACACAGTCGAGATGACATGTCCAGCTTCCTTTATTTAAGCCTTGCCATGCTTTAGGCCAAACAGCATGAGACTCAAACTGAGTGTTTCGCTCCCTTTTCAGAGCCACGACTAGTGCTTTGTGTGAGCAGACTAAAGACCAGCTCCCCTGTCCCCTCAGCTGAATGACAGAGGGACCTCAGTGCCTCCAGCTCCCTGCCCCTTTCTCTAACTATAAAACACTTCTCGTGATCTGCGCCATGCACTTCAATAGACACATGATCCATTAGTGGGACAGGGAGAAGGGCTGTCACAGAAAGAGGGCCTTGAAGCCTTTGAGTAACGGGGCAGTGGCAGCCTGCAAGCACCTCCTTTACTAGGCATCTTCTGATACATTCTAAAGGAGCAGCATTCATATGAGTTTATTTGTGTCTCTGGAGCAGTGGCCTGGTTTGACAGAGCACACTGAATGGAAGTCAAAACAGTTTAACAAAGAGTAAGTACAGCTATTGTTCACACTATATAATAATGAGTGGAATATTGAAATTGGTCCAGGCTTTTTTTATTTTTGTTTATTAGTTTTATTAATTTCATGTTGAAAATGACAATGTAGAAATTAATATGTTCACTAAACACAAAGTTACATAATAAAGGAACCACAATAAATGGCGCACAAAATAATAATTTGCACCATGCGTTTTGATCTTGTGACCTGCACAGCAGCGGCTGTCTGCAAAATTCAGTCAGTTTTAAAGAGCTCTGCTACTGTCCACACCTGAGGAAAGTATACAGAAAATGAACATATATATATTCTGCTGATAAAATTTGCCGCATGACTGTGTGTCAGAAGGTAGACCTCGACTTTTCGCCTTCTAAATCCTGTTAGAAGATTTCTGAATTGTATTTGAATGTATATTTGTCTTGTTACTCTTCAAACACAGCATTTGTAAGACCCATGGGCTGAGTAAATGTGATGGATTTTTGGATTGTGTTTGTGTGAGTGTGTGACAGACGCACAAAGGCACACGCAGCCATCATTCTGCTGCTTCTTCCATTGTTCACTTAATTCGTGCTGAAGGATCCAGGTCAGGCCAGCGTGCATCCTTCACAGGTTAGAAGTCAGAGCTGCTCTTCGGCACAGCGCAGCTCACACAGTGCGTTTGATGCATTATTCTTCTCTACAATACATTACCACTGCTGTTTCCCTTTGGTTTTCCCTTTTGTGACTGAAACTAATGAGAGCAGAGCCTCTCTAAAATGATATTTGCTCGACACGGTTTGTGCAAGTGGTGGCTCGTATAAGATGGGGTGTTGTTTGGCTGGCGATCATTTGAAATTTGCAACCGTTCAAAACACTTCTTGCAATCTTTCTTTACAATCTTAAATATAAATGTCATGTATGATAACAAACCCCTATGAAAAATAATCTGAAATAATCCTCTGCAAAGACAAGTCTATAACAATGTGCTTGCACCATTTTTGAAATTTCAGAAAAAGTTATCATCTCTTCTCACTGGGGAAGAATGATCACGGCAGACATCCAGCTGGCCTCTTCTCTGAAGAGAATTAATCTGCTCCAAACTACTTTTATTTTCTCAACACTACTACTTGTCTTGGCCCTGTCTTCTCAGCTCACATAGCAGGGCTGACTGAGCAGCGTGGCATGTTGTTTCAAAAAGAAAAGGAGGGAAACATGACTTTAATCTGATTAGACCTAGCTAAACTCCCAAACCAGAGTTAAAGTACAGTGCTTGTGATTTGTGAAGAGCTTAAGATAAGACTATTCCATGGAAATAATCCACTCTTAAAACCCATGAAACAAATCAACTATGGTAAGGACGTAAAATGCGGTCATTATGGTGTCATTAACGTTGACATGAGCGTGCAGGCCAGTACTGTGTGTATACAGTAAGTGTGCACTGTTCATATGTTTAAACCGACTAAAAGCATCTATGCCCCATTCTTAGTGGCACT
The DNA here is from genome assembly GCF_026225935.1 of Boleophthalmus pectinirostris. Lineage (NCBI taxonomy): Eukaryota > Metazoa > Chordata > Actinopteri > Gobiiformes > Gobiidae > Boleophthalmus > Boleophthalmus pectinirostris. The sequence continues at coordinate 21,224,038 of NW_026571070.1, forward strand.
CGTGTGCATTTTACATATTTACAAGTGCAGCCTGTGCGTCTCCCATGTGCGTGAGTGTGCCTGTCTGCTGCTGAGGGACTGCAGGACGACTCCTCACTGCTGAATAATGAATCAAAGCAGCACAGTCACACTGCCGCAGCATTCGCTCTCTACTTCAGATGAGTAGAAAAACTGAAGCCTTGAAGAAGAAGGCTCTAATGGGGCCGACCTGCACCTGCACTAGGAATGGAAGATGGGCGTACTTTATTGAAAATTATAAATAGTATTTTCACTAGTATTAGTAGCAAATGTTAATTTGAAATGTTAAACAGAGGAAAAGGCCCTTTAGAAAAATCAATAGAAAACTGTCATAAACATGCACTCTAACAGATGGGCTTTACCATCAGTAAAATGGAGAAAGGAAACCAGTTGGGGATCTATAGTTAATCAATATTGCTAGATTACAGTAAGAGCTGTGATGTAGGTGGAGGGCTCTGCTCCTGCTGTCACCTGCAGGCCTGCTGGAGATGTTTCTAATCACACACATAGAAGTGCTGCAAGAGTGCACGCCATGTTGTCAGCCCTGTGTTTCATTGTCTCATTAATAGCCTCACATCACAGTGCAGATTTCAATATCATTTTGCTCTTATTATCTTTCTTCTCTGATACCGTTTCATTTTGCACAGGCTAAATTAAATGTAAAAATCATAATACAATTTTGCTGGAGGAGAACATGGCGGCTAATTACATTAGGCTGAACAGTGGTGGCGTCTGCAGCGGCTCGGCCCCCATCACTCTCCCACAATTAGCGCAGGCTACTCCCCTCAGCAGCAGGTGTGTTGTGCCTGTGCCAGCACTCCAGCTGATTAGCTCTAAAACCAGCACTGGAGCTGCTCCTCCATCCATCGAGGTTACTGCACCTCCACTGTCCTTAGACTCAGGCCACAATCACATTAGTGTGGACATAGTTTCACACTGTCTCTCTGAGAGGAGCAGGGGCTGCACCAGTCACTGTATGGGCCAGGGCAGCCTGCTCCAACCTTGGGCTTGAAGGTTGTTTGTATTGATGTGAGAAGGCAGAGCGATGATCAGCTCTGAGCTGAGAGTGGTGGCAAACGCAGTAAGCTCATGCACTCAGCATGTGCGCTGGCAGCAGTCCAACAGACTGTGAGAGCAGTTGGGCTAACCAAATTATACATTTACAAGCACTAATTTACAACACAGTGTACCCACATAGTGTCACCTCAGCTCTCACACACACACTGACTGTACACCAGGGATGTGAACACTGCACTCAAAGGACTTTCAACAGTTTCAATATTGGGCATGTTATAAATAGTCTATGTTTCCGTAATCTCAAAGTGTCAAGTACAAGATCAGATTTTGGCAGTCCATTATTGTTTCCCATTAAAAGTATGTATTTATTAAGGGTTAATTAAACAAATATATATAGAATTATAGAATGCTATAAATATTGTCACTGTCACAATGTATTGGTTGATAGAAGACTACTGTTTTAGACCTGTCCCGTGGCTGTGTTTCCATATATCTGGTCTTTGGTTTTTCTTGTAGTATTTCAGTAATAGACAGCTGTATGTGGGAGGACGGCCTCTTGCTGTAGTTTCACTCCTCAGTGCTGAGTGACAAAGCCTATCTATTAGGCAGCTCCAACTTCAGCAGCATTCACAATCGATGCCCGTGCCCTGTGCATCCTGTAAGATAATGCATTGTAATGAGGTGCGAGGCCTAGATAAATGACTCCAGTGACATCCCAAAGTTGTTGGCAGTTTCTGTGCTTTATTCTCTAGTGTTTTCTAGTTGTACAAGAAAAATATATAATCCATATGGCTGTTATACAGTAATGCAATAAACTATACCTCCTAAATATAATATAACGCATATTTATAATATGACAATTCACAATATCAAGGTGAATGTTGCAAATTGATTGTTTTAATGTTGGTTTGACATCAATATTTAGCAGGTCTTAAAGCTGTGAATAGAGTCTATGGAATGTTGTGTATGTAGCAAGTGTTGCTTTTCCCATCAGTAGCTGGATCAGTTTTGGTGTTTGGTGTTGGCTGAGCTCATCTCATCTCCTTGTTCACACACAGAGGCAGAGATGGGATCCTCTGATTCAGCAAATCAAAGGCCTGCTGCTGTCCATACTGTGGCTGCTCTGGAGGGCCGCGGTGATGTCGGGGCGTGAGGCGGAGGGGGTGAGAAGAGCCGGAGGATCTGTGGGGGGTAGGGTGCTGGGCTGGAGCTGCAGATTATTCTGGAAATTGCCAGCTGCAGTGTCTGCAATCAGGATCAAACCGGTTGCGGGTGGGGGAGGAGGAAGTCACTGTCGATTTTTGTCAAGCCAGCTTCTGCCTGTGTGTCTTCGACTGAGCGCGATGACATGCGCGAGGCGATGGTGGAAATGTCCCACAACATCATCCTTGCCTTAATAATTCATGGCTGCTTGAGCTGTGTGCAGCACTGAGGCTGTGGCCACTGGTTACACACTCTGACTTCTTCACATTTACCAAGCACACAGACACCTGGCTATGTAAAATCAATAGCACATAGAGGCGTTTAATGAAGAGTGTGCTTCAGCAGCTCTCTATAGTGTACACCGCATCTGTGAATATGTAGCACCATCCAGCTCTGCGGGCTCTGCATGGTACCTCCCCCACCCTTTTCTCTCTGTGATTGCCAGTATGGCATGTTCTCCTCCTTGTATCCCCTCTTCACATCTCTTTCTTCTCCTCCTCCTCCTCTCTCTATCTCTAGTCTCTTCTTTCTGGATTGCAGGGCTCCTGAGGCGAGCAGCGCAGCCCCAGGACAGACCGCGCTTGATTAAAACTGCCTGTTAATGATGGAGGCCTCCCTCTAATCCTAATATGTATGCATCCACAGCAGCACATATTTTCTCCCTGCTCCCGTCCTCATGACACCCGCCAACGGAAACACAAGGGCAGCCATTTTGGAACAGCTGCATAGAGCTCTGTGTAATGGAGGAACTCTAGACTGCAACCAAACCATACCATACCACACTCCATCTATTCCGCATAAGTGTCTTTTCTTTTGACTTAAGCCTGTGTGTCCATTTCATATGGTCTAGTCTTCTTTCACCGGGGAAGGTGAGCAGTTATTTTAGCGCTGTGAAGGGGGGGGGGCTTGCACGTCTCCAGTGATGCAGAGCTGATTTCTTTAGGCAGGCCTGCCAGAGCCCTCAGGCAACAGGGATAAGGGCCGTACACAAGCAATGAGAGAGGAGCTCTCCAAAAGGGACTCTGCAACTCAAGTGCACCATCGCCATTTCAAATGTGAACTATAAGGACTACAATGTATCACTAGACTATTGATATCCATCTCTTCCTGAATATAGTCAGCTGAAGAAAATAACATTTTTATTCTTTTATATATTTGCAAAAAAGTATTAACATTGTACAAGTACATTTGTCCAGCAAGACGCAAGTCAGTAAGTCAATTGTAGCACTCTTATACCCAAACCTACCTAACCATACATAATTTCCAAGGATAAACAATTGGATTTAGGTATGATAACATTTTAAATATTAGAAAGTTTGTTAAAATAAGACCTCATTTGAATTTGAATCAAAGAATGTGAGAAGAAACAATGGAAACGGGGGTTGGCGGTTGGTTATATTTGCTGGGAAGGAATTTGTGGTGTGGGAATGAATCAAGGGGATTATGAATATGAGCGAATCAGAGAACGCACGTCGAAAAATCCTTTGGACGTTTCATAGTTGTTGTTTTTTTACCACTTTCATTTGTCTCTCCACTCTTTTGTCTGTAAGCTCCTCACAATTAGATTCAAGTTTTGATATCTGCCTACATTTCAGCTGTCGGCACTTGTCTTCTGTTTAACTGAAACAAGCACATATAAAAATAGTCTATTCTGCAAGTCCATTATTTCCACCATAAAACATCAAACAGTAGCCCACTTTTTCTCATATATTATTGACCTTAATTTAGTGACTTTTCAATGAGGCAAAATGGTCTAAACCTTGATTTGATTTTAGTGTGTCCTTCAGCGGCAGGGATCAACATCCATGAAATCAATGCGGCATATTTCAGCAGCAAAATTACATCAGCGCGTTTGATGCGACTGGTTATTGTCCACTAATCCTTAAGTGAATTGAAATGCTTTCCTCTCATAGCCAAAGTGCTTTTGTTTATTTTATCGTAACACACCATTATTCACTGACCTTTTATTGGTGGGAGCACTGTCCTCCTGCCTGGTTCAACGCGGGAGTCCATACTATTGAGGCTTTTCCATTCTGCAGGGTGATGAATAGGAGATGGTGCTTGTAATTACAGGGAGCTTTGCTGAGTGTGATTGTGACGATTGGAGGGTCATCGAGGGCGAGGTTCGAGCTTCTTGATATTTTCCACAGAAATAAATAGAATCAGAGGTGCAGCAGACGACAGCACCCTGGTCAGTTTTGTGTGGGAACCTTTGGCCTGGCATGGCTATAGATTTGATATTATGAGGTTAGGAAAACTATGTGGGGAAAGTACAGGGCAAAGACAAAATAAAGTGATGAGTGAAGTAGGTGAAGGTTGATGTAATGTAATCTACTGCACATGTTAGGAAATCCCACTAATTTGGTTATGACATTGATAGCTATAATAAAGGCTGAAGAGTCTAGTCTGTATTAGATAAAAATGGAGCAGTGAATAAATGGTTAAAACATTAGTAAATATTTTAAAGGGAGATTCACTTGCAAGAACCACAACTTCAGAACACAGTGTAAATATGACTTTGTTTCATGCAAGACAGTCATGAAAGACTAGTGACATTTGATGAATTGAATGGAATAGCCAGTTTGGGGGCTTCTGTGAAGGGAATTAGCACTTGGGCTTGGCAACCCCCTGTACATAAAAGACAGAAGGAATGAGAAGTAGAAAAAGAGGACAGGGCAGGAGGGGTAGTTAAACAAGAAGATGGAGAGTAAGAGATCAAATGGTATAGGTACAAGAAGTGGCGTGCGTTGTGGTCCTGCTCTTTTTTTTAACCTAACTAAGTAAACTTATCTTCATATTTAATGCTTAAATCAGTTCCCACCAAATTGTAGCTGCATAAATGACCTGTTTGCTTGAATTGTTACTTATCATTAAATAAAATGGATTCAGGATAGCAAAACATAACCTAATTTTGAAAAACAGGGATTATTGGTAAAGCCTGCTACAAAATTCTTACCACTGTTACCACTGTAACTGTCTTTCTCACTTCTTAAAAAGCATGACTTGTCTTTTGAAGAATACACACTTTTAATGGGGTCAGTAACCCTCAAAGGACTGTGTTTGGTGAGCTGACAAGGAAAACCTTCTTCAACTGAGAAACTCTGGGCTTGTCTCATAACACCACACCCCCAACCTGTCACACAGAGCACAGCATGTACCAGAATAAACCCAAATCTTACTGCTGTAGCTGCTATTTGCTAAAGCCAATAGTGGTTCTTCTCTTCATTACAATAACTCGGCTGCAAGCATAGTGAATAATACGAGGCAGTTTAGCACACACTGGAATCCCATTTTGATAACAAAGCACAAGTGGATCTCATATCCTCCTCTTAGCAGCGGCAGTGGAAACATCAAATATTGAACTTGATAATTTGACGCTTTAAATTGCATGAACTTCTCGATGGGAGCTGAAGACAAGCACTCTTTGTGGCTCTTTATATGTGTAATTTAAATCAGTGGTCACTATTCTCGCACTCTCAATCTGCAATCAGCACAGAGAGTTGGAAATATTTTCATCCCGAACCTGCCGATTTGAATATGAATAATACAAGGTAGAGTGCATTATGGTAATAGCCTTCAATTACACCTGCTATCTACATATGTATGTCCTCTGCTTTTCCCGTAGTGTAGTATAGACACGTGAAGCCACTTCTCTCACGTCTCTCATCGTATCAACATTTATGGGACTCAATCATCAATACCAATTAATTATCATGGCCTCTCCCAAATGATAAATGCTTTTGATCTATCACTTCACAAATCAATGACTTCACTGTTACCGAGAGCGAACTCAATCAATTGAAAACTTGCACTGGACAATTTACATTGAAGATGTAGCATGAAGTTGGATCAATATTATTAGCAGTGCATGGGAAGGAGAGTGTGGTATCCGTGACCGGGAATGCAAAAAAAGATTATAGCATCAACATATCAGCAGATGAAATGACCCTAAAACATGGAGGTCCGTCTTAGCATGGTGAGGGGCTGTATATTAAAGCTACTGTAACTCAGTGTGTGCCGACACAGGTTCATCTTTGCTCAGCTGCCATGGATCCCTGTCACCGGTGATAGTAACGGCCGCACAGCCCTTGTGAGGATGATGGCTCGTCTCAGAGGTCAGAGGTCACAGGGCGAATGTGGCAGGCAGCACGTCTCCTTGATGCTAGAGACTGACCTCAAATCGAGCTCAAAGTAATGGTTTTCAAGTGGCTGTGTAAATCTTTAGAAGCATTTTCAGGATGGCTGTACTTCACCATTTGAAAGTATCAGGGTAAACTGCCACGGTTTCTGCATTCTATATATTTAACTGCATTTAAATCTCTGCATGCACATTGACTTAATTGGGAAAGACTAGATTGTTCACAATGGTCTAATTAGCATAATTACACATAGTTTCTATGGAAACACATGCATTCCAACTGGTTTTATTATGTCTCACTCCAGAGAGCCTTTTAATTGTTGTGAAGAGAGAAAAGAAATGTTTGCTGGCATTTTACAACAATGATGTAAATTGATTTAAATGGACCAAGATAAGATCTGATTGTAGCTGGTGTATTTATCACTATCTGTATATCAATCGTTCTGCTCTGTGGTGTGCTAATATGATCAAGGATACACTTATTGGCAACCATTATACTTACATAATACAATTTTATACTTTTTATTTTCCTATGTCACTGACAGGTGGAGTGTCTGTCTGGTACATAACTGTCATTACAGGACTACTCAATACTGTATTTTTTTTCCTTTTAGTGGGAAAATCACATCAAAACATATCCATGTCGGGAACATTTCAGGGGCTGGCGTTTCCTGTTACGGAAGGAAAATCCACATCATTTTTTTCCTTACAGTCTTTAATTCCTTACAAATGAAATATTTGTTTAAAAACATGATGGCAGCTACATAAAACAAACCTGAAATGGCAAAGTTACAAATACATTTGCCCGTATTTCAACTTTTACTTTTTATACATTTTTATATATATTACCAAATAATGTGATTTCACAGGTAATTGTAATATTTAAAATTTCTAAACAAAAAAATGTTGGTTTCATACTTACAGAAAAATCGTAATTTTTTTTATGGTTATATAGCAATTCAAAATATATGTAACAGTCTTCCTACAGAAATGGCTCTTCAGACTGTTTCTTTTACAATACATTCTAGTTGCATGTGTCTTTGCTGCACCAGTCTCTGCATGCTGTTAAATGCAGGAGACATGTGACATGGTTTCCCCCTACTCTTCTCTGTGTTTCCCTCATCGCTGCTATTTTCTGCTCTCCCTCTGCAGCACTCTGCTCTCACCGCACTCCACTCCTCCACGCCCTTCATTCGACCTTGGCACACTCCCATGCCCTATGTCACTGTCCCGCACACATGCTGCCATTCCAATAATCGATAGTGGAGAATTAACTGCCCCTCACATGCAGCACAGAGGGAGGGGTGGACACTGGAAAAAATCTTTTGCTTTGCTCTGCTGTGGCATGCAGTAAAATGTGATGCTTGCTGCGGGTTGACCTGTTGTGTGGGCTGTTGAGGTAGCGTTAGCGTCTTTATAAGGTTACTCTTGTATCATGTAGTCCTCCTCCACCACCTCGCTGTGCCCCGCTGTTCAACAGGGCACTTAACTCCCCAGTGAGCCGCTCTACCTGCCTTTAAAACGCACAAACACAAAGCAGCTTCAGCTTTTGGACTTGCATCATTGTGAAGATGGAAAGTGGCCCCTGATTGCTGTTCTCTCTATGGATTCTAAAGGTTAAAACATGAGATTTCTTTCACGTAAAGCTTCTATATTTAGTTATCGATGTTGCAAAAAGCACCAAAGATAAACAAGAAGCTGTGAGTAACCATGTGTGCATTAACCTGGAAGAGACGGTAAAGCAATATCCATGACATTCCCTTTTATCATTGATCAGTTCAATTCAGTTAAAGTTTTTTGTTACAATGGCCTATATAGATACAGTGACAGTGGCACAGTGGGCTAAGCACTACCCATGGGCTGTAAGGTTAGAGGTTCAAACATTCGCATATTGCAATTTATCTTCTGATAAAGAAACATTTTCTGCTGTTGTGTTGTGATTGTGTTCTGTTTGGCTTTTTAAATAATTACAATTATTGAAATTATAGTTATATACATTGTAGCTGAAGTGGAGGTTTGCTATACATTTGCTTTTACTACCACACCTTGAGAAGGGCGCATGTCTCCTTTGGTCATTCTGCTGTGTGTGTGTTTAACAGGCTTGATCGCACACATAGCGCGTGCACGTTTGTGTGGTGTGTCCCAGGGCCCGAGTCGGAGTGGCCCTGATCACAAGTGGAATCGGAGTGTGGAGCTGTGTCCAATGATGTCAGTGCAAGAGGTCCGCCTGCGCCTCTACTGTAGTCTGCCTGCGTCCAGGGCTCAGGGCGCTGATCCTATCAACCAGGATAAATCCAGTCAAGCCGCGCAAATGTGTGGCGCTAGACCTCAAGTGATTTAAATCATTCAAATGAGGCCATCATGCAGTCTGCACACAATGTAGGGGCATCCAGGAGCAGAGAGAAGAGCGCCATCCACTGGTGCAGGTTGAGATAGGCACCCCACTAAGCAGGATGTAGCATCACACAGGGTTGATCAGGTGAAAAAGATGGTCTGCCCCAAGAAATGTGTGCATTGACTCAAAAATGAAGCAATCTATGTAAAAACACTATTAAGAACTGCTGTCTGGAGTCTGACAGCATCTTAACGAGACTGCTTTTACGAGACACAACAATCACACAACATCTCGTCCATTTGCCAAATAATAGACCGCTGCCTTCTGCAATCATTACTCCAGGCTGTAGAAGAGAGAGACTGTCTGCTATAATTGTGGGGTAACAGGCAAATGTCTGTGCTCCTTGTGTTGTGAAAAGTTTGTGACTTGGGTAACTATTATAGGTACAGAATTATTATTATGTTTCTCCTTTCAACCTTTTGATAGGATACAATAATTTTATTTTGTAGTCACCCTCATAATGTGATTAAAACCATCAAAAACACAAGGATTTGGAAATCCTTAAAGCATATTTTATTTACCCAAAATAGACAGCAGGTGTTGAAGCAGACTTGTCTATTAGAAATTAAAACAGCTTATTTTAAATCAGTTGACTGGAAAGCAGAACAAATAAACAAACAAGTTAACAACAAACTTGACAAGTTATACAACAAATAGCTGCAGGAGCATTTTTGCAAATAGTTAAGATTAATTCACCTCTTTACATAATGTCCCAGATGTACAACACAAAACAAAAACAATATTATAATACCTACTACAAGGCAACATTAAAGATATAAACAAAGATACAAATGTACTCAAAGAAAAAACTGAAATAAACATAACAAAAAGAAAAGAAAAAATAGAACTCTAGTGTTCCTAATACTTAGCTCAAGCTCCACTCCTGCTCCACTGATCTACTATCTGTCGACCTAAAAGCAGTGCTGAGTCAAAACACAATTAATATATCCCTTCTCCCTTTTTATCTTCATTTTCGTCTTCTTAGTTTTGATCCTGAAAACGTGATTGTTCTGCTTTCCGTCCAAATCAAACCAACCAAATTACCAACCAAAACACACATGGAGAGAGAGGAATTTGAGTCAATCTGCAATCACACCTTTCCCGACATAAACACACCTATTATACGCGACGCCAAGTGGTGTCAGGGTAAACAATGCACAACAACATGCGCTGCGTTTGGGGCTGCAGCGCCTCCTCTGATTGGTCCGATCGATCTCACAGGCATTTGATGTTATAGGAGGAGAGGCGAGGCATATTGATTGTGGGATAATCATGGAGAAACCAGCCCTGGTCCTCCTCAATAATTCAAAGGAAGGATTTGGGACGAGATTCCCTCAGATGGGAGCCGTGATGCGGGAGAAGGGGTGAGGCAAATAGAAGACTTCCTTAGAAATACATTGATGTAAGGGCAGTTTCAATAAGTGAATGTTCCACAATATAGCATTAAAGTAATATATTTAGCATTTATTCAATTACAGTTGTTTTTAGTGCACAAAAATTATACCTCGAAATTGAAATGGCTTGAAACCAGTCAAATATATAATTGAATTATGTGCCACAAAATCAGTTAAATCTAACTTAATCAAAACTACTCAAATCCAGATGAACATTTTGAATTAAAGCCATAAGCGAGGTTAGATGTTTGTATTGTTGTCACACATTGACAAAGAGATGTTTGAGAACCATGTGGGGTATACTGCATAAAACAGATGATTTTTCAGGCATGCTATATAGCAAGACAAATGTTTAGACAACACTTTAATGTATATCTTTATTTTGTCACAGCAGAGTTTAATTAAAACTTTGGACTCAAGCACTTTCCTAATACAGAGATCTTTTTGCATACTGAGACATAGACTCATTTCCTTCTATGTCTTGCTTCTTGCAGCCCAATCCATTCAATTTTTGCAAGGCCACATGAGCAAGGAAACCAATATACATAATCTTGTTTAATTACAACGCCACAAGTACATATACACACAAGCTTATATAGCAATGCAATGTCTGCATATTGTCTTTTGGAACATTTCAGAAGTACATTGTGTAGGAAAGTGTGTTTACCTCACCCCTAGGACCTTACACTGCAATCCAGCCATTGATTTTGCTCTAACACCTCCGGATCTGTATGTGTGACTAAGGCAGTTTTACTGGCCACCGCAACGCTGTGAAAACACAACAAGCACAAACATCCCAGCTTTATTCTTTTTGTGTAGATTTGGCAGAGTGCTCTTTCAATACATTTTAAATTAAATGCCAGAGCAACTGTATCCTGTTGCTTGCTTTGTACAGAGATAAAGAAGTAGGTGACAAACCAACACTGGCTAAACTCTATTCTATTCACACTTTTGTTTTTTTACTTAGAAATATTTGTTTGTCTTGTCTTACTACTATCCAAATATGCTTTGTGGTAGCTGCAATACTACACAATGGCAGTGTACAGATATTTGAGTGTGGATGAGCATCTGAAGTGTATTTCAAATTCACATTTGAATCAATGTGCACACCAAAACATAAGGCAAAAGTGCAAAATGTGTATCTATTTGAACTCAAAGCTGTTTTCCGTTTAGCATGCATGGTACAAGTCTGGGCACTTTCTTGAAAAATGTTCGTAGAAGAGAAAATAGATTTATGGACAAACACATTAAGGGAGTTTTATACAGCCATAAATAAGTGTGTGAACGTCTCTGTGAGAATATTCGGCGTGTGAAAATGTGTACTTTAGTTGAGAAATAGCAGATGAAAGCCTGGCTCAAGGTGCTCTTTGTGCTGTAGCCTTGTATGTGTCTGTATATGGCTCTGCTCCAGTCAGACGTGTTCTGAATGACAGTGCGCTCCTATGCCTATGCTGCCTCCAGGGGTCACACGAGGGGTTTGAGCTGGACCATGTGATCTTGTATTGTCGCTTATCTCCTAATCACTGCAATTACCACCCAACCACTTGTTTATTTGTTTATTTGTGTTTTTTTCAGCATGGGTGCATTAGGCTGTGTGCCCCGCTGACCAGTGCAGACGAGTCAGGAGGGCGTACATGGGAGGGACACTGCGGTTAGGGGGCTATGCTGACATGTGGGGCTGGAGGAAGACTGCAACAAATGTCTATATAATTCCATTCTTAAACAACTCAGAGCAACGTTTTATTGGTCTATATTTATCAATTAATTAAAGCAAGTTGTAGTTTCTCATTAACTATCTTCATGTAAACACAGGGATATGCTATGTCTTAATATTTATCTAATCATAATCTGACCCTTTTACTAACTATCAGACCAGACAAAGAGATGAGTGTATGTTGGATTTCACAGTTTTACATTTCATAAGTTTAGTCATCAGAAATCTTAGTAGGATTGAGTTTTTTCTTTTTTCTTTTTTGTCACAATATTCGTAACACAAAATTTAGATATTATGACATCCCTAGTGGCAGGTGGAGTTAACAGCTCACAGTGAAGTCTGAACTCTCAGAAGAAGCAGGTTTGCTTACCCATTACAAGCAATATAAAGCAATGTGTGTACAAAGAAAGGCAAAGAAAGGAGAAAATTACAGAGTTCATGAAATGTTTTTTTTTTTAACCTCACTGATGCCTACAACAACCCTAACTCTATGATGCCTTTAAACAACCTTATGACAGTATTTATTCTAAAGAACAAAATTATCCATAAAGTGTAGAACTATGTATGTATATTGAGCTAAGTTTTATATCACCAGGTACACAAAAATACAGCAGTGGTAGAAACACTGATTTGGAGGATTTTAATAAAAAAAGACTTCTCTTGTCTCTTTGCAGCTTTACAATTTATACACTGGAGTATGAAATCTCAACAACTAAGCAAATAACAGCCCTTCAGTATCAAGAGTCTGTTTAAGAATTGGTATTTGTCTATTGCCAAAATGACTCTTTTTATCTACCAATCCACAAAAGCTCTGATTTTGGTTACACCATTCTGAATAATTAGCTTATTGTTGAATGAATACATGTATTCATTTACAACAAACACAGCCAAGAGCACTCTGCATGTTGTACTGTAATGTATAATCAACCACTTTATGTTTCTTTCACTCAACTTTTCAATATTCCGTGCTCTTATACACTTGCCTTGTTCTTGCAGCCCCTGTCTACTCAGCTGTTCGAGATGGGAGAGTTGACCATGTAGAACAACTACTAGACCCCATCACCCCTCCCCCACTACTATGATACCCAGGCTGTAATTATCCCATTTGATGAGAAATGGCTCTGGGTCTATGTGTCTCGAGGTACGTGGATGTAGCAGTAGCAGGTGGATGCAGGGTTTTCTCTCCCACTCATCATTACTGCAGGAGATACTGGGCTAATTATAGCGCTGTGCCGCTGTAACATAGACAGACATGGATACACGAATGTCTGAGGAGGCTGCTGGAGATGGTTATATACAGGCTTTACACATTCAGTGCTAGTAGCAGTATGTAGGCATCTCATATAGATTTTGGGACATACTGAAATGTTGAGAACTTTAGGTTAGAGAGACAGTGGATTGTAACACTTGCACTGGACATGGATGTTGTCATGTTCTCCAGTAGTAATGACTTTTATATTTTCATTGTACGATTATGGCATCATAAATTTGGTTCTCAAATTGAAAATATGACATCTATTTTTCATTTGAAGATGCCTGTAATTTTGCCAAAAAATGTAAAAAATTAAAATTTATTTTCACACATACTACAACATTTCAGTTTGGACATTTATCTATTATGGAGCTATAAGTTTTGTAAAATGAATTTTGCCAACTTGCTTCAATTCTCAGCTATTTGGACTTTTGGACTATAATATTTTAACATTATTTTGAATAGTTAGTAATAATAATCCAAATGTTACTTTTAAAATCTGTCTTTTTTGTCAGTACAAAAAGATTGTGATGAATGTTTATTTTTTATTTATTAAAAAGCTGATTTGCCAAATATGTAATTGTGAAATTCTAAGTACATCTACTTAAAAATTATTTACTTGCAAGTTGTTACATCAAATTACATCTTATCTGCATACTGATTCAGCTTTAACAGTACAGAAAACCACTATCTAAACCAAACTATCTTTTTTTATTTGGACCACACAAAACACAATTGCTACATTATTGTAAGTTAGCATTACATTTTGGATGAAAGCCCTTGTCTGACTTTGATACCTTCCCCTCAATGAACCTTCATATAACATCAGGGATTTTTACACTCTATTTACCCCATTTGCTAACAGCTTCCTTATGTACTAAAGATACAGCATTTAAGTCTAAAACAACAGCCTTACTCATCAGTTTTAGGCCCTCACAGCTGCTCCTTGTCACTTGCCCTTCCTTAAGCATGGGTTGTATACGACTCGACCTTGATAGCCGATCTGTGTGCTAGCTAAGGGGCATGCACGCCACATACATACATGCATACTCTCTCTCTCTCCTCCCTGACCTAGCATGTCATCCCTCCATCATCTCCTGTGTGTTTTTTCCTCCCATCGTTATAATGGATTTTGCAGCATCATTCATGAAGCTCGTCCTTTGCCTTAAATGTCCTCTGCTCCTTTTTAAAGCCCGTGGTCGTGTCGCGGTGAAGAGCGGCTATATGTCAGCGAGCCACACGAGACAAAGGGAGGCCTCAGTTAATTACCTATCATTTAGAACAGATGGCTGCAGATGATATGTAAATGTTGTGGGTGTGTGGGTGTATGGCCAATGCATACGAAGCTGTGTGATTGTGCATATGCCTGCGCCCCAGTCACTGCGATTAAAATGCTGCACCCCATCTCTATCATTTTAGCTGCATGTTGTGATTTTCAAATTGGAAAATGGGCAGCACTAGAATATCACACAATGAAGCTTTACTTGAGATTAAGTTAAGGATCAGTAATAAGTAGGTAGTTTACTTAAAATGCATTCATTCATCAATAATAGTCTGCCATGCATAGTAGTAATGAGTGAAAATGATAATATAGTAATGAATATTTAAGTTGTGCATAAAAACAAATTATCAAGCTGAATTGTAACTGTAAGCAAACATTGACTCTGCAATATATATTTATTCACCAGTGCAATATATTGTAGAAAATTCACACTTATGTTGCTATGTTAAAAGGCAGCTTGTGTGAAATACAGTTGTCACTCTGTTTAAATAAATGAATAGTTTATGTAACAGCGGATTTATGCACTGCATGCATATAATTTAGGTAATCAACACATTTTCCTGTAGATTATATTTTCAAGTTCTTTCCAATTAGCTACATAATCTTTTTATTTTCTTTCAATTGTTTTAATTGGATTATTGTTACTGGAAACCAAAACCTCCTGTCCTCTTAGGTTTTTTTGGGGGAAAATCAGGCCAAGCTTATCAAATGCTAACATTTGTTCTTCTTTCGAGTGTCTTCTAACTCTAAAGATTGAGTCTTATTTTTTCGGCGCAAGAAGCACACTTGACACCAACCCTCAATTGGCAGTGTGTTGCATTTCTTCACATGGCAAATCAATGATGAATGTGGAGCGAATAGGAGATATATGTTACCATGCACTCTATGACACAGGAAGAAATGTAACCACAGGGAGAGGGGGAGGGGCCAGGGGCAGGGAGGCAGAGGGGGAGATAAAGGGTGAGGATTGGATCTATAATACTGCGAGAGAAAGACCTGTACATTTCTATGCACTTCACACTGTAAATGAAGCCTTCTCTTTGCCAAACAATTCTCAGCGGTGTGCGATATAGAGCACCTTTTGTGTCCTCTCACTGTAGCCGTACAGTGCATGGTGTATAGTGTTTGTGCGTGTGTGTGTGTGTGTGTGTGCGTGCGTGTGTGTGTGAAATATCCCTGTGTTGTGTATGTTTATTCTCCTCCAACACACCCAGCAGGGGCCCGCCAGCATGTGCGACTGTAAGTTTGCACTGCCACAGATGGAGAGCCACTAATGTACTCATCATGGAGATCTAATAGGAGAGAGTATGGCATCTAAGAACACATGTAACTAACGGACAGAGCTAATTTATTTGTTAAATATTTGATACAAACTAATTTTAGGATCAAGATATCATTGATAATTATTAATCATGCTCAGGACAATGTCTTTCTATTCATGCCAGAAAACAGAGCAATGTGAAAAGCTTTTGCCCCTTTTATTATTAGTTATTTTATATATGTTTTATACAATACTGTAGTTAGAAGCAAATACCAGCTGTATTTAGTAACACTCATATTTTTGACATAGGACATTAAGGCTTATTGGATTCAAGTAGATATACCATAATTAGATTAGCTTATATAAAACCAGAAATCTTACAGAGATATCTAATATGAGAATAGATGATATGAAAATAGGTTTGTGGTGCTGAACAGAGTTGGCATTTGCATAGGAGAATGTTATACACACGTGTAAACACTTGAGCTGTGATTATGGCTTCACTAGACAGACAGTGAATTATAGGTCTGCTCTATCTCAGTGTGTGTCTATAGAAAATGGACCCAGCCGCCTCTGACTGTTCTGTTATGACAACGACGTCCTCTACTGGCGGCACCTGTAATAGCAGCGCGTCCCACATGATGCGCGGTACAAGCACATTCTCCTCCGGGAGGTGTATCTGGCATTTCCTGCCCTTGTTCTCTCATAGTTCAAGTAGCTATGATACAATCTATGCAAGTGAAAGGAAAGGAAACAATTGGAAACAACTGTATTAAAAAAGAGGTCCATGGAGGTACATAACTGATGGAGACAAAATGTGACCTGCGGCAAGAACCTTTTTATAGGACTATAATAGCCTATAAATACATGATTATGCTTATACTTTTAAGTGTTTGTTTTTTGTTTTGTTTTTTTAGTCAAAATCTGAGAAAGACTACCACATTGTGTGTCAATTACTTTGTAGTAATTCAAAAGGTATTGTAATAGTAGTTTAGTTTAGTTTAGTTTAGTTTAGTTTTTATTTATCAGGGACAATGCATATAAAAAAAAAAACAAAAAACATTGACCTACACAAAGGGGTGCCATGTTTGTGCCAGGTTATAGCAAGATTGCTAATTTCCACTTTCAGTTCCTGGACAGGTTGATGTCATAGTTCGTGATATGGCGTACATGCCAATAACATACGATCTATTTTAATGCAATCCAGTTAATCAATAAGTAAAACAATAGTACCCTTCGATCTCAGTCACCACATCCATACACTGTTTACATATTTACAGTTCATGTTGCTGCATTAATCATGTTGCTTTTCCTTTTTTAGCAATTAGTATTACTTCTAGTAGTACCTATAGGCTTCTTCATACAAATACTTTTCTCTTATTCTTTCGATATTACTAGTCTTAATTTTGATCAAATTTTATTTATATTATCTGTATGATATGCTTCTTTGCTCCTACATTAGTACAGTGACATTTTACTGACTTTCAAATAGCCCAATAGTTAGAAGATAGCCTTTACAATTTTCTCATCCTGTTGCAGAAGTGTGTCTACCTTTGATGCCATTTTTCTGTGTGTACCTCCCCTGCAGCAGAAAACCATTACTCTGTGTCCACAATCACTTGTCACGCAGGAGCAGCTCAGATCCCTGGGAAATCAAAGGTATAGGTGATGCCTCTGGACGCTACATCAATATTCATGAACACAGCCCTGCCCTATGATGTAATTGCAGTGGTGGCGAAGGTCAGGGCCTTGGTGGCCAGCCCAAAACACACTTCTTAATGTATTTCAACAACGGCGCATGTGATAAATAAAATCATATTTACATTTGCGTAATGAGCATAGGCTAAGAGTGTGAGCTTGTCATGTTTGGCGAGTAAAAGTAAGCTTAACTGTAGACAAGTCTACACCCTTTTATTCTCAAGGCTGTTCCTATTTGGTACCATGGAGGGTGTTGTATGAAGACAGTGTTCATCTTCAGATATGCATTAGATGTAGTGAAGGATCATGCTTGGGATTTTCATTCAAATGGCTTACTGAGTGGTTGGTAAATTAAATGATAGAAAGAGGGCAAACATGATGACAGCAGCATACAGACCTAATTCTGTCAACATTTCTATTCTGTCTATAGATAAACTTGAAAACATCAGCAATTTGTTTTATTTATCTGTCCCTGGAGCATTCACATAGGCATTTCTTTCCTGGCAGAATACTGTATATGATTGGCCCTGAAGTTGGAATTACAAAGTTAGCTGATCGCATGAGATGCCTGAAAAGAAGCATTTCAGTCATGAGCCTCAAACTGTACAAATAGTATGGGATTCCATAAACTATTTAAGATTTTATAAAATGCTTAAAGAAAACATATACTTTTTCCTGCATACCTGCAACTATGATTTATTTTTATTTTTTCTTCAATGTAAACTGCAATATTGAACACAAATGACAGATAGAAATGGGTCCACTTACTTTCAGTTCAAAACTGGTGAACTGACTCTCCAGAGTGGTAATTCACTGTAGGAAACAGTAGATTTTCATTTGCCATTGAACCTCATAGACCTCAGGGTCTAGATTTTTCAAATAATCGCAAGTAAGAGACATAGGCGGGGGTTGATGACAGCACTCTAGACTCAAATGCAGAAGTAAACTAATGATAATGACAAGGGAAAACTGTTAATGGTTAAAAGCTCTTAAATGTCAATTCAGCTAATTTCATCCTCCTCTATGAGTCACCCTTTATGGGCTACAACATTTTCAGCTTTATGAATGAGGTCAAATCTTGATTATGCAAATTTATTAATGGGTAATTATGTGGTTTCTGTCTTATGTGTTTTGTGTGTGTGTTTGTAGAAGACAAGACGACAACCAGCACCATGAATGTTGAATTTTATTGTGTTTGACTTGGGTCTGATATGGAAAAGTATAGCAGTAGGCCTTTAATATTACAGCATGATCTGTATGGGATTCCCCCATACATAAGCAGCAAAGTAGAACTTCCTGAACAGTGGAAACAGTGCAGATTTCCGTGAGTCCTTGTCAATGCTAATAACTATAGTGGTCCGCTGGAGAGCTCCCCCAGGGCTGTTTGACTATGTAAGCAGAGGAGGGGTTTTCTGAGGGCGGGGGCGACAGAGAGTCCGAGCACACTGTCTCAACTCATTTAGCTCTTTGGGGCATGGCCAATCCATTTCTCTGCTGTAAAAATAAGGTTGATCACAGACCTGCTGTGTCTGGAGATGAGAGGTGGGCACACTATGGCAGGGAACAGCATCGGATATAGGCAGACATGAGTGCTCTGAACCTGAAGAAGAGACCAGGAGGTGGGGGAAGAGGAGGGGGAGATGGGGTACAACACTTGTAATCGGATCATTGGCTACAGTGGGTCGAGTCGATGTGATCAATAGAAACTGCACATGCAGCAGAGAGCCTTTAATGGCCCTTAATCTCCATCAGGATGAAACCGGAAGTGGCGGGAGGCAAAAAGGGAGTCCAGCATCACATTACAGACCTGGCCGCGCTATAACCAGAGTACTGTCCAGGCCTCAGCTGTGGTGGGCCAATGTCATATTTCATTCCACCTTTTCATTTCAAATGCATTACTTTTTCTGAGCGTTCCATTCTGCCACTGACCCCCCATGATGCCAAAACTCGGTTGGAACATGTCATCCCTTCACGGGCCACCTTCCAGCCGTTGAATGAATGTAATAAGGCTTGGGAGAAAGTAGTAGAAAAAGCCAGACCAGCTATAAACTATAGTAGAAGCTAATGCATTTTCACTATTATTTTCTCTGTAGATTCAAATTTATGAACACCAACCAGCCAAGTGTCCTAAGAGGCTAGTGCAGCATAGTAGATATTATAGATAGATATTACTGACTCCTGCCATCCGTAATGCATCCAAGCCCCTCTATTATTTTTATTTCAGTCTTTTCTTTTTCTCTCTAGACTTCAAGCCATGAATTAAATAGTAGATTGACCGAAAAGAAGCCGCCTGGGCACGACCTGCTCTCAAGCTCTGGAATAAATAATGTTGTTCAGGTGTGCTTAAAACATCTGCAAGTATACAGACAGACACTGCAGCCTTTGTGCCAATTTAAATGAACATAAAGAAGAATACACAAAGAGTCCTCTTTTGATGGGAGATAAATTATGGCGAAGGACGTCAGGAAAGGCATGTATATTAATTGACGTTAGCGCTCTTATGTTCAGTCTCTATATAAAAAAGGCTTCTAGCTAACACCGACGGCAATGCAGAGATCTAACTGGTTGTTGCCCGGAAACATTGCAGCAGTTAATTAATGACCCTGGGCCATAAATGATCCCCCATGGCTGTGCATTATAAATATTTTGTACATTGGCCAATCCAGACTTGTGAGGATCGCTTTCTTAGACTGCTGACTAATTCACTGCATTAGGAACAGAAGTACTTTTCATATTAGGTGTAAAATGAACACATATTTGCTAATAGTTATTCTTAATTCAAATGAACAAATCCAAACCTAGGCCTGTCACAGTAATTACAATATTGACTTATGGTTCAATATAAAAGTTGTAACTGTATATTTTGGGGTTCAATATTTATCATGGGGACTTTTTCTTTGCCATTGTGGGGAAATTTCAGCTATTCTTTATGTAATATGGTAAGATTTGAGCTGCAGAGAGTAGAATAAATAGCTGCCATGGCTAAATATCAGTTCACTCCACCATTAATTTGTTGGAGCTTTTTAATGATACTGTCTATTTAAAATGGGTTTACTGTAATTATCCTGCTTTTTGTCAGTGGCATACAGTAGTTTTAATGTTATCATTGATTGCAGTATATCTCTGTAGCAATCATGCTTCAAAATGTGTTATCGTGATTGGCCAATGTAAACCAGGCAAGAAGCAAAGCAATGTGTTTTTTATATGACAAGCATACATGTATTAAAGTTAAATGCTGTTTATTATAGTCCATCAGTGATTGCTTGATGCATTGTTGCAGGGCATGTCTATCTGAGATTCTGAGCCCCTTAAAGATGTTAGCAAATTACAAAATGTTATTCACCTGTCATAATGTTATGGCTTAAGGCATGACTGTTTCAGAAAGTAAAAAGAAAATAACTAGAGATAAAGGAACAGCAATTGCACAATAATCTCTCAATTTAAACAGTACTTAGCCACTCCATTAGTTTGTGCATTAACTTTATTATCTTAATGAGTGTAATCCAATAGGCACCAGGGGGAGGCTTTTCCAACTTGGAGGACAGTTATTTAGTTTTATTCTTAGCAGCAATTAAAAAAGACAGTTTACAGCAATTGCACTGTATACATTTCTGGTATGGGGCAGTATTGTTTTACCTTGGCAAATTTGAAATTATTGTTTGGTCCTTTGCTATGCTTGTGTGCAAAACAAAACACAGACACACATACAACACATACAACACATAAATATATTGTTAAGGCTATAGTATTGGGCTATAAAAGATGGATGCATTTTGAAAGTTAGGAATCCACCAGTTTTCACAATACAAAGTGAAACTCACATAATCATCAATTAAACTAAATGGGTTAAATAGCCATAATTTCTTTCAGCGATAGTTAGACTAACAGAGTAATTGCTAGTAGTGCCACCTTGTGGGCTACAAAGACAGTCCTGTTATTAGCCACTCAGTTACTTTGGGTTTTCTATTTTATTATTAAATTCTAACACATTTATTCCTAACGCATCTTTCATGTATGATTATTATGGAGCTTACTTGATGTATTTTTTTTTAGCTTTTTTAACTGCTTGACATTTGCATGAGACGGATGAGGGCTCAAGTGCTTAGAGATCAATTTCTGTTATCAAAATGTTTCTTCTTCACACATACTGATATAACCATGGCAACACAGACACCTTGCAGAAGACAACTCAGACATCCCTGTTTGTTAGAAAGTCCTTTTGTACAAATCCTATATAATGCAAATGACTTCACCCAGCACCTGAATAATCCTATAGGCCTATAAATTAATATGACCCAACCTTAATGTTAAAATATTCTCTGTGCATACATTAAAGGCAGCTCAGTGTCAGTGCAATGCCACAGATGTCAATAAGGCTAATGTTTGTGAATTTCTTATTATGGCCTGCAGTAGCAAAACTTGGGAAACATGGCAGACATGTCAACCCTGAGACTTGCCCTAACCTTGCCTAGAGCCAAGTGTTGATAAGTGTGCCATATGAATACTTCAAAGGCAGTGTCTCATCTGCCTCCTCCATAAGGATGTTTGGATTGTATGCAGAAAACTTTGCCTGGCATTTCCTCCGGCTTCGGCCAAATTGACAATGAACCATCACGTATTGTTAATGACACGATGAGCCTGGATCTGCATGAAAGAACTGCGTGGGTTGGTTGGATTGGTATCACAGTGAATATATTTATCCGAGTTTCATTATAATGACTATTAGCACAGCAAGTACTGCGCTCACAAAGGATGTGCTATCCAGGCATATTTCAACCGCAAAGAATGATGTCTCTTATTAAAATCATCAGTTTTTATGACAATTTGAACATTTCAGATCTATCATTTCTATGAGAATTGTGAGGTGGATAATTTTTCTACTGACTTTGTTGTGTTCACTGACAGATGAAAGCAGTGTGGTCTTTTCAAAGGTTGCTTGTGAAAACCTGATGGATGCACAAATTAACACACTGAGGAGAGAAGTTGCAATCCAGAGCCTCCAATGTTATAATTACAGCCCTTTCTTCCCCTTGACAAACACAAATGAGGACCTCTCTCTCCTCTCCTCCTCTCACTGCGCAGCTTGGTGAGATCACATTAATTGCAAGAATGGTCTTTGAAAACACAAAAGTGCTTCTCATCCTGCTATAATTGTGCTTGTACTGGTGCTTCAGAAGAAAGGAGCTTTGCATCTCACTGAAGGAGCTATGTACTGTATTATGTTTAACGTGGACTGACAGAAGTAACGATACAATGGCGCACTCTAGTGGCCACATAAACTATTGACAATGTTTGTAATCTGATGAAATCATGCTAAAGGTGAAGTTCTTTCCCTATGCCAGTGTACTAGCGCTGTACAAAATAATCAAAGAGACAGAGGCTTACTCTAATAATAGATTTTATTTAGCTAGTGATTACCTTGAGGAGAAAACTGTCCCTATAGATTATGTCTTGCTGTTTTGGGGGAATCCCAGTGAAGCTTACAAAGGTGTGGGGAGTTCACCCAAAAGTGCTCGTGTTGATAAGGACAGACAGTCTGATTGAGCCTGAGGTACAGTCAAGAACATGGATGTGAAAAAAAGACCCGCAGGAAATGGGCCACTGCAAACTCTACCAAAGCAGCAAGTTTCTCCTCAAACAATGCACTTGAGAATGACAGAATCATGAGAAAACAAAAGGTATGCACTGGCCCACTATCTCAGCCTGCTGCAGAACTCTTTTGGTAAACAAAAAATGCATAAACCAATGTAAATGGGTAGAGCGAGGATACATTTCATGATTGGCATAATTGTGGCTGTCAATTTCCCACAGGCCTGTCTGAGGGTGGCCAGGCAGCTGAATACTGATTCAAGTACTAGATTCATTATACATTTCATCTATAAATCTCTGCAGGAGCCCTCTGCTATATCCCAAAAGATTGAGGCATTAAAAATGATGTTAGCCTGGTGACATATTCTGACTAGTCTTGTTAGTCAGTTAGTTTGCTCATAAACAAATCAAAACAAGTTTAAGAGACGAGGGTGTTGGAATAGAGGCTGTTAAGAACGAATCAAAGTGCTTCAATGACAGTTTCTAAAGAAGTTACGTTTTTTTGAATGATACAAACACTAGTCAACAGATACAAATGAGTTCCTCTACTGTCATGTTTAAGTGTCCAGATACATTGTCTTCAGTGGAAAGCCTCTTCTCCTCTCAGTTAGGCAGATTTTGTTTAAGGTCCATCATCTTTAGTGTTGTGGTTGTTGAAGAAAAACTTGCTTGAAGGTTACTGTTTACTTCTATTGCGTTCCTAGTTAGACACAGGAGACAGTCAGTATCAGAACAAGAGGTGCAATTCTAGTTGTAAAATGCAACTGCATTTTAAAATGTTTTTTCCTTTTACACAACACAGACAAATAGTCTGAAACCTGAGGGTTGCAGAAAGAAATGTATTATAAAAGTAACATTAGTCATTAGTACAAGTTACTTACAAGCAAAAGCAAATATGAATCACTAATCACTGTTGTGGCAATGTTAAATTATACATGTGTGATCAAATGGACCTTTGACTGAGACACAAAGGCAACAGATGCGCAGTGGAACAACATCAACAATTTGCTGCATCAAAACTTGAATTTGTGTCTCTGTCTGTGTGTCTCTGTGTGTCTCTGTGTGTCTCTGTGTGTCTCTGTGTGTCTCTGTGTGTCTCTGTGTGTCTCTGTGTGTCTCTGTGTGTCTCTGTGTGTCTCTGTGTGTCTCTGTGTGTCTCTGTCTGTTGTTGAATGTACACTAGTAGTGAAAGGTTTGGACACACTTTAGTTTAATATTTCATATTTCTTTTCATTACCATTTACATAGTAGATTCTCGTAGAAAGCTTCACAACTATGAATGAACATATATGGAATATATATAAATAGATTGTCCAAAATGGCCACCCTTTGCTTTGATCACTGCTTTGCACCGACTTTCAGGTGACTTCATTATTGGGCTTGTTGAGAAGCCCAAGAAGGAGAAGGCCAAGGTTTTGCAGCGCTGTCAACAAAGCAAAGGATGGCTACTGTGAGGATTCTGAATCTACATTTAAAGTCATTTAAAATGCTTATCTTTGTTACATACTTCTATATACCTTGCTTCATATATTTGATGTTTTCAGTACATATTTACAAATGTAGAAAGTACTAAACATAAAGAAAAAACATTAAATGATGACAGCCAAATCTGACTGATGTAGATTTACTTTGTTTGATATGTTGTTGAGCTGAAACACTTCATTCAGTGTCTGTATCTGCAGATAAACTGTCCTAAAGATGATATTAAAAGAGGTCAATCTGGCCTCTAACTTTGGAGTAGCGAGCTCCCTCGGTCCTCACAGGTTTTTCAAGATATTTGTTACAGTAATAAACTCCTTTGTCTTCTAATATGTAATATCAATAAGAGTAATGTCATACTGTGTATCATTTTAAACAAAGAAATAACGTCTCCTTGCAGACAAGTAGGTGGTGGGTTCCCAACCAAAAAAGTTCCATAGTGTACCGTTAAGATACAAATGGATAATGCGGCATTATTGTGATTCTAATACATCCTAAAACATCAAAGATGTTGTACTGTGAGGAGATGGTGCTGATTTGACAGCTTTCAAATGGAGAAAAGACAGGCCAAACAATAGACAACAATTAACCTTGTCAGGCCGAGGAGGACGAGGCCTGTGCAGGGCTGGGCCTGTCATGTAGGAGGTCAGAGCTACAAAAGCAGCACAGCACAGCGCCTGCACTACCAGGATGAAACAGCCGCTCTACTGACAGGTTGTTTTCAGAAGCCTGAAAACACTGACTTGAAATATTTATGAGAAAGTAACCCAGCGCATATTAACAAGGTCAGTGGTGAGAGCCAAACGGAACATCAATGGAGCACCATCAGTGGGGGACCAACGGGTTTTCTAAACTAAATTAGAATGGCATAGTGTGCACCAGTGATTACCCTGCATAGCTACTGTGTCTGGAGAAGCTTTCCATATTGTAATAAAAACAGTGAGTGACACATCCAGTAGCTTCCTCTGTCTGATTAATACAAGAACACAGACATCACGTTCAGCTGGAAGACATTTTAAACCTAGAGGCAAACGGCACTGTTTGCAGCACAGGGGCTTATGTTGTTAAAGACTAATAAAGCATGAGGAGCTGTGCAGGGCACAGAGCTGAGTGTTCAAAGGGAGATCAGAGCCAGCATCTGCCTTTGTCTGGAAGCAGGAATGCCTGGAATGTGGCCTATTTCAGGAAACCTCTCCGCATCTAACTCCACTTGAGCTGATCATCACCATCTCTGTAACAAGGACTGATGAGAATATCGGGGTTTGCCTGGGACTAGCAGTGATTTGTCAATCTGTTTTTTGCACTTGAATTAGCCACAAGACGGACAAACCACAGAGAGCAGGTTACACAGATCAGCTTGTAGCCTTTAACAGTGTGTGAGTGAAGAATCACAGTATAAAGTGTATAAAAGACATATATTTTTTCATGAATACAAACACTCAACACTATAGAGTATGTGCTTAGCTCACCTTCCTCAGAGCCTCCTCTTCTTCCTGCCGTTTTTCATAATGTGCAAAATCATCAAAGATTGAGGTGGTATGCTTGTAAGTGGCGATTATTTTTAGCACTTGTTTGGCCTTCTCCAGAGGCACCTCTTGCGTGTCCCTGGAGTTGGTCACTGGCTTGTTGTCATTGTTCTCTAGTCGAATGTGCCGTAGCTGGTTGTTGGGCACATCTTTAATGAAAATCCATTTTACTTCAAACTTGCCCTTCCACTTGTCCTGAGACCATACGCCTGCATAGGCATTGTAGTCCACAGGGGAGCGCATCTCGGCTACGCCACAAAAGTGCCCACTGCCGTTGACACTGAACAGCAGGTATAGTGGACCCTTGTTGCCCAGGGAGCGGTAGGCACCATCCAAGCGCTTGTTTCCATGTTCTGTACTACACCAGATTGAGTATTTGATTGAGCGATGGATATCATCTTCTGAATAACTCTTGATAATGAAAACGCGGCCATTTTTCAAGTTCCAGTCAAAGTCTTTGGGATTGAAGTTGTTGAGAGCCCGTAGTTTCTCTAATACAGGATGCACTTCTCCAGAGCAAGGAGAGGCGCTCAATGGGACACCCCCACCGAAACCAAAGCCATCACCCCGGTTCCGGGGTGCCACCCAGCGGTTTGGGGGTGGGCCGGGCTGCTGAGGCGGCTGATGATGGTGATGATGATGATGGAGGTGGTGTGGCGGACCCGGCTGGGAGGGGATGTGCAGGTGTGGGGGAGCAGGGGGCAGAGGGTGTTGGGGTGACTGGAGGGACTGCAGCTGGAAGGGCTGGTGTTGTGGTTGGTGCTGAGGCTGGGGAGGCAGGGGGCTCTGCAGTAACGTCGGGGGCTGGGCCAAGAGTGGCTGCTGCACCAGCTGCTGAGGGGGCATCATGGTCTGAGCTAACGGAGCCTTGTTCAGGGAGCCCTTATCATCCCATGTCCCTATGTTCATGTTGTGCTTTATGGGAGGGGGAGGGATGGTGACTCCTCCCACCATACCCATGTTGGCTTTTGGTTTGACTTTAGGTTGTGGTTTGGCAGGTTTCTTGGCAATAGCTGCCCAGGAGGCAGGTTTAGGTGCAGAGGAGCTGATAGATGGGGGGAGGTTGTTTGCTGCCATGCTGCTCATGCCTGGTGTGCCCCCTAAAGGTGAGCCCACGGTTTTGGTGACTGCAGCCACCATGTCTGTACCCAGTTTTAGCCCTGCCATACCCTGCTCGATGCTGCTCAGCACCGGTACCTTACTGAGTTGAGTGTCACTACCAAACCCTCCTTGTCCATCAGTGATGGCCCGGCCCAAAGAACTGGGAGCGTACCCATAGCTGTTACTGTATACTGAGCTTTGTGTGGACTGACCCTGAGAGACACTGGTACCCCAGGTAGAAAAGTCTGCATTTCCAGGAAAAAAGTTGAAACCATGTTGACTAAGGAAAGGAGGAGTATTCCCAAGAGCGCCTGGTTGGCTGAACACTCCATCAGGTATAAAATGGGGCTCGCCATTGCTCATTTGTCCATAGGTAGTAAGGTATGGCATTGGAGGGTCTCCAGCTGTAGACCAAGCCGCTTCTCCCAGAGAGTAGGGGAAACCGATGGATGGAGCGTAGTAGCTGGGCATATAGGGATCCGACATTGGTGGATAGCTATTACTCTGTAAAATAAAAATAAGAATAATTTATTTAGACTTAAATCCACCTTATAGTCCATAGGACAGTCATTACAACTTACTTGATTTGTCTGGCCGCTTAGGTAAGGTTCAAAGTCATCATCGTTCACACCATCTTTTTGATGCATTGATCCGTTTTGTACTAAAATAAAAACAAAAACACTTTACCACGCGTACAACATAAAAAAAATAGATAAACTTGTAGCCTATACGAACACAATTATTGAAAAAGGGACCTACATAATTAAGCATCACCTTACCTTTATTTCCTTGTCCTTTTGGCCTCTAGAAGAAAACAACCAGAACAAACATAAGTATGGACAACACCATAGTTAGCAGCTGCATGCTAGTGCCTCCAGACTCATGTCTGGAATGGACAGTATAGTACAGTGTATGGTCTGGACACACCAGACTACTGTAACCTCACAAGGAGCCGGATGTTAGCATTTACAGGTTGCTGCTTCGCTTTATTGACCGGATGTCAAACGCTCTGACATCCACTAAGCTGTGCCTGTGCCGCATTGCCCACCAGCTAAACCTTGCGATGGCTACTATTGGCCTACATTAGAGCTAATATCTACCACACATCAAAGATTTGGAGCCTGTCTAATTTCACACATCGGCTGCATCTAAACGCCGTCAGTAAAGTTTCATTTCAACGCCCGGCTAATTCACTGTATCGCTTGCTGTCAATAAACAAACCTGGTCGACAGTGGTGGCAGACATCCTCCAGAAACCAACACGGAGCTGTGCTTGTGAGACAGTCCACGGCGTCCCTCTGCTCTCGGTGCTTCCTAGCTCGGCTCAATCACTCTGGCAGTGTTGCGAGGCGGCGTTTTCCTTTCCTCTAGCGGTCAGACCTGGTGACGACGCGTGTCTTCTGCCTTGTCCAAACGAAGGCTCTCTGTCGGTGTAGACGGCTTCACTTCCCCGTGTCCGCTCAGGGCACAGACGGTTTCTTTCAGTCAGTGTTAAAGTGCCTAGTGCCTAAATGAAATATCCCTCACCATACTCCACAATGGCGGATGGGCTTTTTTACTCCGCTTCCGTTCCGTTCTGCTGCTCCGTGACCTTCCGCCTATGACGCTCTGAGTCATGTTACACACCGCCACTGCACATGACAGTCACAAACACACCAGTATCAGGCTATTAATACACCAACACAATCTATCTTTATACATTTAACAACGCCCTGTTTTCATTTGCAATGCCTAATGTATTTGTCTTTAATACTCTCAAGCTCAAATCTGCATTCTGATAGACTGCAGTGCAGGCTTGTAAAGGCTGCTTTGTAAAACTAAACTGGTCACAATGCGTGCATATAGTTTTATTAGAGTCAACAATGTGTTCAATAGAAATATTACTAGTAACCTAAAGGCTGAATTGATAGGTTATTGGATTTGATTTGTGGCTTAACATTTCACTCCAGTCTCCAGCAGTTTTACGGACTTGAATGCTATATATATATATATATATATATATATATATATATATATATATATATATTTATTTATTTATTTATTTATTTATTTATTTATTTTATTTTTTTTTATTTATTTTTTTGTCCAAGATCTGTGTGACAGTTCTGGGCTGTGCTTGAAGAAGCCTGTTTGTTTAATTATCTGTAGCCTACACATAAAGTCACTGGACTGTATGTAAAGCGCTTCAGATGGGACGAGACTGTCCTTCTCGCGATACTTCATCGGTGGGTCGCCAGCAGTATGGCTGCCGTAGCGCTGAGGTCCTGTCGCAGAGGACTTTCACAGATTTTTACTAATGGAGGATTGTCTGCTCTGTCTACAACATACCTGAAAGGTATGTCGTATTATTTATTGTACCTGTGAGGTGTTTTATGTTTACTGATTTTTCTAAAACGACCATTAAAAGCCTCGAAGGGGGTGTGGCACACAGAGTGCGGAGTGGTACATTTAGGGCATGTTTGTGCGCTCCTTGCGCCTAAAACAAAATTTAGCCCTGTAGGTTTTATCCTCGATAATTGTTAACGACTTTGAATTTGCTTTCTTATGTTTACGGTATGTTATAATTGATCATGATTTAGCCGTTTATACTAATTTATAAGCATGGTCTTCTAGCTTCGTACGGTCCATTTATAGCGTAATGTTTCTTTGTGTCAGTTTAGTATTTACTTTGTTGATACAATATTATTAAATGCGTCTCTGCGTCAGGAATGACTGCCTGTACATTGTGTAACAGACCCTTTGTTCTGCCCCACACAGTCGACAGCAGACACAAGTCCACAGTTCAATATGCCCCACGACCAGACCTCCCTAAACTAGCTTACAGAAGAGTGAAAGGAAAGACCCCAGGTGTAGTCTTTCTCCCTGGGTATGGCTCTAACATGAATGGACAAAAGGGGGAGGCGCTAGAGGAGTTCTGCAGGTCACTAGGTCACTCTTGTCTAAGGTGAGACATTCTTTGCAAATCACCCAAGCACATAAACACTAAAACCAACTTGGATATTTTAACACTAGATGGAGGCACAGTCTTGCTTCAGAGCAAGGAGGTCCCAGGTTTCACTCCTGGGCAGCATGAGCACAAACTACTCGCAGTACAGTACCAGTATGAACATTTGTGCAGCTTTTGATCAATTCACCAACTATCAGTTAAACAGAAAACCCACAGATGAATTAAAGAAGAAAAAGCAATAAAATGATAACACAATTGAAAACATCTGTGCACAATAGTTCATCACCATGTTTTTTTTAATCTTTCATCTTACTCTTTCTGTTTGTTTAGGTTTGATTACACAGGGCACGGGGCATCAGAAGGAGTCTTTGCAGAAGGAACAATTGGCACGTGGAAAAAAGATGTTCTTTTTGTACTGGATGAATTGGCAGAAGGACCTCAGGTCAGCACTGCATTTTTTGATAGAACTGTTAAAGAAAACATTATGGTTTTTCTGGTGTACATATTATTTTACATTGTACATCTGTGTAAATCACAAAACTGATCTAAAACGACTTATTGTCCATATATAAAACCTTTTTGTAAACCCATTGTATTGGGGGTAGGTAAAAATTGGTTATTTTCAAAGCATTGATGCCTCCAATGCAAGATAGTAAATTCATGCATGAATCAATGAAAATACAACTTCGAGTGAGGTTAATGATGATGAGGGCAAACTAATATAACATGGTGAAAAGCTCTTAAAAATTTGCTATGCATAATGTTTCTCATTTAAAATGAGGAACTTGTGGACTGCATAAAACAATCTTGTAGTTGCATAGTGTGTCCTGAGGGTGGCAGTATATACTTTCTGATTGCTTGTTCACTACGTGCCAATGTATATCATATAGTCCCTTTGGTCTTTCCAGATACTGGTAGGGTCAAGTACAGGTGGGTGGCTGATGTTGCTGGCAGCAATAGCACGGCCAGAGAAAATAGCTGCTCTCGTGGGCATCTCTACTGCAGCTGACCACATCGTGACATCATTTAACTCTCTTCCACTGGAGGTGAGACTACAACATAACAGTTATAGAAATTGCTGTTTAACCCTTGTGCTATCCTCAAAGGGATACAGAGGGGTACAAATGAGGTTAAAAACAGTTTCCAAATAAATAAAGTGCATAAACACCACAAGGCACACGAAGAACGGAGACAATGTAAGGCCAAGTCACATGGCTGTTATGTGACCGGGTCTAATGGACCTATATATCTTTTGGTCCATTTGACCCGGTCACATTTTTACCCCTCTGTATCCGTTTGAGGATAGGACAAGGGTTAAATTCTATATATTTTTTATTTTTATTTTCAGATGTATATTTATTTGTGTTTTTAGTATTTAAAACTGTAATCAAATGTATTATTTATCAGTTGCTTTTTCCTCTCCTTATACACAGACACGAAAAGAGTTTGAAGAAAAAGGAGAGTGGGTGTTACCTACAAAACACTCAGAGGAGGGGTTTTATAAGTTTAACATGGACTTTTTACGTGAGGCAGAAAATCACTGTGTTCTCCAGAGTCCCATCCCCATCACCTGCCCTGTCCGCCTCATTCATGGGCTCAAAGACGAGGATGTCCCCTGGCACATCTCCATGCAGGTGGCTGAGCGTGTCCTTAGTCCAGATGTCGATGTCATCTTAAGGCGACATGGTCAGCATCGTATGTCTGAGAAGGACGACATCAAGCTTATGGTGTACACCATTGATGATCTCATAGACAAGCTAACCACAATGGTTTGAGAGAGTGAGCCTCTGGGCTGCTATGGTGAAGGACTGTGAAAGCTGTGAATGCAGCCCTCGAGGGAATTACCAAACAGCACCTTCCTCTACCAAATATGACCTGTACCCCTCTGTTTACTGTTATTTTTTCAATGTTACAGAAAAGGAACCTCCTGCCCCTCACACCTAATATTGCAATGTATATGTATGTAATTGAGGATACCTGAGTGCTATGTTGGTAAGCTTTTACTTGGTCTGCCAATGCCCTGTCTTTTCCACTGTTCTTGTTTTGAACAGCTTTTTATTCAGTTTTAAGTAGATACATAGTTTTCTGTGCCTTTTTTAATCTGTGTATCTGTTTGGCCAATTAAAGCTCTGCACATTGAAACAAATCAGGGTTTTGTGTCTGATAAAGGCTAATACGAGACTAAACATGAGGGGAAAAAAATCAGCATTTAAACATGCGGTGCAGAAAAATATCTGTGGTGTGGACTTCCAGCGAAATACCTCCTGAAAGACTATGGGACTGTTGATGATTAACAAGTAATTGACTACAAGTATGATTATGCTCAGTGATCTGAAAGCAGCCAGTTAGTCTGTCAGGTCTGCTTAACTGGTGTGGCGACCTTTACTTATGTATGATCTATGTAGTGTGTGGTCTTTGTGTCCTTCCACTAAGATCACACATATTTATGGGATGGTACAGCACTGTCTGATGAACAATATATGAGGGAAAAGGTCAGTGCATATGCAATGTTTAACATTGTTCTTTTGTGTACACTACCATTCAGCCAGAAAGATAAGTAAATTAACATTAAACCCAAAATGAAAGACCAGAAGTTGAATATCCATGATGTTTGCAAGGCTATTCAGAGTATGATACAGCCGTAGGCATAATAAAAGGACAGAAATAAAAAAATATATATTTATATTACTCCTATTGGTAGGGTATCGTTTTATATAATATAGTAAGCTACAGTCAAAATGTCACAAGAAAGATCGATGTTGCCACAGTTATTGATTCTGCCGATTGCTGCGTATATAGGCCAATATTCCACTGTCCGGGAGCGTTGTCACGTCGCGTTCAGCTGTGGTCCTCTCTAGGGACCCCTTCCGGACTCAGGGATATAAAGCGTGAGTTTCGCCCCTCCCGGACCATTTGAGCTCAGCGTGGCCCGATGCGCCTCCGCTGCGCTTCATGGATGCTTCGGCAGTAGAGCATCCTCATCCTTGCCCCGCTCGGAGGAGAGCACACTGAAACAGTAACGGGACGTGTGGAGACATATCTTTGCAGTAAGTAAGCTGTACATATTGAACACACGCTTGTTTTGTATTTTAATGATACGTGACGCAGTGTCGCAGCCAGGACGCGAACATTTTTACGCAACGGCCCGTGGCTGTTTTAACATTTTTTGCAAATTGCTGAATGTAGCTGTTGTGCTGCTGGATAAATTCAGTAGTTTTAAATGTATTCAAGGTGCCGAAACAGGACAGTTGGACCTCAAGGAAAGTCAGAACAATGTAGCCAGTAGTTCATTCAAATCTTGAATGTGCCTCTTAATGTGATCAGTGCTTATTGCAGTGAATCCTAAATATAGAACAGAGTCTGTATCAGTATACGTTTTGAAACATGAAACGTGTAATAGGTTGGGTTAGACTTACAAAGGCACTATTACATTATTTAATTCACGTCATGACTTTCCACTGGAGGTCATACTTTCAGCATCAGCCAATAGCCTACTACTCATGGCACATTGGACTCTTGGTTACCATAGCAAAAGAGGGTGTGTCTTGTGCGAAGCAGCTTCCAGGGACCCCACCCTTCTCTGCAGATGGTCCAGGTCAGGACACTGGCCCAGCAAAGACAGAACATGATGATGTCCACTTAACCCCCATCTTTGCTTTCTTCCAGGTCTATTTAGTGTAACAGGTAGAGGGCTGCCATGGCTAACAGAGGGCCCAGTTATGGACTGAGTAAAGAAGTGCAGGAGAAAATTGACCAGAAGTATGATCCCGATTTAGAGCAAAAACTGGTGGATTGGATCATGGCTCAGTGCGGGGGGAACCTGGACAAGCCACAGCCGGGCAAACAGAACTTCCAAAAATGGCTGATGGATGGAACAGTAAGTGGCTTCAGTGCAGGCACTTAAAATAGACTGGTGTTCAATTATTAAGAGACTAGAGAGACCTGTAATATTTTAAGAGTTGAATGTAAATGCTTTAAAGAAAACAAACCTGAATTTTATGGTAAAGGCAAATGTGCAATTCATAAGGATTACGTTTAGAAATTATTTTTTGTTTCAGACATGCAACCGATTAGCAGATGAATTAGACATAAAAAATTAACTAAATCTAGGATTTAACCTGGACTAGACCATGGTTAAACCAGATTTAGAACTGGACCAAACCCAGCCTGGGCTCAGAAAAAACAAAACAAAACAAAACCTCTACAAGTGTTAGCACATCCATAGTATATGCTTAAATTTAGGATATTTTACAACAGCCCTACTAATTTTATTGTGATGAGGTGTCATTTTACTATGTTGTTTTATGTCTTTACAAACCTTAAACCCTTTACTTGTCAGTTTATAATGTCCAATCAGAACAAATGAGCTGTCTGCCTTTGAGAATGCTGTGCTTCGTTTTGCTTCAGTCAGTGCATCAGCTTAATGTAATCACGCTTGTGTATTCTTCTTCCTTGTGCCAGATCCTCTGCCGACTCATCAACAGCCTTTATCCGAGAGGAAAGGAGCCCATCAAAAAGATCCCAGAGACGCAGATGGCCTTCAAACAAATGGAGAAAATATCACAGTTCCTCCAGGCTGCTGAAGCTTATGGTGTCACCACAACAGACATCTTTCAAACTGTGGATCTATGGGAAGGTGATGTTACTTTAGCGTGGCAGCGTTAGTCATGTTTTTTATTTCATTTATACACTTTGAGATTTATTATGATTAACATTTAATATAATTGGCTAGGAAAGGATATGGCCGCAGTTCAAAGGACACTAATGGCTCTTGGGAGTTTGGCTGTGACCAAAGATGATGGACATTACAAAGGAGATCACGACTGGTTTCACAAGTAAGTTTATAAGGTACATGATTAGTTAGTCTTGTTGAGTATATTTATCAAAGTGGTGTGTACAAGTATGCTAGAATGAGAGTAGACATGTTACGATGCAGTAATAATAGCAACAAAGTTGTATGATTTAGAGCACTAAGGAATTTATTGAAAATATGCAAGCTTATGAAGATCTTCATAAAAGGATGATTTGATCAGGAATCAGTGTCTTAAAGGTATCTTAAAAAATACATAGTGCAGCTTTTTTAGTCATGGGTCTCGAATGTTCCACAGTACAGCATTTAACTTTTTTATCTCCATAAAGACAAGCAAAATGCAACCAGGCCGACAGGTCAGATCTGAAGTGAGCAACTTCAACTTCAACATAACTGAATGACAGAAATGTTTAATGCTATGCATTTCATTCCATGCAACACAATATCATCTCCATGGAGATAAGCCAGCAGCAGACCTCATCCAGAAAGTTACATAGTGCACCTTTCAATTCCCTAGTCAGAGACCAGGACAAATGTTACGAAGTCAGATGTTTGTATACTTTTTCTCAATAGCCACATACTGAATTTATCTAAGTGAAAAAATAAGAAGTAGAATGAAAATAAAACTTTACAAACATATACTTAAAGGATCACTTACAGCCCCAAACCCAAAACACAAAATTCTGGCTTCTTGAAAATACCCATTGGTTTGTAACATTTGAAAAAGCCAAGTCATAGTGACCACTAACCACAAAGCTGGCTGTTCAAGCCCCCTTTTAATCAGGGCATAATGTCATTATGTCTTAGGGGAAAAACACTTCACAAAATCTTCCTCCGGTGCCTGGTTCAATGAAGTATAACTACGTTAGTGCTTAGAAAATTATCATTTTGCCCTGATGAAGACCCTATAAAGGTCGAAGCGCATTGGTATGGTATATGTTGATTACTTTTTAACTTCATCAGTGCATCAGAACAATTCTCTCTCCAATAGATCCTTGAAGAGCAACTGATTTTGTTACACTGTAGGCTCTACTGATGTGTCACCATTTACACTTTTGGAAATGCATTCACAATTGATATTAAAAAGGACATATGTAAATGTATGTGTAATGTGTCTACGTATCCTCTACTGTTTGTGTAGAAAATCCCAAGGCTACAGACGAGAGTTCACAGAGGAGCAGCTACGCCAGGGCCAAAGCCTGATTGGGCTGCAAATGGGGAGCAACCGTGGTGCTTCCCAGTCCGGTATGACAGGCTATGGTATGCATCGTCAGATAATGTAGACTTAAGACCACTCTGACTACCTAACCGTATTTAACAACTCCTCTGCTTGTAGCTCTTATTTTTACTAACACCACAAGTGTTGTAGCCCCAAAGCCTTCCTCTCGCTATGCTAACCTCAACTTCCCTGGAATTGCTGCTTTTTTAAACTAAATATTTTAAATGATGTCAGATTATTAACACCAATCAATGCTGTTCACTGTTACTTTCTTGCCTAGTTTATGCACAGGCACACCAAGATTTCCAAATAAGTCTTGTAAAAGCCATAGCATGCTTTGTGTATTACCATAGATGTTAATGCAGGTATTTAACATCACACATTGGAATAATACAGTTAAACCCAGTGAATGATATTGCTATCTTGTCTGAGGACCTCACATGTTGCTTGGTTATGACGACAACACATGGGTGCTAATCAATTAACCTCATGCAAAACTAATGAATTTAAGTCAATGCACTGTTATATTTTGTTTATAATGTTTTATTTATTTATGTGCAGTAGCCAAGATGATTTGTCAATGGGTGACATGTGGAAAATAAGATATTGCTTGAATGTGCACTAATGTGTCTTATTTGGTATATTTTGGAATACATCTTTAAATGTCTGTGGTCACTCTGACTGATTTTGAAAATGTAATTAAATGCCAGTCCATATCATGTTGCTCAATGTCCCTTTTTATTGCTGGATTGACTGTGTGCGTGTGTTTGAGTGTTTATGAAGGTTTTGCTCTTATCTCTGGTTCATGCTCCGGCCCCTCCCACACGCCCCTCCCTCCTGTGTCTACTCATGTGTACAATCTAATAAAGGGGCACATGATGGCACAGTCGCTCGGGTAACAGACAGATTTTTCATGATAAAGCTAGTCAGACTGCCTCCATTAATGCCAAGCGTGTGTATAAAAATGACTAATAAATAGGAAAGTTTTGTTCTGATAATTCTTTGAGTCTTAGTTGGCTTGCAAAAAGTATTAAATATGCATTGCGAGTATGTGAAATTACAAATCCTCTAGTGACACTCTGTGAATCTTTGCATGTCCTCTAAGACCTTAGTTTATATTTACCTTTACTTAGAACATAGGTGATGTGTAACTGGCAGGGTCAAAAGAAATAAGTAAACCAGAAACTCAGCCCACCAATAAAAAAACCTTGAGGACCAGCACATTCTTGTATTTTGGGATAGTGCACTTCATTTTCAGTGACAGCTTTTTGATTTGAATAGGGATATGTTGGACAGATCTTGCTCACAAAGTGAAATATCACATTTGTGACAAAATGGAAAGCAAACTTTTATATCTGAGAGTTTATGCTACATTGGTTTTACTGTTTGCTGTCAGAGGTGTTGCACAAGACGAAATTCAGAGTAAAGGTTGTATTTGTGGATATCCTGGGATACCGGGAGACCCAGGACACAATGGGATGCCAGGTAGAGATGGCCGGGATGGACTCACAGGCGAGAAAGGAGATAAAGGTGGGTCTCTATAATTTAATACAACTGTATCAAAAATAATATTGAATATGTTCTTAGGAGAAACTGGTTCTATTGGATCACAAGGAATTGATGGCCAAAAGGGAGACAAAGGGGACAATGGTATTTATCAATTATAAATATATTATGAATAGGAATTTTATCTCAACATTGCATATGTAATTTTATTCTGTGTATTTCTTTCCTATAGGTGTCGTTGGCCCAGCTGGACTCAAAGGTAAAAGGGGGGACAATGGAGAAAAAGGACCTCCAGGTAAAATGGGCCCCCAGGGGGTTCAGGGGCCCATAGGCCTTAAAGGAGACCAAGGGGAGATTGGACTGCCAGGACCACAAGGACCTACTGGGGCTGCTGGGCCCCCAGGACCAGAGGGTCCGAAAGGGGAGGTTGGTCTGAGAGGGGACAGGGGTATTCAGGGCCCACTGGGGCCTCCTGGTCGTCCAGGGCCCAAAGGGGAAATTGGGGTTCCTGGACACAAAGGCAACATTGGCTATCGCGGGGAGAGAGGATCTCGAGGTGATAAGGGTGATAAGGGTGAGAAAGGAGAAGCATTTGCAATATTTAAGAGTGCTTTTTCTGTGGGACTCACTGCACAAACTAAACTCCCAGCAGCCAATGCACCCATCCGGTTTGACAAGATTATTTACAATGTACAGAATCACTATGACCTACAGACAGGGAGATTCACATGCTCTGTAAGAGGAGCTTACTATTTCACCTACCACATCACCGTTTTCTCCAGAAATGTGAAGGTGGCCCTTGTTAAGAATGGGGCAAAGATCATCCATACAATGGATAACTACCAAAGCAGCGAGGACCAGGCGGCAGGAGGCGCTGTACTGCACTTAGAAGTTGGGGACAAGGTGTGGCTGCAGGTGGCTGGAGGGGAGCTCTTCAATGGACTTTTTGCTGATGAAGATGATGACACCACCTTCTCTGGGTTTTTAATTTTTGCAGATGAATAAATATTGTTTCTGCTCTGGTAAATCTTTTGACAGTTGAATGTGTGAATTATTCTCGCATGGTCAAATATAGCCTGACTTTACTTCTAGTCTATATTTAGGCTTGTTTACTTTCTTGACTCACCAATAAAGAGAAAGTACTTAGCCTGTGGGCTGTTCTGGTATTTAGGGATGGGCAGAACACAACAAATACCTTGTGAGTAATTGTTTGGTATGATACAGTCACACTACAGGAGGAAGAGCGCAGCGGCATCTGGAAGGTCCAGTCTTTTTGTCTTCCAGAATAGCAGCAGGAGCACTTATTTTCCCCTTCAATGAAGTGCGTCTGGGGGCGGGGTTACTGAGACCTGGTGAGTGTTCATTGGGTCTTAATTGAATGGTTTTTCTGTGGTTAACCAATGCCCACAGGCTTGACCACAGAAGCCCCGCCCCCGCGCAAACACTGCAACAAGTGCATTAGTGATGCTGGTGAAGTCAAGCCTCAAGAAGAAAGATCTACTTTTAATGGGGACCAACAACGGAATTGTTATCTTTTCTCAACTAAATGTATGCTAGATTTCATTTTAAGTTCGTAATTTGGGATATTTATACTTATCTTGGCGTTTTTTTTAGTTGATTTTGCCCACACCAAGGTTTCGCTTTTCTGGAGAAGTTTTATCAGTGAGCCGTATGCTAAGTTGCTAACTCTGTGTGTTCAAGCAGTGAGCCAGCCATTTCTCTGGCTGTGTTGCGGTGAAACTAGGAGACGCATTTCTTCCGTAACCAGCATGAGTCTGCGACACGGCGGTGAGTGAGAGAGGTGGAAAACCTTTGCGCCATGGAGCGAGTTTGGGGACTTTACCATGGATAAACAACAAAAGCGCAAAAACTGCAGCTCTGTTGATGTTGAGAAAAGGTGGATTGCGGGATAACGTGGGCGACTATGAGCAGGGTAAGTCAAATATTCTTCTACTCTATAGACACAGTTTGAAGTGTTCTTATCCTAAACTTTTTGTAGCTGCGGGAGAGGTTCAGATGTGTTCTTGGATAAATGGGACCAGAGGGGGTTATTGTGGCGCATTACGCTCCCTGGTTGTTATAGTGATGTGGGAGATACCAGGCTGTGCGGGGAGTTGGTCAGAAGGGGCTGTGAGATTACAA
Organism: Boleophthalmus pectinirostris; assembly: GCF_026225935.1. Taxonomy (NCBI): domain Eukaryota; kingdom Metazoa; phylum Chordata; class Actinopteri; order Gobiiformes; family Gobiidae; genus Boleophthalmus; species Boleophthalmus pectinirostris. The sequence continues at coordinate 21,263,728 of NW_026571070.1, forward strand.
TGTTGTCAATTAACGCCAATAACAAAACAAAAAACAACTGTAACTCATATTGTTCTTTTTCATTTTTATATATTCAATTTTATTTGCCAGTGTTTTGTCAAACATTGCTTTCAGTTTATATACTTTATTACTTTATATACTTTATTACTTTCGTTACCAAGCCATCTGCTTAACTAATGTGTGAACCACTTGTTATAATTGAAAGGGTTTTTAATCTTCTTTATTCAGTTCTATAGTTTTTGTTGTCAAAACCCCAAAACGGTGTGGCTATTGATAACTGAGGCAGGAGTGTTTTGTCAGGTCTTGTGATCCCTACACAGTGTGTGGTGTTAGATTTCAGGTTGTCTGCCTCTATGACAGCCCACTGCAGATCGGGTGAGTGGGACACTCCCAGCTTCGGCCTGTACCTGGGCTTCCCACGCTTTTATAGCCAGAGGAGCAACCCTGCTCCCTGTTTCTGAGTGATCAAAAATGAGGAACTGGGTCAAGGCCAAACGTGACACCTCACTGAGGAAACCTGACCTGGACTACTACAGCTCATAGCTCACCTAGACCTAGAAAAGCATACGTGTCTATGCATATCTACTGTGACAAATGACATCATTCATCTTCAGGTGTGGAATGCTGCTTTTGAGCCCCTGAAATCCAGAGTTCACATAAGCCAAAATCCCCCACAGGGAGTTTACAAGGCTTGAGTGTCACTTTCTGTTGCAGCTCAATAGCCTGGTTGTCTCCCTGATTAGGCTATCATGTGTAGATGAAAACAGTCCTATACAGAGACTGGTAGAGCTCTTCTAATCAGATTATTACTGCTTTGGAAGAGGTATAGCATAAAGGCACATTCAGTCTTTTTGCTTCTCATCTTGGGAGGGAGTGTTGTTTTGTAATAAATGGAAATTTTATTCAAATTTGTATCATTATAAAATGTTGTATCCTACCCACAAATTGTGCAAACCAAATTACAAACACATTGGCGTAAACTGTTCATCATAGATGTCACTCTACATGATCTACAGTTAGCACTGATTAAAGCTAATCAATCAAGTCTGTTGTTTAAGATGCTGGCTGCTGTCAGCCACTGGTTAAAAAGAAAGTTTGTTGCTTGAGGCCAGTCTGTGGTAGAATGTGGACATGTATTGAGAATGATGGGAACATTACTCCCTTGTCCTCCCTGTCTGCTCATCTAATGCTGACTTCATTTTAGACTAATGAGTTTGATCCTTCCCTAAGGCGGGACATGCCTCTGCACAGGTGAACTATGGGAAGAGGGTCATTTTGCACTGTTCGTTTATGACTTCTTGCATAACTGCCTGGAGGATCTAGCCAAACAGGAAGGGAGTAAATGTTTTAAATGTAATCCTCTTCTTTCTATGCAGTGTGTTTTTGAGAGTTGGAGGAATGCTCCTGTCGCACATGTGTTTTGAGAGTGCATGTTTTAGATTATGTCTGTTTATGTTTGTGGAACTCATTGTTGGTACTTGCCCATACTCAGTGCTGGGAGTCTAATCTGTGCTTGGCTCCAGTGGCCTGTGTGTGTGTGTGTGTGTGTAGGGGGGGACTTGAGCTCTTAATTAACCCTGGACCAGCCCCAGTGCTGGTCCTATGTACCATTCAACACAAGGAAGCTGACTTGTCATAATACAGCTATAGCGAATGAGTGCACAAGTGTCACCTTGACTGCTCTGGTCACCACCTGCACTGTGCCAAGCATTAGTTCAGGCCAGCTGTGACAGTTGGCACTGGGGCGATTTGGCAGAAAGGTGTTGTAGGAGGCGACAGTTGGTTAAATGTCTGATATCACTGCTTGAGTATTCAAAACAAAACCATGCTCCTTGAAACTTTTGGAATTCCTTCCATATCTCTAATCTTTGTGAAGGAATGGTTGATCCCGTCTCTTCCCAGTCCTTATTTATGACTCTGCAGCTGCAGTGGTGACCGTACAAGAAGACAATTGAAGAGAGCTGTAAAAGCAGCACATTGTTGGTGAGCTGTGTTGACTGTCTGTCAGCAGCCGTGCTTGGCAGCGGTGGCTCTGTGTTTACATAAGTCCCAGTGATGGAGAGGCTGCTTGAGCTGACAGCAGATTCCACTGAAAGTTTGATGGAGAAAGCCTGCTCCTGAAGGCGTCACTCACAGATCCTGTCCACACGGCCATCTTCAAGCTGTGTGTGTTCAGAAACATTTACAGAGATTTGGAGTACCCATAGTAAAAGTGTGTGCAATTTAGAGATTAAAATAACTATTGTTTTGAGCAGTTGCTTGAGCACTAAATGTGCTTTCCATTATCTGTTTGTGGGATCCATTTTGATGAACAAAAATGTCAGACATTTTTTTTAGCTTTGCAATTAGAAAGTGCCTGGTTGTTTTGTAGCTCTGAGATGGGTCAGGAGGGCTTGGTTTTGTCATTATACTTTTGTATTTGTATGTAGTAGCTGAAAACATTACATCATTCATTGCCTCTTTGATATTACTTAGAAAACTATTTTTAAAATACTCAAAGGAAGTTGAGACCCCAAACCTTTATCATAATCCGAGGAAAAACCGCTGGGCAAATTATTCCATTAATCACAATGGATTAGCAAGTTTCACTGCTTAGTCACAAAGCTCCACTTCAAAGTTCCTTTTAGCCTCTGCACTGACTCACACACGGACACTCGTGGGGCCTCAGTTCGCTTCTGATATTCAAATACAGCACTAAGGACAAATGTCTTACCTACAAACTTCTCTGCTCCTTCATCCATTTTTGTTTCTACAATTCTTTTTTACAGTTGCATTTATTTAGGTTTTATTTAATTGTAGCCCCACTAGCAAAAAAGCAGTTGCTACTGGATCTCAGAAAAATTGTACCATTTCTGTTTCACAGTATATTTATCACGGACTCCATGCTCTTGTGTTTCAGGATGAACAAAAGGACAGAGTCTCGTCCATAAACGAAGACTCTTTTGTCCAAACCTCCAGAGCTGACCCTGTGATTCGCAGTCGTCCCCTCAGTGACCTATATCCATTTCAGAGCAGTGCTGAAAGAAACGCCCCCTATCTGCTGTCTGGATGTGGTGCCCTGGTCCAGCCTGTGATTGTAGGTCCACACACAGAGGAAAACCGATCCAATGGCATCAGCACTTCAGCCTGGTCCAACCCTCTCAAAGCTCAGCCTGAGGTTAAGCCCTCCAGAATCATGAGACTCTTTTCTAGCTCCAGGAAAAGCCCCACTGCAGACTGTCCCAGCTCAGCCTGTGCTCAGGATGGCAGCAGTGGCCTGCAGTCTTGGTCAGGGATCTCAGGGCTGGGTGTTGTGGACTCATTCAAAAAGCTCCGCTCCTCTGTTCTCCAGGGCATTCAGAGCAGAGGAGCTTCAAACCTTAATGGGGAAGATGTTCTGTCATCTAACCAGGAAATGGCTAACAGCGGCGACCTTACACTAGATGCAGAAAAACGGTTTAAAAATGAAGGAGATTTTGTGACAAATGGAAACCTTTTAAACCAAAAACTAAGCCAGTGTAGCTCTGATTATGAGGACTTTGATGAGGAGGAGTATGATGAAGTGAATGGACTAACACGTAGCTCACGCTTCTCCAGGAGTATCCGGCGAGCGTATGGAGCAGGACGCATCTCTTTTTTTGATGTTGAAAAGAGTAAAGTGACAGCGGGCAGCAGGAGAGAGACTGTGGATGGTCCAAAAATAGATCATATCCAAGCTTTGTCTCAGAGAGACAACTTTAGTGAAGGCTCTAATATGAAAGTGCTGAGCAGGCTGAGCAAAAGCGCAGAAAACCTTCACATATTCAAGGCCCCTTTTAAACGCAAAGCCCCATCCCCTGGTCCTTCTTTGTTGTGCACTGATTCACAGAACAGAGGCAGGGCCAATGGGACCTCACACATCTACAGGACCTCCAGCACCTCCTCTGTGCACCTCTCTGCTGCTGACCGCAGGGGCAGCCCTGCCAAAACAAAAGGCCCCATGAGTAAACTGGTAGGCAGCATGACTGATCTATCTATGCGACGGCGGCAAAGTCCCACCCCCAGCCCCACATCTCCCACACCCATGTCCCCCCTGAGTCGCCTTCATGATGACTATTCTCGACGCTTGCCTTGTGTTCAAAGCACAGAGCGACAGCGCAGACCCTCTCCCATCAGAGCCACGGTCTTGCCTGTCCAAATTCCCCCAAAAAATTACAACAGCATTCACCAAGTCCTCATCAGCCCTGTGAATTTGAGAAACTCAGAGAAAACAGACCTGTCATCCCCAGGTCCTCTCTGTGAGTCAGTGAGTCCATTTTCAAATAAAGATTCTCATCACATGGAGACATGGGAAGTACCTCAACTGGAGATGCGTGAACAAACAAGCATCAAAGACCTCACCGTCATGTCACTACCCAACCAAGTACGTACTTTAAAGGGCCTATATAACACTATTTTCTTCTTATTATCATGTTTCCTCAACAAAAAACATACCCGGAGTTGTGTTTTGTTCCTTTCACACAAACCATGCATATTTAGGTTGAGTTCTTCTCTCAAAAGGAAAATGCTCTATTCCAACCTGTGATGCCATTTGGTAATACAGGAAGTGCCCCACTGTGTTTTTAAACTCCATACACCTTCATTAGAATCAATGGATAATTTCATCCCTAGATTTGCCCATCTCTACTGAACAAAAGGTAAAAGGTAGATGCTAATTTGAAAACTACCTCTTCATGACATCACAAGGTGGAACAGAGCATTTAGAGCTTTTGAGATATAGACAGACAAAAGGGTCACTCAAAAATGTGAAAGAAACTACAACTCCAGGTATGTTTTTCAGGAGGTAATAAAACAATAATGAGGTAATTTACCATAATATAGGATCATTAAACTCATGATAAGGTCTTTTGGCAAAATCAGAAAAGTACAAAAAATATTTGTTTGCCTAATAAATTTGCATGTAATAATGCAACAAACCAATAATTTTTATTATTTTCTTTTTACTTTTTCACCAATACATTAGTCTATCGTCATCGTTTGACAGAGAAAATCTATGAATTATTGTATATGTATGCAAACAGTATAATAATTATATCCCAATTATGTCCCTTTGAAATAATTATCTCTAGTTCAGCTGGTCATTTTATACAGTGAGTGATCGTTAAATCCTGCTTGAAAGAATAAGTCCCTTGTGGACGTGCGCTTTGTCAGCACGGGACCACTGTCCTGTAGAGCACACTGTAGTTTTGCTGGTTACAAAGTCTTCTTCAATAACAAATAAATAATAATGACATAATTGCTGCAGTCTTCCGCTTTCTGTCTGCAGAGCTTGTACTTATTGATATAGGGCTTTTGACTTGACAGTTTGCCTTCTCAGTGCAATGTTAGAGACGCCCTAAAGGAGTTCCATCGTTAATGATTAGACCATGTTTCTGATTAGTAATCCTTGTACTCAAATGCTTCATGGTCTTGTGGCTAAAGCTAAGCCAAGCCCCGCCTCCCCTCACCTTGTGCCTCTAACTGAAGCTCAAGGAGTCAAAGTCCGAACCTGCGGCCTAGGACAGTTTGGAACCCTATGTGGATTTACGGGATCATAAACATGCAGGGACAGTTGTAATACTATCTGAGATTTTGGAGGCAAGAAACTGACTTGAGATCGAAAGGGGAAATGTCAGAGATGTTGACTTTAGAGTTTAAGAGAGATCCGTTGTCCTAGAGAGAGTTCCGCTGGGACAATGGTGCTTGTCTACTGTGTGCCTTTCCGCTGTATATGTCAAGAACCAGACTCAGACAGAGGAGTCCCAGAGGTGAGGACTGTAGCTGCTTTAGTGAAAATGGCAATATTTCGAGATAAGTGACTGCTGATGTTTGATTGGCCTTCCAGTACTCCCTGAAAGAGTATGAGTATGAGCAGTTAATTGTGAAATATTTATAGAGTTACTTCTGCTGCGTTTGTTTGTCTTTGATAAGCATGTAGCCTGCTTGTGTTCAATAGCATGGGCCAATCACTGTGTGAAGTATTGTATAAAATCAACTTTCTCACGACACTCCTGATACACTTCATTCAAATTCATTTCAGTTCCAACCGGCCGGCAGAATCTACTTTGTTTTTTTATGACTCTTTTCTCTTCGTTTCTGATTAACTAATGCTTTGCCCAGCAAGCACAAATTCTGCAATGAGGTGCATACTATGTCTTTAAACACATCAGTTTTTTTTTTTACAATCTTTTAAATTTTACTTTTTTCCTAGGTGACATCAGATGAACATGGGAAGGAAACCCTTCTTCAATATGAGGAACCCTCCCTCACGCCCAGCAGCACCCCTCCTGTCTCTCCCATGAGCCTCTGTGACTCATCCATATCTCCCACAGATGGGCCCGCGTCTCCAACAGACGGGCCCACTGCAGACACCTCAGTGCAGCGCAGGAGACGAGGGAGGCATCCCAGGCTGCGGCCATTCTCTGACTATGGCCAGCTTTCACAGAAGCAGTGTATTCCTGAGGAGCTGCTATGTGAGAGGGCAAATGGCATGTTGCCCGATTGTAATGGTAAAAATGTGTGTGAAGCAGGCAAAAGCACAGAGGACTGCAGTATGGACAGTGATGCTCATCTGACCAGACCCCGACCCATTTCAGTGATTGGAGTCCTGGATGCGTTTGATGTAGATGAGAAGGGTGACCAGCCTCCCTCTGTAAGAATCAAGTATTTTTACTTATAATTGCAGTTGTAATATTCACACATTATGTATCTTTCAAGGATAAAGAGCTGAGATTTGAACATTTGTTTAATTAATTTAAACCAAAGAGATTGCTAATCAGTTCTAATCTGTGGAAGTACAAAGTGAATCATGCACCCTGTTAATTTTAAATATAAAAAAGGATAATAGTTGTTGATGTAATTTCCTTTCTGTCTCAGCCACTTCCCCGTCCACCCATCCCATCTCATCGGGTGCCCCCCTATAGAGCAGTGTCTGCCAGGTTTCGCCCCTCAGTCATGTCCCAGAGCACCCCCATTGGTCTGGACCGTGTTGGACGGAGGAAACTCCACAGAGTGCTCAGTGGTGAGAGGCAGAGCTGCTGTGAATATCATGTGTTGATACTATTTCAGATTTGGTCTGACTTCATAAAATCGATGTTAATATAATCATTCATAGATACTGAGTTCATAATTGTAATAATTGTGCACATTATTGCATTCCAGATGGCATGTCAGAATGTTCAGCAACTCTTGATGACAGCGTGAGTGAAGAGGAAGAGGAGGGGAGTTTTGATGAGCTCACTGATGTCACTCCGTACTTGCAGCCGGGAGTGGAGCTCTCGGTGCTCAATGAGGTGAGGCAGAGGACGGGACAAGTGTGTATGAGGCTGTGATGCAACAACATGGATGTCAACTCGTGCATCAGCTGTGAAAATGTTGATGTTTGTTTTGAGTTGTTACATAACTGTTCATAAATTAACTGTGGCAGTGCACTCACGTCTAGACATAATCCCACATGTTTTACATGGGTTTATGCTTCTTGTAATTGTAACTTTATCTTATCTGTGTGTTTTTCAGTGGATAATCTCTGGTCATGCCGTGTATGCTGAAGCTCTCTGGGATCATGTGACCATGGAGGAGCAGGAACTGGCCTTTAAGGCTGGAGACGTGGTCCGTGTCCTGGATGCGTCCCACAGCGAGTGGTGGTGGGGCAGAGGTGCTGACAGGGAGGCCTGGTTTCCCTCATGTTTTGTCAGAGTAAGTGTACTGCTGACCTCCTGTTTGTGTGTCTTTCTTTAGTGAAGAAAGAAACTGGCTTGGCTCCAAACAAACTCATGTGGCTCTCTTGACATGCTGTGGAAAAGTGAAGTTGGAGTTGCTCAAATGATTTCTGTGGCAACACAACTGATTGACAAGACTCAAATAAACCATGTTACTGTGGTGATGTTTTGATTGACAGGTTAAATGATTGGCAATTTGTTGACTTACTCAACTTGTATAGAAGGAGCTTTAGCATAAAACAACACACCATAAAAGTTTTAGAGTAACAAAGTGCTTCTTCTTTTTCTGGTGCACCCCTCTATATTGATTTTAAAAATGGACATATCCCACATTTTTAGTAGCCCTGGTATAAAATGTTTGAATTCTAAAACTATTTTTAGGTGCGCGTCAACCAAGAAGACTCTAGCACAGAGAGTGTAGAAAGTGTTGCAGATCAAGAAAATCCAGCTTCTACAGATTTCCACAGCACCCACCACAAGGAACAAATGAGAACAAACGTGGTCCAGGAAATCATGAACACAGAGCGCATCTACATCAAGCACCTCAAAGACATCTGTGAGGTAATCACAGCAGCGTTTTACAAATATCTTATGAAAAGCATTTCTTAGGGTCGGACTACATCCAAGTAATTTCCCTTGTGGATCAATAATGTTTATCTAAATCTAAGTCCTGTCATTTTCAGGGTTACATTCGCCAGTGCCGTAAACATCCAGATATGTTTACAGAGTCACAGCTGAAGACTATCTTCAGTAACATTGAAGATATTTACAAGTTTCAGAGACAGTTTCTTAAAGATCTTGAGAAACAGTATAATAAAGACCATCCCCACCTCAGTGAGATTGGCTGCTGTTTCCTACTGCAGGTACATGATTATAACATGTATTTATTATTTAAGATCTAGACATATTTGACATATCAGACGTATCTTGACATAATATTGATATTATATGTCATTATATTTTTTCCAATTCAGGGGGAGGGCTTTTCAATCTACTCTGAGTACTGTAACACTCACCCTGCAGCCTGTGCTGAGTTGCAGCGCCTCATGAAGTCTGGGCGTTATAAGCACTTTTTTGAGGCCTGTCGGCTACTTCAACAGATGATTGACATTTCAATAGCTGGATTCCTACTAACTCCTGTACAGAAAATTTGTAAATATCCTCTGCAGCTGGGAGAACTGCTTAAATATACTCCTAAAAGTCACAGGTAAAGGACAATGTGTTTACACAGGGCAGAAAATATATCTTATAAGCTTATTATAAATGTTTGTTTTTTCACATATTACCTCACAGTGACTATAACGGAGTGAGTGAAGCCTACGAGGCCATGAAGAACGTAGCCAGTCTCATAAATGAGAGGAAGAGGAGGCTGGAAAGCATTGACACTATTGCTCACTGGCAGGTGTCTATTCTGCACTGGGAGGTGAGTTTGGGTCTAGTTAGTGTATATAATAGTACGTACGTTATAATACATCTACACGTTTGTCTGTGTGACTCATGAAAATGTTTTGCAGGGACCAGACATTTTGGAGCTCAGCTCTGAGCTTATTCACTTTGGTGAAATGACTCGAATTGTCCGTTCTGGCAAAATGCAGCAGCGCAGCTTCTTCCTGTTTGACCACCAGCTGGTATTCTGTAAAAAGGATGTTCTGCGCAGAGACCTGCTGCACTACCGTGGGCGCTTGAACATGGATCAGACTGAGGTGCTGGATATGGCAGATGGACGGGATTCCGACCTGGGACTGACCCTGAAGAACGCCCTGCGCCTGAGAAACGCCTTCACACTGGAGTTCATGTGCATGCTCTGCTGCAGAAAGGCCCAGGAGAAACAGAGGTGGCTAGAGGCCTTTTCCAAAGAGAGACTTAGGGTCAAGGAGGACCAGGAGATGGGTGAGTGAGCCTAGATGTTTGTGTAATTAAAGTATCACTGAACACAGTTTACTGCAAATGTATTCCTTTATCTTTATCAGGAATGGAGTTCAGTGAAGAGCAACGAAAACGGGCCATTGTGAATGCCAGAAGAGCCAAACAGGGGAAGTTTAAATGTGAGCCACATTATTTCTGATCATATTATTTCCTCTTGTTTTGGTAGTAGTTACTGTTTTCACGTTCACCCTGCAGCTCTTGGATACTCATCGCCTCATCACCAGAACATCCTGCCCCTGCATCAGCGCCACGTCACCATCCCGCCCAGCGTGCCCCAGCAGCAGGTCTTCTCATTGGCTGAGCCGCCCAAGAGGAAGCCTTACCACTTGCTCTACAGCATCACCCGCAATGCCTTTTTCCGAAAATGAAGATACTTTTGTTTGTCCTCCATCTTTATCTGTACCGTCCTTGAAGTCACATGAACACTTTATATTTGTCGATTTTGCCTGTGAATGTATGTGAAGTTGTGCCTTAAGTGTTGTCTTTTTGTTGCTTGTTTATGTCCATTTTACTGAGAAGCTGCTCACACGCCCCACACATACCCCATCCTATGTCTTATTATTAACTCTAGATGCAGTGTTTTAATGTTGTCCTTTGGTTTTAGTGTATTTTACGAAGGCTGGATCCTTTTTGTTGTGAGTTTTCAGCTCTAAGCAAACCAAACAGCCAAAGGATAATCAAATTACTTAATAATGGTTAACATTGTAAATAAAACTCTTGTACAAACATCATTTGGTAAAAGTCTCTACATTTTACACTTGCCAGAACAGCATAGTCTTCCTCAACATAAGTATAATAGCAACATAATATTATTCTCCAATGCTATACCTTAATGAATTAATTATTAGTAATACGACATAGGACTAAACCAGCTAAGATCTCTTTCCCTGTTACCTGGCTGTGCTGAGCGATCAGGTTTCACACACCCGTTACAAGTTAGGCTCAGTGTGCTGTCTGAAATCACCCAGTCCACACGGCTAATAGACGATCAAGATCCTAAAGCAAAATATAAGTGTAATAATGTTGCTGGGGTCTCAGTGATGAAAGCGTGAGGGTTTTTGTGTCATGTCTGTGTCATGGGTGAGGAGAACGAGGAGAACAAAGAGAAAGCAAGTGGAGGCGAGGATACAACTTCACAACAGGACACAGCTAGTGTGAGTACTGCTACTATCACAATGTATTATGATGTGTTTATAGGTTACCTCAAAAGATTAAAGGTGCACTATGTAACTTTGAGGGGAGTCTGCCACCTGCTTGTTTCCATGGTTATATTATTACTCTGCTTGCAGTGTTCCACAGTATTGCTACATCTGTTGGTCTGTTGGTCTAAAGGTGAGCAGGCTCACCTCTCAGCAGATCTGAGCTGCAATTTGTTTTAATATGCCATACTGTGGAACATTCTAGACAGAGCAATAGCATCAAGTAGATGGCAGGCCCTCCACCAAAAAAGTTAGATAGTGCTCTTTTATAATCTAAAAAGTAACATGTCATGTAGATGTAATCAACCAAAGTCTTGAAATGCTTGAATACTATAGCAGTTGGTAGATTTTGTTATAGAGTACAAAGATGACCATCTTATAATGTATTGCCACTGTGCCGTTTGGGATGACCATAATTGAATAATACATGATTGTAACTCAATGAGAGGTGTATTGCACTTGATAGTTACGGTTTGCTATTGAGCTTTCTGGTTACAAGTAACTAGGGATTAAGTCACTGGTAAGGTTGTTCACATAAAAACAATTAGAGACAACAGTTGCATTTGGAGCTGATTAGTATTGTGTGCAGCCTACTGTAATGCTACTGTCTGGCCTGGATTAGTCACTGTGATAAGACCAGAATGGAAGCAGCCAGTTTATGCTCCAATAGGCTTCAGTAATCCACTTCATCTAGCTTTCAAAGGAGATGGATGACCTTTGAACCCTGTTATACACAACTTCCCTGTTAAAGATGCCTGGTACTTGGTGATAGTAGCATCAGCTTTATATTAAATGGCAGTTATATTCAGCAGAAATAAAGCTGCCTTTTTTAATGCCTTTGTTAAATGCAGTCTAAATGTCATTTCCCATTGCATAATATTATCCTGTTTGTCTCTACTGCTTTAGATCAAAGATGTATCTGTTGAGATCTCCACCGTGGATCGGGCCCTGCAAAGGTTGTTCAGGAGGAACAGGAGGCGCAGACGGAAACCAAGCAAAGTCCCAGAGCTGTGGCTGCGTCTGCTTAACATCCCCCACATCGCTGTCATCATTGCAGCAGTCATGTTTGTGGTGGTGGTCATCATTTGGTCTCTGCTCTGGGTCTTCATATGTAAGCAGTATTTTTTATCAGTACTGAAAACCGACAGCTTTTACTTTTGCATTGTTCTCAGTTCAAATAAAATAGTGCTTTTCTTAAAGTTACTACATGCAAAGTAAATTATTTGTATAATTGAATTAAAAAAAAAATTATAATAATAATCATCATCATCTATCTAATCTTATATGCTTTTTCAGAGGCCCATTGTCGCTTTACAATTTCATGAATTATTTATTCATTCCATACTCCATAACCCCCTCCGACAAACACCATTCACTTAGGCAAGGTGGGTGAAGTGTTTTGCCTAAGGACACAGCAACAGTTTGCACTAGAGCAACTGCTGCCTCTCTTCTTGTAATGTTTATGGTTTACAGATGTGAAAAACAAAATGTATTAGTAAACACATATTATGAAAATATGCGTATTAGTCTTAACTCAAATGTATTTATATTTCTGTGGTTTTGTACATTGTTACTGCTTTGTTATTGATTGCACACTAAAACCTTACTTAACTTAATGTAATATATTTTAATAATAATAATGCAGTAGTCCTATATAATGCTTTGTTTGCATGTCTGTCCAGTTTGCAGAGAAAGCAACAGTGGAGCATATTTCGCTGGCATGTTTCGCGTTGCCAACGTGGAGTTCATCCCAGAGTACCGACAGGTCGAGTCCCATGAGTTTGCATCCATGGCGAATAAAATACAACATGTGGTACGCACTGTGTGTATATTCATTTTATGGCTGTTGCTGCTTGTCCGACATGGTTAATTGTTGGTATGTTGTAGGTGAGTTATGTGTACAAGCAGTCCTCCGTGTCCAGACTCTACAAGCAGGCTGTAATTTCAGACCTCAGGTACAGCAGATGGTAATTTTGAGTTGTCATCTTATGGATCCACCTCCCTAAATGTTGTTTGTCTCATCTGTGTAGTAACAACAACAAGGGTGGTGTCCTGGTGCATTTCTGGATGGTGTTTGTTGTTCCTCGTTTGAAGACGCCAGCCGTGTGTGAAGAGTGTGTTGGGGCCATTTTCAGGGACTCGGTCTACACCAGCCTGCAGAACCGCTCCTCTGTGGGCTATCTGCTTGGCCTACCAGTGGATCTGGACTCCATCCTCATCAACGGTACCTATTCTGCCAAATGTACTCTTACATTAAACAGTACAATGGTAGATATGAATGACAGTAGTTATTATTAGTGCTGTCATGCGATTAAAAAAATTGAGAGATTAATTAATTATGATCTGTAATTAATTAATCTAATTAATCTAATTTTAATCTCACCTAAAAATTGCTGAGAAAAGCCTTCAATTTGAGGTATTTTCATTTAAATTCATTATTACATTATTGTGGCAGATCAAAAGACTGATATAGAACAAAAAAAAAAGTGACTTTATAAAGTCATTTATTGTTTAACAAATCTCTCCAAATTGTCTGTTGAGCCAAAGTCTCCATGAATAAGAAACTGTTTGCTGTAAAGTAGCAAAGACTAGAAAATCTGAACATAATACCTTTTGTCTACTTAAAGACAATAAAAAGTCCAGTCTTTCCTTAACCATATTAAAAATATTATTGATAGAGAAATGTTTTATATATGAGATCACTGGTTTTAGTCCTTGTTTTAGTCCTGGTTTAGACCTACTTCAGTCCTAGTTTAGTCCTGGAATGGATTAATCCTGTTTTAGTCCTGGTGTTAGTTCTGGTTTAGTCCTGGTTTAGACCTGGTTTTAGTTCTGGTTTTAGTTCTGGTTTTAGTTCTGGTTTAGTCCTGGTTTATTCCTGGTTTAGACCTGGTTTAGACCTGGTTTTAGTTCTGGTTTTAGTTCTGGTTTAGTCCTGATTTAGTCCTGGTTTAGTCCTGGTTTAGACCTGGTTTTAGTTCTCGTTTTAGTTCTGGTTTAGTCCTGGTTTAGTCCTGGACTGGTTTAGTCCTGGTTTAGTCCTGGACTGGATTAGTCCTGGTTTAGACCTGGTTTTAGTTCTGGTTTAGTCCTGGTTTAGTCCTGGACTGAATTAGTCCTGGTTTTAGTCTTGGTGTTAGTTCTGGTTTAGAGGCGCACAGGAGGAAGCGCGGTTTACGCCGCGTACGCGAGAAAACACGATCCACACGCGGCTCACGGGAGCACGTCGGTGTCCACGCAGTAACTACGGAAGGAAACGTGGTCCGCGCGTTCTCAGGTTAATGACGATGATGAAGGTGTGTGTTGTGTGTGTGTGTGTGTGTGTGTGTGTGTGTGTTTGTGTGCGTGTCCCCTCATGTGGCAGGTCACTATAGGACAGTAGTGCAGACATCATGAGCCTATGCAGGTTGTTTTCACCAGTGACATTTAAGTTGTAGGCGATTTTATATTTGTTATTTTCTTTTATATTTCACGTCGAGAGAATAATTTCCAAGACACGAATGTGTTTTACCTGTGCACTGCTGACTCTTCGACTTCGTCCATTGTGCGACTGACGCCGCCAACGTTAACATAATGTTTACATCGCTCTTACTGCCGCGTTTTGTGTGGGTTTCCGGCAATGAGTGGAATTACCGAAATAAAAAAAATTATAAATGTGTTTTTTTGTGTGTGTGTGTGTGTTGTTGTCCCAACAACACATAAAAACAGGTTTTATAATAAAGCAACTCGCATACAGAAACAGTAAAGTTAGAGATTAAAAATGAGATTAACGCGATTAAAAAACATAAATATGACTGTAATTAATTAATCGCAATTAACGCGATAATTTGACACCTCTAGTTATTATATTTATTTTAGCGGTTCTATGAGCGCTACTTCACAGTAAATCATGTTTTGAATAGGGATGGGACAAGATCTCATGCCATATGATCTTGCAAAATAAAATTGACAGAAGATTGCGCACACATCTGGAAAATGATCTTGTGATATTTTTTCCCCATGTTTCATTTGCTTGAACAAAAAGTGTACACTTTGCTGAGTTACACCTCTTTAGAAGCTGTAATACCAAACCTCAGTGATACAATGACAGCAAAAATATTAATATAAATAGATTTTACAAATGTGAAGTCAAAATTGTGAATTGTCTTGTCTCATCTCATGAAAATGATGCATCACTTTGAATATATAGAAAATACTTTTATATACATTATTATTATTTATCTTTGCAGCTGTCCAACGCTCTGATTATACATCCATTGCAGCAGGTAGATTAAAAAACATTGGAATAACAAACTGAATCTTGTTTTGTGTTACCAAGTTCTTCTCCGCATTCCTAGGTTCACAGTGCGTTGAGAAACTATATGCCAACCTTCCCGGAATGAGGATTCCTCTAAATGTGTTCTCGTCATGGGGTGGTGTCAGTTGCCATGTAAAGCTGACTGCTGCTCCTGGGTTTCTGATTCGACTGACGGTCAGCTCTTTCCTCATTGAGCCAACAGACTGTGTGGACGATGGGCTACTGGTGTACGACGCCCTGCTGCCCATGAGGGGGCGCATTTTACTACGGTCAGGGGCTTATCACATCACATGATTATTTCAGCGTCAGTTTTTATTGTTGGTTGTATGTATGTGCTTCAGGTTGTGTGAGCCAGTGACCAAGGCTTTCTCCCTGGTATCTACCTCCAATGTGATGTTGTTGTCATTCTCTATGACAAGTGGGAACAAGAACTTCAGGGGGGACTTTGAGGCCATCAGTGAGGAATGTATGATGCAACAATCCCTTTGCACTACTGCTCAACTCCTTGTTGAAATGCATGTGGGTGTGTAGATGTGATCTTCTGTTTTTCTTTTATTTATAGTATGTTTGTCTCATATTGAGGTCAAGTCACATCCTGACTTCACTGGTGAACTCTACAGCCCATTCTACCCCAGTCTACTGCCCCCACAATGCTCCTGCACCTGGACATTTCAGGTACTAGAGCGCTGCAACAATACAGTCCAAACTGTTAACTGCTTTTAATGTTGGTTTATTTTCTTTGTATTGTAGACCGCTAGTTCAGCTTTGGGAGTGGCTCTTCATTTCAAAAACTATGTATTAAAAATGAAAGACATGAAGGCTTGTGACCAAGGCTGGTGGAAAGTCAATGAAATAATGTGAGCATCCTAACACATATACTATAAAATATCTACATACGCAATATGTAACCAATAGATTAATGCTCATGTTTCTCTCTATAGTTACTGTGGGACCTATGTAGACCACAGCACAGTGTTTCGGATCAGTAACCCCAGTCCAGAGGTGGAGTTTCGCTGTAGCTCTCGTACTTCAGTTCAGCCTTTTGAGGCATCTTACACCAGTTATAACATTAGCCAGCGTAAGTGTCACAAGAATGATTATGTACAATATTGGTGGGTCTAAATATAGCAGTGGAATGATTGCTGTTGTGTCCGTTAGCCTGTCCAGAGAGCCACTTCCTGTGCTCCACTGGCCTGTGTGTGGACAAAGTGAGACGATGTGATGGCCTGGATGACTGCCAAGACGAGAGCGATGAAATCTTCTGTTGTGAGTTTTAATAATCTAAAATAAATATAATAATAAATATTATTATATAATAACTTTACACAAAATTGACTTTTATGGGCCTTATCATGAGTAGCCTTCTCATTATTACGTTACTCAAAGTTATAGTCATATACATACATTTGAGTCAACTGGTATTTTCCTATATTTGAGGCTTCACCCACCTCTGTACTTACTTGTGATTATATTATGTCTTCGTCAAGTGCCATAAAAAGCATGTGTCTTCTTTCTTAAAATGTTTTGTTTAGACTTGATAGTATGTGTTTTAATTGCTTATGTCTTCATAGCAAGACCATCACCTAACTGTGCAGGCAGTGGTTTTCTTCACCCTTTGTTTGTGTGTAATGGAAAGAGAGACTGTTCTAATGGAATAGATGAGATCAACTGCACTCAAGGTACAAACCTAACCTGTTTAGTGCAGTGAAAACTTGCATATGTGTCTCTTAATACTGTTCTACATTCGTCTAGAAACCACCTGCTCGGCCATAAGCTTCCATTGCAGCAGTGGGCCCTGTATCCTGAAAAAAAATGCAAAATGTGACGGTGTTTTGGACTGTAGAGACCAAAGCGATGAGAGAGACTGTGGTGAGACCTCTCTTTCATTAAGTGTGATGATGTGATGGAGCTATGCTGTTTATGTTCAGTCTGATTTAAGCAACAATGTTACTGGTCCTGGGGACAGACTGACTTTGATGACTTTTGTTGAAGGCACAAATGGTCTTAAAAAAATTCCATATAAACTTCTACATATGTGATTGAGTACTTGTGCAGACAAAACTTAGTAGTTTGAACTGATGAGTATCTCTGTTGATTGCTCAAGATTGTGGCAACCCCTCTCCGGTAAAGAAAGAAACGTCATCTTCATCTGAGCGCATTGTTGGCGGGGTCAACTCTGTGGAGGGGGAGTGGCCGTGGCAAGTCAGCCTGCTCTTCTCTGGGAGCATGTACTGTGGGGCCTCAGTGCTCTCCTCTGATTGGCTCCTGTCAGCTGCCCACTGCTTCAGCAAAGACAGGTCAGTCAGTGCTGCTTACACACACACATCCTTTCACTTAACAATATATTTAAATAACACACTTATAAATAAGTCCTTTTTATTAATTGCTCACAGGTTGTCAGACCCACGCCTCTGGAGGGCTCACCTGGGCATGCTGAGCCAAGGCAGTGCCAAGCATGAGGCGGAGATCCAGAGAATTATAGTTCATGAATATTACAATGCATTTACCTTTGATTATGACATCGCACTGCTGCAGCTAAAGAAGCCCTGGCCACCCAGCCTCAGTGCCCTGATCAAGCCTGTGTGCTTGCCCCCTCCATCACACATGGTTACAGACAGCCACCCCTGCTGGGTCACTGGGTGGGGCTACCGCTCAGAAGGGGGTGAGTCAGCTGTATGCTGTCAATATAAACAGTACATACAGTGTATAGACATACATTTGGTGCACTAAATAAACTACAAATGTTGACGGTCACAATCATGCATAGTGTGGAGCATATATGGTTATACTACCAGTGATGCAATGATTCAGACATAATCAGGTGTGACGTAAAGATTTACTAATCATATGTGAAGTATGTGTCATATTATTCATTCACTAGCTAGGACCACGCCACCAACGACATAGTGCGAAGAAATGTATTGATAATGTACGAAGCAGGGCAGAGATGGCTGGGTTGAGACTATGGGTGGGGGCTCCGTCTCAGTCTGCAATTGGCCCAGCCGGAACGGGACCCCCAAAAGGTTAAAAGAATGCAAGATAGGATGGGCTGGACAGAGATCGTTGAGGTCATAACGAACGTAGATGAGATAGGCTCTGGAGGCCCGGTGACCGAGGATCTGAGTTTTCGGTCAAATGTGCCCGCGCCGATGCGGAAAGAGTGGATGGAAAACGAATGGGAAGATGTGCCGGAGAGCATAGAACTTATCGGAAATATTACTGAACCAGAACCTGGTACCCGGATGGACAAACGGGTCAAAAACGATTGACGATAAGAGTGAATTCGGAACAAGAATTGGAAGGCCGAAGAAGGCTGTGAGGAACATGCTTTCAAGGGTCATGTCCTCGGACGGCGAATAGTATTTGGAACGAAGTGTGAGGATACGAGGTGGAGGATATCTGAAGTAAGTGGTAAGAGTTTAGGAGGGAGACAAGGTTTGGACTCAAGTAGCCTTTAATCAATGTGGAAACGTGGCAGTGAGACAGCGAGAGAGATGGGCGGTCCTTGAGAGATCTTGTAATGATGTTAACTCCTGAGAGATGCGCCTGGATGGTGGAGACGCAGATGTTCCTGGAGTGATGTGAGAAGGCGACAAAACTGCAGATGGCGCTAACGTTGAAGAACTGAGGAGAAGCTGATGGAGACTGAAAAGAGCTTGAAGCTATTCCACCCGGTCAGGTAGGTAGAAAGGGAGCTCAGGGCAAGGTTGTCGAGGATAGCAAGTTGCAAGATTGAGACGAGAGGGGCGAGAGCGGGGTAGCTTAATTGACCATCGTGGCCGAAAATGGGGAACTGGAATAAGCTGGACGTCCGAGTACGGAGCCAAGCTTCTGTAAAGTCACAGAGAGAAAATCCGCAATGGAGTTTAAGTAACATGGAATATGAGTGGCACGAATGACAAACTGATTGTAAGCGGATACTAGGTGAGCTTTGAAGGAACTGAGATGTGAAGGAGCGAGACCTTCCCCTGTTGATGATGTGGACTGCAGTGTCGCTGTCGGAATGGATAAGAATGCACCTACTAGACCACTCTTGCCCCCCAGAAGAATGGCTGCGATAACAATGGAGTATAGTTCGAACAAGGCGGAAGAACTGTCGGCTGGTCTGAGAGAGGGGAGCTTGGAGGGCACGTGGAAGCGAACCGCTTTGCTTATAAAACCCTCAGAAACCAACTGAAGGACCTGCGATGGTGAAAAGCTGGATATCTTCGGGAAAGACGCGAAGTCGAGATTCCATTCCAGGAGCCTAGGCAATGCTTCCATAACGCATGGCGGATGTACACGCGTAGATCGGTGGTATAATACTCTGAAGGGATTCGACTGATGCGGCTTGCGTGAGGACGGAGATGTGAAAGAAGGGCTTGCCCAGAGGGATGGTGCGGATAGCATAGTTAAGGTGACAGAGAAACGCAACAACGAGCTGTCTCTTGTTGCATGAGGTTGCGAGAATGAGTTGGAGAGGAGCGGGGAGATTCGCTGGACCTTTTGGGAGAGACACTTGAAATGAGATCTAAGTGTAATGCCAAGAAACTCGATGTAGTGCAAGGGCTGAGGGTCTTTAGGCTTTGATGAGTGACAATAGGCTGGAACGAGGGGAGAAAGACGCAGGAGTCGTGACCAGGATGTCATCTAGGAGGTTAGGGCGTACGGGAGTTTAAAGTTGTTGATGAGAGTCTGACAGAAGATTTCGTACAAGGAGTCAAAATTCTAGGGCTGCTGCGGCAGCCAACGTCGGGTGTACAGCGACGTATTAAAACCCTACCCAGAAGACTCCGAAGTAACACCAGGAATCTGGGTGGATGGGCAGGACCTTGAAGGCACTGGTGATGTCCACTTCAGAGGGCCACGCTCGACGGCCTGCAAAATGAGTGAGAGATGACGTGATTGCTGGTGGCATACTGCACGGAAAAAACTGAGGCGGGAATGAGACTGCTGATGCTGGGAATGTGAGGGGGAGGATAGGTCGATGGGTGAGACATTTCTTCCCGGTGTACTTGCGTGTGGCGATGCCGATGGGGTTGATGTGGAAGTCTCGAGAGGAGGACGTTTGAATTGGCCAATCATGAACCCTTCGGCAACATCCTTCGCCGGAAGGTTGTCCACAGCGGTGGGATCTGCGAGTGAGGACTGAGGGTTTCTACATGATTGTGAAGTGACTGGCAGAACTTCGATGCCAGGGTGAAACTGTCGCTGAAACCACTGAACAGAAATTAATGAACTGATCGTTAAAATAATTGCAGATCATCCTTCCTCCCCGATAGAGGATGAAGCATTGTGGGATCACTGCCTCTACTGATGGGTATGATGTGGTGGGGCGGGCTGAGGAAGCGAGGAATCACAGGCAGAGAGGAAGCGGTGGAAGACAGGCAATAAACCACTGGGTTCTTCGAGGCTGAGGTACAATTACGGGAGGGCGTGACCGCTGAGCAAGGAAGCAGGATGGAAGGGAGCTCCGTGGAGGTCACACTAGAGAGAGGCATGCGCTTTGAAGACCCTGCAGTAGAGCTCGAAATCCAGGACCCCCCAGTAAGTACCATGGTTGATTTGCTGGAGCCTGCCTGCTGCTTGGGTAGTAAATAGAACGTCATATGTGTGGCACCCGGTCTTGCCGAAGTGCAGCGCAAGATCAAGGACCAATGCCAGGTAGGCATCCAACTCCATTCTCTGGTTGTCAAAAGCGGAGCGGATGGCGTTGCAATATAAGGAGAACACGAAAGCCAATTTGGTGGGGGTGAGATTATTGGATTGCAAAGGAGTGGTGTGTAGTATTAGCAGGGTGAGGCCCTGGCTGGTTGGTATATCCCGTAGCTGGCTTGCGATGGAAGGAGGGCTGGATCGAATGAGCGAGATTGTTGTAATAACCGGTAATAATCGGCTACCGGAGAGATGATTGAACGAAAATCGAGGGAATGAATATCGAGGGAACGAGCGATGAACAATTGATGGAGGCGACGTAGAAGACACGGTAGAAAAAAAACATTTGAGTGTTGGGGAGGGGGAGGGAGGGGAAGGGATAGAGCAGAAGAAGGAAACGGATAAGAGTGCTCTGCAGCTTGTAGGGCTTGCAGGGCCATGGGTGCTGCCGAGGAGATTGTTGAAGCTGCTGTGGTGACGACGGGTGGCGCGCAAGAAGCAATCTGACTGGTAATGGCTGGAATAAGAGAAAATAAAGGAGAGATGGGGGAATTAGATGTGTGTGCATGGGGATTTAGTGCAGCCTGCGCAGACAGGGATGAGAGAGAGACCCGTCGGTCCAACACAGAGGAAGCAGGCACAGCGGACGAGACAACATGCTCCCCGTGAGGGGGAGCTGTGGAGGCAGACTGAGAGGCTGGGGGCGCGCCGATGAAGTCGGCGGCTGGAGCTGCGCGCGCCGGTTGAGAACCAGGAGGACTGGGAGCCCGGGGAACGGGGCTCGGACCCGATCTACATAGTGACGGAACAGCTTGGATTTGTTATCCTGGCGGCTGGAAACGATGCCTTTCTTCTTCATTTCCTGATGGAGACCGGCCACGGTCCGGCTTCTAATGTCCAACCTGTTGGGAGAAGCCCGCGGGGAAGCGTGCGCGGGCGCAGAGTCGAGCTCCGGGAACCATCTTCGTAGAACTGCTGCGAGTGTGAGGAGACGGCGGACTGCGACGCGCCGAACAGGTCAGAATCCGAATCGGACGGGTTAATGATCGGCTGTAAAACGTGTCTCGTGCTCTGTCGAGTCAGCCGAGACAAACTGGGATGATGGGAAAGGCTTCTGGGAAATTAGAGGCGTGGTCGAGGTGAGTTGTGGTTCGCTGGTGAGAGGAGAGGGCGGCTGAGGCGTGGTCCTGCTCCTGAAGCTCAGCTAATCATATTAACTACATTAAGTGTGTGTACACTACCTAGAAAGTCACCACCATGATTTAACTTAATTGTATGAACGTATTTTATAATAAAAAAAATAATTTAAACGTATTTCTCTTGTGTATGTAATTAAGTTGCAATGTTCTTTCAGACAAAATGCTGCCCACAGTGCTCTTGAAAGCACAGGTGTTTATCCAGAGCCAGACAGACTGTAAGAAAAGCTACAGTCTGGCCTCTCCTCGGATGCTGTGTGCAGGAGTGCCCTCTGGAGAGCAGGACGCCTGCCGGGTCAGTCCAGTTTCACAATGTGATTATGTGTCAGTGTTAGTCTGTGTTTAGGTTGTGATTTGATATTTTGATGTGTGTTTCAGGGTGACTCCGGGGGTCCTCTCTCGTGTCAGGAACCTGGTGGTGGCCGATGGTTTCTCATTGGCATTGTGAGCTGGGGGCTGGGCTGTGGTCGACCCAACCTGCCTGGAGTCTACACCCGGGTCAGCAAGTTCACCTCTTGGATCTACAGCCATATCAGCTGACACTTCTAGACCATGCATTTCCACTATAAGATCTGGTTTTGTCATATTTTTAAGAAAATGACCAAATAAAGAAACATTATATTTGACTAGTTTTATATACCAATATAAATATGTGCATTGCTGTTACAGTGGTGGATTTAATCTGGGTTGTTTTGCTTTGATCCAAGGGCACAGTAGCAGAGTTCCAATTGTAATACCTTGCACACGTTTCACTCAAGCACTGTTTTGTTCCCTGTAGCCATAGCCCTATACACAAGGAGTAAGTTTGCCCACAATATCTGTCGCACGGATGGTTGTCCGGATTGTACCCTTCATAGTGCTCTCATTGTGCCGCGCTGCATTCTGGGGCTCCGTGTGACACCTGCCGCCCAGGTGAACGGGAGGCGGTGAATGCCCACCGCATCCGAGACGCTCAGGTCGGGTTTCTGCGCTTTTTTCTGAAAGGAAGCGGCACCGGGGGTTTCCTCTCTCCCTCTGTCTCCATCATTTCTATGCCCAGGCTTTGTTGCCTAGTGCCTCTGTGGAGCTTCACTGGACAGTGCTATGAGGACTCTCCCTAAAAGTAAAACTTGTAAAGTCTACTGCGTCTCTGAAGATGGACTCTCAAGCCACACCACTGCTCAGGTAAACTGCAAAATTTCTCTTGATGCTCATTATGATGCCTGCCCATTGGCCTCTCACCTGGAAGTGACTATATTGTTAAATTACAGGTGGGCTAAACTCACCAATGATGCCGCGTACAGAAAGTGTAGTTTTTAATTGTAAACCAGTCTCTAAGGGATATGTGCACTCACTTCTTGTGAATGCATCAGACTGAGCCAGTTGATTGAGTGCTGACATGGCAGAGCCCGGCCGTGGGAAAGCAGACCCCGTCAGCCACGCTTTGTCCTTTGCTCCAGGGAGCCCTGCCAGCCCTTTTAATGTTGCAGAGACCTTTTCAGCTCCAGCGTGCTCACCCTGCACTCTGTAAATCACTATGCAGCCGTAAACTTCATTGACTTTATCATATAGGCAGCATTTTCTTTACTGCCCTCCAGAGACATCAACAATTAGGGGGAACCTAAGCCCAGACATAGAAGTATGATACTTGAGTCTTGTTCTCTTTTAATTTAGGGAGAGGGGAAGTTGAAGGAGCCCACCCAGACACCAAGCCCCCCCACGAAGCTGGAGCAGCAGAGAGCGGATGGGGGGGCTCCAGTGTGTGCATATTGGAGGAGATGGCTGTTAGGTCTTTCGCTTCTTATTCATTCAAGTGTAGCCATTGCACTGACACTCCACTTTTCCAGATGTAAGTACTTATTCATGGGCATCAGCTGTTTTCTAATGTGCTTATTTTGACTGTCTCGTCACTGGCCCTCCAGCTCCTCCCTCCTCAGTGTTCTTTCTCGGCGGTTGTGTGGAATTCACAAACTTGAGTTTTTCCTCAGAGCTCGTAGACTCCACATCTGCTCGTTTTCGCCTGCAGGCTCAGGCTTTAAGCCATTTTGTAAGTGTCACACTTTATCTATTACATATGTTTGATATGAGGAGGGTGTACTGTATTTTGCATATTGGGGACAACTTGGATGTCTTTGCTTTTTAAAGTCCACTCTGTCCATTCTGTTGTTTGCCTTTGCATCATGATGTCTTTTATTCTGTGTTTTTTACTGTTTCCTCACTGTCTCTCTGTCTCAATGATGGTGTTAAATGCAAAGCTGAAACAAGAGATGGGCCCAGTGTGTGTGTGAGTCCCAGGACTCCAGGGAGAAGGGCTTTTCAGACCTGAGGACAAGCCGGCTGTTTGTGAGCTCCGACTGGACCCAGGCTGCCACAGTGAGAGGAAGAGCAGCTTCAATAAAAACATTGTCTGTGGCTTTCACACAGTTGGCTGCTCTGTACTTCAGCATGGATCAGGGTTTAGACAGAGATTGAGGAGGTGGGACAGTGAGCAGCAAGGGGCATACTAGGCCCACTGTAAGATTATGAGGAAATTCAAAAAGTGTTACTAAGAAATCACTACTGATATTGTCCCCATAATTTGTGTGTTAGTTAACTGGTCATAGTATCAGGTCATTAACAGAAAAAGGCCAGCAGTCCATCTCTACACACAATAGTGGTGCTGTGCTGTCCCTAGTCAACTCAGTTAGACACAGAGCGTTTGTTTAGCCCTGAGTCCAGAGGCCGATTGCCTCATGTGCCCACAGAACCAGAGACCTGACCTGACCTGTACCTCAGCCCTGCCCCACACAGCACCTGTGCTCTGACCTTTCCTCTGTTTTAGTTTTCTGAACTCTATGAATCCACACCATGGAGCACTTACTATCTGGGCTCAGGAATCACTGCCTTCAGGTAGGCTATAGCCTCTTGAAGTTTTACATTTACATTTCAATATAATCATTAACACTGACTTTTTGTGACAGCGAAGGAGCAGCAGGACTTAATGTTTTCTATTGGAGTAAATTTTCTGCCCCGGAGGATGTTGCTATGGCAATTCGTAAATCCAATGCAGGGAGATTACAGCGTCGACTTCCAGGCATCAATAAAGTGCAGGACAGTCGCCATGAACAGCGCTACTTTATGGAGCAAGACCCAGACATTCTTCACCTGCTTGGTATACACTCACACTGTGTCTCACACACACAAACACACACACACCTTCTCTTTCTCTTACACATACATGTTCACACACTGCCTCACACACACTGTCTCCCTCTCTCATGCACACACACACGTGCATTTCGCATGATGTGTCTGTAATGCAAAGTCATCACTGTGAATTTAGAATTACAATGAACTTATACAGAACTACTCATTTGTAATTCATTGTTACAGTACCAAATTTGCTCTTTTCCTGTTTGTTTGACAAAATGATGGCTTTCAGGTCTGGATCCTGATGACTTTGAATCTGAAGAGAAATCAGACAAATTCAAGAATCCAAACAGCATCCAGGGTGGAAAGTGGCAGCTTGGTTTCCAAGGTGAGACTACACTAGCTGAAGTGTGCGATGCTCCAGGGCTCAGTTTAGTGCTCCTCATCTATTACCTTATAAAGTATCAAATGAACAATAGCCTGATTTATTAATTACTGTGTGATTTTAGCTATGTCTTTCGACTTATATGCCAAATATGGGAACAACCGGACCCTCAGCCTTGTGAACCCTAAGAAGCCTTACTATCAGTGGCGTCTGCGTGTGCCATCAGGGCATGTGGTCCGGCTGGTGGTTCTCACCCTTCAAGGAGCCACTCCAGGCAGCTGCATTGCACACAAGCTATCTGCCTATGACTTTTTACTCCCTTTACAAAACAAGATCATTGCAAGGTACATATATTGAACATATATGGGAAAATATTTATAGCTCTCTGACCCTTGTTCTGTCTGTAGATGGTGTGGACTACCTGTTTCTGGTTCATCTCCGGTCATGAAGCTCATGTCGTCTGGAAATGTAATGTTGGTCACCTTTTCCTTTAGTAGACAAAGAGAAGGAGCAGTCTTTAAAGCTTATTTCCAGGCCATTCCCAAAGCAGGTTTGACAACTCTTTAACACCCAAAACAAATACTCCTCTCACAATGCATATTTGCTTAATGTTTATTTTTAGGACTTGTTGTGTAACTTTTGACCATTTGTTTTAGGTTGTGGGGGGTCAATATCATCCTGGAACGGTTCAGTCTCTTCTCCTTATTACCCATCCTTCTATCCTCCAAATATAGAATGTACTTGGACAGTACGGGTGAGCCTTCTTTGTGTTTTATCATGACAAAAATGAAACTCAGTCATCCCTGTGTAATCTTGTCTGTGCGCATTCCAAGCATGAGTTGCTATACTTTACTTGACTTTGTTTTTTAGACCCCCATGCCTGGATATCTTATCTCCATGACAATTGTGAAGTTTGACATTCAGGATTCTTCCTCATCTGACGGCTGTGAGAATGACTGGCTGGACATTGGAGGGATCAAGTGAGTGTAACAGTTTTGGAGCAACTATAAGTACTTAATTGGATTTACATACTGCATATATTTTGCTACTTGAGGCCAAAAGTAGTTGACTCTCATTACCCATGTCTACTAAATTAATTACTAAAGATTAATTATTTGCACATTCATTCTCTTGAGTCCAGAGAAAACGTCCTGTAGTCACCCACAATCCAATAGCCTACTCTATTGTAATGTAAATGTAGCACTTATTTTAGGCGCTTCAACGCTCTACTCTGGTTAAATTATAGACACATTACACAACTGTGTAGAGCCCTCTGCTGTCTATTTTATGTTATTGCAACTGTTTAATTAAAAAATAATTGACATTTACTTGACATTTTGAAGGCAAATCGAGAGTAGGGTAGTAACCTCATTAATAAATAAAACAACAGAACATTAGCCATAAATTGTCACTCAGGTGTTAACATGTAAATTTCCCTTTGGTGTTTTTTTTTTAACTATGTTTTTCTATGTGTTTTGTAGACTGTGTAATCCTATTCTGGAGAGCAGCAAGAAGCGTGTGTTCTCGTCTCCACTGTCCATCCAGTTTCACTCAGATGAATCCATCACTCACCCGGGCTTCTATCTGATCTACAGAGCCTTTTCCCCAGAGGGCAGTGAGTAGAGATTAGTGTGTGGACAATATGTAGGTGTACTGAATTAAAATATAGTTTAGAATATAGTTAAATTAAAAGAATTTGCAACTATTGGCTAAATGTGCTGCAAATTAGAGCTTAAATGTTTTTGATACTAAAATGAATTTTTTTTAATATTACCAATACCATGTGGTCTGACTATTCTAAACCTATTCTCTATAATTTTTTTCCATACTAGTTTTAGTATTGATAATTAACTATCTACATACAAAAAAAATAGCAGAGAATGAAATTTCTTTTTGTTTTCCAGTGAATATTTTTGTTTTTGTGTGCAGCGTGTCCACGGCAATTTCGCTGTGGAGATGGGCGCTGCATTCCTCTGAGAAAAGTTTGTGATGGAGTACGGGACTGCTCAGATGGACGGGATGAAGCTAAATGCAGTACGCCTCCTGGTTAAATCAATGAGTAAATTATTTTGATTGAAGCTATGTATTTATTTTTGTATTGATAGATTCTTGCAGGCCCGGGGAGGTGCAGTGTGCCAATGGACAGTGCAAGTCTCATAGCAGTCAGTGTATGACTCAGAGCACCTGTTCAGACAGCAGTGAGGAGGGCACATGTGGTGAGCTGACACAATAGTGCAATTCATGTTTGACCCAAGATTGATCAATGTTTTAGATAATCTCCATTAACAGGCAGCAAGTGCTACCATGTGTGCCCAAATAAGCAGTGTTTACCAAAGTCTTCATTGTGTGATGGTGTTGTTGACTGCAAAGACCGAAGTGATGAACTCAACTGCACTAGAGCATGTAAACTGCTATTTAATCATTTTTATAGTGTCTAGTATGCTGCCTGTCGTGCCCTTTTTAAGTATCTGCTCTTTATAGATGTGAAAGGCTGCTCTTCGAACTCTTACAAATGTGCCAATGGAAAATGTGTGAATAAGGTCAATCCTGAGTGTGATGGAGTCAAGGACTGCTTTGATGGATCTGATGAACTGCGGTGTGGTAGGTAATATTAATATACAGTATATTGCATAATGTGTATGCAGGTCAAAGAATCTGTAATTTTATTTGCCACTATGCCAACTATTGTTTCCAGCCTGCGGGACCAGGCCTAGAAAGCGCACCAAGATTGTGGGAGGTTCTGACGCGGGCACGGGCTCCTGGCCTTGGCAAGTCAGTCTGCAGATGGAGCGTTACGGCCACGTGTGCGGGGCCACTCTTGTCGGTAGTCGCTGGCTTATTTCAGCTGCCCACTGCTTCCAGGACTCAGATGCAATCAAGTGAGTGACACAGCAGCGCCTCTACATCTATATTATTAATTTGATGTATATACTAATTTACTGCCCTATATAGATATTCAGATTCTCGTGCTTGGCGGGCATTCATGGGAATGCGTGTGATGACATCAGGAATCAGTGGGGCAGCCAACAGACAGATCCGACGAATACTTATTCATCCAAAATACGACCAGTTTACCTCAGACTATGACATTGCCTTATTGGAGCTCAGCATACCCATCTTCTTCAATGACCTAGTGCAGCCAGTGTGTATCCCTGCTCCATCACACTCCTTCGCCACAGGAACCAACTGCTACGTCACTGGCTGGGGTGTTCTCATGGAGGACGGTAACAGTAATACCACCCGATGCTAAAATGTCATTGTTTTTGGTATTAAGCAATCTCAATGTTGAATGTTGTAGGTGAACTGGCTTCTCGGTTACAAGAGGCTTCTGTGAAAATAATAAGCAGAAATACATGCAATAAGCTGTATGATGATGCTGTCACTCCCAGAATGCTTTGTGCCGGAAACTTACAGGGAGGGGTAGATGCCTGTCAGGTGAGTATTAGGATCAATCATACAGTGGTCAGTGAGAATTTATTTGCTAACTGCCATGCATTTTTTTGCTATAACCACACAGATAGTCCGGCAACAGTTAATCACTGTTCTATATCACTATGCTGTGAGCATCACCATAGCAAAGAAGAAACAAATTAACTACTGTTAGGAGGGTCTAGCTTCAACTAAGAAATAACTAATGCTTTGAACATCCACAGACAGCTGAAAGGTTGTCAGATATAAAAGTTAACTATTTTCAGTTGGTGGGACCATTGTATAACCAGTATGTTACGCTGTTTTAATGTGCGCCATGGAGAAACACCGGACTCTGAGTTGTTTAATCCTTACATACAACTCTGTATCACACACATCCCTATCTCAGTGATGAGTGCATCAGTGATGTTGTGTCTTCTCTCCTCAGGGAGACTCGGGGGGGCCTCTGGTGTGCCTGGAGAGGGGCCGACGCTGGTTTCTGGCTGGGATCGTGAGCTGGGGTGAGGGCTGTGCCAGGCAGAACCGACCAGGGGTCTACACACAGGTGGTTAAATTCTCTGACTGGGTCCACCAACAGACCAAAGGTCAAGTTTGATTCAAATGGACACAGGCTCACACTGAAATGGAGCATTCTGGATGAATTATGGACATTCACCACCCAGTGACCTCCAGTCCAACTGAAGCAACTGAAACAGGGCTAATCTCCAAAAAACGTATCACTGAATGACTTATTGACAACTGTGGCCCTGACAGATGAGCTTATATATATATATATATATATATATATATATATATATATATATATATATATATATATATATATATATATATATATATATATATATATATATATATATAAACTGTACCTCATTTTTTTATTGCATTGCATGTTATGCTATATGAGAAGTGTGTTTAATAGTAATATATACATTCAAACATTCATAATTAATATTCTGCTTGTTTGAACAAATAATACAACAGCAGCCCCAAATCCCCATTCTTGCTTTTTCATGCAGGTCCATGTACTGTATGTGACTTTGGTACTGTAACAAACTGTATTTGTATTTTATACTTTGAGTTATAGAAAATAAACCACTGGAATTTTCAATCTCCCTGAGAGATTAAGGATGGGGATGGATTGTTTTTTTACTGTATTCTGTTGGGAGTAGGCCTTAACTGTGTAAACTTTGTGGGTTCCCTCCTCAGAGGTCTGACAGTGGTGAGTCGAAGCCTACTCATACTACATTCTTCAAATAATCTGGGTCCTAATAGTGCAAAGTATGTAGATATTTTTGTTGGAAAGGATCGCGAATTGAAACGAGAGACGGATTATTGCACTGTCAGGTTATTAATCAAGGATCAAGACACCACCCGTTTCCCTACTGCCTACGTGCTTTAAATCCCGTGTGTGCCAAACAGAGTACGTGCGCCACTGAAGAAGCTGCGCGCATCCTCAGAGACTTGAAGTTCACCTTCACAAGTGAACGAGAAAACCAAAGTCCATGGTTTAATATTATATTAGATTCTCATAAACCATATAGGTCTTGCTCTATAGACTATCTCTATCTGTGCGGTCCGGGTTTAGGGACCATGGGTGTGTCAGACACGTCACGGAAGCCTGTTATCCGGTGGTCAAACTGTGGGAACAGTATAAATCCTCCACAGTGTCCGAAAGCATGGGAACAGTTTTGACGCGTCCTGTTGCGTGATCTGAACTCCCGTAGTTTTCCTCAGGAAACACCACCTCCATTCACAGCATTCGCTCCAGAGGCAAGAACGGAGCAGCAGGGATACACTTTGAGCTTCATTATACCGGCACTATGGACCTGGCACTTTTTTGCGTTATATGTGGATTGTATTCAGTTCTGGCCAGAGGTGAGCATCTTTAGGTTTATGACACCATGTAACCACAAACACTAGCTTATTTTATGTAATTGTCTACTAGATTTAAATATCTTTATCTCTGACAATCACTTCAGATTAATTGGATTTTGTTAGCATGCGTATCTTTAATTTACTAATAGATTGCGGATTTATACACTGCAGTGAGCAATTACGCGCGCTCAATTCTGGCGCACGTTTGTATGGCTAAAAAAGACGCTCCTGACGTCGGATGGACGTATGCGCGTTATGTCCTGACACTGATGGGGTTGACAGTCATGGTAGGCCTACATGATGGAGAAGTCACGACCTTAGAGGATCTTAATCTGCTTTAAAGACCGCCACCTTCGCGAGGCATGCGCTCGTCCACCTGCTCCGTGTGACACGGACAAAGCGCTGCAATTATTGAATTAGTGGCCTGCTAATGAGTTTATAATATTTTTTGTAATATTTTGTAATTTTTTGTTTAATCTTTAGACGTTCAGGGACCAGGGCGCTACAATTAATAAACAACTGGGCTACATTCCCACGGAGCCTCACATTACCTAGAGCCTTTTGTTAAACATTTCGCAGGCAAGCGATGTTATTTTGTTGACGCTGTTGTTTAGTCTTTCCCTCTCAAAATATGTGTAGAAATAAACAGTCAATGCCTAACCAACTGAAATAGGCCTAACTAGAATAAAAATCAATGTTAAATGGGTTGTGAGCAGGCCTGTCTGTTTCCTTTTATCTTTTTCTTTGGGTACGGAATATAATCAATCATATACATTTTGCTTGTGTGATATGGCAATGCCTCTTTTAATCCGTGTGGTTCCTGTATGGGACTTAATTGGTGAGGCCTATTAGGCCGACTTTTACTTCCTTGTAGAAAATTAAAAAATGTTTATGCATTTCCTGAGTGAGTCAAACTTAAACAACTGTGGTATTTTGCATTTGCCAAGTACTTTGCGGCTTGTTGAAAGGAGGAGATGTCTCACTTCCCTTAAGTCTCTAATGTTGTGCAGTAGCTCCGTGCGCAGTGAAACATTAGGAAATAGTAAAGGAAGTCCTGGCAGCGCCTCTGATAGTGGATGTGCTCAATGAGGCATCCACAGGGAACAATGATTCTAGCTGTAAATTGTGATAATGATTTTGTTACAAATACGTTTATTGCAGTGTAATTAACAGAGTAGCTGTGTTTTTAACAATAGTCAGCTGTATGAATAGGTGAGTGCAGGCACACTTGAGAAAACACTTCCCTGAATGATGTTTCCTTGTTTTTCGGAAGGAAGGGTGGACAGACAGTGGCCTTTATCACTCATTAATAAACTTTAGCTATGGAGTAGAGAAATGTCTATATTTGATAAACAAGAGACTGTGCTTACGCACTTCCACAGAGCTATCAGGTGTCCAGATGTGAAGGGGGTCACATACTCTACTCTTTTAGCACAACCCTATCGCCCTATCAGGTTCATTCAGTTTGTTCAGTGATGGAACCTAGAGAGCTCTTAAACTCCTTAATCTTCACAGTGGTTAGAGTTAATAATCAACGCCATTGATTAATCAGCATTTCTGTAAATATACCACAGTTAAAGAGAAAGCGTATTTTGGATAGGGTGTCATCATTCAATAATTAATTTCAAAACTGAGTTTAGGTTATATGTGTAAAAAAAAATTGTGTATATTGTCAATTATGGTCATCTATGAGTACAGTATTTTAACACATTGTATTTATTATTTTAGAGGGAAGGTATAGTGCACCTGTCTTGGATGTGAAATCTCAACAGCTTGTCCTGGGCTCAGACCAAACCCTGTTACTCAACTGCAGGTAAGTTGAACACTCTTGAAAATATGTGTATATGTTTTACTGTGAGAGGCTCATTGCACAGTGCTCACCTCCTACCTGTGACAGGGGTCGCTGGAAGGTGATGTGGGTGCACCCTCTAGCTCTGACCGCAGAACAGGTTAAAGTGGTAAACTCACGCTGTGGAAGGACTACACAGCATTACTGCAGCCTCCTGACCATCACCCACACTAAGACTGACAACACAGGCTTCTACAAGTGCTACTATGAGCATCGTCCGGAGAGGAACACATCTGTGTACGCTTATATCACAGGTAAGACACTCACTCACTCTTCACCTCTGTCATTGTTTCAGAGCGCATCTTAAACAGGATACAACAAGTGCTAAATACAGACCAATGCCAGAGAGCCAATTATATTTAAACACACTTTGCAACAACAACACATCCGTCTAAATGACTCTGGCACAGTTCTACGCCCCTCTTCCCCTCTCCCTCCCATTTATGTATAATTCCCTTTTTACTTTCGCTTACGTGCTACCTCTGGGCCAGGAATAGCTGCTCTGCTCCGGGCAGAATTTCCCAGGGCATCAGCCTTATCTTCTGGCCTCAGCCTTCAGTGAGCATCCTGTGCTGGGGGACAGGCAGGGAGGGGATGTGTCTGTGTCTACAAGGTGCTGTGTTTGTGTGGAGGACAGGGGCACAGAAGGCACACAATCGGCGTGCCCACTGACTCCGCCCAGTCCTTGGAGGGTCGGCGTCTGTACCAGGGTCAGAGCCACTGTGCGGCCAACGGGACCCTCGGGGGCCATCAGCACTCAGGTCGTCATGTCCATTAAATGTCATTCCTGGCTCAGCACAGCACTTGCACTGTGCACCTCCTACACACAGGTTGCAGCACAAAATCAAAGCCCTGGGTCTGCTGGTCCTTGGGGTACTTTTGTTCAAATGTTCAGACATTTGCTTTCTCAGAATAACACCAGCAACAAACAATGCAGACAACACCCACAACTTTTAAAGTCCACAGTCATTACTGTGGTGGACATGGGAGGTAACACACAGAAGAGAAGCCGTTTCTCAACTGCCTGTTTACAGCAGCTGA
This sequence comes from Boleophthalmus pectinirostris, assembly GCF_026225935.1. NCBI lineage: Eukaryota > Metazoa > Chordata > Actinopteri > Gobiiformes > Gobiidae > Boleophthalmus > Boleophthalmus pectinirostris. Next base: position 21,297,382 of record NW_026571070.1, read on the forward strand.
TCACTGCTGGCTCAATAGGGTTTTCAATGATAGAGTGTGGGAAGTGCAAATGTGTGTATAATTGTGGCACAAATTAAAATGATGTCTGAAAGCTTTATGCTGGCTTATCAAGTCATATTATGCAAGACACTTGCATTATAATTTTTTCTTCTATATAAATACTAGCCATAACTACAGTTAATCGCTGACGTTAAAGATGTTGACATTTCCCTGATCGCAGTTTTTGGGTTTCAGATAGCCATCGGCCATTTGTGGAGCATTCAGGAATGAGCCCAAATGTGCTGTACAAGAAGGAGAAAGAGCCACTCATCATCCCTTGCCGCGTCACCCACCCAAATACTACTGTCACTCTGGCCAAGGTGAGCAATTATAATAAAGCATACAATTAAATGTGTTATGTAATCATAACATGTGAAGCCAAATGACAAACGACAGCCAAGTATAACTTAAACTCAATGTTCTGTCAGTATAACTGATTCAGACATTGTCAGGGCTCAGGAGATGGAGTGCCCCTTGGCCTCTGTCCAGTAGCATTTCCACATGTCATCCTCCACTTTGTGGAAGTCTGAAGGACCAACCGCCCCCTAATGCTTTAAACAGCTGCAGGATCCTGCTGAATCTAAAACATCAAAGTCAGCGCACTTTGTCTAATCACAGCTCATCACTGACAGGGCACAACCTACGTCAGTGAGAGAGGTTATGGACATTACTCTAGATTGCAAAAACTTATTTATGTATTTACCAACATCCAGAGTCATATGGTGAATGCTTATGTTTCCTGACCTCTACAAAAGGGTCTTCCTCATGTAGCCAGTCCAGTTGATCCAAAAGTGTTTTTTCCTGAATGTATTTGACACTTTTCCTGTGGTTCCTGAATGAATGTGGACAAAGCACATGAAGCTTTATATTTACTGGATCTTTATATATCCTACACAGAGCTGTATTTCTTCAGCACCATATTTGAAAAAGAGAAGCTGTATGGTGATGGTAGGAGAGCTACATAAGGAGGTGAATGTGTGGAAGTGCAAGGGCTCACACAGGGGTCCTAGAGGAAGTTAGTGTTTGGTGAAAGGGTCTACCTGCTCCCCTGAGAGAGGGCGGGGGGCTTCAGCATGTCACACAAACTAGTAAACACTTCCATCAGTTTTGTCTAAGAACCACTCACAAGTGTCTCTATCAAGGTTGCTTCACCACTGAGGCCATTTTTCAAAACATTTTAATGCAGTATTTTCAATTGTGTGTAGCACAGTTGTTTATTTATGAAAATATCTACTTAAATCATTACTCCCTCTTCTTTGACAGTTCCCAAACGGGCAAAGGCTGAGCCCAGATCAGAGGAACATCCTCTGGGACAGTACGATTGGCTTCACCATCCGCAGTCCCACCTATTATTATACGGGGCCTTTCTTCTGTGAGACCTCCAGAGATGGTGCACCTCTGAAGTCACGGATATACATTGTACATAGGCCAGGTCAGTGCAGTAATCAATCAATGACAATAGCATTGAAACTTGAACATTTATTTTTAATTTGGAGTCGTAACATTAAAGATGCATTGCATAACCTTTCTGGTGAAGAGTCATTCAAATGCTTTTTTCCATGGATATGTTATTGCTTTGTCTGGAATGTTTCACAGTATGTTATTAAACCTTTCTATCTTAATGGAGACCAAATCATTCTGAGTTACAGATCAGATCTGTGGAGAGGTATTTTTGACATGTTAAACTACCTGTTATTGAATAAATTTAAGGTAGAGCTGTTTAATATCATGCTGTGGAACATTCCAGACAGAGCAATGACATATCCATAGAAAGGTTTCAGAATGCATCTTTAATTTTCATATTAACATACATTTAACATTTAATAGCAATGATAAAAAACATATATTTCTGCTACAGTGAGCAACATCCTGGAAGTGTACCTGAACAGCAGCGGGTCGGTGCAGGCGCTTAGGGGGGACAGACTCGTCCTGAACTGTACTGCCACAGGGGAACTGAACACCAGGGTCAACTTCACCTGGGACTATCCTGGGCAGGTCAGGCACGATGCTACTGTGAAACCTTTAATTATGAGCATAATAAATAAATAAGATTAGTGTTGTATATAAATATATAAAGCCTATTGTAAAATGATCACAACACAGATGTAATATTTACATAATTAAACAATGTATGTTCTCATTCAGAACAATAGTTTAAACTCCATCACAAAGAAGATCTATAGACACAGCAAGCACATCTTGTTCTACAGCATCCTGACCATCCCAAAGCTGCAGCCTTCTGACCGTGGCCAGTACACCTGCCGCGTGTCCAGTGGAGACAACGTCAAACAGCAGAGAGTGCCAGTGACAATTTATGGTGAGATCATTTGTGCAACTAAGCTATGAAATACTGTTCTTAAAGCTCAGCATATAGCAAATTCATTGTCTTCTTTTAGACCATCCATTCATCCGCCTTAAGCCCAGACAAGGATGCTTAATAGAAACAGAAATTGGACAGAAATCCTACAAGATCTCTCCAAAACTACGAGCATTCCCTAACCCAGAAGTCATGTGGTAAGACAACACATTTTCATTGTGGTTACCTTAGTCAAATAACATGGGAGTTTTGCGTTGAAACCTTTTATTCTTGTGAATCAATTTCAAGTTTTTATACTATTATTATTGCATTATTATTTGGCATTCATATTAATACTTTGTTAATACTTTGTCCTATAATTTATCACCTTAGGTTAAAGGATGGCAGAATTGCTGCAGAGCAGTGTTCCAGATATCATTTAGAGGGGCACTCCTTGGTCATTCGGGATGTTGCTGAAGAGGATGCAGGAAAATACACTATCCTGGTACGAAACCAGGAGCATGGACTTTGTCAGAACCTAACACTCACCCTGATGGTGAAAGGTGAGTGCAGCCTGCATGGCCATCCTTTAGTGTGTGATAGTGTTCACGTCTGATGTCTCTGATCTGTGGACATGTCGCTGACAGTGAAACCGGAGATTGGGGAGAAAGCGGTGTCATTACAGGACCCTGGTCCTGTACCACAGGGGAGTAGACAAGCACTGCACTGCACATCACATGGGATACCCCCACCTCACATCCACTGGTCCTGGCACTCTTGCCCTCCAAAAAGCCTGTAAGTAGATCCTTCACTGGAGTCACTGACTTTAAATAGTGAGAAAATTTGAGTTGCTTAAGTCTCTGATTAAGTTAAATAACCATATTATAATCTGTAGTAAAGTGTACTGCTCAGTATGGTCTGGCGCACTCAGGGCTGTGATTATAAAGGGACATGTTTTGTCTATTGCAGCGTGAATTCAGAATGAGTTTCCTCTTTAACCAGTACAGCTTCTTTTCATGTTCATTATTGTGTGAGACCATGTTTACTGTATGTGTGTGTGTGTGTGTCTGATCCTTCTCTCAACTTTTTTCCATCTGTCTGTTCCATGTCTTTCCTTATGTTTGTTTAAGGGCACATTATTACTGAGGCTGCAACTAACAATATTGTTGTCAACTAGTCAAACGTGTGCAGTTGGTGTGCGTGTTAGATATGTTAGGAGGCCAAAACACACCAGTGTCCAGTGTACTAATCTGGAAAGGACATGCTTCAGGATGAACCGTGCTATTAGTCACAATTAGTTGGTTTCCAAATCCAGTACTATAATTAAATGAATTTCCTGTACAGGACACAGGGTGAGAGTTCTGTTTATTACTGAAAGCATCCTGTGATGATTTCATAAATGTCACACACAGGCGTTAAACTGTGTACGTGAAGTCTTAAGAAATGGCCCTACCCAACATGTGAGGGGCAGTGGCTCAGTGAGGCTGCACTCACAGACTTGACATTCTTGGAAAAAAACGCAGTAGAGTGAAGGTCACACTTGTATTGTGTTGATCCTGAAGAGTCGTAGGTTAAGTATCACCTGAGAGGGATGCAGACCGACCACACGCTCCTCAACAGCCTCTGACATCATCACAGTGATTGACCCCTGACCCCAACTTTAGCGCGGCGCCTCAGTGCCTCCAGTGGCTTTCATCTCTTGTGCCAACAGCCGGGTACAGAGCTATTACAGGCATACTGTGTTAAATCACTTAACTTCAGTGTTTGCTTGTTAACCTTTTTTGTTCTGGAATCATTTAAAGTTTGTTATAATTTATAATGATCTAAGTCATTCAGCAACCAGAAATCACATACAAAGAAGTGATTTATTTTTAAATGGAAAAACGTACCTGCACTATGCACCATGTATTTGGCATTATATTATTTGTAGAGATCTGCTCTGGGGTTTTTTTGTTTTTTTTTTGTATGGAGTGTTTCAGTTGTTTGGCTGGATCCTGACTCGGCCTTGTTCTTTGCAGCGCGGTTGCACCGCGAGCCTGACGCCACTCTGGAGGAGACCCAGAGGCAATGGACCGTCCTGGGCCAGGCTGAGGAGCCTAGTGCCTGGGAACTGCAGCACTCTTATCTGGCCCAGGCAGGAGGTGCAGTGAGCTTCCTGTACAAAAATCAGAGCGCTTTTCCTCTTGTTGTTTGGCTTCCTCTTCGATGCGAGACGCTTCCCAGCAGCGTGATTGTCCCTTCTTCTTCAAACGTGGCACAGTCCACTTCCTCAAGAGCTTGATCTATTCTGGAGAGCCCCACCACCCACCTCTGCCTGTTCTGCCCCCACATAGCCCAGCACCAGCTCCTGTACCTCCACCTCTGCTCTGTGAAGGAGCTCCTACTGCCCCCCTGCAGGGGGCTGTTCCTCCCAGACTCTGCCTCTACTTCACAGCTTGTGCCTCACCACTGTCGCTCTGGGATCTACTGGCCTGAACGAAACACTGCTGAGCAGTGAGGACCAAAGTGCACTCGAAGGACACTTCTTTTTATTTATTTATTCTTCTTTATGGCCAGGTCTCAGTCCAACCCATCCATCCCTGCTGTTTCATAAACAATTTGAGCCAGACAAAGTGCAATTGCACCCACTACCCACATTTCTGGAGCTGCTTTGCCTTGTGTCCTAGAGTGGTACTATAATGGGTGCTTCAAACTGTAGCCTTCATGTGCCCAGATCTAATTCTGATATCCACAAAAGCTGTGAGTTTATAAAACTAATGTAGCCAGCAGAAGTGTGCTCGCTTGGATGGGTGAGAAGACAAGCTTATGTTCACTGTGGGATGCAGCAGTTCTTTATTTAAAGACTATTGGTCCAAAGATGCCTACTATGTAGGAAGTCTTACAGACTATGTCATTGCCACATGTGTTAAAATGTGCTTTAAATAATGTATAGTATAACAGCTATTTGTTTTGTTTAAGTGTAAGCCAACCAAACGCATGTGTAATAAGCCATGTAAGAAATGAGTGAAACTGTGTGTGCATGTGAATGTTCTACGGGTGACTCTCACTGTGATGTACTTCTATACAGATGTCCAATGAGTAATATATGAGTCTAATATTTAATAATTTTATACAACTAACTTACATATGACAATACTTGCCAGCATTTGTATGAAAAATATTTGTTTAAAATGTTATATCTTTGTGAGTGTTTTGCATTAAAGTTTGCTCATATTTGTCTGTTGATTTACCTGATTGTGGTTATTTTGGGCTTGAGACAGGAACGGACAGGGACAGTACAGACTATTTTAGGCACTCGGACAAGACGGAAACAAAAGGAAGGAATTACCCCCACAAATCACAAATAGTCAATTCCTTTTTCCTCATCTCAAACACGTCAGATGCATGTGAAAGTAACTGTGTGTCCCTTATACTTTAACACCTTTGTGTCTTCTGTTTCTGTCCCACTCTTTTGGGCCTAAGCATTTCCTGGGAGAATGAACCTGTGAGTGTGATGTGTGCTACATGTGCCAAAGGACAGTCAGGGACAGGGACATAGGAAGGTGTTAACTGCTTGAAAAAATACTGCAAATACTTGATTTAATCTGATTTACTTACATTCACTTGCATTTTAGATGTAATATACACAGTAGACATTATGCTTTTTTTGCATATTATTCTGAGTTAACTTTTATGTTTGTGGTTGTCTCTTACTAATTCTATAGCACTTTTCAGTAGAAGTTTTTTGTGGGAACAACAAACATAAATCTTGTAAATCATCATTTCCTAAACATACATCTAATGTCAACATTGTACAAAATCTGTTTATATGGATCAGTACACTGATTTCTGCAACCACAGGCTGCTATTGTCAGACATCAAAGCTCATAAACAATATGCTGCATGAGTAAGGTTATTTATTTTCTGAATGCAAATTTGAAAAGGTGCACTGTGGCTTGCATAAGTCCCAGTTCCCACAGTTACTGGTGTGTAATCTATGGATTTAGACTTGTGAGAGAACGACAGGAACTCTGGTCCTGGAAATGTGGGATGATTTGTTCTCAATAGAAGGAAGTGGATGCACAAGATGACAAAAGCACCTCAGCGTCCTCCAGAGATTAACAATCAGGCTGCTCATAGCACTCCAAAGACTGACCATTGTCAGCACAGAGGACAGACAGAGGATGTATCATTCTTTTATAAAACCACTGGACGGAAGATGACGAGTCATGCGTAGGATATTATCAAAATATCAAACGGAGATGATCAAGGAGTTAGAGGTGTACCTCCCACTGAGCACAGCTGAGTTAAACAAAACCATCACACCTGTAAACGCTTGTATCAACACAGCTGAGACCTGTCCCTGCTGCAGGTGTCCCCCATCCTCCCCATGGACCCCTGTAACTGCAGGACAGAGGGCCACGTCCACACGAAACCACATCCTCAGTGTGTCCCAACACCACCAACTACTCCAGGGAAAGAATAAGGTGAGAAGCACACACATCTACAGTGAAGAAATTAAAGAGAAAATATGTGATATACTAGTGCTGCCCATCCCCACTGATAAAACATACATGAAAATGTTTAGCTTCACACTTAATCATCACTTAAAAATGAGGTAACTGACAGCATTCTGGCTAAGAGACCTCTGTTGTTCCTAAATGGTTTCTGCCTTAGGTGGTAAAGGTGACATGTTTGTGTGCAGACTGTGGGGGTCCTGACTGTGGCAGATGCCTCTGTTTCTGGAGTGTATCGCTGCATTGCCTCTAACTCTGCGGGCACCGACCAAAGAGACATCCCATTCTACATCACAGGTCAGTCCTACTCACTCCATTTAAAATGATGCAGTATAAACTTCCATATACCCTATGTGCCCCTTCATAAGGTGAGTCCTGAGTGGAGCTGTGAAGCTGCATGAGTAAAGCAGGAACCTGCCTCTCTTATCGGTCTACTTCCCTCCATCTGCACTTCCTTGGACTGGCAGCCCGCTTTATTTCTGGGGCCTTGGGGTGTTTGGTAAAGATAAACACAATCTGCCATCTGGAAACTCTTGTGCTGGCTCTATAGGAAGTGTCAATTGACTTAAGTAAAATAAAACCTTTCCACTGTAATCCAGTGGCTGATTTTACCTACATATTTTAGTTGAATAAGCTCTGCATACTTCAGATTCAAATCTCTTAGAGCTGACTGACTATTCATGGTCCCTTGTCTGCTGTTTAGACATAAAGGGAGGCTTCAGTGTGATCCAGGAGGAGAAGTCCTGGGAGGGTGGAGACCTGCAGCTCACCTGCCGAGCCAATAAACACCTGTACAGTATGTTGTCATGGAAACAGATGAACAATACACACCCTGCTCTGGCTCAGCTCAGTGTGGGGAAGTACTCTTCTGCTCTGGTGCTGCGGCGTCACAACCTGAGTGCTGCAGATACAGGGCTGTACAGATGCTCCGCCCACCACCTGCTGACAGGACAACAGGCTCACCTGGACATACAGGTCAACGTGTCAGGTGAGGTCACTGCAGTTAGACCACTACAGTAACAAGCTTTTGTGTCCACAGAAAATGTACAGAATATACACACAGAAAGTTACACTTGTAAACAAAAAAAAATTATTTTCTAATCATGTTTCTAGAAGACCTCACAGTTGAACAATGTACCCTGCTGTGCTTACTATATGTAGCTTGTTGCTTTCTGAGGCATACATACAAATAAACAAAGAGCTTCTCAGTTCTTGAACTGGGTCCCCTGCACTTCCTGGGGCCGCACCCAGTCTTTGCTCTGCACCCGGGCCCCGTACCTCTTTCACGTGGGAATGAGCGCTCGTCAGGAGGAAGAGACACAATGGCACTTCCCACAATGCCACATTTACAGCCCTGCACAGAGCCGGACGAACAATCGACCAATCAGACACTGTCAAGCCCCAGCCCCACACACAATCATCAATTGTTGTTTGGGAGGAAGATAGGGGAAACAACAATCAGACGCCTTTGGCTAAGTGACTTTTCTTTATGTATTTTACTGCTGTGCTATTCAATCAGGCCCCCACATCCTCTCATGGGACCCCTACGGGAACTACTCGAAAAATGGGGAGCACTGACATCAAATAATGGGGGACAGAATCATAAACACGTTCATAGGATGACTAAGAAATCATGTATCTTTATAGGAGTGGGAAAACCACTACTCTTTACTACTAAATAAAATGCTCAGTTGTCATTGGTTTTACAAATGCCATTGTGTAGGGCCCAGCTGAGTCACAGGGAGAAGCCAGAATTAGACCAAACTATGTCATCACCAGCTTATTGTCCAACAGTGGCACCCGTCCAAAAAAGCAGCAGTTTTGCTTCATCACATTTTCATTTATAGTTGAATGTCCTGAGAGTCAGCAATCTATTTTTATAATAATGCAGTCAATCTTATCTCTTACTGAATTCAATCAATGCTGTGGAATTCTATGGTAACTAAATGCTTGAGGAATGGATTTTTATAATTGGATCTTGTTTGTTCATAAACAACAGCACTCATACTTTGGCACATTTGTTTTTCTTTTAGTTTTAGAGCCGCCAGCGCTCCTGAATAATTTGACTGACCGCACAGTAAACTCCAGCAGTTCTGTGACACTTAAGTGTGACTCCCGTGGTGTGCCACCTCCTACAATCACATGGTACAAGAGAGAAGAAGCTCTGCTTCAAGGATCAGGTGAATATACTATCCTATACCATAAATGCATTAGACTTTGCTCTATATTTACTCCTGTATTCCCTCAGGCATTATGATATCATCAGAGGATGGTACACTCCACATTGACCGTATCACTGAAGAGGACCAGGGCCTGTACACCTGCAAAGCCACCAACAAAAGGGGCTCTGCACAAAGCTCCGCCCACATATGGGTCAACAGTGAGCGTCACAACCTTTACACACTTTACTTTACAACTTTTAACATGCAGCGCTGTGTTCTATAGTACAACTGTTACAGGGCATGTAAAAGGCTGCTGCTACTTCTGTTTTCATAAAGTTAAATAATTTTAATACCACAATGTTTGCCTTTTTTCCCTTGTAAGCAACCATATTTGTTTTGATACAGACAAAGACTGTGTTTCCCTTAATGGCTAATCCATCTGTCAATCATATGCTTCTGAGGGCGATTCCATGGTAACCAGACCAACACTGTAAAGTACTTCACAAGCATTCTCAGGAAGACATAGTGCTACAATGCACCTTTTATACAGTTACTAAAACCATTACTAAAACCATCACTACTATTACTACCACTGCCAATTACTGCTACATGTATACTCTACACATTTGTAAATCAGTATTTATTGGTGTCATGAATTGGGGAGTACAAGCCAAAACAACTACTATGGTGACTACTAAGAGTAGCCTTAGTGTGTCCCTGTTGTGCGGATGCAGTTCCTGGTCCAGCCCTGACGACAAGGGCTAAGTAAGTGTTGTTGTGTTCTGATCCTTCAGGAAGGAACAAGTCTCCCACTTTTATTTCCTGTGGAAATTGGCATGCCTGAATCTCCAAGTGACTCTGCCTTTAGCTTGATCTTGCAAATGAAGAAGAGATTAAACAGATAATTATTTTGGTTAGTGTTGTGTGTGTGTATATATATGTATATGTATATATATATATATATGTATATATATATATATATATATATATATATATATATATATATATATATATATATATATATATATATATATATATATATATATATATATATATATATATATATATATATATATATATATATATATATATTAGAGCTGGGCAAAAATAAAAATTTTTTTTATCGCGATTAATCGCATGAGTTCGAGCGATTAATGGCGATTAATCGCATGTTATACACAAAACCAATTAATGAATTAAAAAGTAGAGTATAGCGCTCTTTTATTGTAAATGTAAATGAAAGAGCCATACATTTATTGTGCAAACAGCATTTCTTTCACAGGGGAACTCTCAGAGCCTTCAATGTATTCAGGGAAGGCTCAAGAAAAAATACTGAATGGACGTTTGTACTACAAATATATTTATTGAATATTTTTTATGCTATGAGTAATGAACACTACATTAGTAATAATTTCTAGATCAGTGTTATAAACTTGGACTGATATTTCTTAAGAAACAAAGGGTTAATATAATGGGATGGAAATGGACCAATCACATTTTTTCTTCCAATCTGGGTAAATCAGTTACTCCAGCACTGAACTAAAGAAATAAGATCAGCTCAGAGCCGGTGTAGCGTTTTCAAACTACCCCCTTCAAAAATTTGAAATTACCGGGGGTTAGTGTTAGTGTTAGTTGGGGTTAAGGGGGTATCTTGAAACCGTTTTCAAATTACCGGGGGGTAATTTGAAACCAGCTTCAAGCTACCCCCCGGTAGGTTGAAACCGGGGGTAGTTTGAAACGTTTACACCGGTGTCCGCGGCTGAACCCGCGGCTGAGTCAGCGGCCGGAGCCGGAGCCCGCGGCCGAACTCGCGGCCGGAGCCGCGACGGGAATCGGAGCCTGCGGCGAACCCGCGGCTGAACCCGCGACCAAAGCCCGCGGCCGGAGTCGGAGCCCGCGCCGGGCCCGCGGCTCGCGGAGGCTCGGGCACGTTGCATCTCACGTGGTCAGAAAAAAGTGAAAAAAGTGTAAAGAAAAGACGTCAAACTTAAGGAAACGCTCACGGTGGACTTTTTCAAAATAAAAGCCGGTGAGAAACAGACGTTTACAATAAAAATAAATAAATAATAAAAACTGCGTTAACGGCGTTAAAATAATTGTCGGCGTTAATGACTTAATTAGTTAAGTAATATATATATATATATATATATATATATATATATATATATATATATATATATATATATATATATATATATATATATATATATATATATATATATATATATAATATGTATGTATATATATGTATGTATGTGTGTATGTATATGTGTATTATATATATATTTTTTCAACCTAATCTTGTACCATATGGAAGAAAACTATATGAAGCAAATATTCAAACCAGTTTGTGAAGGATATGTAAGTGAGAACCAGTAGTTATCGCTGTTTGTGTTTATTGCCCAAAAAGTGCTGCATATTTCATTCCCTCCGTTACCGAGATGAGTTTTTTAATTTTTTGTCAACAACTTGAAATAATATTGCAGGTTCAACTTTATCTTGTTGGAGTGTTAACTCTTTCCTACAATCTAATATCTTACTTATTTCAATAGTCCCTCTAGTTTCTGAATAAGAGCTATTTGAATGTAAAAAAAAAAAACTGCCCCTATTTCCCTCCGTTAACCGCTTGACCGGACCCATGTATATGTGTGTGTGTGTGTGTGTGTATATATATAACTTTGTTTGCAAAAATATGTATATGTTTGCATAAATTTGTAATATTACACACACAAAACAACATTACAAAGAGCATTACATTCATCTTGTTCTTGTTTTTTTTCTTCTATCGTTTATGTAAGGTCCAAACATTTGTGAAACCATAGTTGACGCTTTGCGCACCTTGTTCCACCTTTGAAAAATGCCTCAAAAATAAAAGAATACACGGAGAGTGATCTAAGTGCAGTTAAAAACTCTTTACTGAGTATTCACATAATTGGGACATACAAAAACATACAAAAAGGGGAACTTTTTAACATACAGGTGACAGGAGGTCAAAAAACCTCCACTCCACACTCCCATGGTGCACCTGCACTCGCCTTAAATAAGACCATAGACCACAAAATAATACAAAAAATAAACTTTACTTAAGTAAACTTATGATAACATTAGCAATAATTAATTGAAAGAAAAATGTAAATAGATGCTATTTCTTAGCAAATAATCAACAAATAATCACGTTAACCATAAAGCATTACCAAAATACCAAAAATCATGCATTTTAAGTAAATATTAAACCAAACAAAATAAGAATAATTATATCAGTAATGAAAAAAACTACAAAACTGGGTTTAGGCTCCCACAGATTATTATATGTTTGTTGATGTGTTTTTGTTTGCTATGCCCTTTGTGTTTTTAGGCATTTCAGAGTTTTCTTTCCTGGAGGTTCCCACTCTGGCCTGCACCTGTGTCGTGGCTACGCTTCTCTGGCTCCTGCTCACACTGCTCATTCGGAAACTAAGACAGGTACAAACTATTACTTATTATTGTTATTTACTGCCATTAGCAAAGTATTTAATAATAACTGTCAGTGTTGTCATTCAGTCTGAAATGTGAACATTTTCCTTTATTCTTTGGACCCACAATGTTGCTCCACCAGCTTTGTCTTGGCATTTCCATCTTATTTGTCTTATAATAATGTATTTAACATAAATTTTATGGCTTACAGTATTCAATAATGTAAACTTGCCAATGCCAAAATAAAAAGGACCTTACAACTATGCTATGTTTAACTAATCTCACATTTATTTATTTATTTAGTTATTATTTAATTTTGTCTCTGTAGAGCTCACACACAAAGCCAGAGTACCTTTCAATCATCTTGGACACTGGTGCAGGGCCTCTCAGTGAACGGCTGCAGTATGACGCCAACCAATGGGAGTTCCCAAGAGAGCGTCTCAAATTAGGTACAAAGCTTACAACGTATTTCTCTTCAAGGTTCAACGGGGGCGATAATTCTGGTGTGTCTGTAAATAACTTTTGGAATGCATAATAAGATGTGGATGCGGGGAGGCGTGTGTCCGATAGCCTATAAGATACTGGACTTTCTCATAGCTCTTATCTGGTATTATGGGGAGTAGCTGCGGTTATCAGGCTCAGTGATGAACTAATCAGCTGGATGTGGATGTATGAAGCGTGTTTACTGCAACTAATCAGTGCCCATTCACTAACATAGGCCCTCCACTCCGTCCTAATCTCGTGTTTTGGAGGCTCAAATTAATAAAATGACTCATTTGAAAACAAAAACACTCATTGGTTTATTGTCTCAGGGAAACCTTTGGGCCGAGGAGCTTTCGGTAAAGTGGTCCAGGCCTCTGCTTTTGGCATTGACAACGAAACCAGCTGCAGGACTGTGGCTGTTAAAATGCTCAAAGGTACAAAAGCAGGTCATGTAGTTTTGTTTAATTGGGCAAGCCTCTGTGTGACAGTTTTCTATATATCCACTAGAGGGAGCCACAGCCAGCGAACATGAAGCTCTTATGACTGAACTGAAGATACTCAACCACATTGGAAACCATTTAAATGTGGTAAATCTATTGGGAGCCTGTACAAAATCAGAAGGTATGTTTAAAATAATAATTAAAAAATTTATTTATGTGTAATATATTTTCTGCACATGCATTTGTCTAGGTCCTTTGATGGTCATTGTTGAGTACTGTCGCTTTGGAAACCTCTCCACCTTTCTCAGAACTAAGAGAAGTGTATTTGTGGCTTACAAAGTAAGATAAAATCAATTATTTTCAACATTGCAAATTTTGTCAATGTAGACTGTCATTTTCAACATGACGCCCACATTTTGTTCACACTTACATACACCAAAACTTCTCGTTGTGGTTCAGACCCTTACAAAACTGTACACTTCTGCAATCTGTCTACATCTTAAAATGACTATTTTCTCTAAAGCAGGACCTTGACTTCCTTATTTTTGGTCACAAATTACAAAAAAGTGTTGATGTTCTTTTCACAACTATTGGCACTTCACAAAATGTAATGACTAATAAGCAAAAAATACATTATTTTTGTTATATGTGTATATTTGAAATACTAATAATGTTTTTTGTTCAGCAGAATCAGTTTTATAATGGAAAGTCTGGTTTTGGAAATGCACTTCACAAACAAGAAGTTACCTATGATCAGAAACATATGAACAAGGATGGTATGAGTTCAATATTTACCCCCCTAAAACACACTTATATGCAATTATAAAACGTATTTTTTACCGTTTTGTACAGAGCAAAAGTCAGTCCCAAATTCTCCTCTGTTCCTGGAAGATCTTATCTCCTTCAGCTTCCAGGTGGCCCGAGGAATGGAGTTTCTTGCCTCACGCAAGGTGCTAGTCCATGTACCTTATTGTTAGTACCAATACATATGAATATATGTGCAATATATGATCAATAAGAGCCATTTGTCTGTCAGTGTATCCACAGAGACTTGGCTGCTAGAAATGTGCTGCTTTCAGACAACAAAGTGGTAAAGATTTGTGACTTTGGTTTGGCCCGGGACATTTACAGAGACCCTGACTATATCCGCAAAGGTGATGTAAGTATTCAGCTATAGGCTACATCTTTTTCTTTTTCTTGATACAATGTGTGTGTTAGCCACAAGCTGGAGAAATCACAGATGTCACAAAGTAAAGCGATAGGTCATATTTTATATTAAATTGAAATAGCACAAATGCATTACCCTGTTTGAAAGGCCCGTCTGCCTCTGAAGTGGATGTCTCCAGAGTCCATCTTTGACAAAGTGTTCACCACACAGAGTGATGTCTGGTCCTATGGCATCCTACTGTGGGAGATCTTCTCTCTGGGTATGAAACATTCATGATGTCAATGTCATAAAAGTAAAGTCCTTAAATTGACTGCTATAACCATGCACAGGAGCGTCTCCGTACCCTGGACTTCATATTGATGAGGAGTTCTGTCACAGGCTCAAGAGGGGAACGAGGATGAGAGCCCCCGAATACTGCACGCCTGAAATGTACATTTTTGTTGTAAATAAACATAATAATTGTAATACAGGACACATGCAGTTCAAAAAGACTTCACAGTACAATCCATAGTTTATAAACACGTGTATATAGGTTATGTTTACATGTAAGGGTGAAAAAATGCATAGCACACTCGGTTGGCCGATGTCCAAATACTTTTTTATTAACAAAATAACGTTTGGTCCAAGACAAGAAAAATATCTGATGAAGGCTTTTTTGCCAAAACATTCTTTTGTTAATAAAAAAGTATTTGGACATCAGCCAACCGAGTGTGCTATGCATTTTTTCACCCTGGTCTGGCTGCTCCTTGCATTTGCACCTCTGCAAGAATCTTGGTGTGCGTTTTCTGTTTCTTTTGATATGTTTACATGTAAGACATGTATACATTCCCAGTCAGGTGGTCAGTCTACTGAACAAAAAATAACTAAAGATCAGATCAAATCTGATTTATATACCTCAAGAAGATGATCAAATTCTTTACCAACAGCCCAATAAAGTTCAACACAGTTCATGCTCATTTTAGGACAATACTGTAATATCCTAAAATAAAATCTGATTTCACCGAGGTTCAAACATTGGGGGCTTTGAAATAAAACAATATGCTGTTTTTGCAGTTACAGTACAATGCTGGCCTGCTGGGAGCCTAGTCCTTCAGACCGACCTACCTTCACTGACCTGGTGGAGACTCTGGGTGACCTCCTCCAAGCCCGTGTTCAGCAGGTCAGAGCTGTGCATCAAAATAAATCTCTGCTGTAAAAGTATCATCTGAAATTTTTTTTATTTTTTATTACAGGATGGAAAAGATTACATTCCCCTTGGGTCATTCAAGAATGGACATGCAAATTACAACAGTAGACTGAAGGAAAACCCACTGGCAGTAACTAACCTGAGGTATAATACATTGTTTTGTTTTTATCTATCAGACCTCAAAATTATTAGATGTGTAAAATGTGTGATGGACCAATACAATGCAATGCTTTCAGGAAATCACAATGGGCAGATATTGGCCTCTCCTTGGGTGATGAAATAGTGGGAATAAAATATTCTATTACTCTTTTGAATGATAAAAGTCCTCAAAATGGCATTCATAACAGGAAATCATGCCTATGAAAAGGCAATTAACTGTAGTTTTACCACTGCAAATTAAGTGAAATTAAAGGTGCACTATGTATCTTTTCTGCTTATCTCCATAAATATTGTAATGATGTGATCATTTCTATTTAGTTCAAAGTCACCACCTTTTGTTCTTGTAACTGTTTATGTGTTGTTGTTAATGTAACTTCTTTTGTATGTGACACTACACTTTGCCAAAGTGTTTATGGGAAGATTTTTCTAGCTCTAGTGAGTTGAGACTGCTGCTGTTTTCCTTTTCTTTTGGTGTGAGTTACAGCCTATAGTAGTTCAGAAAATAAACAAGAAGAAATTTGGTTTTACACAAGTTGAAATGGCCCTTGCTTGTGCTGTTAAAACCACAAAGTATGACAGAAAGGCTGATTGACAGGCATTTTATGCACAATTTGAATTGCTGACATTGCTGGTAATATGTACCCATAGCAGTCAGAAAAGTGAGCTGCTCTGCACTAGTAGATACCGGCTCCTCAGATGTGCTTGGAGGTATAGTAGCTATAACTCCTACTTCTGTCCAACTACAAACTGTGACCATAGACGGTATATATATTCTGTGACTGTTACTGGTGAGAGGGGCTCGTGTGGTTCGTGAGACTACAGTGACAGTGGGTGAGAAATTACTCAACTGTCTGTCTGGTATGGGTTGCAGATTTGGTCTTTAAAACCTGAGGGTTTGCATAATTGACATGAAAAAAGGCACTTTAAGGGATATGTTTCCTTACACCAGAATGCTACAATATGTTAATGTCTTGGCTGTGGTGTGCAGTATGGTATGAGGTTTTTAATGCTTGAAAAACATCTATTCTTACTGTGAGCGAGTACACCTCCTCACTGATCTGATGTGTAACTTACCCTGGTGGTGTTTACTGCCATACTGTGAGAAAATCCAGACAAAGCATCTCCATGGAGAAAGGCAGGTGGCGGACACCCCATCTAAAAGGTTAAATACTGCACCTTTTTAAAAAAAAAATGTTTTAAACCAAGGGCCAAGATTGTTTAGGCCAATCTGAACCCAGTTGTGAAATGTAGGGCATTCCTTGTGTTTTAATCTTGTGCTTTTAGTTACATGAGGGGTATGGACTCACTGCAGACATTTGAGGAACCATCACTAGAGGAGCAGAGCTGCCCAGACGTGAGAAAACGCCTCCACTTCTGCAAACATCTGATGGCTTGAGATAAACACCTTTTTGACACAAAAAACTGTCATGTTTTTACAGGAAGAACAGAGTGATAGCGGCATGGTCCTCCCCTCTGAGGAACTGAAAAATTGGACTGAAAATAACAGCTCAAAACTCAACAGGTGAATATAAAACAATACACATTTAAGTATTTATGAAACCTGATAGCAAATAAATATATTATTTCTCTTATTTAAGGTTACTAAATTTCACTAAAATCAAGATTAAACATGGGCCTATCAATGACATGAGCCATGGCGACAGCTCTCCTCCGCCAGACTACAACTCTGCATTTCTCTATCCATCTGTATAGCATCAAATACAAATACTGTGACACTAAATGTTTCTTATGCCGTAAAACCAAAGAAGCCTCCTTGTCCAGTATCAAGAAATTAAACATTCCCAGAAGAATACACAGGTGTAGTTGCCAGAGCAGATGCACGAAAATTTGAAACAAAGAATTGCACTCTCAGGTTGCAGATGTCAAAACATTTTAAATTGGATAGTTGCTTATCACAATTTCAGGGCATCTATAAGAAAAATGCTCATTACAGATTTGCATGTCCCCCAAGGGTGAACAAAGCCTCATTTCATTCCCAACCCCATGTTTTTAACTTCTGTTTTCATGGGTTTCAGTCTCACCACTAACTTTTTCCTGTGAATACTATTTTAACAGCAATGTTTTAAAGTGGTTATTGGCTGACTTTACACCACTTGAAGCACACATTGGGGCAGCCTATCACCCAAATACAAAATATTGGTTGCTGAGGTCTTTGCAAACCTTTCAAGAGCAGCTGTATTCTCAAATACTAAGAGCTTAATGTATGGAATTATTTTTAATCTAGATGCTTTCTATACAGGTACCTCTCCCTGAGCTTCTATGCAATATAATGCTGTAAGCTTTTGTATGCTGGAAACTGTCAGTATATTTATTTGATCAGTATGTCAAACTGCATTTATATTTTAATATAGTGGTATTGTCACTATTTGTTTAGGTATATAGACCAAAGCTACACCTAATGTCTGTATTGAACTAATGAACTGTAAATACAATGTACTAATGTAACCAAGAAAAAGTAATGTAGTAATTTTGGTATTCTTTATTAAAATACTGCTGTACACACAAATATTGCAAAATCTGAGACAATGAACACAAGAGGGTCTTAAAACGTACTAAGATGATGATTGTAGTAGTGTGATGTGGGGAGAAGGTCATCGCTAACATTATTGGAGTGCATTGTTAATGAAATGAACTTTGTGTCCGACAGGAGTTTGTGTCTTTGAGGGTTTCTAAAGCACCACATTCACCAAAGATACTTATCTTTTCATTAATTTTGCTAAAAAGGTAGAAGTAGTACATGATCTAATATAGGAAATGTTGCCCCTAAGAACAGTGAATACCCAACAATGTGGACACAGATTTCATTATTATCATAAACTTATAAACATTATCCTTATGTGGACAAAGTGGTTGATATAAACAACTCAAGTCTGCCTGAAAATGCCATTTGATACAAGTAATAAATAAAATGTTACACTTGATTCTGCAGAATATGCAATGTACTTAAGGGCAACATAAAATCTTTCCAGCATGATCGTCACAAAGTCATTCGCAACAGCAGATGAAGTCCCACCCACACCACTGTAGCAGGCCAATCAGACTGGGCAAAGGACAACCCAATGACAGCTAAACACATTCAATCATTGGGGCCCTCCAGCTGTGTGTCATCCTGAGAGAAACCCAAACCATTACAAGCCAATTTGTCTCCAGCATGGTCTGCATTTCATGATCATAAAAAATTCAAATAAAACAAAGATCTGTTGGTGTCCTCTGCCCTCATTTCATTGACTCTCAAGCAAAACCCCCTAAACTAACCCACATGGAATTGGTCCACAAAGAAAATACAGTTCGAATGTGGGAAAACAAAACTGCACTCCTGTAACCAATCTTATGTTTCTGCACAACTGAGCAAAGTGAAATTCCAGATAGAAAAATAATTCATAAACCATCATTTCTCTTAAACAGAAAGGGGGGGCAGTGATGGAACGTGAGGTTTGGGTAAAGGCTGAGAGAGGCGGATGGGGAGGACAAAATAAGGACATTCCACAAAGAGGCAGCTCTGGGTCCACCTCCACAGAAGCCCTGCCCATAAACCATACCAAGTGCTGCGCATTATCTCCCCCCAATGCAGTTCTGGTCACTAAAGTGTCCCATTATTCATGGTGGTCGCTACATGTGTAACAAACACCTAAAATTACGTATTAAGAGAAGACACCCCTTCTTCAGTGCTGGATCACATAAACACGCCCAAAAAACTACTCACAAATGATGCCTTACCATTCTGAGTCAATGTCTATCCTTGAATCATTTCCTGAATCGTTTGTTTTCAGACTCGCATTCCACCCAAGTGGTTTGTCCTTTTGAAGAGGAACCATCAGCCAGGGCAAAGATGGGCTTGGTCTGTAAAAGCACCAACCTCCCACAAATGCCTCGAATGATGTGTTCCGGTTCCTAGTGCGTCAGAATGAAGGGGTGTCTCCACTTGGAAGAGGTCAATGCTTTGTTAAATCCGTCTCTTCTGGTAATAGTCCCATGTGACTTTTGTCCCCTTTCTGTACATCCTGTAAGCCACACATTCATAAAAATAAACAAAATTAACAAAAAATTAAAATCTTAGTGCATCCGCTGCAGAAAAATAACCCCAACAGTAGAATTAAACAATAAAAGCAGGAAAAGTTTTTTTGTTTGTTCCCCAAATCTAAAAAAATGTCACAGCTTCTGCATGTCCTTTTCTTTCACCAGTTTAAGCTGTGGGGTTCATGAAAAAATAAAAAAGATACACTTTAGAAAAAGCCTTCCTGATGGACAGGGTCAGTGTATAAGACTGAGGTTCATGAAGCCCTGCCCTGCTGCCTTTGCCATGCTGATGTCACTCCACTCGCACCGCGCCTCCTGCTCCTCCACTGTAGTGCAATAGTGTGCTCTAGAACTGGAACACCCTGTCCCAGGAACAAGGGGGCTACAGAGAACCAGAGGCAGCAACCTGCAGCTCCTGGAAGGTACTCTCAAAGCAACGCTTCAGATCCGAGTAGGTCACCACCAGAACACTCTTTTCATCCCGAGATACCAGGCTGATTTTCTCAGGAACACCAGCGTCCAGCTGTGTATGGTAGGAACAAAAACATTTAGTAAAAAGAAAGGAAACGTGTTTAAACCTCTAAAGTGCACTGACTTTGTTGAGGCAGGAAACAATGTGGCTGAGGTCTATCCAGGGCGTTCCAGCTTCTGTGACTTGGTGAAAGAGGTGATCTCGGAAAAGTTTCAACAGGTAACGGTCCCCTGTCTCTGACCAAGTGGGATCTTTCTGAAACCTAAAAGTAAACCCTTTTGTCAGATCATGAGCAAAAACATCTGTGTAGGCTGGAATCAATCACTTACTCTGGTCTTTCATTGATGGTGCCCAGTTTAGCAAGCAGGCGGAAGAGGCGGCCATTTTGAACTTCCTAGAAACAGAAGTAGTAATAGGTGCTTTGTGTTTCAATTGACATGAAAAGCAAACACTTCCTTATAGCGCATTCACATTGTCGCCAACAGGTGAGGATAAATATTTTTAACATTCAAATCTCACCTTTAGCCTTCAGATGCATAACTTATTCCTGTCCCTCCCTTCTCTTCTTCTTTTTTGTCTGTCTCACTATGTCTTCTGCATTGGACAAAATTTTAATTACTCAGCTGCTAAAGTCCATAACTTCATTATTAATAAAATTTGTGTTTCTATCCCTGTGTGTTCTGGAGAAGTTGTTAAAATTAAAAAGTTTTGAAGGCACCAAAGCTATGTCTTACACCTTTTGATGATCGATACTTAATTACAGAAGTACACTTTTTAACTTTTATCAGATGTAACTTTGTGAGTGTAACTTTAAAGCTAAGGGCAAAGCATGTAAGAGTCTATTAAAACTCCAAACCATCATTACTGCATGTCTCTATGAGCATTTTGTGAACCTAACTAGGGCAAAGATGAACAACAGCAGCTGCACTGGCGCAAAAAGGAAGTTGAGGTGGCAACATGAAGTCATGATCAATAATTTGCTCACTGAGCCCACATCCTACTCTCATTTTAGTCCCTAACTGCAAAGAATTAAACAGAGTGTGAATTTTCAGTTGGTCACGTATAAAAACAAAACAAAGAAGTACTTTAGACATGTGTTTTCTTCATCTGAGTTGTTGCAGAACAATGGTACTGTCTTGTAGGCTCTCAAAGGCCATAGCAGAGGGAGACTTATGATTTTGTGCTGTCTAGTCAAGTTTTTTTTAGTCACTCCTCCCTCGGACCCAAATCTTGCTGCAGCCATTGACCTGCATGGCTCTGAGCATCTCCTGCACTCTCACAATGCAGCCCAAAGATGTCAGCCGAAGAATGGTTCAGTGTGCGTAAATTGTCCATTTCTGGATGGAAATGTGTATGTTGATGGATTTCTTTTTAGAACTAAAAGCTACTTATATCACAAAAGTGAAAAAACTGCTGACATATGTTAAATATTTACTACCTGGATTAAATGATGTACAGACCATCTAAAAAAAAAAAAAAGAATGTCATGAAAAAGTTCAATATTTTGATTTATATTCAAAAATACAAAAATCTTATATGCACTTTAACTATGCAATATGATGATTTATTTGAGTGCCAAGATAAAAAGACGAAGTTGGCATCATAAAAGACTGCAGAGGATGTGAGGTTTGAAGTTTGACACTGCAGCATGTATGTGAATGGGCAGGCAGGAGAGGAATGGGTTTAATGTTTATAGGTGGGTAATGTTCATTTTTAAAAGGAAAAAGTTAAGGTACCAAAAACTATATTGATAATTGGTGCCAAAAGAGATACTTGGCAAAGCCAAGAACATTGAAACGAAAAAAGAAAGGCAGTAAGTAAGATGGGATTTGTTGCTGCGCTCCTTGTCTATGTTTTTGTACTTCTAGCACTTTATAATACAGACTAATTGACAATGGTTTTCTGTTATCACACTACTACAACTACAATGGAGCGTTTGACAAAAAAGCTCCAACCACAATCAATGCTGACAAATATTTCAGATTTAGAAGACATACTGTCGCTGCTACTTTTGTTTTTCCAACTCCCTTTCACTGCTCAACTAAAAGCAGTAAAAGCAGCACAAGCACACTGGAAATACCACAAAGCTGCATGCTTCTAATTGCCATCTGCTTACTTTTATCGGGAGACATCCACCAGTGCCTGCGCCGTCCCAAAAAACTGACTGAAAATATGTGTACACTGGGGGTGTTTCATAGAAACTGTGTATTTAATTTTTTAACTGCCATAAAATTGTCAAACATTAATAATAATTTTTTAAAAAAATTCCATGAAAGGGTTCTCTTCAAAATGGCATATTGGGATTATAAATTACCATAATTTATTATCCCTTCAGGTGCCAGTTTTTGCAACATACCACCTACTGCCAATTTGAAAAAAAATTTATAATTTCATTATAGTATTTTTTTTTTACTCTGACTATGACCAGTGTGAATGGCTTATCAAAGTGGATGTTCAGTGTGAATATGGACTTTAGGCCAGTCTTTGTTTTTGAATAAAGTGACCTGAAAGGAGGGCTGCGCCACTGTAACATGCGTATTCGGGGTAAGGGAGCAGTTTGAGGTCAGAATGCGACCTGTTGCTTCTGTGGCTAAACTACTGCAGGAGGTTTTGAGACTGGATACAGCTCCTACACTCGCACGGGCAAACCCCGGTCTGCAGTCTGGCACTGGGGGAGGACAGAGGCCCAGACTGTTTATTGTCAAGTTTCACTATGTTCAAGAAATGCTGGAGGTGCTCTGCAAAGCGGCGAGGGCCATCCCTCTGTTCTACAACAGAGACAAAGTTTTCTTTCTGGATCTGCTGTAGCAAAGAGGAGGGGAACTTTCCAAGATGGGAAGGAACTGCTCCATGATTGCCAGGGCATGAGATATGGGATGCTCTACCAAGCCAGGCTGAGGATTTCATCGCCTTTAGGGAAAAAGGTCTTTACCGATCCCAGAGCTGCTAAAGACTACGTCATGAAGCATCTAGTGTAGAGTGTAAGGAGGTACTAAATTAATGGTTATGGCTCAGTCGTGACTTTGAATATACTCTCACTGAGCATTGGTTTATAATCTGAATTGGTATATTTTGTATACTGCAAGGTGAGGGTTGTTTCTCTGAAGAAAAAATTTTGTACTTTGATACTATATTTTGTCAGAAATATTTTTCTAATTCTAGTTTTTCCGTTATGGGCAACTTGTGTTTAACAGCAGAAGAGTAGGGATTGAAGCTCTATCCAAGCTATTTTGGAGTCTCACCTTGTTTGGGGGGAGAAGAGTCAACGGGCAACTTTAGAGTTTTTTGTTTTTTGAGTTTTTTTGTCCTTTTTATTTTTTATTCTATTTTATTTATTTATTTATTTATGGCTGCAGTTTTTCACTTATATTTCTATCTTTTTGTACTTTTATATTGTTGTGCACCCACCATGCTTGCTTTTAACCAATGTAGATGTTTGCCTCCCCTAGTTTAATGCACACTCCTGGGCCCCACTCTACAATTTTAACATGGAATGTGAAGGGGCTTAATAACCTGGTTAAGCCTAAAAGATATGCAAATGCACATCTATGGGCCTTTAACCCGGATGTTTTCTTTTTACAAGAGACAAATCTGTGCTCTACTCAAACAAGTTATTACATAGTTGGTTTTTGCTTTGATTCGAAAGCTAGAGGCAGTGTTTCCCGCAGCAATTTATAGTTAAGGCTGTCACCTTGACAATAATTGCCTCCCACCTTGACTACGTCCCTCCAAACCATGTGAATCCTCTCAAAACTACGGTCATCGTGCCCCGATCTTCACTTTCGCCAGCATGGAATCTCTGCACTTAATGTAGATCAGCAGTAGTCATTTGATAGACCCATATCTACTGCTGAAATATCACAGGCAATCACGCAACAGCAAAGCTCCAGGTCCAGATGGATTCTCATGTGATTTTTACAAAGCATTTGCAAATAAGCTGAGTGCTTTACTATGTGAGGTGTTTTTAGAAATCCACACTAATAATAATTTACCACCAACGCTATCCCAAGATCTGTTATCGTAAAAAAGGATAAAGATCCCTACAAAATGTGAATCTTATCGACCTCTATTTAATGTAGATTACAAAATTCTGACATAAATTCTTGCACTTGCATTATTCATGAAGATCAGACAGGTTTTATTGCCCTTCACCAATCTTACTTTAATACACAGGGCTTATTCAATGTTTTGTACTCTGATTTTATATTCTAAGCCACTCACCTCTGTTCACACTAATGGCATAATTTCAGACTACTTTCCTTTACATAGAGGCACTCGTCAGGGTTGTCCCTTGAGTCCTTTGCTTTTCACTCTTGCAATAGAACCTTTGACAGTAGCACTGCTATCAGACGTGGGGATCAGGGGAAACAGCAGCCACCACCACTGTAACATTCTGAAAAAGGATATGCTACTGGACAGTAGTAACATGGCAATCTTTAAAAGGGCTAGTCTAATTTATAAGGTCCTAGACTCCGCTACACCACCGCTGTTAAAGGGAGTACATCAAATGCAAAGACAATTCAAAGAGGACCACACGAGCCACCACCATAACCATAGATGGACCACCTTTGGTCAAAATATATCACCTGTCCAAGATGGGAATCTGGTGATTAGTCTTTCACTAACACTGTGAGAATGCCCTTTGCACAGCTCTATTAAAGCTCAAATGAAAGATTTGTTATGGTGAAACCAAACATGTTCTTATGCATAGCTGTATTGTGATTTTAATTGATTTTCTATGGACACACATTTGCATGTACGGGGAAAATATATATTGAATGCCTGGCCAAATTGACTGCAAAATAATGGGAATTGTGCAATGACTGGACTGTGCAATGAATGGAGTGTGCAGTAATGGGAGCTATGAAATGAATGGAGTGTGTAATATTTTATTGTTTGGCCCCTTGTGACACCAGCCCTTTGGGACGTCATGTTTTTGCATCATGTTTGTCTATTAACATGCACTGTCCCAATCACATAAATAAATTAATTTAATAAATAAGCCAAGGTGCACTCAAAATGCTCTGTGAAACGAAAATTAAATGTGTGTCAGTCAGTGACTAAATAAATACATTTGAAAAACACTGCACCAAGACAGGTTAGAGAAAAGGTTGAGTTTGCAACCCTCTATAGCGCTTATTGTGTGTACCTTTGCAAGGTCTTCCTCGATTACATCATTTCTCATCTGGGATGCATCCAGCTGTGTGTAAAAGCGAGCTCCAATCATTGGCATGATGTCGTTGACACTGCGCATACGTGACTGTTCAGTCAACAGGTACCTGCCCATGCACAGAAAAATGGGCCATTCTTTACTTTCAGGTGCACCTTGTTTTTAATAAACTATTTTATCTTGCAGAAAAGTTGAATTGATTGTTGTAACATTTGAAACTTTTGGATCTTACAGAATAAGATTCTTGAGATCTGAGGAGTAGTTGATGGACACCAGCTCCATTGCTTTCTGCAGGTTCTCTCTTTGAATTCCAGCCAGAGAGTTACAAGCTAATGCCAGCACCACTTTCCCCAGAGAGACAAGGTCTGCTTGCTAAAAACAGGCAGAAAATTTTATTATTACCACTGAGTGTGGAGAGTAGATCAGAGTTTTAACATGTTTAGGTGAACTACTGTACCTGATACTGGGGCATTAGGGCCAGATGATTGGTCTGACTGTTGTCAAATGTTAAGACATCAAACACTCCTACACAGTTCACCCGTAACCTGCACCATAAGAGACCACAAACAAGTTTGTTCTGTGGGTGAGTTGCGAGGACTCTTCTCAAAGTTCACTTCCCCTCTCAATTAACAGTCCTACAGTACACTTTACTTAAAAAGGGGGAACTCTGAATACCTGGTCTTGCCAGTAATTAGAATCTTGCTGGGATCCATAACTCGACAAGCCAACCCTGCAGTGTGGATTGTTCGCAGGGCAGAGCTGAGCTGGACAATGTATGCCCATATTAGAGACTCAGGCAGTAGACCTGCATGTTGACGTGGAGGGGGAGGTTCATGTTGCCCTGTACAAACAAACATTTTACAATTTTTAAGAAAGTAATTTCAATATCTATTGTATAACACTATACATGAGACACGATGGTGAAAAACTATAACTTGTCTCAGAAGTGTCATGGGTTTTGATGACATATCAGCCAGCAAACAAAACTAAAACCAACCTTAGCACAACTGTCTGCCCACATAAAATCTATTTTTATAACTGAAGATAAGATGAAAGTTACCACAACGATATGGCACAGAATTGCAGAAATGCCACATTGCCACACTATGAATTTGATGAGCCACTGCAGGACATACAGCACTGCATCTTTATCTAGATTCTTGCATGTTAGCCAGCACAAGCACAGCACCTGGCACCTGGCCAAGGATCAGTTTCAGCCACAGTTTCCTTTAGGCCTTTATATACGTTTTCTGCAATCCAACTGTCAGGGCATTCCAAAACCCAAACACACTATTTGTTTACAACATTACTAACAAATATTTAGTGTTAAATATTCTATATACGGTAACTCGATACAAATGCCATCAGAGTTAATCTCTTCTGATACTTGATGACCTTGGAGATTTCAGTTTAACAAAGACTTAAGGCAATATGAATTAATACAATATAATGATCCAAAAAATAATAGTTTGGTTGAATTTTCCTTTGTGTAAAAGGACCAAAGGGTCAAAGGGGAAATTAATAAAGCACTTTGGATGAGGTCCTACTCACCCCACTTTCTCTTTGTGAAGAAAGAGTCTGCAGTTGGGTCATTGAAGTGCCTGCTGTACATGGTCTCTGCACCCGCATGGAAATCATAAGAGAACACCAACGCTGGAAGAAAACAATGTGAAATGTGGTCTATGAGTCAACATTAATTACATAGCACAAACTGCTCCTCTCAAAACTTACAAGTCATTGGTTTGGTTGTTAGAAACACCTTTATTTACTATTAATTACATGTTAAGAGATCTTAAATCTTACAGTGGTCCCCAAAAGCTTTGGTGGTGAAGACCTCCCTCAGTGTCACAGAGTTCGAATGTTGAATTTTCTTCCACATGTCCACAAGCATCATGCACTTTGTGTTAACAAGGCGGAACCCTAAAACATTTTATGACAATGCCATTACATTTCTGTTGTTGTAAATGTCTTTCTGTTTAACAGTGCTTTTTACCATGTATTCTCCTCAAACAGTAAGGAAGATCATCCTTGCTGTTGACTGCTTTGTAGCAGGAGGTGATATAGCTAAAGTTGCTGGTCTTCTGCATGCGGTTTGGAGGTGGGAGAGGCTCTAGTGGAAAAAGGCTATGGTAGCTGTCCACCTCAGAAGGGACATCTACAAAAGACAATGGTCGGAAAATCAAATGAAGCAGTTTATTTACCCTCCAGCACTAGTGAGAGAAAACAAGATGTACAGATTTTTCTCTGCATTTGCTTTAATGATGGATTTACCTGGATTCTCTGAGTGGTCAATCTGTGCCATTGTTATCAAATGTCTATTTATCAACTCCTAAAGAAGAAAGCACAGCATCAGTTTACATTACAATGCACTACAAAAAGGATTCTATGCTAAGGAAAGTGAAAACTGAAGATAGTGGAAATACCTGTCTGAGTTCATCAGCCATGAAGAAGGATGGAGCATTGGCTTTAGGCTGCATGTAGGCCACATGGGGTGCAGTGGGGGGATAGATATGATAGGAAGGAAACACCTGGCGCAAAAACACAAAATCACATGGGTTTCTTTTTATTACTAGGTAATCCAAATGAGTTTCATCACAAAAAACTATTACAAACAACATTATAACACATAACAGAACTTATGTTGTTGTTCCCTAAGAACAAATCTATTTAAATAAGATGTCAAGCATAAACAAGTGGCTGAAATGCCAATACTCAATTTAAAAACAAACAATACATACCATTCCAGCCATTGGAGCTGGTGTGTTGTCTGTGTAAAAGTAGGTGGTTCCTCCCACAGTCTCTTTCTGTATGATGTGGGAGGCCGGGTCAGTAGCAGTGCTGGGCACCATGTAATTGGCCGGGTTTGGTGTGTGACTGCGCCGACGAGGTGCAGGTGAGGTGTGAGGTGTAATTTTGGGAGAGTGAAGAGGAGATGATCCTGCAGATAAAGACATTCCTGAAATACAACAATAGTCATGTTTATTAATACAATATTTTCTTTGGTACAAACTGTCAAAGTAATTATTATGATAAATAAGCAATTAAGTATTTTAATATGTAGCTATTCTGACCTGGTGCCAAAGCAGCTGCTGTAGAGCTGCTAAGGGCAGGATGAGGAAATATAGTCGAGGGGAAAGCTGGGACAGTAGACTGAGCCATAGTAGTCATACGTGGCGTTCCTTTAGGGATGAACTCACTTGCTGCCGGGTTAGGAGTCTGAAGATAAAAGAAAAGCTTAACTTTTGTTTGTACTAATCAACAGGCACAATTTAGTAAGGCATGAACATTACCTTCCTCCTTTGGGAAATGTTAAGAGCACCAAAATCACTAAAGAGTGATGATGTTGGAGAGTTTACTGGATCTACAGCATCAGAGTAATTAATAAGTGTAATATTCAATGCATTCTGAATGATCTATTATTGTGAATAACCTACCATGACTGCTGTGGCTGAAATTCTTGGCACCATCGTTAAGGAGACTTGGAGAACTGCTGCTGGTAGTCATACGCTTCAAAAAGTACAAGATATTTTAGTCTGATGAAAGAAGATAAACACATTTTGCTGCAAAAAAGATGAGCACTGAATACCTGCATCATAGAATACTTTGACTCTGCTGGACTTCCAAAACCATTTACCCCAATAAAGCTGCTGCTGAAATAGGAGTTGGTGAGATTGGCATCACTCAGGTTTGCTCCCTCCATCCCAGGGACTAAGTATGACAGAAAGTAACAAATAAAAATACAGCATGATGACAATGGAAACAAGACAGGCTGAAATTACAGGGTTGTGGATGAACAGTCAAAAGCGTGAATAAAAGGTAATAACGTTCTCAATATATTAATATCGGCAAATAGTAGTAGTAGTAGTAGTAATTACATTATTGTAAATATGGCATGCAACGTGAAATTTACGGAGGATAATTATATTAATATAGTCCATGTACTGAAAGCACAAAAGAATAACTTTTTGTTGGAGTAAGCATATATAAACATCATGTTTACGCTCCAAATGCTAGGAAGCACTAGCTACCGAAGCTAACGATGAGGGTCGCAGCTTGTAGCCTAAATGCAGCTGTCATTAAACATTAGGCCACTAGACAACGCGGATGACTTTACGTTTAGTTCAACTTTACATGACTACGTAAACAGGCGTGTTCATTGGTAGTGCGTAGGTAATTTGAATACGCATGGGAGTAAATGGAGGGTTAACCCACATTGTTTGGGTTTTAGGCCTCTGAATCCCCGGGCTAGATTTTAAAACGGCCACGCAAGGCCCACGGTAAAGTTCCCGTCAGTACTCCAGCAAAGGGCCCGGGTTGCTACAGATAGTATGGGACTCACTCTGTAGCAGCTGTCCGTCCAGAGATGCTCCAGTGGGCCCCAGGTTCTCACTCTTTTTCGACACAGTTCCGCTGTTCGGACCAGATGCCGCTGATCCGCTGAGCGCGTATCCCGCAGGCGTCGCTCCTCCTCCGGCCATGGACAGAGGGACGGGACTGCCGCCACCGTGAAGTGGCAGGTTGGCCATGGACGGATCTTCGTGCAGGAACTGGCACTCGTCTCCATAAAAGCAAGTTTTGTCCTTTGCATAGTATCTGCAAAACTTAACCTTTATGGGTATCCCGGGACCTCCGAGCGGAGCGGAGGCTGGGAGTCCACTGTTCATGGCACTGCTGCTGCCGCCACTGCCGCCGAAAGACACTCAAACATAGAGACGAACGGAGCTAACAGCTAGCATGCAAACTGTCCCCTCAAAACACAAGTTAGTATAAATTCAGCCCCCAACAAAAGCGTGGACGCAACAGAGCTCACATCATAAGGCTACCGTGCATTTTTGTTTCGGAATGGTTACATTACAGCGCTAGGATCGTGCTGGTCGTTATTTTCGGAGTCATGCAGCTACCTGCAAAGTGGAAACGCTAGCCTGTTGTTGTTTTTGCTCGCAGTCTGATTTGCTCAGGTCATGTTAGCATGGCTATGCATTATGGGTACTTTTAGGTACTTTTTCCCCACTTATTTGCAATCAGTACAGGCAATACAAAGTACACTGGTCAACAATTAATAACAGTTAAACTTTTAAAGA
The DNA here is from genome assembly GCF_026225935.1 of Boleophthalmus pectinirostris. Classification (NCBI taxonomy): domain Eukaryota; kingdom Metazoa; phylum Chordata; class Actinopteri; order Gobiiformes; family Gobiidae; genus Boleophthalmus; species Boleophthalmus pectinirostris. The sequence goes on from NW_026571070.1 coordinate 21,328,025, forward strand.
CTGACCTTTTACATAATTTTCTACTGAAAAAATAATGTGTTAAAATAAGGGTTTACATTTTACATCTGATATCAGACATACAGTTCATCACATTCTACCATTCAAGTTTGAAAAGGGTTCTAATGTAGCTACAATAAAAGAAAAGACCAAAATGTTCAAAATTTCAGTGTCACGTTTGCAGAATGTAACCTTTATGGCAGTATCAGGCAGCCAAACAGAATGTTTGTCATTAAAACCGTACCATAGATTGATTATTTTTCTTTGTTATGTTTTATGTTTAAAAGTGATGTTCTTTTCCATTCTTTAGATAATACTATACTGTTAGTATAGTAGTATTTTACTTCTCTGTTTATGGTTATTGCATGGCTATGTCTTTATAGGATGGACATTAAGGGTCATAATTTTACATTGTTAAGGTTTAATTGTAATCTTAATGCTCTGGAGAATGCATCTACTTCTGTTATTATTGTAAGAATCTGTTCTGCATTTTTAGATAAGGTTTTGCAGTAAACAAGGATGGACACAGTGACCTGTGTCAAAAATTAGAAATCAATGAGATCTAATTTTGAGTGAAGATCCCGAAAAAAAAATAGTGAAAGAGGACGCAGTAGCAGCGCCACCTCAAACTTTGTTTTTCTTTGGGGCTTATGAAAGCCCGGCCATTGTTCCAAATCAGTTGGCTACTTTTTTTTTTATTGATAGCACTTCTACAACTATACAATAAAATGCAGGGCTGTGCCTATTCTAACTTTTTAGACTTAAACTTATACAAATCCTATTGATCCAGAGAGGAAGTTATTTGGACACAGTCACTCGCACATCACAACATTTGTAGCAAAAATGGCTACTTCTGTTAACTCCTATTTCTTTAAAATTTGGTTGTACTCTCAGCAACTAGAGACAGTGAAGTGTTTATGTGTATATTGTATAAACCAAGTTAATGTAACTGATTATAATTATATTCATAATTATAATTAGTTAATCAAAATAATACAGCATTTATTTATTCATTTTCAGTGTATATGTTATGCTGATATGTTGCTAAATATATACAAATAATATAGTCTAGATAAGACAATGTGAAAATGTATGGCATTTTATTCACTTCAATAAAAAAAACCTTTCTGTTTTCAAAAGAAACGTTTCTGTTTTTATGGGAAAAGTTATTATGAACATGAATATTTGTTTATGTGAATATTTCCCAAAATAATTAATAGCCTCATAAAATAAATTTATGTTATGAAACTAGTATTTTGCCAAATCAATATAAAAATAATGAAATCTACTGATAAGACAATGTGAAAATTAGATTAAAATATAAACATGAATTGCAAGTAAAATAAAATAGCCAGTCGGGCGCTACGTCATATTGTTCCTCTTTTTAAAAGGTAAACCACAGATCTTAGTCAAATAGTTTCAGACACAGCTGGTGGTGAACATGTCATGTGAATTTAGAGAAACTGAGAGATGATTGCCGGTAAGTCATATAATAATATAACATCTTATTGTTTTTGGTTAGACCTAAACATACTTGTATGACTTTAGAACACAATAACACAAACTATTTAAGTAATCATCTAATTAATCTAAGTGAAAGGTCTAGTGAAAGACTGGTATTTAGGCTCAAACATTGCACTTTTTATAATTTAAAATTTAAAACTTAATTAAAAGTAGTATTTCTTTAAAGGTGTTCTCCTGCTGTTTGCTGCCAGAGTGTACTCTTCTGACAGTCAAGTCGGATGTGTACCCAGTCATGAGGTACCTCGTATTATTATGTTATGTCGTATGTTATGAATTCTTTGTGATGTTTTTACATTTTTTACAGATAAAACAGGAGTTTATATTGAAAGTTTAATATGCTTTTTAAATATATATTTCCAGGTTGAATGTATTACACCAGCTGATATTCTAAACGCTTCTGGTCATGTCAACATATACGCTGGTAAAAAGCTCTCCATTTTCCTGGAAAATGGGCATACCTGCCAATGGACTCAAAGGGAAATCACTATATTGTCAGTCAAATATCAAATCAGTATTATTTCCATTATGTTAAAACTTAAGCAGAAACGTTTCCTTTTCCTCAGAAGGGGCAGCCACATCCTGAACATCCAGACACTGTCGGAGGCAGACTCTGGGGAGTACACTCTGCTGTGTCAAACCACAAACAGCACCTTAGCCTCTGTGGCAGTGCATCTTCATGTGGTCACAAGTGAGTAACAGCTAAACCTTTGTTTGTGCTTGAATTTAAAGCTCTGTTAGAGTTTAGCATGTTGAAATATTAACATTTGTCCCTCAGAACGTCCCACAAAACCAAAGCTGATCCTAAATTATATCAGCCCTACTTCATCACCATGGTTTAAATGCATCACTGATGGTTTCCCAAAACCTTCACTTGAATGGTCAAGGTAATTTATTGATCTGCTCTGCATAGATGGTCCATACAATACATATGAATCTTTATATGGTTAATAATATTTATTTTTTAATAGTAATAATGTTGGAAATCATATACCCACAAATGATGGAAGTGTTCAAAGCAAACTATCTAGCGCTGTCTATTTTCAAAAGGTTGCAATGTGTTGTGCTTCCAACATAGCTGGACGAGAGTGCAGCCAACTCTATGATTTTGGTAATTCACAAAATAATAAATGTGGTGTGTGTGTTAACACAAAATGTGCTCTATAAAAATTGTGAGACATTACATTTATGTTTTTTTAATAGATTTTACAAAAACAAACAGCCTTTATAATTTAACCCTGAGCCCTGGACAATCTTTACTGATGCGGTGCAGTGCAAGATATGACAAAACTTTAGAATGGCATAAAGATAACAAAAATGTTACAAGTTCATCATGCGACCTTAAACACAGCAACAAGGTACTGCAATATTTGAAATACTCACTATTTAACTTGCATTTTTAATTTTGGTTTACTTATGCATTTCTATTTTACGTTTTAGACATGCATGTTAAAAGATGAACTTTATGATGATATCATGTTGTACTTCTTTATACCATCTCTCAACACTGGCGACAGCGGCACGTATACATGCAGAAGTGGAAGCCAAAACACATCAGTTCATGTTTCAGTTCAGGGTAGGTTGAAATAATGAATAACTTTTGAACTGATGTAAATTTAAATTTTCTCAATAAACCTATTCCCACAGCTGAAAGCTTTTTATCGGTTGATCTGGAGGAGCAATTGATCATAAAAACAGAAAATATAAACAGTTCGTGCATGCAGGCTAATCTCTTTTACCACCCCTTTCTTCAAAACTGCACATGGGAGACACCAGATAAAATGAAAAAATGTGATACAAATCCATGGGTTACAAAGCATAGGTACATTATATATTTATAATATATTAATATATATATATTAATATAAACCCAATAATGGGTTTGTATATTGTTACAGGAATGTGAAGCTGTGTGAGCCTATAAAAACAGGGACGTACAGGATACATGTTGAGGCTGGCGGAATAAAAAAAACTAAGTCCTCATCAGTGTGCCTTGCTGGTGAGATTGCATTTTTACTTACATATAGGTAATGTGCATAACTTTAAGTGTGACAATCTTGATTTCCAGACACACCTGATTTAAAGATTACCATAGTTAATGATATATACATTGCAACTACCATGAGTGTTGCCCCAGCCAATTATTCTTGGATGTCCTGCTCTAATGACAGGTATGTTCAGTGATGATATATCAATATTCTTAAATTTTCTATTTAGTTTTTCATTGGGACATTTTTCCACCCAATTTTAGCTGTGAGGCAGATTCTTCTTGGGAAGTGATAGCCCAAACCATAAAATCAGATTTGAACGTATCCTGTAGGAGGTCAATTAAGAGTTTTTTGAGTAGAGAACTCGTGTCTGGACTTTATGTGAGGTTTTGTGTCAGTAACTCTCTCGGACAATGGTGTAAGGTGCGACCCGTGCATTTTCCGCCTGCAAACATGGCCTTCACTGGTAAGAATTTACAATCACTGTTCAGAAATGTCACCTACATTTCAACAAAAAAATGTTTTTTGTATGTTTGTTCATCAGGTCGCCCATATGATGAAAACAGTATGCTTTTGAAAACAGGCAGTGTTACTTTACTACTTGTGCTGACAGTTGTTACCATTCTTCTGGTTTATTTTATCAAAAAGAAGGTACAGTACTGTTTATATACTCATAGATTTAAAACATTTGTCTAAAAAAACAAATGTTAATTGTTGTCACATGGTATCCAACAGAATCCAAAGTATGAGCCTCAACTTCAAATGATCCAGATGGTTGGACCAAATGACAATGATTATATCTACATAAATTTTAAGGATTTTGCATATGATTCAAAATGGGAATTTCCCAGAGAAAATTTAGAATTAGGTAAACAGCATTGTAATTTAAATGTATTTGTTTGGAGGATAAGCCCCTTGAGATGTCTCGCCATCTCGTTTTCGAGGGGGTCCTCGTGATATAGATGATGTAAATATATTCAGAATTTAACTCACCGTTACTGGCTGCAGGTAACGAGTTAGGTTCTGGTGCTTTTGGCATGGTTGTACAGGCTACAGCATATGGTATCAACAAACCGGGGGTTTCACAACAGGTGGCTGTAAAAATGCTCAAAGGTAAGCGAAGCAGCAACTTCTCTAGTAAAATACATATTATTACATACAATAAAATCTTAAATATTATGTTATTACTATAGAGAAACACCAGGCAGTGGAAAAGGAGGCTCTCATGTCCGAACTGAAGATGCTAACTCACATCGGTCATCATGCGAACATTGTTAATCTACTGGGGGCTTGCACAGAGACAGGTAGGCTACTCTTAATTTATTGATCTTCTTCACTTAAAGGTGCACTAAGTAACTGTTTAGTGAAGGGACTGCCACCTGCTTGTCACAATGGAGAAATGCAGGTCAAGTTATAGGTCAGGTGTATGGCAAGGTGGCGCCACTCTGTATGAGAATGCATGTTTTGCAAGACATCTTTTAACAATAAAACCCCCTGTAATCTAAGAAATGCCAGATAAATAAACATAATGTCATATTGTGGAACATTCCAGGAAAAGTTATAACACCTCCGTGAGACAAGCAGAAATGGCACTTCAACAGAGTGTATCTTTAAATACCATACTGTTTTTTGTTTTGTTTTGTTTTTTTGTTTGTTTGTTTTTTTATTTGCTTGTTTGTTTTTTGTAGGCCCTATTTACCTGATTTTCCAGTACTGTTGTTACGGTGATCTGCTGAATTACCTAAAGGACAACAGTCAGCGCTACCACAAGTCTGTGACTGATGCATTCATGAAGGACCGCTTCAGTATCCTGTACCACAACCTGCAGCGAGGCCAACCAGCCAGGTACAAAAATCATTCCATCACAGAAAAATCTGTGCTTCTGTAGTTTATATAGCCTAATATGTGAGTAATGTTTATTGAAGGTTTTCCCACTAAAAATAATAAAAAATTCATGTTAACGTATTTTACAGAGAAATGCCAAGAACAGTGGACAGTTATGTGCCAATGCACAGCGCTACCACCAGAGGGCAGGAGAATATTGCCCTGCTGACCCTTAACTCTGCTGATGACATGGACTGCTTTGAAGGTCAGAAACTATATATATATATTAGCAAGTGTTTTTCTATCCTAACTGTCTGAAATGTGTCATTAGACACAGATAGTTTTGAGAGCCCAGATGAGGATCTGCAAGCCCTAACGTTTGGTGACCTGCTCAGCTTTGCCTATCAAGTGGCCAAGGGCATGGAATTCCTCTCCTCCAAAAATGTAATAATAGAAATCGTTACGCACACACACACAAACACACAAAAGAAAAATCGTTGAGGTCAAGTATTTTATTTTTTCATTAGGAACATTTTGGTGACTAATTAAATTCAGACAAATTACACTAATACAAAACTAAATTATTATCTCAAATACAGTGCATCCATCGTGACCTGGCAGCTCGAAATGTGTTGGTCACAAAGGGTCGAATGGCAAAAATTGGGGACTTTGGACTGGCACGAGACATTGACAATGATTCAAACTATGTTGTACGAGGAAACGTATGTACACTCTTAACTACTTCCTATTTTCATATATATATATATATATATATATATATATATATATATATATATATATATATATATATATATATATATATATATATATATATATATATATATGAGAACATAATATGAATGGACATGGGTTTTAGGTGCGCTTGCCTGTGAAATGGATGGCTCCAGAGAGTATTTTCCAAGGAATGTACACCATGCAGAGTGATGTTTGGGCTTATGGCATTTTGCTGTGGGAAATCTTCTCGCTTGGTACACTCACACAAAAGATTTAGAAACATGCAAACAGTAATCATGTTAACTAACTTTTGAATTTGATTAGGCGTTACTCCATATCCCGGAATGAAGGTGGACCACACTTTCTATGCCATGATTGAGAGAGGATTTAAAATGGAGTGTCCGTATTATGCCAGTGAATCTGTGTAAGTCCATTTGTGTTCGTATTAACAAATTACATGAATATAAAAATAACATTATATTTATCTTGTATAGATACAGCATTATGTGCAAATGTTGGGAACTTGATTCATGCAACCGGCCATCCTTCTCCAAGCTGGTATCTTTTATGGCTGCCCAGTTGACAGAGATAGAAGAAAAGGTTTGCACCACAGTAAAAATAATAATTATGTTAAGAAATGTGCAAAATAAAAAAAGATTGTTATTCCCCCTTCAGCTTTACCACAACATGCTTGACTCAAACTCGAATGATTACCAAAACATAACCTCTGTCATGGACATCACCGCATTGACCAAACAGACAGAAAACAAAACTGCTAAAACAGGTAATGATTACTGCCCATCCTACAAGGCAGAAGAGAGTGAGGGCAAAGTATTTAGTACAGACACAGCCGAAGAAGATGGAAAACTCCTGTAGATGTGATGCTAATGTTATTTGTTGTAAGGCCTTAATTTATGTATATGTTTAGAATGTATCTTTCCTCTAACTTCTTAATAAGAACCTCTTGTGAACTCCAATGCACAAGGCCTATACCACAGTGTAACACGATAATGGTCATGCAGCTTGTATAGCTTATGTAAAACTTGCAATAAAGTGATTTAACCCTCATATGTGCAGCCATTTTGGTGATCTGGAAATCAAACTGCTTAAAGGTATAGTATGCAATCGTCTTTCTAATAGAGTTAAAACCACATTTGGAGAACATTCTCCATGAAGACAGATGTCGAGATGCAGCTTTGCTCACAATACATACGCGTGTCTCTCTAGTGCAATATACATAACCAAAAAAACAAAAACAAAAAAACTTTTCGCTAAAAAGTTACATACTGTCCTTCATACTGTTTCTCTGACCTTCGTGCTCAAAACTGAATATTTGAAAACATGAATATTTACTTAGCCTAGTAATATGGGGGTATTGGACTCTACAGGTCATTAACCTGTTATGTGCCAAAGTAGCCAACTTGACAAGAGTAAGCACACATCAGTTTGTGGTCCCTGCAAAGCGGTTTCAAACTATAAGCTATTAGCTTAAATCCCTTAACATGGACGTCGGCGCCCTAAATGCTCTGGGTTACGAAGATTTTATGAACATTTTTGGAAACATTGTAGAGAAATGTCCTTTAGTTGCTGCTGCTGTCTGGTCAAAACGCCCGTTTGCCAACGTGTCTGCTTTAGAAGCCGCTTTTTACGAGTTTATAGATGCGCTTCCAGACTCGGGTAAGTCACTTATCAAAAATATTTAATTCGGACATGTTCTTACTGTGCCATTGCAGGCAAAGAGGGCATCCTACGTTGCCACCCAGACCTTGCAGGAAGGGACCTTCAGTGCGGAACGTTGACTCCCGAGTCTCGTGAGGAGCAGGCTCGAGCTGGGCTGGATGCTTTGAGCGCTGATGAAGCATCGCTTATTGCTCAACTCAACCAGGACTATAAAAGGCGCTTTGAGTTTCCATTTATCATCTGCGCCAAAATGAATGACAAAGCCACAATTTTACGACAGCTCCTCGAGCGCGTTGACAATGATCGCGCGGAGGAGAGTGCGCGCGGGATAGAAGAGGTAAAGAAGATCTGCCACTTGCGTCTCCAGGCCCTCAAGCTCCATAAACTCTAAAACACATAGCTGTAGGCTTTGAGCTCGAGCTATACAACCCTCCCTGTCCTTTTAAAGACAATTGTAATCATGTTGTAATCAACGTATTGGAAATTGTGTTTTAATATGTTGAGCAACACGAGGCAAAATGTGTAAATGCCTGAGCCATGGGTAAATTAGGCAACGAGGAACCTGTTGAGTGGCTATTGGTTTGGCTTAATGTCACCTATAATGTGTATTAAAATAGCATACAGCCTATGTAGGGGGATGCAATAAGTAGCATGTGTCCTTTGTGTCCTCCCTCTCTATGCCGTGGTAACAACAGTGAGCCCCTCCGTTGAGACAGGGGATGTGGGCCTCTGAGGTCCACTGGAGGAGATGGCTCCTCCAGTCTGGTCTCCGGATGAGATGGAGGAATCCTGGTCTGCACCCCGAGCCCGACGACGATCCTCCTCCTTTTTCCATTTCATACGTCGGTTCTGAAACCAGATCTTGATGTGGCGCTCTGTGAGGCTCAGAGTCAGGGCCAGTTCCACGCGCCGAGGCCTGGAGATGTAGCGGTTGAAGAGGAATTCTTTCTCGAGCTCCAGCAGCTGTGCCCGTGTGTACGCTGTCCGCGTGCGCTTATTCTCCTCGGTCTCCCCCATTACATAGGGCCCTAAAAGAGAGGGTATTGGGCATGGACTACATTTTCTTATACTTCAAATTAGCCTATAGTTTAAAACTTGCGTTATTACTACTTACGTCCATTATTTTTTATTTTTTTTATTTTTTATCTAGATCGAAAAAATAGATCTACCGTCTATAAACATACATTATAAACATGTTGTAAATGGTTGTAAACTTGCCTGCCCATTGGCCCCTCCATGTATGTGCATGAGACTTGGTGGTCTTCATCCAGGGAAAGGGGAACTGGTACCTACATTGATCCATGGGTTCTGTGAAGGCGGCGGGAGCCTGCTGAGGTTGCTGTTGGAGCACCTGTGGGTGGTGGAGCTGAGGCGCTGCCTCATCTCGGAGCGGTGCGGAGAAAGAAGGTGATCCCGTCGGCATACTGGCCTGCTCCAAGCCTCCCATAGACGGAGGTGTGTACACTGAGTGTCCATGTCTGTTCATGTAAAGGCAGGGCGGTGGGCTGCTGTTGTACTCAGCCCCTTGGGGCCTCTGGTACGCACAGGAGTCTTTAAAAACATGTGAGGGGTAAAAATGATCTTCCCGATGCATGACTTGAACCCAGTGTCACAGAGCTGGAGCTTCTGCACTACACCTGGCTCTTAGAGCAACTGCGAGGGCCAAGCAGTGCCACACAGGTGTGTCACCTAGATACCACGTGACTACCCAAGCGCAGGTCATTGGCTTCAGGGCGCCCGTGAGCGTTAAAATCAATCCCTCTCGGTAAACACCGCTTTAGCTACAACAGACAAGTAAGCATGGCGGAATCTGCGAACTGCAGCCAATTTGTCTTTATGGAAGAGAGCAAAAAAAAAAAACCAAAAACGCAGGTCGCGCGTAGCCTAACTATCGACCACAGTCTATTCCTAAATGTGTCTTTTATGCGCCGGAGCTGATAAATCGATATGAATGGGCGCATTGTTGGCCTGTGAGATAAGAGTTGGCTGCGTGGAGAAACAGTCGTCTTGGAAACTCATGATGGGCACTAGACCTTTTTCCCCAGTTCATTTTAATGTTCTCTATGATGCTCTCACTTAGGCTGGTAACTAAATTGTACCCATTAAACTTCTGCAAATGCATCATTTAACACCACTTAACGGGCGTGGACACAAGTCTTTACAGGACAGGCAGTGACGATAACAAACATGGAGTTGCTGGGTCGCATCGCGCGCTGCACTCTGCATGTTTGCTGGCCATTAGCGTCTGGTGGGTCGCGCTCGCCCCATTAAACTACGGCTCTTGCAGTAAACCAATTAGTTGCAAAAAAAGAAAAACAAAACGCCATGCTCACGTAAAAGAGAGGCTGAAATGTTGGAACAAATATGTTATTTTGAATCATATGTGGGCTAACCACAATGTTGGTAGGTTGGTCCAGAATTTATATTGGCACAAAGTTCTTGAAAAGCAATTATGGCACTTTCCACTAGACCTATATCTTAATGGGGCACTCAGCAATGCAATAAAGTTCAAGTAAACCAATTCTACACAAATCACCTCCTGCACTATGGCTTAATGGTGTTTATATTTGATCAGTGTTGCAAAGAGGAAAATCACAGTTAACCAAAGCTATTTGCAGCGAAAGCCTGATTTATATAGCATGATACACGTGTAAAATGCCTCTTAAATGAATGGCATCATATCCAGCCATATGTTTACTTAATGTAATGGAAAAAATAAAAATAAATGATTGTAAAAGTGTACTATATCCTAAAAACTAGGGCCCAACAACAGCTGATGAAATAACAACATGGTTCGTGAAGTTACAAATTAGATTTATTATAGCCTACTAGGTTTCCTCCCGGTAGGCACAAAATCAATACAAATAGGACTGCCGTAAACAGAAACATGTAAATTATTATTTAAATAATAAATACTTGAAAATCATTTATAACAAACTATTTACAATAGCTTTATTTGTGCCAAGGAACAACATTTTAAAAACATATATGAGGAAGGCCATGACTAGATAAGAACCCATGGTAAAAACTTGTCAGGTAGTCCTTTTCCTGACAGAAAAAACTCTGTGAATCAGCAATGCTCATTTGTGTCTGTGTTTTTTTTTACCGCCATTTTCTCTTGCATGTTTTCTCTCTCTGGCACTTAAATCACGTCTTTCCTCGTCTTTCTCGCGTCTTAAATTTGTCATAGAATTTTCTTCCAGGCTGAATTTATCTCTGTGACTTCTGAGTCGCTCACCGTCCCTATGTGGTGATCTACTGCGGTCACGTCTTCGGTCAGGGGACTCACTTCTGCGGCGCCCTCTGTAGGTGGATTCTGACTGGGATTCGTTTGAGCGTCGCTCCAGGCCAGTGGAGCGCAATGTATTCAGAAGAAACCGCTTGTTTGTGCTCTTGAGAGGACACTTTAACCTTCAAAACATACCAAAATACACATTATTAAAATCTGAAAGATTTTCGCAAATTAATCATGTTAACAGTTACAGCAATTACAACAAAATGGCTGTGATATTTTGTTGCAGTTCAGGATAAAAAAATATATTTTTTTTCCCCTAATGGTCTGTACAATTAAGATGTGTGAGAATTATATAATCCACTGGGCTATATAATGAACCCGAATGCAACAGTGATGTCGTGTGTGCCGTGTGATGCTCGTTTGTGTAGTCTGTGGTATACAGGCTGATGCAGATGGCATAACCTATGCCTGGCAGCTTACCATCCCGCGGGTCCCATGGTCTCTGCCCTCACTCTGGCTCGGTCCGTTTCCCTCAGGAGCTCCTCTATTGCACGCCTAGATTGACAAAAGACAGCCGTGTTATGGAGATGGCACAAGAATTTAACTGTGTAATGAACTTTTGTTAAAAGTACATAATCACATAGTGCTTGCTCGCCGATGCAGTTAACGTTAATTATCTTTTTACCAAATGTTGCTTTACTAGTCATTTTACATCAACAGTTTAGGTTTTAAAACGTCCAAACCAAAAAGCTACAGCGGGTTTATGCTAGCAAAGATAAACCAAACCGATACAAATAAACACAGCGTTATTTACTTTTCAAGATCATTGTCCTCTGCCATAGTACAGTCGTTGTTGTATAGAGTAAGCTACGGTGTTCACACCAAATAAAACCATAAACTATAAAGTGCTTTTTGTTTATTTATCTTTTCCCTTCCTGCCTGGGGTCCATTACAAAGGACCCTACATAAGGTCTGGCTTAACCAATGCCTGATTCATTTCTATGAAATAAATAGACATAGTTTCTGAAGATAATTATAAATATGTGTGTGCAGTTACATACTGAAAACCAGTTTCTGATATTAACTGTGCGATCTGTGATGAATTTCTTAGCCTTGATATTAGGCAGGCATTAATGAACTTGCTCGTCTTTTTCCTGATTGACAATCACAACTCCCGCCCACTCACATTGACGGACACCCGTGGGCGGGACTTGCGCCTCGACAGGCACGGGGGCGTTTACGTGCGAGTTTGCGGAGCGGTCTGTTGCGGTGAATGCGTGATTGAGGTCCCGCAGCGAATCGTGCCCTTCTGGGGCTGGAGTGCACGATACCGAGGAGCAGTCTGAACAGGTAATACAATAAAATACTACCTGTAGGCCTGCATTTGATCAGTACGGCGGTGGCCAGTGTCACTGTGTTTCAGCTTTGCACTGATAGGTTACTATTATCGCTACATCAGTGCGCGAAGGATGGAGCAATGGTTGAAACTGGCAAAATAGTATAATCAAACAAAGAAACGCAATCTGGGACCTTGTGTCTCTGTTTTTCCACCATTGCCAGTTCGAGACCGACAGCTTTTGTCATTGGATGTCGCTGTCATGAATCTATAAAACCCAACCACATAGGATATTCGTATTTCTATTCAAATTGTAAAATGATTAAATCAGGGTTAGGCTACATGTACGCAGTCTGCCATGTGGCACAGCTTTGTAGACGCTAGAGATTTTACAGTCCTATGAAATGTGAACTATTCATAAGACCAAAACATAAATGTCTCTAGAAAATCCAATTCCCACAGGCCAATACGCAGCATGCCGCTTTGTGTTGTCAGACTGGACTATGGTTATACAGTGGCATGTTACACTAAACTTAATTATCCTGTGTTATTAGGGTTGATAAAAATATCCTGCAGTGTCCTGCATTGTCGAAAATAAATTGAATTTGCCCATTGCAACCAGAATTGGAATCCTGCAGTATTTAATAAAGCCAATGTCAACTGAATATTTGCAGCGTATTCACAGGCCTATACAAAGACTGCTGTACATGCAGTGTTTACTTTTGTGAATCAGTCTGTGGTCGATGTGGTGATGTCACACCTTTGTTACAGAAACAGAGGAGCCTTGTGTCCTCATGTTTAATTCATGTCCAGCTGCGGGATAGAGACAGAAGCAGCCAGTCACACGCAGACAGAGGCTCGTCCCTAAAAGGAGGCTGGACTCGGTCACTACCGGTCTGGTCGTCAAGGAGACAGAGGAGACAGGTTGTCTCAGAGATGGGTATCCAAGGAAACAGGCAAAAGATGCAGCGAAAAATAAACGAAGAATGAGACTCACATTGTCTCAAAGGCTTTGAGGCTGTACCAGAGAAGACCAGAACATCCTGTCGAGAGAAGTGCATCTGTTGTGTGGCTACACTCTGAATGTCAAGCCCTGCTGAGCAGCACAGGCTCCGGTCGTCATGGAGACAGAGAAGAGCTGAACAGAGGCAGGTAGTCACGAGAGCACGCTGTGGACTGAGGCACGCCCTCTGCTGTCAGATAAAGGCATCGCCAGGGGTCTGACTGGCTGAGGTCATAACGCCTTTTGATGTGACTATTGACAAGATGATCAAATTGATCATAAATTCTCAAGACAATTTTAGGCACATCTCTTATGTTCCTGATTATGAACAACTGCTCATTATGCTTTATTTTGGTTCTATTTTGCCTTAATTTCCTCATCAATCCTTTCAGGGGCGACTGTGCCATGTTTACTTCAGCTTCTTGATGGACAAATCTTAGTTCCCCAATCATCTATCTGTGTCCTATCTGTGCCTCAATCCAAGATAATTCCCTCTATGTGGAATTGGAAGATTGCTGCGGGCGAGAGCGAAAGAGAGATTATACTGCCAGATTAGAGGACAGGAGTGGCAAACCATAATCTCAACGTACACATTCAGACACAATTATCCACATGAGCAAAGCATGTATTATATAAATATGGTCAAAATCTGGCACCTGTATTTTCCACACCTGTTTAAACTATGCTGTCTTTCTGTCCTGCAGGGAGATGTGAAGTCTATTTCTGGGGGGCATATGTCCTCTCTGCCTTTCATTTCCCTTATGATGCTCATGGGATAGGGAAGTTTTGTATCCCACCACAGCCCCACCATCCTACTGGAGTCTTTTGTGCCAAGATTAAGTTGTGTTGAAGCAACAGAGATGGGCAGCCCAGGCTGTGAATTGGCTCTACCCAAGCCAGTGGAGTTGGTGGTGGACTCTATGTGTTTAGAGTGCGGGCAACTGCATCGGAACAGTGAGAACCACTTGTACAACTATCGTCTGGAGGTGGATGATGACCTAGTGTGCCACATCTGCCTGCAGCCTCTGGTGCAGCCTCTGGACACACCCTGTGGGCACACCTTCTGTGCCCGGTGCCTCCGCAGTTTCCTTCAGGACCGAGACTTCTGCCCCCTTGACAGGGCCCATCTGCAGCTGCAAGCCTGCCGCCGCTCCAGCATCCTGGTGCACAAGCTGTTGGATAAGCTGTCTGTGTCGTGCCCTTTGACCCCAGTGTGCTCTCTCAGCATGCCGCGATGTGACCTGGAGGCTCATCTCAAACACAGGTAACCAGAGAATTAAGCACTGAATAACTAATAATTAAGAGTCTTCTGTGCTGAAATGTTAATCTTACACATTCACAGCATTTGTGTTTCTTTATACCAGCAGTACAAACATTATCTTAGTTAACCAGATCCAGTACCAATGACAGTGAAAGTCCTCCCTAAGTATCTGTCCTCAGGCCCATTTAGACCAGGTGCTGTGAGACCCTTAAGGGATTATTGGGCTGTAGGTCATGTGATGGGGATTAGTGTTTCCCTACCACAGTCATGGGCTAGCTGACCAAAAGCTGCATGCTTTCATTCTGTAATCATGCTGAGCAACTTCAACACCCGAGATCTGTTCAACCATTTCTTCTGTGAGACAGCCAAAGGCAACCCTGGTCTGTGGTAAGTCTTGTCAGAGTGGTGTGTGGACGAAGTGCTATCCTGTAGCTTCTCACAAGACCCTTTATGTTCTGTAAACTTCCCTTTACTTTGCAGAGTTCTTACCTTTAGTGATTGTTTGTTGTGCTCACAATAAATTTTGTAATTAATTTAGAAAGTAGTCATAAATTTAGTTTTACATTTGATTGGCTAAAACATTGTTTTCTTTCTACATAAATCTACATAATGATTGGAATTTGGTAAACAACTGGATTTTTACATAAACTAGTGATGCTGTCATGCCTAGTTGTTCACTTATGAGAGACCACCTATCACCTTAGTAAAAGAAAATGCGCTAACAAGCTCAGACTAAGCTATAGCTCCAAAGCTGTTTAAATGTGGCATGAGTCTGCAGTTTTAAAAGAAGCTCTGTCTTATAGGTGGTTGATATAATATATTCAAGATGTTTGATTATATGGCTTCATATAATATAAGCATATAAATCAGCATGTGGCAAATTATCAAAAAAAAAAAAAAGAAAATGTGAAAGAAAACAGCATGTTGGTATCAAAGCCAAAAGCAAAGATAGATCCTGTGTGGTTATTGAGAACAAGCGTGACATTCTTTAGTAAAGATTAACCCACGTGGTTTGGTCCCCTCACCTGCTCACTAAGATGGAAAGAAAGAAATGTGTGATGCTAGTGCAACATGTCAAAGTCAATTATTTATGGAGGTGATTAGGCAGGTACTAAGGTAAGACAAGGTACTAAGGCAAAGGGGGTAATGGTGAAATGACTGAACTAAAACAATGGACATAACTTTTGCATTTATATTGTAGTTTACTCAAACTATAGCAGTAGTCTTACTTAGATACTTCTAAGAGGAAGGATCAGTTAAATAATCTGACCTGCTAAGAGCTAGCAGTGAAACACTAAGAGCCAATTAAGTGAGTGGGACCATACTGATCTCTTGAGTCTAGTCTTTTGTACTATTTGTACTATATCTATGAGGAGAATCTATTTATGGGCCAGAAATGAAGCCTCTACAAACAAACTCACAAAGATTAGGATGAACCTGCTTTGAACAAGATTTGCTACATATGCAATCAAATTAAGAATGTGTTCTTCCTGCTATTAATATTGTAATTTATCGTTTGATCCGAATTGCTGAAAAGGTGTCCTGGGACAAGGTGCCAGCAGACTAGTGTGGACGGACCACGTAGTGAAAGTGGGGATGAACAAGTAATGGTGCCAAGCCCTCCCAGATCACCACAGTCCCCACAGACTACCATCAGAGAGGGCAGCCCCTCCCCACCCACCAGAACCAGTAATGCCTCTAACAACGGGCCAGTGTGGACTGAAGACGCTGGCCTTGACAACCCTGCCTTTGAGGAGAGCACTGAAGAAGACAGTAAGTCAATACAGTCAGTGTTAAACTAAAAAGGAGAGATTTGGCTTGTCGGTTTGTTTAGCCTCTTTCCATCAATAGGTGTGGTGGGTTTGGAGTGTGTTGTCCCCAGGGTGAAGCGGCCCCTTAGTAACCCCTGCATCCACCTCCTCCGCTCCGTCAGTTCCACCTCATCTGGGTGGGACTGTCCCGAATCACCACCCCTGTCAGCAGAAGAAGGTCTTTCATCTTGTCTTTTCAACCATAATGATTTAGAGTTGAAGGTATATAATATAATATATGTGCTTTAGGCTGTGTGAAGCTGCCGTCTCTTCCTGAAGGGGAGATTACGGCTATAGAAGTACACCGTGCCAACCCGTATGTGGAGCTGGGCATCAGTATCGTGGGGGGAAATGAGACACCCCTCATCAACATTGTAATTCAGGAAGTGTACAGAGATGGAGTCATTGCTCGAGATGGGAGACTGCTCGCTGGGGATCAGATTCTACAGGTAATTATGTAACTATAACTTGACAAAGGCAAGAACACATAACCTAACCAATCCCATAACTATTTAGTCAAAATATAGCATGGAGCATGTTATTTTTTTATTGCACTGAAAAATATGTGTCCTCACCTTCTCCATAAAACATACTCCACAAACCTGACTCTTACTTGGTGTGGCGGGCATCCTCCTGCTTATCTCCATGGAAATGTTTCTCATTTGGCTTTAATATTCCACGGGATGGCATAAAGCTTATCTATCTCCATGGAGACTGTTCCTATTTATGGTTTCATACAGGTGACCTCCAGGCCACCTCCAGAAAGTTACATGGTGTTGATTTAAGATAACACAAAATGAGCAACTATTTGCTTATTGTATCCAAAACGTGTTCTTCTATTTTTAAAAATATAGACACATGGAAATGTTTTGTTGAATAGCAAATATAATGTTGTGATGAGCACTATATAGTCAAAATTCAAGACCGCATTTATTAGCTACTTATTGACTATGTAAGTTGATCAATTCAGTTCAGATTCTTCTGATTATGTAATGTACTTATACCACACCCCAATCTAATCTTTTGGAAGCAAAAGATTAGCAAAAGTTAGAACTGATGATGACAATATACACAGGCATATTCTGTATAGATATTAAACCATTTTTTTCTCCTTTTTCCAGGTAAACAATGTGGACATCAGTAATGTTCCACACAGTTTTGCCCGCTCTACTCTAGCTCGGCCTTGCACCACCCTGCAGCTGACTGTGCTGCGTGAGCGTCGCTGTGTTTCACGAGCCCATCCATCCTCCTCCTCCTCCTCCTCCACCCCTGCTGTGCCCCAGGCCCCCTGCTCCACCCCTGAGGGCAACCCGTCCAGCCCCACCACCCTGAGGATCACTCTGCACAAGCGCGACTCCTCTGAGCAGCTGGGCATCAAGCTGGTGCGGAGGACTGATGAGTCAGGAGTGTTTGTGTTGGACCTTCTGGATGGGGGACTGGCAGCAAAAGATGGTCGACTGCGGAGCAATGACAGAGTGTTTGCTGTGAACGACCAGGACCTGCGGCACGGCACCCCCGAACAGGCTGCACAGATCATTCAGGTTTGGCAGTTTTTGACCTTTATTATTAATTTAAATGAATGCTCAGTATAATTAGACCTAATGCATCTATAGGCAAGTGGAGAGCGTGTCCATCTGCTTATAGGACGGCCAAGCAAACCATCCCCACCACCAAAATCAAACTCTACCAGAGATCTCTACTGCCTTGAACACTTCCTGCCAAGTCACAGCACCTCCTCAAGTCCTGTACCCTCACACCTTTCTCGCAGCAGCACCCACAGAGTAAGAACACCAACTGTTCAAGTGGGAGTTACTGTAGCATATAGTATTTTATAACAAGCTATCTGTATGTGCTTTTACTACCAGGACATGTCCAAATGTCTTTCGTGTAAAGAGAAACACATCACAGTAAAAAAGGAGCCCCATGAATCACTGGGCATGACAGTTGCGGGAGGTCGTGGCAGTAAGAGTGGGGAGCTGCCAATCTTTGTCACCAGTGTCCAGCCACATGGCTGCCTATCCCGGGATGGAAGGATCAAACGAGGTGTGTTTTTACTGAAAGAAATCTGTGTTTTTATCAGCCAGCACATACAACACAATGTTGCTGTTTTTTAGGGGACGTCCTCTTAAGCATCAATGGACAGGACCTGACCTGCCTGAGCCACAGTGAGGCCGTGGGGACTCTGAAGGCTTCTGCAGCATCTCCGTCAGTGCAATTGCGTGTGCTGGAGGTCAGTATGGTGGAGGAACATGACCAGCTGCTTCCGCACTCCCACGACAGTGACTTTGATGCCAACTGGTCCCCCTCATGGGTTATGTGGCTTGGCCTGCCCAGGTAGATTCACTATAAATATAAAGATGATGACTATTAATATATATATATATATATATATATATATATATATATATATATATATATATATATATATATATATATATATATATATATATATATATATATAAAAATAAAGGATTTTGTCTGTATTTAGCATATCACTCCTCTCTGCCATAGTTACCTCCACAGCAGTCATGAAATTGTGCTGCGCAGGAGTCACCCTGGGAGTTGGGGCTTCAGTATTGTTGGGGGATATGAGGAAAGCCATGGAAACCAGGCCTTCTTCATCAAAACCATTGTCCTCGGGACACCAGCGTACTATGATGGACGCCTCAAGTCAGTAATCTCTAATCACTTTTTGTATTATAATATCAGTGATTTAAGTTGTGATAAAATAGTAGAATGCATTTGTATTTTTTATCATTAGTTATTTCCCTTTTTTTTTCTCTTTTGTCAAGATAGAAAGTGTTTGACATGTGAAGCAGTCAATCTGAGTAAACAAGCTTTTTTTTCCTCCAAGGGTTATATACAGTAGTGTAAAGGTAATATATTTAAATAGTCACAAATGTAATATAATATTTTGAATATGCCTATATTGATGCAGAAAATTAACACAATTATATTGAAGACCATTGTTATATTTTAGGAGTGATAAGTGATGTAAATGCACAGTCACTAGGCTTGTGACAGATTTGTGGCTTTATTGCAGGTGTGGAGACATGATTGTGGCAGTAAATGGCCTGTCGACTGCGGGGATGAGTCACTCTGCCTTAGTGCCCATGTTGAAGGAACAGAGGAGCAGAGTGGCCCTTACAGTGGTGTCCTGGCCAGGCAGCCTGGTATAGGCATGGGTCTCTGGTCCCTCTGAACACGGTGGAGACCTGGCTGTGCTGGGTCTTATTCAGGACCAAAAGCATTGAGACTGTTTGAGCCACAGGACGGCATGTCCAGGTGGACCTATTCCAAATTGTGCCACATCAGACTGCATTCACACTTAGCTGTGTTTGTTCCTCTTGTGGGGAGCAGGTAGTGCAACAGTTAGTTTGTGCTGTTCTCATTTCACTGGGCAGTGCAGACCCAGGGCTCTGCAGGTGGATGCACAGCTGACAGAACCACAGACAAGTGCTGTATCCAACCCTGTCAGCCTCACCTGGGGCTCACTGCCCAAAGCCTCATCATGAACCAGCTCCTCACTCAGCTGCACTTTTATACATGTGTGAATGTGTTGTTAATAAAACAATCCTCAAAGGAGCACTGATCTTTTGTCATTCCTCATCCCCTTGAAGTATTGTAATACAATAGACTCATGAGTCAGAAAGCAGGAGAATGAGGCTTTATTATATAGCCCAGTGACAAAACAAATATTAAGGAACAAAAATGTTGATAAATGTGCGGCCACTCTTTTCTACTTGTTTAGATTTGTTTTTGCAAACTTTGCTGCAAGCTTGTTTGCTTCCTTCAATGGCTTCTGCAATTACACAAATTAATTGTGGGAATTTAACAAGTCTTTTATCTTAATACATACCTTCAGCTTCTTTGACGGCTCATGTACTATGCCATGTCGCCATAGGCTTTCCTAACAAATTTTACAAGTGTCAAGTTTAATCATAGAATCAATGAAAAACAAAACCAGAGAGACTTGCCTTCATGGCAAAGCTCTTCTCACATCCAGCAACAGCACAGGTGAAGGCCTTGAGGCCCTCATGGAACCCCAGGACATGACTCTCCAGGTGAAAGCGCCCACTGAACTTTTTGTCACATCCATCTTTGGGACAAAGAAACATCCTTTTCTCCCCAGAGTGGACATGCCGTATGTGCAGGTTCAAGAACCATGCATTACCAAATTGCTTTTTGCACTGCGCACATGGCAACTTGACTGATAAAAAGTTTTAATTAGATAACTGAATGTCACTTTACTCATTTTAGATCAAATTCACCATTAGACACATTACCTTTATGTGCTTTTCTGTGCTTCAGGTACTCTGTCCATGTGTTTCCTTTGAAGAGACATGCTTCCTCTTCACAAGGATAACCTACACAAACCAATGTGTCTTAGGTACAGGACACACAAATGATCTGTGTTGCACTCCACCACCTACCGTTATGCATTTTCTCATGATGCTTTAGTTTACCGTGAGAGGGGAATTCTTTTGTGCAGCCAGAAATTTTGCAACTGTAGGATAGAGAAGGAAGTTAAAAGTTGAACTTACATATTTAAAGTTAACACTTACTGAAAAGGCAGCGCTTTGGTGTGCACAAAAATATGAGCAGCAAGCCGATTCCTCTTATTAAAGTCTTTTTCACAGCCCTGATGGTTACACTGCAATGTAGAAATATAATGTTATGATCTTTACCATGTAACAGTGTTTAAAAATACAGCAATAGCTTCCCTCACTTTGTATCTTTTCTCTTTGTTGTGAAATCTGGACATGTGATTCTTGAGGCTGGCATTGGTGACAAAGGCCTCAGAGCAGCCCTCAACAACACACCTACAATTAAACAAAATGTTAATATAATTTACAGTAAGTTTGGAGGCATGGGTTGCTTACTTGTGTGGTTTCTCCCCACTATGAGTCAATTCATGTCTAGTGAGCTGATAGCGGGTGCAGAAGCTCTTGTCACAGTTGTCGCAAGAGAAAGGTTTCTGGAAACAAGAGACTAAGTTATATGGTGCACAGTGTTTCTTGTTATTGAAATACTCTTACTGCTTGAAATCCACTTACCAATCCAGTATGCTTGCAGAGGTGGGCCTGTAGCTTCCATGACTTACTAAACGCAGCCTTACACTGAACAAAAGAGCAAACAAAACTTTTTTTACTCTGCAACCTCTCCCCCATCTTTAATAATAGATGTCAGATGTGTTGTTATGGTCACAATCAATTAAACTCTGGATGTGCAGGAGTTACAGAAACAAGGATGTAGGACACTTCTGGACCCACAGAGAGCAGCCCACCTGTATCTCATTTATGTAATTGGGCTAAACCATGTGAGGTATTCTCTGGGGGTGCAACGCAGTCACTTTGTTGATTCTCAAACACTATAAACTTGTGACTCTTTCCTCTAGTTGAGATTGATTAATACAGGCTCTAAAAGTGTCATGAAGGCACCATGGCCGGCTGTACTTTTGTAGTCCACAGGAGGCGACGGTCTGTCTCATTCACTGCAAGCAAACACAACATTTACAACTCTAATCTCACTCTTATCAACATTACAACTGTGTTTTCTGATAGATGTGATGAACAGTCAAAAATAAATCTCTACGAATGCATAACCTACAATTTAAAATAATAATTAGGTAGTTGTAGGTAGGTAGAACATAGATCATATTCGTGTAGGCCTAATGTTTCACTTCTTTTTGAGTAAAATTTGTAATAAAAAAAAAACACAGAAATACATTTGAATACAATTTTGTAACCCTTGTAGGAATAAGAAACAGTACTTTACTTTTTTTATCAGAGATGTTAATGTTACTAATAACAGCAGTATGTTTAATGAAGTAGTGTCTGATCCTCAGTTTCATAAATACATACATTTTACTCAATGCATTTGTATGTTAAAGTAATTTTATAATAACTTCTAATCCGGTAAAATCTGCCTAGCTGTTAGAAGAGGCAAAATCAGGTGTGCAATGTGACAGATAGGGACAATGGAATAATACTATCTGCTTGTCTAAACATTAGTGCTCACCCTCTACGCAAATGCCATGCACTAGTGTGAACCCTTAGATTGACCGCGGTGAATGAGGCCTATTGAAAGCTTATTGGGCGTTGACTCTGTGCCCTCCCACGCTCCAGGTAAGACCAGGCTGCAGGGGTTATCAGCCCCCTCTCCCCATCCGGCCCCTCCCCTGTGGTCTGTCAGGGGCTGCAGCAGTCAATACAGCTGGTCCAATATTCACGTATAGAGCCAAGCCTCCCCTGTCACTGATAACTGTGCTGTTATCAGCCCAGCTATCAGGCTCAGGTACTGGGTGCACTCTGTTTGGACTGCCCTGGGATTTCCTGGAGCCTTTGTCAAAGCTTCTGGCAGATCTTAGTCATACTGGGAAAACATAGGTCAAGAGCAGTAGGACTGAGTTAAAATCATAAACACCACAGATCAGGCATCATCCATGTAAGGAAGGTGGGGCACAAATTACAACAAGAGGAAGAAAAAAAAGAAGTAAGTTAAGCACACATCAATTTGTGTTGACATTGGATAGGCAATCAGCAAAATATTATTATTAATAATTAATTTAATATTTTATTTCTTGACACTCAGTAGGCTATAGCACTTGGATCAAAAAAAATATGTACTTTAAAATATATATATATTCTCAATTGTATTTTATAACCAAGAGAATTCAGCTTAGTATATTATGTATTTGTCTATTTGTAATTGACAAAAACAAAATATTCTACATAGGCTTAAAGGCTTCTATGATAACCCTATCTGTTATGCAGTGACTGATTTCGATACAAGATCATTTCTCATATGTCAGATGTCTTTCCTTAACCCTCTCTCCAAGTGCTTTTGTGCGCGACCTGATAAGTGAAGTTAAGTTTAGTTATACAATCATATTAATTAAAAATTATACTTTCCCCCCTAAATTAGTATTATGTTACTGTTATGCCCAATGTCTTCCTTATTGTCTGTTTTAATACAAAACATAAAAATAAATAAATAAATACATTTTACATGGATATGAATAAAGTGACCCATTTTGAATGACTTGTCTTTGCATCATTTGCTGTTGTGGCCTGTCTGCCTATGTCCAGTTATCTCCCCTGTATATGGGGGGTTAATATGTAACAGTCCGGGTCGATACAGCTGCTCTGAGCCACTGGCTAAGCTTACACACTCAATCTGTGAGTGTCAGAGGGCTGTGATTAAGGAGTTCATAGTGTTCTGTCTTTTATCCGCACAGCTTGTCTCTCCCTCCTTCTCCATCTCCATCTCTGCTTGCTTACTCTTCTTGTCTGTTTACTTTCTGTTCCTTCAATCAGTAACCTTTTGGAGTTGGGACACACACATACCTCTGTAACACACACAAGCATGAAAAATCTTACGGTAGACATGAACAATTTATATCACAACATTTCTAAAATATTAGAATTTACACGTTTCAGACACTCAAAGAAGTATTTTATTAGCTAAATTGGTTTGTTTGAACTCTGTCCATTAAGCTGTGGGAACATCAATTGACCTCCAGCTTATCTTAATACGGCAAAACCCAGACCATTTCAATCAATACCAAGGGCTTGAAGACCCAACTGGCCTGTTGACTGATTGCACATTATCATTTCACTTGTTTTTCTCTTAATTTCACCAACTTCTAAACAAAAATATTTTGTGCCAGTCCAAATATAAAGAAGTTTTAGAAAAGTTTTAGTTCGTATCCATTGGTTACAGAGTGATGAAAAATGAGGACCCCCTTGAAAACGAGATGATGACACATCTCAAGCTGCTTATCCTCCAAACAAATAAATTCAAATAAAAAAATTAGGACTGTTGCCAACTGACAACCTAAAACAAAATATCTTGAATGGTGAAAATTTTTGAATTGTTTCCTATAACAGGAAGCTGACACCCATGAATGGGACAGTATAAATTAACTAGAATATGCATATTTTGTTTATTATAGCCTATAGTGAAAAAAAAATATTTTAATGCGACATTTTCTTTGGCATATTATTATTACCATACACAATTCCATGAATTACACAAATCCTAAAAAATTCACACTAGACTGTGTGTACGAATGCGTTCCATGATGCTGTCCTTAGTATGTCTTTGACACAATTGAGCACATGTTCCTGTCACCCCCGTCTCAGTAAACTGGCCTAATAAGTGTCAATATTGGGTAGAGTACTGAGCTGCTCCTGGGATAAGATAACCCATTAGTCACATCAGCAGTCAGGCATTCAACCCCAACTGATTACACACTCAAGTGCCCCACACTCCACTACATCTGTGCACGAGGAAGAGCTATGGCATCAAACGTTTTAAAAAACTTACTTGTTTGTAGAAAAACAACAAAATATGAATGCCTAATAAACTTTGTACTACCATGCTTTCAGGACAGAAGCCTGTGTATTATTATTATGCTTACAATAACTCTCAGCCACTTTCTTATATTGCCTGATGATTAATAAAAACTTGCATAAACAACAGTCATTAGTGTATGGCCGGTGTGGGCAATTATTTTTATATATTTTATATATTATTTTACAGAAAATATTGTGGAGGGTCAGGCCAAAATGCTTAACTCAATTCTGCATAATTAATTGTATTTCTTTATAAAATGGCATTGTTTTGATAAGATGGTAAGACTGGTAAAAGTATATGTTATGACTAAGAAATGAAAAAGTGAGGTTGCCTTACAAAAAATGTCACAAAAAACACCTCTAAAATAAAAGCAGTGCAGCTTTAATACAGTTATAAAGGATGTTTAGGATGTTTATTTTGTCATTCCAAATTATCTTAAAAGGGCTGGTCAGAGTCAACCAAAGGGCCATATGTGGCCCAGGAGCTGTACAATGCCCAGGTCAGGTCTATGGTCATCTTGATCTTAATGTTATGCCATAAAATTTTATTGGTTGGCTGTTTTTTTTTATAAAAAAATAAATAAAATAAAATTGCGAATTCATTTGATGTGGTAAATATTAGACTTAGACATAATTATAGGACTATAATTGTAACAGTGTGTCATTATGTATATACAAATCATGTAAATTAGCATTGGCCCTTCTGTACAGTATGATTACTGGTTGTTGCCTTGTAGGGCTAATTAATAAGACAATTGCTTGTGCACACTGCCCCCTAACGGACAAGCAAAGGACTACAATATTGAGCGGTTAATGAGCAAATATCTTAACCATTGTTTTTTGAATGGTAAAAGATTAGCACCATTGAATAGCGATTGCCAATTCAAAACTAAACTTCTATCTTTTGAAATGAAAAGCCCCCAAAATGTCACCAGGAAGTTCGAAGGCCATTAACACTGGATTAATTCTATATTCTCTAACCAAAAACCAATAATCAGAGTTCCGGCTATTGCGCATCCAGGACTACGGCATCACATTGTACAACCCGAAAACCACCAATATACCGACCCTCACTCTCAGCAACCAATTTAAAAAAACAAAACACATGAGTTTTTTCTGTATACACAAAAATACAATGTAGCACTTCTCCACTGAGTAAAGTTTATGGTTACGCTAAAGATAAAATGGATTATAGAAATAAAACTCAAAAAGCAGATTGTATCTGTACAAAGACTTTATTTGAGAACATTTATGCCATGAACTCATATGGGATGGGCTCCAAGAGCTGGGGCTCGTTCTTCTTGGTGCTGACAAAGTGAGCCTCACGAGGAGGAGCAGGCTGAAGAGACACATGGGATAAGATCAATAGACCAGAAAACATCCACAAAGTACTGTATACATATGAATAAATGTCTATGCATAGTACAGCGAGACCTTTTTCAAATGATGCACATACCTGACGCTTTAGCTCCACCCAGGTGCCCTTCTGTTTGGCCTCCAGTTTCTTGGCCTCATTTTCCTTGACACGCTGGAGGAAACTGTCCCTGCTCTTTGAGTGCTTGACATGCTCAATGCGAACATTTATCCTCTTGGCCAGGATTTTACCCCTTTAACAGTCAGAAACATGGTTAAAGCAAAGTAAATCACATAACCAGCTGGCAATCATGTTTCCTCAAAAACCACAGGTCAAACATGAATCAAACCACAGGTTTTTGAGGAGTTATATTTTTCCCCAGATGAATGACCACTGAGGACAGATGAACGTCCTGGTGGCAAAGTGAAACTGGGGTAAAACTCCCCCCCCTGAAAAAGGTACTCATAAGCAGTAGTATTTAAACTGCTGCTTGATTATGGCAAAAATCAGTCACAATTATTTAGCTAATAATTACTATTTAAACTAATTATTATATTACCCCATCATCACACACACACTTAAATGTTTATTTTTAAACTTTTACTGAAAACTTGTTTTTTTAGATTAGACAAGTGGCTTTGCTCCAGTATTTGCAAGACAACACTTTTTTTTTAATACAAAGGTGTATTGATATTAAATAGCACAATATTTTCTTATCAAAATTACTTTGCAACGTTAAACAGATTTAGCCACACTGTGTGCAGTCATGGTGCAAAGAGCAGCTCCTTTCAGTTTAATTCAACCTGTAATCAAAGTATTGGGCTTCAGTGCTTTACCTGTACCATATAAATGTTATTCCAGACAACCTTTTAATAAGGAAAACAAAACCCTCATCAAACAAAAGCTTAAGAAGTGACAAGCAAATGTAGAATTACTCAAATTTTACACCTTCACATCAGACTTTGCCAGATGTGTGCAATTAACATGGGCATATTAAGTTTGTCCAAATTCCAAGACAGAATCCCAGTAAAAGCAAAGATGAACCTAACGTAACCCTAACCCTGGAGCAGTTACAACATAAGCCTTAATTTTGTGTTACACTGCCATAATGAATGATTGTTACTTACTTCACTTGCTTGTTGACAATGATGCCGACAGCATGTTGGGTTACATTGTAAACTCGCCCGGTCTTGCCATGGTAGCACTTGTGAGGCATACCCTTCTGAATAGTTCCTGTGCCCTGTTCAAAAATGCATAATAATTGTAATCCAAAGGACGACAATGCAAACTGATCTAAATAATCAGAGCTGCTCGTACCTTGATATCAACAATGTCACCCTTCTTGTAGATGCGCATGTATGTGGACAAGGGAATAGGGCCTAGGGGGGACAGATTTGTGAGACATGGTTTATCGAGGACATTCTTCACACAGTTAAGTACTCACCATGCTTGCGGAATTGCCTGCTGAACATGTACCTGGTCCCCCTCCTTTTGCCTCTGGTGTTCGTCATGGTGCCTGATTACTGTCACAGAACAAAATACATTAATACTATTTGAAAAATAAATAAGTCAGTCAATAGTTGCAACCCGTGCAGTCACTCTCAGTTCGCCGGTGAAATGTAATGCATTTTATTTCATTTATAAAAATCAATGGAGGAGAATCATCACAGAGTATCTGCACATTTTATGGATTATGAAACGGTAGTGGTGGGAGACTAGAAATAACGAGGCTACAGACAAGATCTTTAAAGTATAATATTATGAAATTCAACAGCTGGAGTATCAGTGTAGACGTCACTGAAATGCAGTATCTTGAAGAATTGGTCGCCCGTCAATTTCTTCAAAAACTATGAACTCAGCGGCCATGGCTGTAGTCATGTCAAAATGTGGAATATAGACCACATGTCGATAATCTAAAGACATAATCTAACCTTAAAGGGGAATAACAAAAAAGTAAAAAGCGGTGTCAAACATAAATGGCAAACTTATTAGCTGACTACGGCGCATAGGAGGCCCACATGGGCAGCCACGCTGTGGACTCAGCCCATTTCACACGGCTAATCTAAACACATCAAGTATGGTTTTTTGGTATATAAGGCTATGGTTAAATATATAACGGTATTTTTAACATGTACACTCAAAGATAAGGATGGGAAAAGCATGAAAAATGTATAATTTGTCATTTAACACGGAGAGAAGCTTACCCCCGGTATCTACAAGATGGCGGGTACAGCGGAAAGAGAGAGCTGAGGACCCAAGACTCCGCCTTCAAAAACTGGCTGGGACAGCTGCAATAGCGCCTGAACATATACTATTAAAGATTTATTTCAGATACAAATAATCAGTGTCAGTCAATCCAGTCTATTTCGTAAAATCAATAAATCTGACAGAGCAGACTTATTATGGTCTTAGAATCTAGTATTTTATTCAATTACGGATATGAAGAATATTCTTGATGACACTATAGCTGTGTACCATAGACTGTAATAACATATTTAGTAGATTGGCAACACATTTTACATTGTTGGATTGGTAGGTATTTGTAACAATATCATATACTGTGTGTGCACATAAGAGATATTTACTATTTATGGTAATAATTAATTGGCGTATTAAATGTAGAAAAACATAATATGCGTAAAAAGTGTTGGTACTTAAAATTATGTATTTGTTTAGCGGGTGTGTTACACATGCTCAACCATTCTATCGAAATTGGTGAAATTTACAGAGCGTATCAAAAACGAATCCGGAAGTAAATGGTATGTTACTCTCTTGTCTCTTGAGGCCGGGCCCAGTTATAAACAGCACATCGACAGCTGCCCCCTCGGAGCAGCCCACAGTCTTAGCGCACCGAGGTGTAGTGGAAGATGGCGTTAGCCGAATGGAAATCCTAATGACAGTCTCAAAATTTGCCTCTTTTTGTACCATGGTGAGTCTGCTGCTCTTGGTCACTTGTATCAATTAGACTATATACTCCGGGATTATGCAAAAACATGGCCTATTATTACTATTATTGACTCGCAAAGAAATATTCCCAATGAAGTAACTACTGCTGCTGTCTATGCTAGCAAAGCAGTTTTCCGAGCAAGCAAAGCAAGCAGCAACCTCAGCTTCGCCAATCAGTTCAAATGCCACAGTCGGGTTATATTTGCGGTCATTATTGGCTTATTACTATCCTGTCTGTTCAGTGATGTGATGTAACTAAGTATTTCAGCCAAGTGACAATGCACCTGCTGCTAGCTGGCTAACATTGGGCATCTGGAGCTAAACCACAGTTGTAGTTAGCCAGCAAACAACTGGCCACATCTGGTTCATAAAAGCAGCGCTGCCCTCATCAGACTGCGCATTTTGGAGGATTGTGAAACAGTGTGTAATCTAGAGCATCTTATGTCCTTTTGCATTTAGGAGATACAACATTTTATTATTGCAGGCGATGACGACATGGTTTATCATTAGCTACGCAGTTGTGGACCCGCTCCAGGTGTATTCATTACTGTTCACTTTGCATCAGACCAACTGCTCTGTCTGTTTGACAATCATTTAACAACTTTTGGAAATAAGTAGTAGAAAACCAAATGCTTACAAGTAAAGAAAATGTGTTATAAATTGTGTTAATAAAATCTAGTATGACCATTTGCCCTATTGCTACATTTTGATTCAACTTATTGAAGATACATGTCTTTTATATACTGTGAAATGTGTTGCCTATGATTTTGCTTGAATTGTACATTTCATGACTTTGATTATTACAGGGCGCCAATGCCTCTGCTCTGGAGAAAGAGATTGGATCTGAGCAGTTTCCGGTCAATGAGCACTACTTTGGGTTGGTCAATGTAAGTGATTCTGACTGTATTAGTATTTGTAATAGTATTTAACTTATTGCTGCTTTTGATTACCTTTGCACTTTCTTTTAGTTTGGAAACACCTGCTATTGCAACTCAGTATTGCAGGCTCTCTACTTCTGCCGACCGTTTCGGGAGAAAATCTTGGCATATCGCAGCCAGCCTCGGCGGAAAGAGAACCTGCTCACATGTTTGGCTGACCTGTTCCATAGTATTGCCAATCAAAAGAGGAAAGTGGGTGTTATACCACCCAAGAAGTTTATTACACGTCTACGCAAGGAAAATGGTGAATATAATAACTGCTTACTTGCACTGAATTTAATGAAATGAGACTTAATATAGTTTTTTTCTGTTTTTCTCAGAACTCTTTGACAACTACATGCAGCAAGATGCTCATGAGTTCTTGAACTACCTACTAAACACCATCGCTGATCTACTCCAAGAAGAAAGGAAACAAGAGAAGACCAATGGCCGTCTTGCCAACGGCACACTGGACTCCCAGAATAATAATAGCAATGCTTCACCTGCTCCTACCTGGGTCCATGAGATCTTCCAAGGCACTCTAACCAATGAGACACGCTGCCTCACCTGTGAAACGGTATGTTTTTAGATTTTGTAATATACTTCGTAAAAATAACATCTTAAATAAGATTATTTTTTCCACATAGATAAGCAGTAAAGATGAGGACTTTCTGGACCTTTCAGTTGATGTAGAACAGAATACCTCCATCACACACTGCCTCAGGTTTGAACAACATTTAATATAATGTTTGTGTAATAGGCAATACAGGTTCACACTGTTTCCTTTGACATATTCCAGAGGTTTTAGTAACACAGAGACACTGTGCAGCGAGTACAAATACTACTGTGAAGAATGTAGGAGCAAGCAGGAGGCACACAAGAGGTCAGTATTCGTCTCTGCTTTAACTAATCTATTGAAGTTAATCTGAACGCATGATTGTGGTCCTGCAATGTAACCATTGGACAGCTGACCTTACCTGAGATTCCGAGCAATATTGGCTTTGTTTGGTGTCCTTTACAGTTTTGCTTTATAGAAAACAATAACACTTTCTTACTATTGAATGCTTTGTTCCAAAGCGGTAGTAGTCAGAGGTTATGCTGGAAAAAACTGTCCTTGGTTTTACTTCTCAGCTGCAGCCTGTAATGCCTCTGTTGTGTTCTGCCTTGTTATGGCAAATAGCAAATGTACATTATATTATACAAATAGTACCCAATCTAAGGTCTGGTTGTGCTCTGCCAACACTGCTCTGTTCATATTGCTTTTGGTAATGGCCCTCCAAGTTCCTGGTCTTGTCTGTGGTCAACCATACTTACACTTAATTGTAATTACAGAATGCGAGTAAAGAAGCTACCCATGATCCTAGCACTGCATCTGAAGCGCTTTAAATACATGGAGCAGCTACAACGATACACAAAACTGTCCTATCGCGTAGTCTTCCCTTTGGAGCTGCGTCTCTTCAACACTTCTGGAGATGCCACCAATCCTGAGCGGCTCTATGACCTGGTGGCAGTAGTGGTCCACTGTGGAAGGTGAGTTTAGAGTGGATATTTTTTAGGCTTACAGATTGGAATTTTGCCTACACCTGGCCACATTTGTAGTTTAAAACAGAAATAAGGGGTATTCTGTGAAACAAGATTAAGCTAAACCTTATCTTTATATAGATGTTTCAGACCAATGTTTTCAGAAGCATGTTTTAGAAAATGAATGATCTATTATTGTTTTTGAATTTTATTAATCAGTTGTTAAATTGAGGTGAAGGGATTGCATGTTACAGAAGTTGTATGTCTTTGCAGTGGTCCAAATCGGGGTCACTACATTGCAATTGTAAAAAGTCATGACTTCTGGTTGCTATTTGATGATGACATTGTGGAGGTAAGAAAATATTCATCTCTACATGATTCACTCAAAAAATAGCTTTTGTTTTCATTTGTATTCTCATCTGTTCTTTCTGTAGAAAATTGATGCACAGGCAATAGAAGAATTCTATGGCTTAACGTCTGAAATCTCCAAGAACTCCGAGTCTGGATACATCCTGTTCTACCAGTCCAGAGATTAAATGTTGAGTGTTTTACAGTAAGCGAGCTCCCTCCTCTTTGTGTAGGGCAAAGGACCCTGCACCACCGCAGGTACTGTTCCTAAAGCTGTATGTTAACATGTGCTTTAGGCCGTCAGCGCTGCCTCTCAGCTGTGGAAGTGTCCCCCTGAACAGCTGTCCCTTCTGGTTCAGTTTTCATCCTGTGTTTCTGGACGCTTTCTGCAGCAGGGACAAAGACACTGTTGAATGAAAACTGTGTCAAGATTGTTCATTGTTTAAACGGACGATGAGTAGGGTTGTACAGATGTAAGTTGGTCATATGAGTGATGTACTAATTTTTGCCTTGGGAGTTGAATGAATGGTTATTTAATAATTCATATGATGTAATATTGGCCTGGTGTTTTCACCCCACACTGTTATACTGCACTGGCTTTTACTCGGACTGGATCAGGTTTATGATCATGGATGTATAAAGGTGGGAAAGGATAGTGTCTCCTCTCTGGAGTACACCATGGGGGTTGTGTCTTTCTACCGTGTACAGAATGGTATTTGTATAAATATTACAAGAAGATATTATTCTCATTGGAAAATGTTAGACATTAAGAAGATGTATTAACACTATGGTGCACTTTTGATACCGTTTTGTAGGTGTTGGCAAATTAAATGTGAGGGTTTGCTTGAAAAGGCCTGTTGTTAAGCGATCATTTTCTGTTTTAAAGAAAAAGAAATAAAACTATAAACATGTCTTTTGGGTGTGCTCCTTTCTATGTTATCCAGGTGCTCACTGATGACTCATAGGTGCTCACTGGTGCCCTCCAGAGGTGATAGCTGGGGAAGCCACGCTCCCGCTATAACGAAAAGTATATTGATGAAGGAATTTATTTAAATGCATTTACACCCCAAATCTCAAGTGTTTGGGGACATCGCGTATGACCGACATAATGCACACGTGATGCGCACGTCAGTGATAGTGCTTGGAGCAGCACCGCACACAAAAAGGCAGGAGATGGAGAGATGGAATCAGGGAGGAGGGGGCTGACACACATCAGGCTACTGTTAATAGCACAGACAGGACCAGAATAGCATGGCGTCGCAGGAGGAGAGTACTCACTTCATCCAGCATCTTGGAATCTGAAATTTGACCTCAGTTGGAGCAGTCGTCAATAGGCCAATATTAGACTAAACTTTAAAAGGAAGGAGCCGGTCAAAACAGGCGTTTCAGTGGATTTTAAGCAACTTTTTGCATACCACTTATTTATATTAAAAATATATATATGTAAAAATAAAAACGTGTCCTTGACACGGTAGGACTAGACGGTTTTTATAACAGTTCAACCGGTCTGGCCCTCCTTCAATATCGACCCGCTCTCCTTTGCCTTCTTACCCCCTCCTCACAGCGCCTGCTCTGAGCTTTGCACAGCCGCAATCCACAGCGCACAGTGATGCTCCGCTAAAGGCACTGCCTTTTCCGTCCTCCTGGCTGCGAGGCTGAGGATTCCGCTCAGCATCCCCATCCTCTCCGGGCTGTGCCTCTGTACGCCGGCGCAGCGCTACCAGCATCCACACCATGGAGAGACCAAGCAGCCATTCTTCCATCTAAACCGAAGGCCAGCCTCGCTGTCAAGGTAAGTTTAGAGCTGATCCTCTTTCGCTTGAACATCCCTATTTTACTGAGTACACAAAGCACAAGCAGCTTTCGTTGATGTGAACCGTTTGCAGTTTTATGCTGCTGCTTGAACTATTTAAACGCGTGTGCATCTAGAAAAACCCTGGTCTTTTGCAGTACCAGTCAATATTAACAGAGATGCCGTTGGTCTTTGACAGCACGAGAATAATGACCGGCATCTGGCCCTCCAGAATGTGCCTCAGGTGGCTTAGTAATTTTCTTTAGCCTTTTCCAAAAGTTAATAATAAATAATGATAAAGACGATTTTTTTATGAAGACTTATTTTTATCTAAGAGGCCATATGCAGCCCATTAGACATAACCTTGAATGTTAATGTTTTGTGTAACACAAAGATGTCTTCCAGTGGCGCTTAGCACATGGATGCATAACGGACGCACAGCAGCAGCCCCCTGCTGATTTCTATATTAGGCCTACACATGTGCCTGATAGTCTACATGTATTAATATTTAAGTCTACTGGAATGTAAAAGCTTCATAGGTTTTTAAGTACTCAATTTCAGAGATTGTACTGTACTTTTGTTTTTCAGACGGGAGCACAATGAGTGAAGAGTCACCAGTCTCCCCCAGTTGGGTGGGCCAGGACCCAACCACATGGGCCAGTGGAGGTGGGGGCCCACTGGATAACAGCACAGATCTGGGCATATTCCCTCAGGAGGACATCTACCCCCCCAGCCAGCTGCCTCTGCTGGTCAACCCCTGGGACATTGTGCTTTGCTCCTCTGGGACCCTGATTGCCTGTGAAAATGCGTTGGTGGTTCTGGTCATATGGCAAAATCCGGCACTGCGGGCCCCCATGTTCCTGCTTATTGGCAGCCTAGCACTGGCTGACCTTTTAGCTGGCCTGGGACTGGTGCTTCACTTTACATGTGCCTACTTGCTCCGCTCTGACTCAGCCCAGCTACTAACTGTGGGGCTGGTGGTGGCCTCCTTCTCAGCATCTGTTTTCAGCCTGTTGGCCATTACTATTGACCGCTACCTGTCCCTGTACTATGCCCTGACCTACAATTCTGAGCGGACTGCCGCGTTTACCTACACCATGCTGGTGCTGCTCTGGGGCCTGTCCCTGTGTCTGGGGCTGCTGCCGGTCACAGGGGTCAACTGTCTGGCAGAGGAGGCCTCCTGCAGCGTGGTGCGCCCACTCACCAAGAACAACATTGCTGTGCTGTCTGTGTCTTTTCTGCTGCTGTTTGGCCTTATGCTCCAGCTCTACGTCCAGATTTGTAAAATAGTGATGCGCCACGCTCACCAGATTGCTCTCCAACATCACTTCCTCGCTGCCACGCCTCACTACGTCACCACACGAAAGGGTGTGTCCACACTAGCCATCATCCTGGGAACCTTTGCTGCTTGTTGGATGCCATTCACTGTCTACTCTCTGATTGCAGACTACACCTACCCTCCTCTTTACACTTATGCGACGCTGGTGCCTGCCACATACAACTCTGTCATCAACCCCGTCATCTATGCTTTCAGGAACCAGGAGATCCAGAAAGCCCTGTGGCTGGTGTGCTGCGGATGTGTGCCCAGCAGTGTTGCCCACAGAGCAAGGACCCCTAGTGACGTGTGAGCCCAGAGGAGAGTGTTTGAGTGAGGCACCAGCTGTGCTTCTCACTGGCCCTACAGTGTCCCAGCAGCAGCACACTTGGGAGAGCATCATGTGGCCAGGGCTATAGCAGCACTTCTGACTAGACGGATGCTACTAGTTGATGCAGTTTTGTTAATTATCAACCGCCCTACCGAGAGGATGGTATTGTGTTCTTTGTTTCACACATCATTGGGCATGGTGTATCACTGTCTTCCCCAGTGATAGCGGCCTTCTGTGAGGCTGCTCCCTTTCGTGCAATCTGTGCCACGCCCTTTTCCCTCGATTCTGCAGAGAACCAGCGTGTCACATGCTACAGGCAGCAGATGTACATAAAGCGTGCATATTTAACAACACCAAGGCCTGGGGTTGACACGTGTTGTATTTTCAGATGGGGGAGGGTTTTTGTTTTGTAATGCAGTGCGTAAAGGCTGTCTAGATATTAAATCCGTGCGTTGGGTACAGTGAGAAACCAGGGCTCATCCACTACGACTGAGATTTCCACGGTAAAAAAAAAACCCGTTTGGAGCAGCATCCAGTCGCTCTGCTGCTGCACTCTGAACGTGCATCGAAAGCTAAACAGCCGCGGAGAGCTAAAAATAGACACGGCGCGCTCTGATCCGCGCCCTGCGTCCTCCACAGACGCCGAGAACGAAATTAAGACGCTCTTTCTCCTCGGCGCTTCCTGCACATCTTTAAACGTTATTTTTCTATGGCGTCTACGTCTTTCTGTTCAAAGGATGCCTGAGAGGCTACTGTCTGTGTCAAAACAAGGTCCAATGGTCACCGCTGTTTCCAAATAACTATTAAGCGTAATAACATCATATAAATCAACCAATCTAAAATGCACGCTAGATTCCAGTGATTTGCATGCAAGCACATAATCCTCTTCTCGTATTTACTGCTGTACTCCAGGCATTGTCATCTTAACGTTATAATAAATTACCTAAATAATTTTACTGAGCTACAGAACTACAGCCTACTTAGGCCGTGTACCTCACATGAATTTCATTGAAAGAGCTAAATCATCACTCAAGTGACATTAAATGCATTGTATTGTAGTTCAGAGATATGCTCTACCAGCTGCTCTGAGTTTGTGGAGTTTAAGTTACAAATCTGTATTCTTTGTCCATACAAATCAGCAATAACAACCCTGTGAGTGATACTAGTTAGTGAAGCAATACTCAGACAGCAATAACATCTCTGTTCCACCAAGACTTATTCCTGCTGAGGTGGGCAAGGCAGAAATGTTGGCCAAAAAGTGGAATTAAGACCTGTGGTGAAAGATTCTCTAGTGCTATTACACCACTGCCTCATTTGGGTCCACCAAAGGCCCTCTAAATTGTGCATATTTGGTCAAGCTGAACTGTTAAAGCGTAGGCTCCTTTGTGTCTGCATTGACTAGTTGTTAGCGTGGTAGCATTTGAACTGCCCACTCCAGGATATTAAACTTGAGACGGTGTTAGTATGAGCTGCATGTCCATTGGATGTGTGCATGTGTGTGTGATTGTGTCCCAGCAACTCAGCAGACTGTGATCCATCCCTTGTGTCGTCAGGGGTTACAAATCGCTGTATTAAGGGTTGCCCTGTGTTGACCCCTAACTTTGTGAATGCTGCCAGTCTTCCTGTGAACTCTGAGAGAAGTGGCCTCGTTATGTTGTTTTGTGATGGCGTTTGCCTCAAAGCATGTAGACCTTTTCACAAATCGTATTTATGAATAGGACACAAATGTTCCAGCACTTCAAGCCAAAGTGAAAGGACTCTAAATTAACAGGATCATAGTCCTACTGTGTTTTATGTTTATGTATGTTTATATTCTCTTGTATTTAAAATAATTCTGGGTTGGTTAAGGCAAGTACCCATTAAGTGACCTCTGAACAATTATATGAGCTAAAATTGGCCACTTCCAAAGACATAAGAATTGCTCCCTCTTCATTTCCTTGCTTAATATGTTTTTAAAAGAGGTGATGCAAGGAAATCAAAAGAGCAGCATTTCCCAGCTTTGGACTGTAGCCGCTATATGTGAACTTGTGCACAGTGTCAGATTGTAGTTTTCTGTGAGCACCAACAGCTCAGGCTGGCACACCACAAAACACCACAAACTTGTATTCCTTTGGAGAATAGTCTATTTTGTTATATTTATTGAATAGTTCTATTTTTTCCACTTAAGTCTGGCTTGAGTACTTTCAGATTCTGATGTTGTATGGCGCTGTAAAGCCTTTTTATGAATGTAGTAATAATCAACACGTTTTCTAAAATCAACCCCCTCCCGTCACAAGTAATTTATCTATGTAAATAAGGCATGCCTAAGAGGAAGGATCACCATGCATGGTGCTACCCGCAAGACTGCAGTAGGTTTGTACCACAGAGAATGAAGTATCGTCAAGGCAGTGGCAATGTAACATTTGTTCTAGTGATGTTCACTTTTCTTGCTTCAGGTTACATGTCAGTGTTGATTAATGGGTAGCCAGGCCTGAGGTTGGTGACAAAACATGGTGTCAGATGAGTGAATGTTTTTGTCACATCACATAGAATTTGTAAAGAGGAAGGTGAGAAAAGGGCTTTGATCCACCTACAATATAGTGAGACTGTGAAACTGGATGTAGTCAGTGCACACTTGTTCATTCATAGAATGGTTTAACTGACGCTACTTCTGTAATATTTGGTGGGTCATAGGGGTGGTTGGTCCATGTTGATAAATCAGTAGTCAGAGAAAAATGGTGACTCTGAATCTAGAGCTAAATATCAGACACTCAAGGGCCTGTGAATGTGTGTGTTTTCATTTGAGGCTTCAGACCAGAACACCACAGTAACAGCATCTTGTGTATATGTATGCGTAGTTTTCAATGTGAAATGCACTTTATTTTTTTGGATGAAAATGGCACAAATTAAGTATCTGCAAAATGAAACATATGATAATCAACATGCACTAACTGAGATATTGTACAGTTTGTGTGACTGTGTTGTCTATTTTTCCAAAGTGTTAGTTGTACTTTTTATTGCTTACATTGATTAGTTCACTCTATTAAGAGATCTTGTTAATTTTGTATTAAAAATGTGCTGTGCATAAAAATCATGCCTTGTCCTCATCCTTTTTCACCCGGCTGTTTCCCTAGCAACTTCCTTCTCAGCTGTTCCGTTTCTGTGGAAACTAAGCCAGGTATGTGTCGTCTCTATGACGACAGTGGAACAGTAAAGACACAATGCTTCATTCATCATTTTATTATTTTCACTATACAGCCATAATCTGTTTGTATAGTGATCAGCAATAAGTTTAAATATCTCTTTGACTTCATCACAGCATTTTATACAGAACATTCTGCTAGTACTTAGTTGCTTCCAGTTACTTTCATGTAGGCTACATGTTAAAAACTTACCTCCTGATCTATGGCTTAAACAACTGTTTCAGTAAAAAAAAAAAAAAAAAACACAATAAAAATACAATTACACTGGTTAGTTTAAGAGGAAAATTTCCAGCATCTCTGAATATATGAGATAAGCTTCTTCTACAGGGTGTCTATAGTGTTTCAACAGGTAGAGATCTGGGATGCATTCACATTGCTCAGTTGTCAGGATTATAATTTTTTAAATATTTGATTTAGTATGATTTCCAGTTCTTATTACATGGTTAGCTTATGTTAAAGAACAGTACAATATGTGAGTAACTGTGATTGTGATTCAGTGGGCATTGCTTCAACATGTGTCTTCAATTATGTGTATACACTGAGTGGTTAAACTATCAGTTTGTACTGTGTTTAGTGTTAATCAGACCAGTCATTCTCCTCTAACTCCGAGTCGTCCTCTGAGTCAGAGTATTCCACAGCAATGCGTCGTGACAGGATCGTGGCAACATCATTTCCAACTGGTTCCCTCTTTGCCTGCTGCTCCTGCTGCTCCTGCACCTTCTTCAGCTGGATACCTAAAACAATTGCATGATTTATGACCAATTGTTGTTTGTGATACATATACAGTATACACAATTTATAGAAATGTATAAATGTGTAACTTTGACACTTACCCATGCGTATGGCAGCCAGTAGGTCACTCCGGGCATCACTGACAACTGCGCTCTCAGCAGGTGCAGATGAGGACATTTTGCGTGTCGTGGAGTGGGGGGCACCAGCAGGGGTGGGAGGTGGAGGAGGGCCAGGGGGAGGTGGGGCAGCCTGTGCTCCAGACAAAGGGGGTGGAGGTGGAGCATAGCTCCCAGCAGCACCCATTGGTCCTGGAGACATGGGACCTCCAGGAGGAGAGGCGAAGGCAGTTTGAGCTGAAGGAATGAGTGGGGCAGGAGGAGGGGGAGGAGGAGTGTTGGCATACCCATCCATACTGATGAAAGACAAAAGACAATGTTAGGAAAGTCCTAAGTTCTCATAGGCCAAAGTTTACAATATGTTCACATGTTCACGACAAGCCACTAGATGGCAGCATTAGCTCATAATTGGCATCCTGTAGTAAAGAACTTGTTAGCATTAGTATCCTTGTGTTAGGTCAGAGCACACAGAGTAACCAGGTGTTCTTTAGATGTGATAAATTATCCTTGCACAACAAGATGGATTTTCACGATATTTGTGAGTTCACAAACTCAAAAGAATCCATCTTGGCCCTCACTGGTGTGACAGGGCTCGACAGGTGGTGGGCGCATCAATCACAGCACAGAACTGTTTGTGCGGGAGTCAAAGCCAAAGCACTTCAACGAACCAAAACAAACATGGCAACGCTGACAGGCATACTTCAGCCTAATGTGATGTCAATACAGACTATTTTGTTTGTGAAAAATACAGAAGAAGCTTTTTGTGCATTTGTGGACAGGAGATGTCTATGCGTTTCTCTCAACTGGATGTAACAAAGGTTAGATTTTTTGGCTTATTCAACTGTTGTGATGCTTCAGATGCAATCAGATTCAAATAGTTGTCACATTGTCATGTTTTTACTATAAGCCATTACAGACTGATAATGTGTTCAGTTCAGTTCAGAATGACACACATATCAGTTGGGCAATGTGGTTGTGTGGTGTATTATACCTGTAGTCTACTGGCGGGAGCGACATGGAGCCTCCGTTCATAGCTTCAGTTGGTGGAGGGGGCAGTGGTACCTGGTGGTGTGTGCGCCCCAGTGTCCCGCTCTGATAGGCCATGGCCCGACCTCTGCCCTCCAGCTCCACCCCTTTAGGGATGTGCCCTGCTGCCATCTGAGCGGCGAGGACACTGGGTGGTGGGCCAGAGTAAGTGTGCGCGTGCCCAGCATGGTTCATGGCATTAGGATACTGATGCTGCTCAAAACCATGAACCCTGAATGACAGAATACAGAGAGTTAATGGGATGGCCAACATGGACAAATGTGAAGGCACATGTGCAGTAGAAATACCTGTTTTCTGGAGACATGGAGCCTTCAGAGGAGGTGGCTCTGTCTCTGTGTATTGTGTGTCGATGATCGGGCCTCAGCTCTTTATCCAAAGCCATCATATTCCACTCCTGACGGCGGTTTCTTGCTTTGCGGACCTTCTTGACCTCTCTCTGTAATGTGCCATCCACACAACGTCTCTGCTCCTTTGGAGAGTTATGACTCACATGTTATGATTAATGAAGCCGTATTAGCCAATTGTTTTGTTTGGATTATAAGATTACCTTTTGCTTCCTCTTCTCTTTCCTCTTGTCCTCTGTGTCCTGCAGCATTTTTTCCTTCCAGAGATCAAAGAAGTAGGAAGGATCTGTGTAAAACTTAAGGGCATCCTTCTTGTCATCCCTGTAAAAACAAATGAGGGAATGGAGGAACAGGGTAGTTGGCAAGAGGAGGATACAGGTATATATGTATACCTGTATGGTGAGAGGATGCTGAGAGGAGGAGGCTTGTCACTCAGATTAAACATGTCAGTAACTGGGTTGGGTATGCTGCTCTTGGACACCACCTGCTGGTCCTGAGTGGTGGAGCTCTTGAAGGCTTTCCTCATGTTGATATCTTGCAAGGAAACTATTAGCCACAAAGAGAGGAACAGGGTTAAAGATATTCAACAAAACAAGAGCTA
Source organism: Boleophthalmus pectinirostris (assembly GCF_026225935.1). Taxonomy (NCBI): domain Eukaryota; kingdom Metazoa; phylum Chordata; class Actinopteri; order Gobiiformes; family Gobiidae; genus Boleophthalmus; species Boleophthalmus pectinirostris. The sequence goes on from NW_026571070.1 coordinate 21,369,322, forward strand.
GAAGTTCATGAACTCTCCAACAGCGGGCGGAAAATGGAAAACAGGCAACACCAGAGCCAAGCATGACCCTATGACCCACCTTCTTCTACGGTAGAGTCCAGCTGTGTAACCTTGACAGCCAGCCGGTCGATACGGTCCTGGAGTGAGTTGGCACGTAGGTAGAAGTTGTTGGCCTCATTAAACAGTTCACCAAATATGTCCTCCGCATGTTTACCTAAACACACAGGAAAAATATCAAAGACAGGCAAGACTTATAATAAGACTTATGAGAAGTACATCTGCAATCCATATCTGGAGCCAAATATGTCTGTGCGGCCTGAATCAATACTGCAGTAATGTGACACAATGTGAAATTCAAGTCTGAGAGGTACTGCAAGGCCATTATTTTCCATTGACCTACACGGAAAATGTACAAACAGGTTTATCCTCAGCCAAGGGCTGCAGGAGAATGTGTTTTTCACCAACAACATCTACCAACTGTGGCATTTTCTGCATTAAGAGGCAAATTTTTCACTTTTTTCACTACACAGATAGTCAAGATTCATTAAATGTTTGGAAAAGGCTATAAACCAGTGATTTTATGTGTTGGGTCAAAGTCAATTATGTTAAGGTATGATTTAAATAACTATAGAAATATAACTAGGAATACATTTTGAATGGAAATGGTTTTGTTTCACTCAAACGTTTATAAGAATGCTCAAATGTAGAGAGCAATGGATGAAAAGGTGTTGTACCAAACAAAAACATGCCAAGTTTATTTCTGTCCCTCCTGCTGACAGGATGGGCCACAGGAAAAATATTTAGAGGAAGGAAGAATCTTACATCCGGTAGTCGGGGCCCATCAGCTTTGAACTCCTATGGGAATTGGTCTGGTCCATAAGCAGCCAGAGGAAAAACAATCTTCCCTAAGGCTAAATTTACTACGAACTATTCCTTTAAATATTGTCCCTGCACAGATAAAGGAATCTTTAAAGCTGGATAATGGAGATAGGGCATTGTCATTTTGGTAGAGATACATTTGTGTGTCATGTCTGTATGTAGTATGTAGACTGGGCCCTCAGGCTTATATTTAACCCACAGCTGCTGTTGAAAGGCCTACTCCCACTGCAGGAACTTGATACAATATAATGGTCAGACTTACAGAGAATGGTCTGACTCATTGGAGTTTGTTGCAAAAACATCTTTGGATTTCAATGAGCCATGTGTTGTACGTTTAACAAAATAACTGAGGTAAATATATCTGTTTTTGCAAATCTCTGGTACAGAATGTATAGGTGAATTATCAAGAATTTGTTTTATTACCAATCTACTTTAGCCTGAAGAATTAGCCTGGTCTAGACCTAGGGTTGTCATTAAATAGTTTAATCAGCTATTGTACTTTTTACAATCTATGGTTATTGTTTATACTGTAGTGTATGTTAAGTTGAAGACACACAGTAGTGGATGCCTTTCTCCAGATCTAAACAGGCATTACAAACAAACAACCACCACACAAAGGCCTTAAAACAGTTGAATATCCACAGCTGCCCTGATGAGTTCATTTTGTGACCATCTAAAAGGATTACATGTCCCGCCCCTGTGTCCCAGTCCTCGGCCACAGTAAGCCCACCGCTCGCCCACTAACCCCAGGCTCCGTAACTATGACAACGACCAAATCAATTACTGGTGCGGGATTAATGATGAAACCATGTGATCTTGTCTCACTAAAAAGAGGCTACACAGTAGATAGTCCTCAAGCTAAAGTCACTGAGCTTACAGTCTAAGGAAATAAAATTGGAACTTTTGGCTTGTCGTTATAATCACTTCAATTAATTGTGTGAGTGTGTGTGTCTTACTGAGACTACTGAGCTGACGAATGATGGCGGACAGGGTATTGTTCATCACACATTCAAGCTCACTGCCGATGCCCTCCGGGAGCGCGCCCCGGCAGAGGTGGCGTGGCTCAATGTTCCTCTTCACCAGTGGCATGGTGAGGCCTCACACCAGGACTGTCCCAGTGGCACACACTGTACAAAAGCAGAGGACAAGAGACGCTATGAGGCAAGAGTAAAACATGTACTATATGAAAACAGTTTGATTTTGAGTAATAACCTTTACATTGACAATCAGTTATTTCACCATTTTAACTTCATAGCACCACTTACCACCAGTTACTTTGGTAAAAGACTGAGTATTGCCATAAACCTCACAATACAATATCCCTAAAATAAGTTCTTAAAAGCTTGCTGAACTGATGTTTTCCTTGCTTAAAAGTATCTTTGTGATACACAGCCCTAGTATCAATATGCAGATTCCCAAGAAATCTGTAATTTTGTCATTTTGAGTACAGCCTTATCCTGTTACAGTAGTAGTGCACAGTTTTGTGTTGGAAGATGTGACTGTGGGTCCATTCCATTTGATTCAATAATATAGTGCAAGTCTTGAATAATAATTTAACAGGTGAAATTCTGTGAACACCTTGAATCTAAATATTTTCTCCCCCTCTTGACTCTGAGCAGTGGAGTTTGCATAACAGGCCAAGGCATGAAAGCTACAACCATCAGTGCTCTAAAGACCAGCAGTGAGATTTAAGCATTAGGAAGATACAGTGTTCCTGTTAATCCCAGCACAGCTTGACAGAGGCCCAGCTGGACCCCCTCACACAAACTGATTCATGACTGTGTTTGGCCACCCATGTTCAGAGGGTGCTCCAAAATTTGTAACAGCATCACACAGGACAGAGCAAACAAAAACTTTTATTTGTCTTTGATGCAGCCCTCATCAGTTCAAAGGTCTTCAGATAATAGTAAAACCAGCTGAGATCCCAATGAGCATCACAGTGGCCATTCTATCGCCACTCCTTCCTGTTTCCTGTTTTCCAATCTGCTCCTGTTTCCTGGTCCTCCCAGTGTCACATCTCTGCTTCCTGCCCAAACACTTAAACAATATGACACAAAGAGAGACGAAGAGGAAGGACGAGGATGCACACACCCAAACTACTGAAAATACACATTAACACATACTGAAAGAATTAGACTACAGTGAAATGAAATGTTCACACTAGAGCTACTACAATATTTATGCAGAAAATATATTTTTAGCAAGTACATATAAGTAAGTCAGTACAATCTAGATTGTGAGGGCTTCACTTATTTCATGATCAATATTTGCAGGGAAAGAAACAAATAAATCACTTTTTCAAGAGTGTCCTGGTCAAAAGGTAACAGCAGAAGTATCCTGAACACTGAAACCTCAAAAAAATCAAAACCTTTCACTGTATAAACACTAAGCCTTAGTACTGTGTTATTACTGTGTGAGAGAGAAAGTCTGTTGTAACAGCTGTCAAAGACAGAGACATTTCTTTCACCAAAGCCAACTCTCACCATCAGAGTTCTGACAAGGCCATGCTGCCCCCTGCAACCACCAGCAACAGCCACAAAACAAAGGCTCAAATGACATCATCAATAAAGCTCAGGAAATGATGGTTAATACTGGGTCGTAAATGATGAGGTTGAATGTCCTTTACTATCTGCCTGGCATAACAATCACTGAGGCGAAATCATGAGCAAATGAAGGTATGGGAGGAGGGAATAAGACTTAACACGGTTTAGAAAAGTAAATGCAAACTAGAAGTACTGGACAGTTCTGAAGCAGGACAAGAGCACTCAGAGTTTCAAAGTGTCAAAAGAGAGAGGCTAAAGTAAAGTTTAGAAGACTGACGTACTGGTGGGTGTGAAAGGAGAAAAAAGGGAGTGTATTGGGGGGAGGGGTACAAACAGGGACCTCGGGAAACCACTGAAAGGTTCCTGGGACAATAGACCTTCGTTCACACGGCAACAGCACCAGCTCTCCCATGCATCCTCCCCCTCATCCTCCTTTAAGGGCCCCTGTACCCTCAGCATGAAAGCCCAATGAGCTGCACTCATTAGAGAAGGAGAGGAAGAGAGAGTACTACATGGCCACGACTAGAAAGTGTCACCCAACACTTGAGCTGTCGCTGTAAGACACAAAAACAGACATACAGTACAGTGTCCATCTCCAGTTTCTATCTTCTCTTTTGTCTGGGTCTGGATACTGGAATAATGACTATAGCACTCTGGGCTTAGACCCACAAGGTAGCCTCTCAAATATCCCATTAGCAGCATGTAAACAGCCTCATCAACTGCAAAAAATGTCTTTGATCCTCGATAGGGGTCACATTCACCCTGCATTCAGGGTACAATGCAGTTCCCTGGTGAAGATACCAACACAGAAACGCTGAGGCAAAGATGTGGGAAGTCCATTAAGATGAATCATTATCAATTTATGAGTACTGCTTCTTGTATGGCTGTTTGCCTTGCTCTCATGCTATGAATAATACAATTTTTATGTCAGGCTTGATGCTGCCTTAAATATGTACATTACTTCTATGTTAATGCAAGGACAATACTTTTCAGCATTGCAGAGACATTAGAAACTATGCCTGAAGGCCATTTTGACCAAATGTCACTGTGGAGTGGATAGGCAATGAGACAAGAGTAGAGACAAGTAGTATTTATACAATTACAAAGATATAACAAGTCTAGTGAAGGCTCAGTGAAGGCATTTGTAGCTTTAGTCAGTTTGGAAATAGTCCCGGTCGTAGAATAACTAATAAGATAGTAATGATACCGTCCGAACATAGATGCAGTGATGAATAATTAGCAATTTATCTTTACTTTGTATACATAACGTGAATCATTCAAATGCAACTGAAATTTTGCTGAACATGGTGTCTGTCACATGCAATGATAACATCTTGGTCATGCTTAAATAGAAGGCTACATCTATGCTATATCTCCATAGGATTTACATAGGGCTTGTCATCACATGGATGTCACACATCACTTCAGTCACTGTGTGTTCACATGGGCTGTCTGTTCGTGGCTCCTCTCAGTTCTGATATCTCTGCTGCCCACTGGCTGTATAATACTGGCATATAGACCTACAGGCTTGAACTAATAGTGCTCGATCAATCACTGTTCCGCACCGCCGCTTCCCGTCACTGACCCACATCCAACTCACAGCGTCTCCCCCACCACCTCTTCACTACATTTACTCAGCATCTTGTTAAAAAAAAATCACGAAAAGCAGGAACAGATATCCAATCAATGGATATCTGTGCTGTTGTAGTTTTTCCTAACCCATAACATTTAAAACATAAAATACTTGGATTGGAAACCGCATGTTTATTATGGTCTACTGGGGGTCCACTCCATTGACCACTCCGTTAGCTAGCTTATATCACTGATATTACTTTAGTTACTCAAACAACAAATGCAAGCATAAATATAATCAATTAATATGCATATAAAAGTAATTTAATCTTACCACAGAGTACTTACCGCAACTTAAATTATCAGTAGAAATGTGTCGGTCTGCATGTCCCGTTAGATACTCCTATTAGCACTGCCATCCCGTCTCCCCCAGCCCGTCTGGCCACTCCACGAAAAAAAAAAAAAAATGCTTTGAAGGTAGGGCGGGGCCTGCTCGGTACACCAACCAATCAGATAGCACAGTAGAGGGTTTTACGCATGATGGACGTTTATTACAGCCAATAGCAACTGTATAAAAATATAATTGACACGGATCGACAACTGTGCTCAATGAACACGGGGTGGGGTTAAGACTGGGCGTGACTGAAGCGCTCAACAATGCTGCATAAAAAATAATGTCATGTGCGTCAAATAGGTGCATTTTCCCCCCTAAATATTTGGCTATCACTTTGCCAGTAACTGTTGTAGTATTGATGTTTTCATTCTAATTAGTGACAGACTACAAATATGGTGTTTCCACTTTTATTGTCTTGATAGTTGCTTCATGTAAAATATTTCAATACAATACAGTACAATGTATGTTCCATGATCTGCCATCTCCAAGAAATTGGTGTTGGTTTGTAAGGCTTACCCACAGCAGCAAAACTCTTCACTGCTTGGCTACACTTGCCATAAAAAGTAATGAAATCAGATTAAATTAAAACTTAAAATTTTTCATTTTTTTCCAATTATTTTCCTTGAGCCCTCCACTGTACTGCTAAAGGCAGTATACATCCTCCAAACATCCCTCACAGCAGCCTGGGTCAGATCGGCACGGCTGTCCTCAACAGTCTATACACTTAAAAAAAAAAAACACACATCTGTCAGCGCTGGCAGTCACATAGCAGCTTTGACACTGGGCCAAACTTGGACAAGGTAACTAAATGGAGAAGAAGGTAACAATGAAGAGGGAAGGGGAGGATGAAAATTTTTTTAAACCTGGCCATTCTGTACTGGTTTTAGACAGACATTACTTTTCAGCTCCTCCTTTTGGTAGCATTTTGCACCCTCACATCTCAAAGTCAAGCACGTGCTCTATTCTTGTAATACTGGGGAATGGCATTTTAGAAAGATTTCAGCCTAGCGAGCTGTCAGGTACTCTCTGTTGTGAGAACAGCAAGGAAGCCCCCCACATCCCTTAAGTACATTCTTTCAGGTGGGCATGTTGAGGGCAATGCTGAATGAGTACTTGCATACAATTTGAGTCTATGTCTCAATAGCGGTGGCTCTGGTGAGAGTACTGGGGAGGCTGTTGGGAGGTAGAGGAGTATCCCATGCTGCTCTGGGGCAGTGATGTGCTTGGTCCAGGGTTCTGGTAGGCAGCATGTGGATTGGAGCGCTGCAAGGAAAACTTCAAAATTAATTTCTATTAATGATCCGTGTTACGTGTTAGTAAGAGCAGAGGAGTATGTACCTGGTAGTCTGAGGTCATGATGAGGCCCCCTGAGGTAGTAGTGGGTGGAACAACTCGCACTTTCTTCAGTGGTGGCCCTTGTGTGTGGCTGTTATCAGGGTTGCCAGTGTGTCCTGCTCCATTTGTGTGGTTATTTCCCTGTTGCTGCTGGTTTTTCTAAAGGCAATGGCAAAATACAACTAAAATGATTATAATAATAGTGCCTAAACATGTGTGAGGACAACAAAATATTCTTGCCTTGTCTGCCTTGTCCTCTGGTTCCTCTTCTGTTAGGAATTCCCTTTTGGGATAGGGAATCTGGCAACCTGCAAACACACTAAATATAGGGGGAAATGTAACACAATTGTATTACTAAGCATTGTTTCTAAAAGCTTCAATTTTTAACTTACTCAGATGTTGGCAATGGTTCTTCTAAAAAATAGGGGTCCTGCATGGCCTGTTCAGATGTGATTCGACGGATGGGATCCATGGTTAACAACTTCTGTAGCTTTAATAAGACATGTTTAATGAGTTAACAAATGTAGGTTCATAATTTAAAATTTTGCTTTTGTAAATCAGTCTTACCAGATGGAATGCTTTGCTGTCTGGTTTGACTTTGTGTTTTTCCATGTACTTTATAAGGCTGCAGTTTGTGTATCTGGAAAATAATAATGTTTACAGTTGCCTTTATGAACACTCACTTTTAGTATTATTATCCTCATTTCATTATTACAAATATAGAATATAAAGAGTCTCCATATCCTGTTATCTAGAGCAGTGAGAATATTATTTAATATTTATTTATTTATTTGAGACAGGGACAGCACACAATTTTTGCATTAACCTTAACAGGAGAGATGCATTGTACCAAGTTATAGCATCAGTGCTAATTTCCACCTGTAGTCCCTGGGCAGATTCATTGATTGATTGTATTTAACTGACCTTGGCTATCAATTGTTATCAAGAAATACAGAAACTCACGTATTTCTTCTGAAGTCTTTCATCAGTGTTGAGTGCTCTGGCATCTTTTTGATGTCCTCCCAATCTTTATCTGAAAAATAAGAAAAGGGACAGTGTCAGTTGTTTAATAAAAAAAGGTAAGCTATATAAATTGTATGACCCATCTGTGTCCCTGGATTCCAAGTAGAGGAGTTGAAATTGGATATTGCTATTACTGAGCACTTGTAATGTTGATATATTCTTAGTTACAAAATACAAAAAAATGGACATGAAGGTCAAGTGATTGATGTCTTTTGACTAAAACAAAAACAAAATGGAAATAGAAATAAACCTCTGACCGCCCCTCTGATCTAAGCTCTCACTACCTAAATCCCAGCCATAATTAATCAGCGCTAGCGCAGCCTCTGCAGTTCATTCAATGAATTTTGGAGGTTCTGACATTTCATATAAAGAATGACATGGTTATACCCCAAGAATGAAGAATTGTAGGTCCTTTTTATATCAATACTGGCTGCACAGGTTTTCAGAGCATTAAAAAACACAATCATGAAAATAAAAGAAATGGTGTTATGAAAAGTTGAGTCAAGTCTTACCAGCAGGAAAGCCCATAACATTAAAGATACGGTCCAGCTGGTCATGGTGGTAAGGATTACTGGTTTTAATGTCCTCTTGGCGACAGTGGAATATAGGCTCAGATGTCAGTAATTCAGCAAAAATACAGCCAATTGCCCAAATGTCTGTGAAAAAGCCAGCAGTCATTTTCATAAACTCAAACTAAAAGCTTTGTGTTCTTTTGTATTTGTAATGAAACAGATTGAATCCAGAAAAATTATTTGTACCAATGGCTTTTGTGTAGTGCCGAGCTCCCAGCAGTAGTTCTGGTGCCCTATACCAAAATGTAACCACAACAGGGTCGAGATCAGCTAAAGGCTTTAATGGTGAATTGAAGAGACGGGCAAATCCCATGTCCGCTGCAAAAAGGAAACAAATAGAAGAGTTGGAAAAATCCTAATTTATAATAGAAATACAAATAAAAAACACATACCAATTTTTACTCTACCCCTTTCTGGTCCCTCTCCCATCACTAAAATATTGGCTGGTTTCTGGAAGAAAATTATGACACATTTCAATAATTTTATACAATTTGGATAACACTTTTTACTTCCATTTAGATCATGTTGGTGCCCTCTAGTGGTCAAAGACAAAACACACACCAGCGAGCAAGTGGATTTAAAAAAAACAAGATCTGTTGTGCCATTTACACTATTACAACACTGTCTCAGGGCAAAAATGCATATCAAATACAATATATTTATCACACAGGCACGAGAAGACTTCAAAATCTGTACACAGTGAAGCAAGAATATGTGGTAGTCATCATGCTCAATGTTCACAGTTTAATATTTGTTGATTTATATTTGTGTGGTGTGTATATTTTTCTTTTGTGTTGTTCAGTCTGTCCTAATCCTCTTACAAGGTCTCGATGAAGGACCCAGTTGGCGTGGAGGTAATGGATGCCATCCAAGATTTGGTAAAGCAAAGACTTGACCATTCCTCTTGGAAGCTGAAGAGGTTTCTTGTTAGCCTTGGATGCTCTATGGAACTTAATTATGTGCTAAAAAGGAAGACAAAAATAAGTAAAATATAAAAATTTTTGCTTATTAACATAATTAGAACACTGACTTCACATTAAAGCTTTGAACCATGTTACAGTGTTACAGAAATACATCATAATTCTTTCACATTTCTTGAGAGTTCATAAAGTTTTCCCTCACCAACTGATGTTACACAGTACTAATCCAGAAATGCTCCCCTAAATTTATCCCTGTCCTTACAGCTGCATCATTCTTTGTGATTATTTCAGGGCCCAAATCTCTTCACTATGAAGCTCACCAACTTCAATGCTAACAGCTAGTATTTTTAGACAAAATTTAAACTACTTAACTCTTAAACGCACGGTTTTACCCACGGTTATTTTTTTCAGACAGCAGTGAAAAGCAGCGCAGAGCACCCTCGCACTGATTCAACCAGTTTTCATCTTTATGTGTAAGGGTTCACCACCTGCTTGTGTTTGTGGAAACATTATTGCTTTGCTTTGTCAAGAATCTTCCACGGTGTGGTATTACACTTATCCATCTCAATGGAGAAAAAAAAGTGATGCTACCAGGTCGTACATGTGGAGAGCCCACTCACAGTAAGAATGCATGTTTGTTTTGTGGGTGTTTTATTGCAAAAAAAACCCACATATAAATGAATAATACAATGAATAAGATAATGTTCTACTGTGGAACATTCCTGACACTCCACAGGTGACAGACCTGCCACCGTGTACCTTTAAGTCGTACATGAAATATAACCTCTAATGTACCATATTTGCTACGAACTAATAATATTAAGCCAACAATGATAGAACTGTGTCTACTTTACCCAAAGATCATGTTCAGCGTAGTCAAAAAGCAGCCATACTTTGCGGTCTGCATGTGACAAAAAAACCTTCTGCAGTGAGATGACATTGGGGTGTTTTAGCTCTCGCAGAAGCTGAAAACAATACATTTAGAGAAACATAACAATACAAATATATTAAAAGAAGTAATGCTGTATGAACTGCTTAGCAACACATTGTGCCTCAAAGTATCAACAAAAATATGATTAAAAACATATTCTTACAGCAATCTCTCTACAGGCAGACATAGAGATTCCAGTGCCTTCAATCTGCTTCAGGGCGTAGTCTTTATCATCCTTCCTACAAAACAAAAGTAAAGTAACATCAACAAGAGGACCCCCAAAATCCCCTCACAAAAAAACTGAACCAAAACATTGTATTGTAGTCAATAATTACTGCACACCTGCCTGTTACGACGCTAAAATGCAATGCATAGTGAAGAGTAACTAAATTTAGATCCTAAATTCAGACGTGCAACGTTGCTGTCATCCCAAATTGTACGTGATTCTTAGGATTACGCAAGTTATTGGACTAAACACTGAAAAATAGGGGCAAAAAGAATAAATTATTTTGCAATAATTTATGTATTCATATGGCAGTCAGTGAGCAACAACTATAAAAGTGCTTTTAATGCCAGACTTCCCAGAGACTTTGTCTGCCTCCCTTCGCTGCAGAAAACAAAGCCCTACTCTCAGTTTTTTCAATTTCTGCACGTATGTAGATGGCTAGACGCAGAAATGGTAATTAGATAGTATCTGGTAGCGGGTGGATATTGGGGCAACCGTGCAACGGTTTTTAGCACAAGGCCTTGGTGGTCATCGACTCACCCATCCTTTCTTTTTGCCTTGTAAACATGTCCGTAGGTGCCCCTTCCCACTTTGCATCCTTCGTACTCAAATAGGTCTTCGACTCGTTCTCTTTCGCCAGTAAGTTTTACTTTGAAATCATAGTCCATTTTTACCACTATTTAAGTAAATCTGAGCTCCTTGCTGTGCAGCTTAGGATGCAAGTAGGCTACTTCTTCAACGAGCTCGGATTGATATTTCGGCTCGTCGCCTTTCCCAGTGCGTTCCTTTCTTCCGACACTGTTATTATATGGAGCTTTCCAAAGAATCTGAGTGTTGAGTGGGGCGTTCAGCTAATCCTGCTATGAAATGAATGCGAAAGATATTCCTTTCTCTTGTTGCTGCGCTTCTCAGCCGGTATCTGCCCTGAAGAGACGCACTTTACTCCAACAACGGCTTATTCGAGCACGGCACTGTCGTAAATTGTCGTAAAAGCTAAATGTTGTTAAGCGCCATACATTTGTATATGGAGCTATTAAAGAATGGAAGTCATTAAAATAACAATTGAATAAGTTAGTGGACATAGATAGTTATGCGTGCAATGTACCGTTGAAGTAATACTCAAAAGTACTTTGTCATACCGGAACCGATGTCACTAAGAGGGTGTTTCTGATGGGTGGCGTTAGCGTAGCACCGCTGGTCCCATCTTGATTTGAGCGAGCAGGGTGAACACAGGAGGAGAGCACCGTCCATATTACAGCTGCTTTGTCAGGTACTAATGCCCGTTTACTGTCACTGGCAGCTCTCAGAAACTTCTTCGTGCTAAAGAGTAAACATCTGATAACATATACGGCTACGTTCAAGTCGATTCCAGAACAGTACATCTGAGCTGTTGTGTAAATATTTTAAGCTCGTAAGCGAATAGCTAAACTGGCGACTCTGCTGTCGTTGCTAATGCTAACTTGGCTTGCAACTAGTTAGCACCCATTTGGTTGCGCATTTTAAAATGCCTTTGCTACAACAAACAAGACTATTTGTTAAAAATGTTAAAGCTTATAGCCAAAGTAAAGTAAGAGAGATGTTTCAGTAAACTACGTTCAAATAGTTCCTTTGTCTTTTCTTATGCTAGCCCAGCGTTAACAGGGAGACCTTTAGTATTTTCCAGGCCAGTCTCTACAAAACATTGATTGAATTTTTGACTTGTCGATCATCATTGGATAGTTCTATGACCGGTTCTAATCTAGGATGTTGACCAGACTCATTTTGCTTTTTAAGACATAACCAGTGTCTCAATTTGTCTGAAATTCTCATATCAATAGAAAGTCAGAAACCGTTTTACTATGTAGCAATTGCTTCCTCGTATTGTTCACGATAGTACTTTGTTTGCACATGATCAGTCTGTGTTTATAACTGTAATTGAACAGTTGTTTTAGAATTGTAACGGTGCATAATACAATTTGAAGCCTGCTAAATACTAAGCAAATACTAAGCAAATATATGTATTACTCACACTTCCAATCTCTGACCTTAGCACCTCCCACAGTAATGGACCCTCCTGGTGGGGGAGATGAGCGGCGGAGGCAAGCAGAGCGTCTTCGAAGAGAGGAGGCATACTATCATTTCATAAATGAATTGAGTGAAGATGAGTACCGCCTTATGAGGGACAGTAACCTGTTGGGTACTCCTGGTGAGGCCTACATAGCTTTGTTTGCATTACTTGTTAATAAAATGCACATTTTAATGTCGTTTATTACTTTCCAGGGGAGGTTACAGCAGAGGAACTTAGGCAGCGTCTTGATGGAGCTAAAGAACGTGTATCATCTCAACCTCCTGCTGAGCATCCAGCTCAGAATACCAGTTCTGGAGACCAACAAGGTGGTATTGACGGGGAGGAGAGAGGGCCTGGTGGACGTAGACAACTAGGTATTGAAAGTGTGATCACCCTTGTCTGTTGTTATAACATACTGTCATTGTTAAACTGAAATTGCTTATAATCTCTTATCATAGGAAACGGCGAACCAGGGGGAGAGTCATCAAATGGTGATTCATTACTGGAGTGGCTCAACACTTTCAGACGTACTGGAAATGCAACTCGAAGTGGACAGAGTGGCAATCAGACTTGGCGTGCCGTCAGCCGGACAAACCCTAACAGTGGAGAATTTCGCTTTAGCTTGGAAATCAATATCAACCATGATCAGCCAGAGCCTGGGGAGCATAATGACATCTCTGATCATTCAGATCTACCAGTAACAACCCAAAATACCACATCCATTCGTACATCATCAGCCTTCTCCAGCCATCGGCCTTCTCTAGCACCCAGGCCTGCCCCATATCCCACTCCACGTCCACCTCTTAGTAGGAGGATGCATACTCGTCGCACACGAAGTAACTCCACAGCTCTTTCTACAAATTCATCACCCTTTTTAACATCAGTGCCACCTCAGTCCACTGGTGCAAGAAGAGGCTCATCTTCACACTCTTTAGTATCTTTACAACCTGTCCCTGCACCATATTCAGAGCAAACTGTGACACAAAGCCATGCTGGAATTGAACATGAGCGTGATAATGCAACATCAAGTTTGGATTGTCCTCTTGGGTCACAGGATTCTGGATCCCAGGTCCCATCTGTGGTACATGAGATGCGAGGAAGTAGGACTCGATCTCGTGCACGTACACGTAGGGCTGCTGTTGGAGGCAGCGTTTCAACACGTGTTTCCAGACGAAGCCGTTCTCCTTTGCAGCAAACACCTGTTTCCAATTCTAGTGCCCCATCAATACATGGAGACAATAGCTTCAACCGTCCTGCTCAGCCAAGCAATTCATTAAATCCTGCTCCTCTGGATTCAGGGGGGGAGCATGTAACAGAACCTACAACTGTATCTGAACCAGCCACTGAGACTGTAGAACGTGAGGGAGAATCTCCTCTCACAGGAAACACAGCAGTTAGACGGCATCCAACTATAATGTTAGACTTGCAAGTGAGAAGAATTAGACCAGGAGAAAACAGAGATCGTGACAGCATTGCAAGTAGAACGCGTTCTCGAGCTCGTGTTGCAGAGAACACTGTGACATTTGAAAGTGACAGCGGAGGATTTAGACGCACCATTTCACGTTCTGAGCGGGCTGGGATTCGGACATATGTGAGCACCATACGCATTCCACTGAGGCGCATTAGTGAGACCGGACTAGGTGAACCCAATTCAACTGCATTGCGGTCTATTTTGCGTCAAATAATGACTGGATTTGGAGAGCTGAGCTCGCTAATGGAGACTGAAGCAGACTCTGAAAGTGTTGCACCTTCCCACACAGATGCTGTTGGCATAAACAACCCAGAGAGCCAACACTCAAATGACAGATCCTCTAGTTTAACTGGGACTGGTGGAACAGACCAGGAGAGACCTAGGCTGTCTGAAAATGATGAGGAAGACAGTGATCAGTCCAGACTACCTGGAGGCGTAGTAAGCACCACAGAGGGAAGGGTCAGAGATACCAACAACCTTGTAGAGAATGGTACTTTACCCATTCTGCGTTTGGCGCACTTCTTCCTGCTGAATGATGAAGAAGATGATGAACACCCTCGAGGCCTGACTAAAGAGCAAATCGACAATCTAGTCACGCGCACTTACGGTCAGGCAAGTTTGGAGGGTGAGATGGGCCGTGCTTGCAGTGTCTGCATCAATGAGTATGCACAAGGCAACAAGCTGCGCCGCCTGCCATGTTCTCATGAGTTTCACATCCACTGTATAGACCGCTGGCTCTCCGAGAACAACACCTGTCCAATATGTAGGCAGCCTATACTTGGAGTCCATCATGATTAATTTATTGCAATTGTGATTTGGCTCAAATGAGCAGACCCAAGTAGGCTTGCATGTATATAGTGCTTTTCATGTTACAATTCTTTAAAATTGTTTTGAAAGAAAGAGTGAAGGTGAAGTATGGAAAAAGCTATAATTGCAGAGAATTAACAAGTTTATTTTTTTAGATCTTTTCCCATTGTTTTCATTTTTCTGTGACCATTTGTCTTGGCCACATAAATGGATTGCATTGATGCTTAAGAAGCTCACATAGCTGCTGTTGAATAGCTTCATATTAACTCCTCAGTGTCTGAAATGTGTGAAATTGTTCTAACTGCAACTGGATACCACACCTCAAAATGTAGGCTGTAAATAATTCTCTTAAATTATATGAGGTATTGATGAATCAGGAAATCATGGATTAATTGACCATAATTTTAAGGCTCATCCCTCTTTTTAAGTGTCACACCTTGTTTAGTATTTTATTTGCTTGACTTTATAGTATACATTTAATAAGAAGAAATAAGAGAAAATTCTAAAATATTTATTTGAAACATCTTATTCATTTTTTCCTTTGTTCATTCGTTTACTTAACTATGTCCTGTAATTGCAGAACTCCATTGAGTCACTTTATAATTGCACAGTTCTATTAAATGCAGTTCACACCTGTTAAGCAGGAGGTCGATATGTATATAGATAATTTGTGCAATAAGGAGCAAGAAGAAACAGTATTGTTTGTTGCTTTTCACTGTTGTTTACACTGTATTGCTTAAATATAGTCACCATCCAAATCATCACATTTAAATGCATTTTCTCTTTGCTATTTGCTAATGCGTTGTGTTTACACTTTTGGTCCATTCTGAATGTGAATCATACAGAAGACATGTTGGTTTTAGACTCTTTGGGAAGAGTTAAACTGCTATGAAAGAAAAGACGAATTATTAAGGATGGACCTCTAGAATTGTACATTGTACACAATGGGGATACGTAAACTGCAAGTGCCAGTTTTTCAGTGTTCATTAGCATAATAACAAATTTTAAGAAGTAACTAATAGAAAATCCCACTTATATAATAAATGGGAATTAATTAATAGAAACCCCTCACTTATTATTTAATCAAGCATATACCCTTTGTGACATTTTTACATAATGTAAATAATAAAATGTACCT